>NC_087564.1:8647500-9298750 GCF_036250125.1 Pseudopipra pipra
TAAGAGAACCAAGAACCCACATTAGGGGTAAATAACATGCTCTTTCTTCTGTGTTTGTGTTTCAGTTTACACACACAGAGGGAACCACACCGAATCTATGGTACATTATAACAGCTACAACCTTAACAAACAGGTATTCACAACCTCGTTCTGTGTGCAGTATCCATGGGCTGGGAGAGGAGGAAGAAGGCAAAAGGCTCACAGGATTACTCCTATGGGTCAAGTTCTCTTTACACCTCCTTGCAGATAAGGCTGTCTGACAGCTCCAGCACCCTGCAGGTACCAGTGCTGTCAATCTGCTGTGGAGTAAGATGAATACTGGAACAGAACCCAGCTTTTATCAGCTCCTTTTGTCAATCGTATTCATGAATGCACGCTTTATAGCGGACAAGAAAAATACATTTAATATCTCAATTGTACAACTGAGACGCAAGTTAATCCAATCTAAGAGATTTTCTCAGACCTCTCACCACCTGCACACGCATTCCCTTATGGCAGGATGCCCTCTCTCTTCAAAGAAGCTCACCCAAGCCTAAGGTGAAAGCAAACATATGCATTTTTCTCCCATCACCACCCATCACAAACTCAAAAATGTCTTTCTGAGCAAAAACTCACACTGAAGATCTGCCTGCATGGCTAATAAACTGAGGGTTTGCCTCACTTTTCATCCTGATTCAACTGCCTTGGAAATACTGTCAAAAGCAAACCCCATTTAAATCTCTTTTCCCTACACTCCAAATCTGCTTGCTTTCAATAGCTCTCCTCCAATTTTACCCCATGTCCTTTGGCTTGTTTGCAGCATGTCTTCACTGAGAGTTTACCATCATCCTCACTCACCCCTCAGCCCAACTTTCATTTTCTAAACTATTTACATTCTCCACCATCTCTGTCATGCATTTTCCAATGCAAACTTTTTTTCCTGGCCTTATTACATTTTAGTGAGAAAGTCCTTCCCAAATCTATTTCAGATTTTCCTGTATTGTGGCAATACTACAAAAATGTGCATCTACCTTTTCAGAGAGAAACAGGGATGCAGTGATGTAAACTGACAGACAGCTGATTGAAGTGGTCATGATGCCAGAATTAACAGCCAAAGGGTTTTTATGTCATGAGTTCAGGCAGCCACAATAACCTGGTTCTTCTTTGGGCAAAAGATTCAATGGCTTTGATTGCAGAACTGCATCTTATTTTAAATACCAACTAACACAAGTCTGGAAAAATAGAACATATCATGGTCTGCTACCAAAAAAACCCCGGAAATACCAAGGTAGCTGACTTAGTCTTAAATACCATGTGCAAAGAACATTTGATCAATACTACCTATAAATACACTATCTGTATTTGTAGAGGGAAGCACAGTGCTTCAAATACAAAAATAACCCAGCTTGCGGGTGTGACCTAAGGCTATAATTACCTGAAAATAAGACTGCAAGAGCAGTTAAAAAAATAGACAGAAGTAGGCAAACACATGCCTAGGGAGTGCTTCCATTTAGAAAAATAGATTTTTATAAAGCTTCATAGATTTTGAAAATGTTTGTTTTGTGCTCTGATGTACAGAACTGTGAATAAGTCGCAGTGGTACATCAGGGAGAGCAGGAGCAGATTAGTAAGTTCAAGTTATCCTAAAGCTTCCCAGAAGTTACACTTGGTCCTTCATAATTCATTTCAGAGTGCTTACCTAGGACACAGTAATGAGTAATAAGGCACACACTCCTAGACACCAGCAATTCAGCAACACATTTTGGCCCTTAATACATCAAATACTTGAGCAGGTGACCAAATAAAGCAAGGATTTGAAATTCTGACTTTGCTGACACCCTGGCACATCAGGTTCCCATACAGCAGGTACCTGCACTGGGAGCCAAGGATATTTGCAAAGCTGGCTGCATTACAGCTCAACAGGTTATTCCAGAACTGGGACATAACCAGGCAAGAAGTAGAAACATCTGCCTGATGTTTATACTTAAAGGACACCACAATCCGTAGCCTAAGACTGCCATTGTACCACGAATTAGTACTAAATAATTTTGAAGTACCCTGAAATATTTTGCTTCCTCCTCCCATAATAAAATAATGATTTGCTATGGCATAGCACTAAAAAATCCCATCAGGTTATTTGGTTCAAACACTGACACAATCAGAAAACTGGTTAGGCAGTCATCCAAAAATCCCACCAAACTCCTACCAGGGAGCAGGAGGGTGCAGCAGTCAGCTTTGGCACTGAGACTTGGACTGCTTTCAGATTTGTTCCAAAAAATAATACAGAATTTCTTAGTTTTGTTGTGGGTCCTTGAGGTAAAGCAAATTCTAAGAAAATAATACTTGAATACAGGAACAAACAATAAAACTCAACTAGAACCCACAAATGAACCTCAGAGTATTTCTTTCAAAGGCTTTCCTTAGGATGATTCAAATACCACTCCTTTAAGAAAATACTAATGCCTCCTCCATAGCAATATTTAGTGCAGCCAATTACCCTAAAAATAAGGCCTTTGTGAAAATAAAGTGCTATTTGTTTCCTTTTATCTCTATTTTAATCCTTTGTTACAACCTTCACTTGAACACAGCAATGTGCAACTAGATTCTTCATACTGTTATCAGAGAGGCTTCATTTCTTCCCTCAATTTTACACTAATGTGTTACATTTCTATTCAGCACGATGTGCTCTACTACACAGGAAATTTAAAGCATGGCATTGAGCATTTCTAGCTGTGATCCACACCCATGCTCCAGTGCTCATTGTATTTTAAGAGCATCTTGGTATGTTGAAGGGGGGTTGTTTGCACTTCCAGGATTTTTAAATCCCAAATGGATTTTCTGTCATAAAAGGCAAATCTCAAAAAAAATGGTCAATTTTGCCACTAAGACAAAAAGTTAAAGTGGCTTTCTAAAAATATCAGTTTGAGCCTGTTAGTTTGCAAACAAGTCAACTGAACACAAGACTTCTCCACTAAGGCACTTCCCCAGAAATGTCACAATTTTCCCACGTACAACCAATGAGACTGAACAACAAGAATCACAATTTCAGTCTTGGTCTCTGGATTCCAAGTTTTCTCAGGTCAGGGACAAATCCACAGGACCACATTTAATCAGGTCCCACCTTCCTCAGGCTCTTGAAGGACCAGTGGGCTGCGATTGTGCGTTGCCCTGGAAGGGTCCACGGGTGACACCGGCTCACTCTGCCAGCGGCTCCTGCTTGGCCTCAGCGATGTGCCGGCACGGGCTGGGCACTGGCCGCAAGTACCGGGGATTGCTGTACATCCTGATGATGTGTGGGGCCTGGATCCAGGTGCTGATCAGCTGGAAGGCCACAAGGTCCAGCGTGGGCCCGTCGAAGGCAGCCAGCAAGTTCACAGGGGTGGCTTCCTTGAGGAATCGGGGCAGCGCCACAGCCTCGGGGATGCTGGTGTTGCCCAGGAAGAAATCCATCAGCACCTGCTTGCGCAGGCAGTCCCGGAGGTACAGCACCAGGTCCTCCAGCCGCTCCACCAGGAACCGCTCATCCCAGGCCTCCAAGGGCCCCTGCAGCAGCACAGAGAAGAGGGCCGTCTTCAGGACGTAGGAGGAGAGCACTCGGCCCCACTGGGAGCAGAAGGGCTCCTCCAGGCCCTGCCCGCGGAGGTCCCGCAGGCCCTTGAGGATCTGCAGGCACTTGAGGTGGCAGGAGGAGGCCGGGGCCTGTTCCTTCAGCCAGCCCAGCAGACGCTGCTCCTGCCGCGAGGCGTTGAGGCCCCAGAGAGCCTCGGGGGCCGGGGGGCCCGGGGGGCTCTGGGGCGGCAGGGCTGTGAGGTAGAGGGCGTCGCCGAGAGGGATGGCCGGGATGAGGCGCACGGCCATGGAGATGTGGCAGCAGACGTAGTCGGAGCAGGGCAGGATGTGCAGCGTGGGTGGGTGCCCGGGGCAGGCCGAGAGGCTGATGCGGCAGCGCTCCTGCAGCCGGTACCGCACGGCGCCCAGGCAGCGCTGCAGGTGGCCCTGGAACCAGCGCAGCACCAGCCCCGAGGAGAGGTGGCTGCGGCCCTGCAGCTCCACGCAGAAGCCCTCGGCGAAGGGCCGGCAGCGCCGTGACCAGCCGTCCCTCGCCCGCAGGCCGCACACGAAGGCGCCGCGCGGCCCCAACCCGGGGGCGCAGCGCGGCTGCGGCTCCAGGTGCGGCGGCAGCCGCAGGGGCACCAGGATGTCGAAGCAGTCGGGGCTGCGCACCTTGTGCTGCTCGTAGGCGCTGCCGATGCGCACGAAGTCCCCGCGCAGGCTGAGGGCGAGCGGGCCGGGCTGCAGCCCCTGCGCCTTGGCGGCGCGGACCAGCTCGGCCACCACTCGCCCGACGTGCGCCTTGCTGTGCCCCAGCACGTGCGGGGACACCCGCAGCTGCCGCTCGTGGAACCGCTCCAGGGCCCCGCGCCGCGCCCCCGCCGCCCACCGCGCCCCGCCGCGCCGGGGGCCGCCGCCCGCCGCGCCGCAGCACCGGGCGAGCAGGCAGCCCAGGAGCAGCAGCGCCGAGCCCTTCAGCAGCGGCACCCCGGACCCCGCCACCTCCTCCGGCCCCGCCGCGTCCCCCGCGCCCTCGCCGGCCGCGCCGCCGCGCAACGCCTGGTAGAGGCAGAGGAGCGCGGTGCAGAGCGCGGTGAGCAGCGGCCAGAAGCCGCGCACGCTGAGGGGGGAGGCGGGCAGGGCGCGGCGGGGGCTCGGGCCGCGGGGGGAGCCGCCGCCCGGCCGCGCAGGCGGGGAGCGCCCGCCCCCGCCGGCCCCCTCCTCCTCCGCCGCCCCGGCCGCCCCCAGCGCGGGCCGCGCCGCTGCTGCCCCCGGCCCCGCCGCGCCCCTGCCTGCCCCGGCCGCCGCGCCGCTGCCGGGCTTCCTCTTCCGACGGACGCGGCCCCGCGTCAGCCGCCGGCTGAGCTCAGAGGAAATGCCGCGGGCGGCGGCCCGAGGGCCGGGGGCGTTGTCCGACGGGGGCCGGCCCGGGGCGGGGAGCGGCGGGGGCCGCCCGCGAGGTGCCCGTTTCCCGCCTTCTCGCCGCCGCGCCGGGGGAGCCGCTCCGGGCCCGCCGAGCCCCGGCTGCCCCGAAAGCGGAGCGAGAGCCGCTCCGGGAGCACCGGGCACGCGGTTCCGTGCCCCCCTCACCGCCACACGGCGCTGCGGGGTGTCCTGGTGTGTCCTGTGTCTTCTGTACCCCCGCACTGGGTCACGGCGGGTGGCGGGGAGCGCTGCTGCCCGCGCTGCGGTGCCGTGTCACGGGCTCCACGTTGCACGTTTTTCCTCAAATAAAAAGTGTTACATGCCCGTCCCGCTGCAGGGGAGGCTCTCCGGTTCCCAATTCTGCCTGAGGGGGTTCGGTGCCAAAGGGACAGCAAAGCCATTAGTGCCAGTGCACCAGGGTGTGGATGGGCTGCTGCCTTACTAACAGTTGCTTGCAGTCAGAAACATTCAAAAGCCCTGAGTTTTTTACCTTGTGCCCAAATATTCAGATATTAACAAACTAAAAGGGAAGAAATAGCCTTGGGATATATCTGCACAGATACTTGAGATCATTTTAAAACACATATTTTTCTGGAAGTATGTAAAAGTCTCAAATGTTGATGGGGACAGGATCATCATCCTCAACTTCTGCTTGGTTAATAAACATTTACTGAGTTTTGAAGCTGTTTGCTGAAGTTTAAGAACCATCTGTGTAAGCATTCTGTGGTTTAATTTCAGGTGGTCATGTTCTTACTGCATTACTGAAACTTGCTGCATCTGCACACTGGCAGTAAGTGGCCCTACGAAGGTGAAGAAGCAGTGCTTGAACACAAGAGACTGAACCCAATAAGCTGAAAATGCTGTAACAAAGGACCAGTCAGAGAATCGAGAGAAAGGCTGTACAAATGTTTGGTTATGCAATTTGTCTTTATATGACACAAAATATGACTTCAAGTACATAAAAATCATACTTCACCAAAAGTAGCTTGTGTTTTACAGCCAAGATGCTGCACGCGAAGTCAAACTGGGTAATCAAGGTCAAGCAACCCAAATTAATTCACAGGCAACAAAACTAGGGTGAGAGTCAAGAGTACACTTGAGAAATACAAAGAGATGTCCTAACCACTCCAACTCTGACGCTTGGACTTACAATCAGGAGTTTGAGGATTTTTTTAAATTAAAAATAAAGCAGATGTAAAGGTAAGAAACTGTAGGCAATTTTATAAACATCTCAGCCAGTACAGTATTCCATGCCCCACAACCAAAAGCCTGTTTTCTGACAGCTGCAGGCAGCTGAGTCCACAGCCTCACTACTCAGAAATGTCATTCCTCAACAGTCATATCTTAGGGGAAAAAAAAAAAACAGGAAGTGAAAAGCGTCTTTCTTCCCCACTCCTTGTTTTATGTTTTCCTATATTTCTTCACAAAGCCAAATAAGGGAACAAAAACATTCATTGTGCTGCTTATTGCCTGTGACCCCTCACTTCACTTTGTTCTGCACCCCCAAACCCCCAAACTGTTTAAAAAATCCACAGCTGTGCTGGTATTAAACCAATCCTTCGAGATGTTTCAACTGAAAATACTGTTGAACTCTGAACCCTTGGCCCATGCATTCAATTTTTACTAGCCTGTGCTTTTTTACACCCTCAAGCCCAGCATATTCCACATGCCTTCAGGCCTTGCTACAGGCACACTGACTTTTGAAGACAGCCTGCACTCTCTTTTCACGCAGGGTTGATTTGATTAGCTGCATGGCCACGCTCAGGAGACAGACAGCTACACATGCAGGAGCTGGCACAGCCCTTTGTGCCTGCCCACAGGGTGACCTAGAGCTGAGCAGCACAGCAGTTATCCCTGTGGGACCTGTGTACAGGGGAATGCTGCAGCTTCCCAGCTAGCTGTGGGCCCCATGGGTGGGAGGAAATGCAGATGTCACCCCAGACAGTGGGGCAGGCCCCAGGGCCAGCTGGCCAAAAGTGTGTGACCAGTCACACCAGGCCTGCCAGTGCAAACACCAGCTCAGCACAGGCTCCTACGTGCCCAGATGCTGCTGAGGTGGGCTCTCTTAGGCTGCAGAGTGATGGGTTGTACACAAATAACCACGACCTTAAAATCAACCAGAATGAATCCACAACACTGATTTTTACTACTGCTGTTTAAATTACCAGTGGGTCCTTTCCCACCTCCTCAGCCAGATGCAAGATGAGAGCTGTAGAACCTGAGGCTGATAAAAGGTGGCCAACAGCCTATTTTCTGAGGCTTGGCTGCTTCATGTCTCCCTGAGCACAGGGTGGGTCTCTGGTCAAAATGCTCAGTACATCAGAGGTGGGAGACATCACAGAGGTGCTCAGCTTTATGAAGTTTTTAATAGCAATTGCATACTCAGGAAAAATAATAGGTTGTACACTAATAACCCTGACCTCAAAATCATGACCAGAGAGAATTCATAACATCAATTTTTACTACTATTGTTTAAATCACCCATTGTTTAAATCGATGTTATCTAAACACTCGCTTCAGAACGTCCCATATCCAGGATATCCTGTTCACTAAATAAGGAATAATGTTATTCTCAAACAAGCCTGAGCTAAAAATAGATATCCCAGTATATATGATCTGCATGATAGCTCTGGGGCAGATTTGCAGAGGCAAAAGGAATCACTGGGTTAGAGCATCCATTAAAGTTTCCCCACAGCTGGCAGTATTTCATCAGTCACATCTGTGTGACTGATCTGTTCATGCTACAGTATGCCAGACACTGTCAGATGTAGGCAGAACAGTCTGCATCATCCAAGTAGGTAGAAAAAAGTGGCAGAAAGACACAAGACACAGACAGGTGATGACATTTGTCTGGTGTTTCCACAATCTACCTGAGACACAAGCCTTAGACTGTCTCCCAGCTATCCCAGGTGAACCAAAGCTGCACGTGGTCTATTGCAGGTGCAGGAGGAAATATGTGGGGATCCCTTCCAGCACCAGTGATGTACAGCTGCTCTTCTACAGCAAGCGGGTTATACCTCCAACTTCTTATAGTGCTCTATTAAATGGACTATAGCAGAAAAGTAGAATAATTGATTACAAAAAAATACAACATCTGTCACTCAACTTCATGCTCCAGTCATTACTCTTTTAATTATTTCCTCTGAAAGCAAAGTTGCCAGCACATCTCTCCCCCAGCCCACTGGGTGGTCCTGCCAGGGAGATGCCATGATCATAATAAACATTCTTCGCCTGCCATTCGTCTGACTGCCACTCCAGGTTTTATGGGATACTATTAACTACCATGCAAACCAACAGCATCAGGCAGACATGAATCCATCTTTTATTGTGGACTAATGAATCTCTGCCAGTCACAGCAGCAGGGGATGGGAGAACAGGCAAGGGTGTTCTTGCTACCACTAACAGATGAGGAGACTCAGCAATCCAGGACTGAGGAGAGCCAAACCTCCAAAGCACATGCAAGGACATGGAGGAGTTTTGGGGGTAGGGGTGTTAGTGCACATTCCCTCTTAAAACATTTTCTGTTTAATAAGTGGGATGTTCTTGCCACCTCTGCCAGTCTGTTTGCTCGCTAGCTATCAGCAGGGTGTAGCACTTCTTAATCTGAGAGCCTGCAAGCAGGCTGCTACAAATCACATAGAGCCCAATACAGGATTTCCTTGCTGTAGAAGGATGGCTTCCTGAGTAACTCATACAACAACCTCTTGCCCAAGCTTGTCCTTATCACAAACAGAAATACCCTGGCTCTGTGCTGGTGATCAGTACCAGCATCAGCTGGTTCATTTCCAGCTCGTCCCATATCATTTGAAAAGCCTCAAGGACTACTTTTTTGCATAAAAACTTGTGTGAGCAGGGCATTTATACTTACCTATTACTCCAGCATTCAGGAAGCCATGTCTATATGTTTCCAGCTAAGCAATGAAACAAGAAAAAAACACACCAGCCTATGTACATCAGTGTCAGTTGGGATGCTGAGTTCTGTCTGACAAGCTGTGACCATGGCAGACTGCCATCCCATGTCCTCCAGAAAGCTGAAGTGGCTCATGTTGTGAAGAAATCCAACTACAGCATCAGAGAAAGGAAACATCTTTCAGCAAGAAGAATGCAAGTATACAACCATCATATGGAAAGGGGATCAGCAGTAACTGTGAATGTTTTTTACACTGAAAATGGAAACATGACAACTCTCCAGGTCAAGACCATAAGTCTTGCAAAGGCACTTTAAGTTCAGTATTTGATGTGATCCACATTTGAATGACAACAGTCATGCTGAGGTATAGCTTCCAGTGCTGTATCTAAATACTCCAGCTAACAAGCCCTGGCAGCTCTCCTAGGGCAGCAGAGGAGGTGATCACACTGTGCTGGTGACAAGGCCCCAGTGTGTCACCTTCCCCATGCAGGAGCCTGCTCAACCCTTCCCTTCCCCCACCACCCCCAGGGCTCAGCAGAACATGTGGGTCTGAGAACCCCCAACAGGGAATCCCCAGGCTTAAAAAGCATCAGATAGAGCCAAACCTTGCACATGCTTGTGCTAAACCAATTTAATAAAAAACAGTTTAATACCAATCTAATTAAATGTAAATTTAATTACTGACTGCAATAGTTTAGCTTAATTAATGGTAAGTAACTGAAATTTGTATTTGCACTATAACTTGCTAAACTAATAAAAAGTGATCACATAGCTGAGCCCTAATGTGCTGATTAAAGGAGAGTAATTTACATGAGGATTGTAACAGTTTCCTTATACCAGTTTGGGGTTGTTTTGCCATTTCTGTTTTTCATAATAGAGTTAGAGACATCGGGCTTGTCCCACAGCTCCCTGCTGGTTTCAGCAGTGCTGTGGCAGTGTCTGATGGTTTCTAAAGAGCAGCAGAATGGCAGCAGCTGCCCCCTCCCCTCCAGTGACTCTCATTACTGGGTCCCAGCCGTGAACCTGCCTGGCCTCCCTGCCTTTCAGCTTTGGACTTCTGTACCCCTAAGCTTGCCATGAAATTAGAGAAGGGGTTTTGTGCCTGACAAACAACCTGCAGCAGCGAGCTGCAAAGAGGAAGCTTAGGCACAAAGCATTGAGATACACCCTGCAGAATCAAAGGTAAGGGCACAACAGGGAATGAGCTCTGTTATCAGCTTACAGCCTCACATAATGAGATGATCCTGGCTCAGCTGACACTCCTCCTGATGAGCCTGGGCTGGATCACCCACCCAGGGAAAAGGAGGGAAAATACAGTGTAGGAGGAAACCTGAGTGAGGGAGGATCTGTCCAGGGAAACCAGCTTATCAGCACTTGGCAATTACAGTGGGAAAAGCTGATGCTCTGGCTCACAGCACCCGGTCTGCCAGGCTGGAGGGTAGTGGTAGCTCTAGGAAGCCTTGTCCTAGACCCTTACCACATCCTGTCAAGGACAGAGAAGGAAAAAGCTAATGGCTTAAAAGGAAGGAAAAGCAACCTAAAACTGATCAAAGGACCCAAGCCAGCAGAGTTTCTCACCCTTGCATTCCCAGAGGGACAGTAGCAGAGGTCCTTGGGCTCAGGGAGGTTCCAAGGTTTCACCTCACACCCACACATGGAGCCTGGCAGCAATCCCCAGCTGGGAGCATCTCCATCACAAAGGGTCATCCCAGCAACGTTAGCCCATGCAGGGCAGTGTCCTCTGCACTGCTCTGGCCCACCTGATTTGGGTGCAAAGATGCTGGGGGGATACTGCAGGCACTGCTCATCACTGGTGTAAAAGAAAACCTTGCAGCACAGTGCCTGGTATAGGAGATGTCTGCACCTGCAGTTTAAATCACGCTTAAAAATCAGTCATGTAATCTTCCTGCTTCAAAGGAAATTCTTTACCTGCTGGGCTGCCCTGTGAGGCGTTGAGCATCACAGTGGTGGAGCCTGAAATCCCACCAGGATGGCTCATCTTGATCTCTTCCCAGCATCCCTCAACACCAATTTCTCAGGCTGTACCCTTTTAACTAAGATAAAACTTTCCACAGATCAATGCAAAGCAACACAATTACTTCATTAGCAAGAGAGCAAGTGCAGCATACTCCCATCTTTGTTCAAGGCCATTCAGATGAGCTCATTAAATGACAGCTATTTTTACATCTGGTGTCATAGGTTTCCTTATTACCACAGTGCCAACCACTTGATCAGAGGTGGGAGCATCTTTCATATTCTACCTAATTCAATTTAAATCTATTTTTTAAAATTACAATACAGAAGGCATCACATTTGCTCCCTGGAACTGTAAAATACGTGTTGCCCTCATCTCACATAGGTACAAACACAAAGCAAACTCACTGAAACAACAGGAATGGCACAGGCTTCCCTAAGGGAAACTGGGGTCAAGCCCAAATTGCCTTTACAACAAGCTAGTTCACAGCTGCATGTTATTTCTTACTTTACTTTCAGAACATGTTGTCTCCTGTTCCCTTTGCCATCTCTAAAGTGGTACCTGCAAATGGGGAAGAGAACAACGAATGTAAAAGGTTCACTTTTCCCTATCTCAGCATTGGTGGGAACAGATACATCCACGACCAGGCTGAAGTCCTACTAGTGCAAGGGAGTGGATCCCTCACTGGGGGCTTCTACAAACATCTCATTAGCACTGGGCTCACCTTGCAATGCCCAGAACCAGCCCCTTCCTTAGCAGAAGGGTCACCAGTGCCTCTGGGATCTTTATGTCTGGGTCCTCTCTGAATGGAAAAGAATATGCTCGTAACTAAAGGAGGACATAAATCTTAGAGAAAGCATGGAGCAGTACAAGACACATACAGTGTTAAAGTGAAACTTGCACCCATTGCAGCATCCCCCTTCAGGGACTGGGGATGTGGTACCACAGAGCAGAGATGTCCCAGCCACCTCCACAATAATTTGCTGATCCTGTGGAAGCAGAGGAAAGGGATAACCATGGTGAGCAAGGAATGAAGAGCATGAGTTGAAAAATAAAGAACTGTTACCCACCCAAAACCAAGCTTCTGCTCAGATTGTAATTCTTTAAATGACACAGCTTTGTCCTCATATTAATGTGCTATTCCCCTCCCTCTCTCTGCTCTGCCTCCTGCCACAGTGTGACAGATGACAGAGGCTTGGGGAGAGCTGCCTCAGGCTGCATGAATTTCAAGCTCTCTCCGAAAGCACTTTGATACTGGAAGTTGCACACTTGAAATTTCCATACCTTGTTCTCCTCGCTTTTCTGGGATCTTATCTGAGGGGAGCTTTAACAGCTCATCTCTATGGGAAGATTTTTAGACATTTAAGAAGCATGAAATACTAAGGGTTGCATCTGAATTCACTAAGAGATTTCAGTTCACACAATCTCAGCACCAGTCTTTGGCTCTGGAATAAATAATAAACCCTCTTTCTAGATCAATTTTTTTGTCAGGTTTATGATTATAAGCATAAAAAACATATTTTAAATATCACTCCTAAATATATCAGAGAACAGTGAATTACTCACGTTGATTGAATGCTTCATTGGTTTTATTTCCCTCATTTTAATGAACCATTCACTTTTGGACATTTATCCATTCATCTTACTTGAACTTGTTCACCAAATACTTTGTGTAAGCAATTTTGAACCAGTGGCTTTCTTGACACCATTTGCCTCCAGTACCCTCTGTCATTTCTGGTTTGTGCTGTGTATACAGCTTCTCATGCCCTACAGCACTGATTTAGCTCCACAAACAGATGGCTATCACAAAGAACAGGTATCTCCCAAACAGTCAGCCAACAAGTCCCTTTACAACAAGTCCATTTAGACTGATCAAAGAAAGAGGGGGGAGTAGAAACACAGGTAACTTAAGTTTTAGTGCCCATCTTCATCCATCAGCAGATGGCAAGCCATCCAGGTCAAAAACCACCTGAAGATAGTGGCCAGTATGGGGAAGCTCAAAGGCAGACAGGTTGTCCTCTCCTGGCCTCCAGTCATGCTGCAGGTCACTGGGACACCATGAAACCCAAACCACCTCCCCTCTGCTTCAGGGAACCCCAGCTCATGTGCTCAGCAGTGTAAACACACCCTTCGTCACCAGCTCACCAAGAAGGGCTGGAAGACTTCAAGTCTAGGATAGACATAAATATACCTGTGTGCTCTCTGCATCCTGGCAGAGCCAGTGGAGAGCACCCAGAAGACCTGAAGATGTGGCCAGTACAGGGGTCTCAGCAGCTCTCCTACATGTAAATGGCTCCAACTACAGCCCTGTTCCAGCCACCACCTGTGCCCCTGTCACCTACCCAGGCACAGTCAACTCCACCCCAGAATGCAGCTCAGAGCTGGTGATCACAACAGGGCTCTAGCAGCTCTTATCTCTGGGAACAGTCTCTGAGTAAAAGGCACATGCCCACTCCTTGGGTCAACAGATCTATATAGTATAAATAAAGAAGCACACACTGATGTGTATTTGCATAGATACTTTCACTGACCCATCGATAACCAAAATTGATTGTCACAGCAATACTTGCACTTGTAATTTGTTACCTTTGGAGCCGAGTTTGTGTCTGCCTGTAGTGCCCTGAAGCAGAGAACTGCCAGGTAAGGGGCACAGCTGGACTTGCCAGTGACCAAATGATTCAAATCAGCAACACCTTATAAAATTACTTTAGATGCCAAGGAAAGCAAAACCCACAGAAAAATCAGAACCAACTTAAGTCCAACAAAGCAAAGAAAAATGAAACACATAAATCCATTTAAGAAGTTGCTTGATTTAAGGCAAATACAGATGGGTAATGGCTATGACTTCTGAAACTTCATAGCATGCAAGTCTAAACACAGGGGCAAGAAGTCGGGGCATGGGTGCAGCTCCAGAGACCGCATGGACTTTGATCCACTTGGGATTCTTTCTCCCTAACAACAAACAAACAAAAAGGAAAGCACACAAAACCAGCTACTGAATCAAGTCCATGCTGGTGTGTTGTAGCAACTTCAGATCACTGACTGTTTGTATGAGAAGCAGATTAATATCTTGGTATGTGGGAGAACTCAGGAATGAGTAAGTGTTGCCTAAGATGAAGAGGGTGAACACTGAGTAAGAGCAGAGTGTGAAACAATAATTGCCAGATACAGGAAAATTTATCACTGTTTTTAAAATGTGGATAAATATTCTCTAGGAAATCTTCTCTAAACTTCTCTTGGTTTTATGCTGTTTTCATAACACATGCAGGTCATGTAATTTGTTCTGTTGGTTGCTCTTTGCTGTGACTTATAAGATGTCATAAGTGAAATGTTTGGGATTAGGTTTTTGGGGTTTTTTTTAGTAAATCAAAAGACAAGTGTTTTAGAGTTCTGCTGATTATTCCTAACTTACTACAGGTCACCCTGGAACAAGTACTCAGTATTAGAAGACAGATGGAGGGTGTATCACAACACATCACAGCAAAGGCTGTAGCAGTACCATATGTATTTGGGCAAATGTAGGGAAAAAAAGAAGGAAAAAATATAACCATGCATTTTTTTGTTAATAGGAAAGTCACTGAAAACAAGACACAGGGCTTTCACCACTGGTACTGGTGAATTACTTCTGTTTGAATACCAAAGCTATACAGAATGATGAGTCAGTAGGAAAGAAATAATGAACTATTAGGTCACTCCTCAGGGCACTTCAAAGCAGTAGCTTCATGTAAACATTTTTATCCCAGAAGTTTGCAACACCATATCCAAGCAATACATCAGGTGGGTCCAGGTGGCTGCTTCAGCAGTTATGAATTGCCAGTGATGCAAGCTGAAAACCAGGCCATACTTCTCCTGCCTTATCCATGCAAAAATCCCATATGGAGCAACAATCCATGGGAAAGCTTCAAGAATACCCATACCAGCTTACCAGGATAAATCCTCTTGCTGGTCACCAGCCTGAAACATCCAGTGAGCATCAGGATTCATATCCCATCTGCTGGAGAGGACCATATGTTCCAGCTTATGCTGAACTAGTGCTCTGTGCTGCAAGACTCTGCATTTATGACAAATGATAAGCAAACACAGCCAGCTCCAGAGTCTGTATATAAACACGTGTATCTGTCATCTTCCTTTGCAAGGCTCTTCTCCCAAGAAGAGAGGACTGATTTCTCATGTGTTATCCCTCTGAACATATGCCCCATGTCTTACAAGACTCTCACATTTTGTGTAAACAATAGCACTTGTATCACTTAAAATTGAGATATAATTATTTCTCATTAGCAAGTATTGCTGTAATATTTGGGTGGGAGGAATTGAAAAGCAGACAGCTGTTAATTTAAAAAAAAAAACCAAACAAACACATTTCAACCACTTTCAAAGTCTTCTTTCAACCACCTTCAAAATCTTCAAGTAAACAGCATTTTTCCTGCCAAAGTCAGAACAATGAGAGCTGACAAGATGAGATGTGGAAGACAGCTCCTCACCCGTCACTAGCAGTTAGCTTTCCAGGCCAGGGCTGGAATCAAGCCATTAAGCCACCCTTGCAGAATAATCTCACCAGTGATTTTAAGTCCTGCTTCTGTTCTTTTGCTGAACAGAAAACCCACTTGAAAGCACATTTTCACATACAAGGAGTGCTGTATGGTTAGTACAGTAATACAGACAGAAGGAAGATTCAGCTCCTCTTAAACTGTATTTCCAGTGTATTTTGGCCACAGACTTGATAAGTGACCACAGGCAAGTCACTAAAGCCTCCAACAAGTTTAACATGGAGCATCCAATTATCCCCATTGCTGTTGGGCTGAGAGTTGAGCAGAAACTTTTATCTGTAGTAGACTTGGCCTTCTCTTAAGCCAGCCCTAAAGCAAAGTCCCTTCCTCATGGGAATGCTTCAGGCTAGCAGAGGAGAGACTGTCACTCCTGAGAGTGGGACTCTGCTTCACCTGCCTTGGGATCCACAGCCATTGGCATGGGGAACTTAGGACAACACATCCAGAGAGCAAAGGCTCCTCTGTGTTTTGTCATTTGGGCATCAGTCCTGGGAAGCAACGTGTGCGTGTTCCCCTTCCTCAGGAGCTGGGTGCCACCTCTGAAGCAGGTCTCTGCCCCACAGGAGGGAGGAAACAATCTATCATCAGCAAGGTGGGACAGTTTTAAATTAGACATAGGGTACTGTTTAAAGAGGAAGCTTACTTTAATCCAGAGATAGCAAAAAAGATCAACAGGACTGAGTCATCTGCCTTGACACTGCATGTCTGTCTGCTCCTATAAGCAAATGCTTTTCACTCCACTTAATGTTTTATGCATTTGCATACACAGATAGCAGCCTCTGATTATATAGCTGCCCTCAAACCCCAAGCTTGGGAGAAACTCTTGACAGCCTGCTAAAAAAAGGCTGGCAGAACTTGCCTTCAAAATGCACTGCAAAAAAAACTCAAATCCCCCTCACCCACTGCTGCCTCTGCTCTGACCCAGGCAGCCCAGTACTCTGGGAAGGTAAGATCTGAGGGATCTAATAGTTGTATAAAACTACTCAAAAACTATTTACCAAGATAGTAGAGGCAAACTCTTCTTCATGGTGTCATATGACATAACAAGCAGCAGCAGGAGCAGCGACAGTCTTGCAAGCTTTAGGATAGATACCAGGAAAAAAGCATCACTGGTAGGGTAATGCAGGACCAGAACAGGCTGCCCATAGAGGCTGTGGAATTTCTGTCCTTGGAGGTTTTCATCACCTGGCTAGAAATAGTCATGGCTGACCCTCTTTAGTGCTGGCCACAGTCCTGCCTCCAGCAGGAGGTTGGACTAGATGACCTCTAGAGTTCCTTTCCACATAACACTGTGTGATTCCTGTGCTTCCATCAGAACATCATGTACATCCAGCTAAGAGCAGGCAGTGCCATGGCCAGAGTTAGTGAAACAAAGACATTCAGCACCAAACCCCGACTTTCTAAAGGGGGGGTATTATTCTGCATCTTAACACAATGAAACACTGCTGCTGCCATAAGCTGTATTGCTGGACACAGAGGTACCACCTCTGCTCTGCTCAGCTTTGGGTTCTGCTCTGCAAAACTCTAGCACAACGTGGTACTTCTCAAAAACACCCGAAGGACAACTGCCACTGTCCTAAATCCATTCAGATTTTTCAACTCAGACATCCTGGGAAAACTGAAGTAACAAATAGAAAAATGGTATCTTTAAACAATCTCCTCCCTTACCACATACATTCCTCCTTTAAACTGGCCAATATTTTTACCTTATTCCTTTAAGCTTCCCAGGCTAAAAAAGTATGTGCAGAATTCAATGCAAGTGACATGCCACAACTTCAAAGCTAGTGACAAAAAATTACTAGCACACCATTTGAAATTATGTCTTCCCTAAAGCCAAGAAACAAGGCACACACAAGTGAAGACCCTGTCAATCTTCCCCACCCCCTGTTTTGAAAACGCAGCATTTCACAGCCCTTCTGTCTGATCCAGGCTCCCTTTCCTCTGTCAACATGACCAGAGTTCATTGAGAATCACTATGATAACAGACTTGTATAAGTTATATACTTTGGCCTGTGCCTGCCATTAACCCCTGCTGGGATGACTAAGTTATTAGTTAGCTTAGTTCTGCCTCAAAATAACATCAAAAAAGTAACTACAGCCTTGCAGCAGCTGTATAATCATTCTGTACAGTACTGAGCATCTCTAGTCGTTTTGTAACCTCCTACTATTTTTTTCAGTCTTTTAAAAGCCAAAACAGGTTTTTAAACAAAGTCTCTTTTTCCTGAGAAAAATGAAAACCAACTCCATTTTCTGTGTAAAACAACAACAACAAAAAAGAGTAAACTGCCAGTGAACAGGGAAATGCATAGCCATTGGAAGTGGCAGAGGAACAGCCCACGCACATTATAATGGATGGGCAGAAATCTGCTGCTCCAGTAAAGAAGGACCAAATCCTGCTCTGGAGTATAAAGCAAAGTTATTCTCCCAATTCACATTTTATGCTCACAGCTAGAAACAGTGTTACTGTTTGCCATCCTAATCAAATGTGCAGGATGTGTTCAGCTGCTGAGGACAAAGAACTCGCTATGAGCACTTTCAGAGTTACAGCAGATATGACCAAACACACTGATCTCACACAGCAACCTCCCTTTGACCAAAAGAAATACATTAAACATGAGATTTGTCTCTTAAATGTTACCCCAAGTGAGCAGTGTGTGATGGTCTCGGAGGCCTCCCACGTCTTGGACAATCACATGAGCACTTCTGTTGGCAGCCAGTCCCACCACTGCTGAACACCACTGCAGACATCTTCGGGAAACCTCTGTGACCACAGCCTTGGAGGCTTCAGCTGAGAACCACCTCTCTAGGAAAGCCCCACAGATGCCATGTCCAGCTTTCAATCCTGATGCAATGACTAAAAGACCAGGAACTGTCTGGCTCTGTTTCAAGTTTCTGTCACAGGACCATTGTATTTATGGGTGTGCAAATTGTGGCTTTGAGTCAAAATATACTCTGCTCTTCCCTCCCCCCTCCCAGCTATAATAATGGACTTACAAAAGATGCTGTCCCATGCTGCCCCTGGTATTAAAGACTTTACAATTCATCAAGCAATCCTTTTTCCTTCTTTTCCTCAATTATTAAAGGTGATGACTTACACAACTGCACTGCACAGGCTTCCAATACCACTTTTTACCCCTCTGGCCACTTGAAATTAGCCATTCTTTTGTGCCAATTCCTCTCTCCTCCAAATTACCTAGGAATTTTCCACATGCATATTGAATGCTTTAGAGAAATTAAGGCAAGAAATCTGCTAGATGTAACTTTTGTTCAGTGAATTGGTTAAGTTAGGGAAGATATTGCATTAGTCTAACAGGACATACCTTTAGCAAACTTGAGTTTTCACACATGTGGTTCACAACTGTCTGGGGTTGAGGCAAATAAAATGAGAATCCCTTAGAGTTCTCTTCTGATTATGCAGTCCCTGATTTAGCTTCCAGTTCCTCAAGTTACTCCAGTGGGTGTGCAAACCAGTCATAGGTAAGAGAACCAAATGCTACTTTGCTACAATGTAAATAACATCAGTATTTTGAGTTTAACCAGGTAACACTTGAAACAGTTGGACAGAAAATATTTTTAAATGGTCAAAGTGCCAGTCATAATAAATCACACAGAATAGGAGTTTCTCTGCATTAAGATTTAACTTTCAGTCTAAGCTCCTTCACAAAAAAAAAAGGCTAAATAATCCTCTTTAAGAAGCCTTTCATGTCAAATTACACACCAATCAGCACCTACAAACATTAACAGAGCTACTAAAAAGGTAGACCCAGACATGCCTGGATTAAATGCTGTCTGAAGCAAAGTAAGGTAAGCTTGAAAGCTCTAACAGAGTATTAAATGCAGTTCCATAGGTGGTCCAAGTTGCTCTCTCCACCTGCTTTGTGTCAGGAATCAGTTCTTTTACACACACATTTGGGTCAAAAAATCCCAAACCAAACAAACCCAAGAAAATACCAAACAACAACAACAACAACAACAGAATCCCACCACAACAACAAAAAAAAAAAAAAAAAAAAAAAAAAAAAAAAAAAAAGGAAATAAAATTCTACTGAAAGAATTTAGAACTGCACCTGAAAAACAACTCACCCCAAAACACAAAGAAGTCTTTAAGTAAAATTGGTCTTATAATACCAATCTTTATTCAAGACAGATTGAAAATAAATACTTGCCAGTAGTTCACTTACTCTGAAAACAGAAATCAAAAATAATCTACTTCATCAGTATTAACCATTTTAAAATTAGCTGATGAGCTCCAGCTTATTTCAAGTACACATAAATTTCAAGGCAACAGAGAATGTATTTATAATTTTTATGTGTGTATACATACACACATATTGCATATATACACATATTTTGCTGCCACCTTGTGAACAGTCTCTGAATAGGGAGGTTTGGTTCATACAGACCCAACTCTGCCACCTTTGTTCACATTTAGACCAACTGACTTTAACACAGATACTTTTTAAATGGGTGCTCAATGTGACAAAGGATGACTGAATCAAGTGCTTAGTGCAGAAAATTTTAAAAGGCTGAATATAAGAGCTCTTACTCTTCCACAATTTCCATGCACTTGTGTCCCAGTTTATTGCCACAACCATTCTGGAAAACATCACTAAATTCTTTCTGATAAAAATATTGCAGCTTTGCATCCAAGTTGTATGGCTGTCTTCAAAACAGAATAAGCTGGTGTCTGTAAAAAGAATAAAAGATTAAATACATCTCCTGAAGTGTTTTGCTTGAACCAAAATGTGATAAGGAATAGTAAGCATCGTATAAAAACAAAAAACACACACACAAAAAAATCCCACCTGCATCTGTAGTCGAATTGACCATAGAGAAAACTAAACTAAAATCTATCAGCTTTGCAGGATAATTCTATTTCTCCACAAATGTAAGTCAGGAGAAAAATAAGGAGAGAAGCCACACGCTTCTCATCTGTTATTCCAGGGAGCACAGAATTCAGTTCAGTATTTCCCAGTTCCTAACAGGGTTGTGACCATCTACCAAGATGATGCCTCAAGTTCCCAGCTGTATGGGTAGCACTTATTAGCCTTATCTTCAAAAATATCTAATCTAAACTTAAATTACAATAAAATTTAAAATTTTGCAGAGCAAACCTCTGGGGAAAACACAGTCACTTCAACACTTGACATGAGTTCCACCAGATTTGGTTGTCCTCCAGAAAAATGAAAGCTGTAATATTGCAGGGCTTTCTTCTATGGATCTTTGGGAAAGAACAACATTTTACTTACTGCTTCTGCATCATGCTCTATCCCAATGTCATGGTGCTCCTGTTCATCATCCCGAAATTGCTTTATTACCTTTAAAAATAGCAGGTAATTAGCAAGTCTACTTTGCAGACAAATCAAGGCAGCTGGTACACAAAACTATCTGCCATTGACCACTGCATGCACCACAGCAAGCTGAGGTCTCTCAAGAAACTTCTCAAAGATCTGAATCTCTAATTCAGAAAGAAGGGAATTCTTTACAGTATTCTCCAAAGAAAGTCTTTAAGGCCAAGGTGCTGTTTAATATATCACTATCTTTTTCACTGTTTCAAAAAAACCTATAGTCACAGTAAACTTGTAACACTGATTAGTTTCACACGCACACATACATTATTCTGACAATCTGAATAAGGAAATTAAGGTCTCTTTCTTGCCAATCAGTAGGGATGTTTCCCTGAAGGTCAACTGGGATTTTGTCTATTCTAAAGAACTCTTTTTTCTTTTTGAGTTTTTCAACTGGGACCAAAAGGCACTGTGTGCAGCTCTGGGCCCTGCAGTTTAAGGAGGATGTGAAGGTACCTGAATGCGTTCAGAGCAGGGCAACAAAGCTACTGTGCAATCACATTTCTGCCTTTTGTTTCCCCTTCAAACCCTTCCTTTCAATTAAAATTAATCAAAATTAAAGCACAATTCTCCCACTCAAAAGGGAAATGCTGAGTTACTGAAAGTATGCTGAAGATAACCCAACATATATTTTAATTTTGGTACTTGATCAATTTAGTGCTGCTGAAGGAAAAAAAAAAATCCTTTTATCTTAAAAGTTTCTGCTGACTTCAGCATTCTAAGTGACAGACACAAAGAGAGCTACTGTAGATTCTATGAGCATGTCATTTTTAAAAGACTAAAGTTGCATCAGGTGATTCAATGAGTTTGTTAAGCTACTTTTTAAGTCAGTTAAATACCTGCAATAGTTCTTTGTACTTTTCTGGATCTTCTTCCACCAGAGTTCGGATCTGGTTGTTGTAGTGGTCTGATATACTCTCTTCCACTGCCACTGTGCAAGCCATGGCACCCTTCTTTCCCAGTAAAGCACTTCCAGCCCCTGTGGTTGTGGTGCCAAACATACGAACACAATGAAATCTGAAGCAACACAAATAATCTGCACATTTGTAGACTTCATAAAATGACAACAACAACGAAACAACAATAACAACAACAACAATAATACAAACCCACCTAAAACAAAACCTGCTACATTCCAGAAAGGCAATAAAACAGTAGGTCGAACTCTGTATGCAACCATGAGCTCATTGAACTTTTTCAGGTGGACTTTTTCTTGATTCCACATTTGCTGCAAAAGAGCCAGATCACAGTGAAGTACAAAGTCACAGAAGTTAAACGTTTCCAATAAAAGTAATAAACGCAAAGAAAAACGAAACAAAACCACACTGTGACAGCTGAAGTAACACTATAACATCACAGAGAAAAAATAAAGAAGGGCAGACGAGGATAGTAACAAAAAGGCAACATAAAAACATTTGGGAAAATAGGACAACACTACAGCATCTGTAGTACTGGTAACTTCCTTAGCAAGTAATCCCACCCCTCTTTACAAACACACCCGTTTGGACATGCTTAGAAAAAGATGTACAACAAACTTGCCACGAAAGCGATGACCTTTCACCTTCATTTGGCGCTGTTAATTAGACGCAAATTAACACAGCGCTCGCCCCCAGGCCCACTGACCTGGATGACCGGTCCCACGCTCGACCTGCCCAGCACGGCCATTTGCCCCGCGTAAATGCGGTTGGCCCCGTACTCCCCCGCGTGGTCTACGCGGATGATGCGGTCTATGACGGGCTTGTTGATGCCCTGCGGAGCCGCCTGCGTGCTGCACGGTCTGGGAGCGGCCCCGCCGGCGGGCACAGGCCGCGGACCTGTCGGAGAGACAAAGGTGACACGAGCTCCGCTATGCCCAGCCCCAGCCGAGGCGCTGCCCCCCGCGGGGCCGGGCGGCGGTGCGGGGGACAGGCAAGGAGCACAGGGCAGGGCCCGTACCGGGCCCGCAGCGGAGGCACCGGCGCCGCCCCAGCGAGAGCCGCCCTGCAGGGATCGCGGCCACCGCCGCCATCGCGCTGATCCACGGCGGCTCCTCCGTGACGTCATCACCGCGCGCCGGCCTCCCGCCCTATCACGACTCCGATTGGCTCCCCCGAGCCGCCGCATTGGGCAGCCCAGCTGTCAGTCAGAGCCGGCGTCTCCCGGTTGCCGTGGAAACGGGGCGGGGCTCACCATTCCCGCCGCCGGCGGTCGAGGCGGGAACCGCGGGTGGAGCGCTGAGGGCGGGGGCCCGCCCCGCCCGCAGCCACCGCAACCTGCTGTAAAACATCACACCTTGGAGTAAAAAATAGAACATTTATTGAACGCTAATCTCTTTAAAATGAAGGCAGAAAACATCCCGGAGCATTACATAAAAAGGATAGTGTCTCACATTAACCAAAGAGCAGATTTCAAGGAATATACACAATTCTGTACAGAAAATCCTTAACATCAATCTTTAAATAAAGGAATCTTTGTTAGTAGCCTCCCGGAACACACTGCTAGGACTCACATGGCCCCAGCAATGCAGATAAGCAAGAAGAAATGTGAAATTAAGGGGCACTGACACACAGTGCTACCAACCAATAACTCTTAAATATTCACATTTTAGAGTAAAAAGAACAGTAGTCAAGATGCTCACACAAGAATAGAACACAAATAATAATGCTTTAAAACATTAAAAAGAGGGGGAAAAAAAAGAAAAAGAAAAAAAAGGCCCCTCCACAGCAGCTGGTGCCCAAGCAGGGCTGTGCCTGCTGACCTGGCTGCTCTTCTCCTCCTACACCCCAGTGTTTATTCAGAGGTCTTTTATCATAACACATAATAATCATTTATATTGTTCTCTCTGAGCCATTTTGCAACGTTATCCAGTGTTCAACCGCACTCACTACTTCAGAGCAAAATAAATAGAAAAGCCTCATCTCTAAAAATATTTAGAAAACTGATTTCAAACCCATCTGTGGTATTTTCTTCTCCCATGCACTGTTTCAAAATACTTGCCTACATCTTTTTTTTTGCTTCAGTTTTAAAAAGAGAAGGGAGTTGGAAACATGTAGTACCATACCCTTTCCCTCCCTCATGATTCTTAGAGCATAATTTGTAAAAACAGTACAAGAGAGTTTCAGTTATGATCACATTTTACCCAAACTCCTTGGAAAAATAGGGACTTAAATCCCAACAACCCTGAAGCTGGAGCAGCAATAAAGTGTCCTACCATACAATTTTTTGAACAGGTCTAACAGACCTAATTTTTTTGAACACGTCTAAATTAGCTGAATGTCCAGTTTTGGAAACTTTAGGCCCTACTGGCTTAATCAAGATTAAGACCACAAGTGTCCATTCAATAGACTGCAGTGCCATGGTGCCAGTCAGCTGCTCAATTTTTTGGTGCTGCAGATGCTTCTACTCTTATCTTGTGGTTCTGGGAGTTTCAGGAAGTCAAGTTCTTTTGGCTTTCATGGTTTTCAAGGACGCCTCTTAGCTTCTGTTATCTTTCTGATTAGGAACATCTTGTCACGACTCTCCTGGAAAGACAGAATAAAAAGTATGCTCTACATGAACAGTTTTAATGCAAGTTATCTATGAACAGCTCATGTCTTTATTAGAAATAAATAGGTGTGCTCACTACATTGCACTCTCATTAGTGGTTCCCAGAACACTCTCAACTGCTTGAACAATTTTAAGTTTACAATACCCTTGACTTCATTTTTCTCACATTACCAAGAAATGGGCTATTTCCTAAGAAAGTGAGAAGTCTCAGTAGTGAAGCTGGGTTCCAACTCAAGCAGTTTGTCAGAGCACAGCACACGAGTGATGCCAAACCTGGCAGTGGCTTTTGATGGCCACAAAGCAGCATTTCTGCACTAGCAGTCCTTCCCCAAAGTACTGGTTAGCAGGGACTCGTTCCACTTTCAGTACCTGCTCAAGAGGTGCTGGGACCTGCTCTCAGGAACGAGACCAGACATGATGCAGTAGAAATACAGGCCTGGAGGGAAGGGTAGGGAGTCAGGTGCCTGTTTGTGAGGCCAGAGAAGGAAACAGAAGTGGGGGTTGTGCAAGATGGTGGAGGGGACAGGAAGCACAAGATTCAGGTTTTCTTTTGGCAGAAAAAACACATGGATGGGTGGATTTAAGCAAGGCAACAGATGAAAAACAGACACAGCTTCTCAGAGGCCTATTTCTTGCATGTGCGTTGCCTGATATAACCAGACCTTGGTGCAGTTGCAGCTGATACCCAGGAAAACGAACTGCACTGAGAAACACCAACTCTGCTGTGAAATACCATAATTCTTTGGTTATTTTCCTGTGTAATTTGTAAAACATTCTCCACTGCCTGTGCAAACACCAAGTATCCAGGAGACCATAAAAATCGCTGTTCCTCTGCATGCCTCATTTCTGTGCCCCTAAAGTTCTCTTTGTTGTGCCAGTAAAGTGGGTCAAATCTTACCAAAGCCAGTTGTTCTTCCAGCCGCTCAACCACTCGTTTGTGTGCTCCAGCCAAGGCCATAAAATAGAACATAATGAGGCTGCAAACAACAAACAAACACTGTATGTTAGCATCATGCAAAACACCATCGGTCACAAAAAGGCTCTTACGGGCTAGAGAAATGGTCAGTTTGTGGGTTCAGATGAGAAGCTGTTGGAGAAAAGAAACATTTCTTAAAAAAAAAATCACTATGCTGCTGGGGTAGGTTGGGCATAGCTCTGCTCAAAAGCATCTGCTGAGAGATTTGTGCTGCCAGCAGGCAGGGCCTGTGTTAGGGAGTGCCAGGGGACGGGGAGGCACAACACAGATGTTACAGGCTGCATTCTGACAGCTCTGTCTAGACTGTCAGTTCCTGCCCTGCTCCAAGTGTATGTATGGGGGGGGTGTTCCTGAGAAATTAGGTTTAATGAGGCTTCACTGGAGTAACTCTGCTCCCATTGGGGTTTCTAACTAAGGTAAGCAGCCACAGATGAGTATGGCAGCCATTCTGTATATCACATATCCCAGTGTAATCTGTGACTCTGATTATCCACAGTGCATTAAATGATGAAAAATAACAAGAACCACAACAATAGAAATGCCTATATAAATCATGTATTTTCTTTTCCAAATAATAAGCAGTAGGGTAGAGTGCAAGTCATCCTTCACCTTTTGCACAGGCTTTATGATAAAGTAAAAAAAGAAAAGAAAAAACAAACAAAGAGGACTTGAGATTTCCTGTATACGTAATAACAGATCCAGTTGAGGAGAACACATAAACATGTACTATGAAAGAAAGGGCTGGGTGGAGTCCGAAATAAACTGCATGGTTTCTCAAGTGTAGAAGTTGTAGAAAGCATCAGGTAACAAGGCTCCAAAATTTGCACTGAAGTGCACAAAATTCCATTTAAACATAAGAAAAAACACTTTATACTGGAACACCTGCTCTATTTGGCTCTGTTTTGAATAGGAGGGTTGTATTAGATGCTCTCTACAGGTGACTTCTGACCTTAAAAATTTTATGATTCTATACTGAATTTTATATTACAGAATTACTGTTTTGAGAGTGTTGTTTAATGTTTGTTTGGTGTTTTAAAACTAAGGTTTGTGAAGAGGAATTGTGATCACAGAGCTTACAATGCTAACTTGCAGAGGATTTGCAGTTAACATTTTTGAGGAGGACACTGTTAGATATGGGAAGTGAGAGGAAATGGAATAAAGCTACTGAGTGCAAAGACATAAGGGATGAAGATTCACATGTGCTTCGATCCTTTTGACTGCAAATGAAAAATCTGGTCTAATGGATGTTTGGTATTAGTTCAGTAAGGAAGGAAATGAAGCTGCATAAGTGAATCAGGTCTCCACAGTACTCACCAAATGACCATAAAAAAAGGCACTGCAAAGGCTTCTGATGCCATGCCAAAAAGGACCTGCTGCAGACCTTTTGGAAATCCACGTATTGTATCTGGAACAACTTCCCATGAAGTGTTAAAATTCCTGAATGGCCCACATGCCTTGGAGGAGGGGATACTGTCAAAGAAGCAGAACAGAAAGAAGATGTGACACCAAAATGTAAAGATAAAATAATCCAACACAAGCCCAGCACCATTTTGCCCATGGGGTAAAAGTGTCCTGTGTCTTTAAAACTGTAATTTTTGTTTATATGAACTGAGTTATAATTTGATGTATTATACACTATATATTTCATTGGAATTTATCATTCCAAAGTCATGTGTCTGCTTTTACAGAACTGACAACTTTAGAACAAGTGTCACCTTCAGAAGAGTTAAGCTGTCACTTACCTTGCTATGCTGACTCCCACAGGAATAAAAGCCAAGATGAGCCCAATCAACAGCACTGCCAGGAAGAAAAAGTTGGAACTTGATGCCCTGATAGGCCTATCTGCAGGTTTTCGTGCATGTATCAAACTGATCTGAGGAGGGAAAGCCATCAAGACTGTTACCAGTACATTTATATACATACATAAATCCAAGTATACTTTCCCCATCAGCTGAATTTTCCATTCTCAAACGTGCTACCAGCTACCACACAACCACCCTCCTTTGATGCACATGGGCTGAAAAGGGCTAAGACAAGAACGCCTTACATTTTGGTCTAAGTCTCCTATTCTGATTAAGAATTTGTTCCAGGGGACCCCATGTACTTTCACAGTCAACAGACACACCCAACCCAGCTTGGATTTTCCATTTTGCTTCCAAATTTTTAGCTGTTTTGCAAAATTTTGCCCAGGTTCTAAGCTGTGTTGCTAATAAATAGATTATTGCAGGAAAGTGTTGTAAAGTAGCTTTGGTACATAAAAAGATTTTACTAAAAAAAAAAGGACAAATAATTGAAGAGGTAGTAACTGAAATGTGGCTTTGCTTGATCTCAAAGCAAAATTCTACCTTCACTTAAAGAGTACAAAACCTACAGAAAATGGAATACCATTGCCTCATTCCAGTACCCTGCATCCACAGGTGTTTTTAGGGGTTTTTGTTTGTTTTAGATCACCTGCATACCTAAATACCTATATTACAAAACCCACGGAGATGTGCTTAGTTTTCTTTGTTAACCATAGACCTTCATTACCTTTTTAATGTAAAAGATGATGAAGTATTTAACAGTTGCTATTGCAGGGAGAAGTGGTGAAAAGAAGGTTCCAATCCAGCAAATAGTCTGCCCATAAATGATTTCAAGGACATTGTCAGAAATTCTAAATTCCGACAATCCCCACCACTGAACTGGCTTGCAGGAGCAATGAGTAACTAACAACCTAAAACCAAAGGACATCATTAGTCCTAAATTTAAGTTATAGTGCTCAGATGAATTCTAACACATTTGGAACACACAGAATTTATCATTTAAGCATTAGAAAACATTACAGAAAGTGTCTGAAGAAAAAAAGTCTCAAATATCAAAAGCTGCACAGCCACCTGAATAACAAACAAGTACTCAAACCACCAGAAATAAGTTTATGTGTATTTTAAAATTGGTAACCTGGTTAGAACTAAGAGGAATTAATAACAGAAAAAAGAAAATATGTTTCATATGTCATTTGCAAAATATGCTCAAAAAACAGAGATACTTACTTTCTAGGAAAGTCCACAAACAGGGTCATACCCAGAATTATAATAAAATCAAATATCATCAGTTTATACATTTCTTGTCCAACGTCAGATTCCCAGCACTATAAAAACAAGTCAGGAAAAACAAGATTAGCAGTCTAAATAACAAGTGAAAAATAAATCTGTCCATCACTAAAGCAACAAACGTCTCAGTTAACACCACAAAGTTCAAACTAACTCCCATTTCTAAAATATTTAAAGTTTCAGAGCTCCCATGCCAAGCTTTTCACTTGTTTGTTTTGGTGGATTTTGTCTGGTTTGGGTGGTTGGTTATTTCCTCTTTGTGTAATTTTGTTGTTTTGTTTTGGGTTTTTTTTGAGGAAAAATCATTTGCCTTATCAGAGCAAAAAGCAGCAGCACAACTGTCTCCAAAACCCAGCCACTTCAAACAACACTCAAGGTAGACAGAAAATCTGTGCTAAATGATCATCTGCCACTGGACTAATTCCAAGTTTTAGACAAACAAAAGATCCATGTAATAACTGTACTGGTTTGCACTGAGCAGTGAGAATCAGCACCAGGTATAACATGAATGGCAACGCCAGGGCTGATACTGAACACCTCTAGGCAAGCAACTCTCACGGAAAACAAATCTCTGTTCACAGGTTCAGATGATTAAAGAGCAAGATAAATCTGCTTACAGGATAGAGTTTGTAATTGTATCCACAGGGCTCACACTTGTCAGCGGCACAGTTGGAGATCTGACTCCACAGAGAGAACAAGAGAACACCGATATTGGCCAAACGCAGGAAGACACACCTGGAAGAAAGGCAAAACTTAATTCCAAACCTGCCAAAAGAGAGCCACTTGGCTCACTTTGCACAGGAGTCCAAGGAAGCCTTGAAACACAAAAAGGGTCATGAAGAGCTTTAACAGAACAGCCAGATAGATAATAAACACATTTCTTTCCTTAGTAGTAAGTTAAATTGCTTTTCACTTTCCCAGCTTTAGGCTACAGTCCCTTGTTTCTTTTCTCAATATGGTTCCTCGATCAGTCATTTCAGCTGCAGATCTTGATGCTGCAATGGGTTGCAATTCTCTCAAGTACAATTTGGGAGGCCAGGTGACAATTCTGTGTGCATCATTTCCACCTCATGTAGCTTCAGGCCCTCCAAGGCACTTAGCCAAATCAGAAATACAAAGGACAGGCTTGCAGAGTTCAGATGCTTCAACCCAGACCTCACTGCCTTAAGCTGCCAAACACCAGTTCTTCATGCTCTCACACTAAAGTATCTTTTACCCCAAAACTTTTAACTTCTGCCTTGTGCTTTGGTCACTGCTGTACATACACATCTGCTCATTCAAGGGAACTGCTGCACACAGAGCAGTGTAAATCCACAGCTCTGCAGCCACAAATTCTTTACTGACTATTCAGGTTGTTGAAGATGTCCAGACCACACAGCTAAACGGGACTGAGAGAAAAACTTGGACACTGAGATGATTGCACTGCACTGTCATCAAAACAGATTGTTCCCAGATGTAAAGTTTCCAACTAAACATTAGCCAAACAGTGCCTGCTTGGTTTCCATGACCAACTTCTCTGCTTCTTGATATTTCAATGTTTACAACACATATAACCTACCAAGAACAAGTTGTTCCAACATCCAAGGCCACAGTAAAAACATCTTTACCTCATGAGTGTCAGTATGATCTCAAAGGCTGGTAAATAATCTTCAAATTTGATCAGAAATGAGAAGATCTGAGGACCAATGAAGTTGGCCAATGTGATCACTATTGAAGGCAAATACTGCACTAAGAGATTAGCCTGGAAGTTCGTATTGCTGATGTCCTGCACAAGAAGAGACGAGAAAGACAATACTTCAACACATCTTCCTGACACCATGCTCTCTCCAGCTACCCACCAGCCTCTCTTGTCCAGGATTCAGGCAGCATCTTTTACTCTGTCTGCATTCTCCACCTACATTTGCACTGGGCAGTAAGAATCAGATATAACATGAATGGCAAACCCATCTGATTCCGAATACCCCTAGACAAGCAAGTTTCATGGAAATCTCTATTCTATGTACTGCAATCCTGATCACTGCTATCCATCTCTGCAGTTTGCTGCTACACACCCCTGCCTTCTCCTGCTCCCTTGACCAGTAACTCCCTCCACCTCCAGGTAAGAGTATTTCTGTGCTTCCCCAAAGCTTCTGTTCAAAGTGTGTCTGACTGTGTTGCTAATCAGCACCAAGGCTACCAAGTTTTACACCTACCCAAAGTGCAAACACTTTTCAAGCAGTTCCCCTGACTTTCCTACCATCCTGACAAGCCCTTCTACCTGCTCATTTAGGCAAGGTCAGGATACAGACCTTTAAGCATAAAGCCCACACTAAGTGAAGCTGGTTTTTGAGTTGTTCAGTGTTGTGTTGTCCTCTCCTTTGCCCTCAAACAATATCTCTGACACAGTTAGTCCCCGTTTCCTGCTTCTGTCTCTACAGTCCTTGCAGTTTACAGAAGTTAAGAGTTAGGTCCACCATGAGCATAACTTTCCCCATGCACAGCCAGGCCCATCACATCAGCAACAAACACAGGGGAGAGAAAAAGTGCAGTCCCCATTCCTACCAGGTTGGCTGAACCCTGGGGTCCTACAGAGAAGTCAATTACTGTTGCAAAACTGTCATAACTGTTGTCTGCTCTTGATCTGCTTCTGAAGCACTCTTTGTCTGCTTGTCCTGCCAGGGGTCAACAACCCCACCCAACCTGATTCTTTTCCCTACTGATGCAAGAACCTTTGATTTTGAAAACTTCTCTGTGTTCAAAGCCTTCCTGTTTCCCCACATAGCGGTAGCTCAAGTCACAATACAGATCACAATCTCTGCTCTGCCTTCCCTGGCAGTGCAGTTTTGCAGCTGAGCAGTGAACCAGATCATGTTGAAGCTGATCACCATGAAGTTTGCTTTAAGCAGATCAGTTCCCTCAGCCAGTTCACTGCCCAGACCCAGCAGGTCACAGTGAGGTGAGCACAGTTACATGGGAAGGGAAGTGAGGGTTGCTCTTCTTATCAGCTGCCTTAGCTCCCAGGCACTTGACACCGAAGCCTCTGCAGCAAAGGGAGACATTACTGGGCTTTTTTTTTTTATTTGCACATGGTTCTTAATCTTTCCTGCTCTCTCCTACTAAAAAGAATTGTCTGTACAAAGCATTTTCAGATCCCTTGCATAAAAGGTGCTATATTAAGATACTTGACTCTTTCACAATAGTTCCTCTTGCTGTAATCACCAGCCTCGACTGAATCTGTCCTAATGTCATTTCTGATACTCACATTGGACTTTTCTTGAGAGAAGACAGTTACTCTATAAATAGAATAAAAACATCCTGATAAAATGGCAATAACAATTATATTTATAAATATTCTCAGAGAGTAGATGCGTAGCTCTTCCTTTATTGTCCTGTCAGCTATTTTTTGCTTCAGTCTTTCTTCCTCCAAGTCCATCTACAAACAAAAGAAAAAAAAAGATGCAGTTTTCTGGTGCAGCATACAACACTTGGCACCACATCTTCTACCTCTGGCATGTGCAAATCCATAGCCTGCTCTAGGAGGGTCAGCACACAGAACTGAGAGTGCCTTTTTCTTTACACAAATGGGTCCACCCAGGAATTAAAGTCCCTGTGTGCTCAGCCTCCTGAGGCTGGGGGCCCTGCAGCCACAGACAAGTGTCTTGCAATCCTCCTATCTTTGCTAGATCAGTAACATATTTCCTTGAGGACAGAAAGACAGTTTGCATGTTCGTGGTAACAGACAGATCTCAGATAGCTTGGTACTAAACTCTGAAACAAGTAAATCAGCTCCCCCACCTCATTACTTCTGCAGGTAAGTAACCAGTCCTCACCACTATGGCTCAAATTTCCTTCTCCTACTCGTTGTGAAGGAAAACTGGGGGGTGGCACATAGAGAAGAAAGTACAGTCTCGAGCAGCTTCTCATGAAAACTTGACATAATTCACCTTATCTGATGCGAAAAGACAGTATTGCCTGTGAAGGCAATTTAACCTGGGCAGACCCACACATTACCCAGGTATTTTCTGAGGATTTATTTCCATCAAACAGCAATATTAAGGGGCAAGTTCTTCTAAAGTGTGAGTTCTAGAGGCAAAAGTGTGGTAAGTAAAGGAGATTCTGGTTATATGATGAAAAAAGATGGCTGTGAACTTCACTAGAGCAGAAAGCAACTCACTGTAATTCATGAAATCTGTAATTACTGCTTTGTGGTTTGAAGTGGAAGTATCTTCTCAAAGGTAATTGTTTCACTACACAAATCTCCACTTCCAGTGTACAGAGAGCAAAAAGAAGGTACTTGTTTCACCAAAAAAGCCTTTCAGACCCTTTTTTCAGAGGTTTTGGGAAATCTAAGCTGCATCAGCATTTTGTATCTGCACATGTGCCAAAGACACCTAAGTGAAAAGTCTTTCAGTATCTTCTTATTGCAGCAACACTCTCAAATTGTATGAGGAGTACCATTTGAATTTTATTCCTCCCCAAATAACTGCCTACTGCACTGCACACTTAAAACCCAGAGCACTCAGACTGATTCCTGACAGTACAAGGGTTTTGCCCACAGCTGGGACAGCCTTTCCTGTTGGATTATGTAGAAACTAACACAGGAAGCAGGACTGGAGTGTGAGGAAGAGGCAGATAAGACAAGCAGCCAACAGGTCGGCCTCAGTCCCCAGTGGATGGGGGAAGGGCTGATAACCCCAATTTCAACTACCTAGAAAGCAAGAGGATGTGGGCTGCCCTGCCCCCAAAACAAATTACTTCAGTCCTTATTAACCTTATTCCATTATCTGCAAAATTACACACCTCTCTATTTTAGCCACTTAAGAAACCATCATCACAGAAAGATGGAAGTTACTCACCTGGAGCTCATATTGTAAGCTACGGTGTTTTAGCTGAGCTGCATTGGGATCTGTAATGCAGAAGTCCCAGCCTGCAAAGACTTTGTTACAGTAACTCTGAAATGGGTCTGCATCATGCACTAAATTCTGCTTAAATCCTTCCACAGACCTAGAGAAAAATAAAACTTTATATCATTCACGAGAAGACATATTTTATCCACAGCAAAAAACTACACCAAAGCAACCTGGCTGATCAAAGACTGAACGACCCCCTCTATGAGCAAACTGCTGCACTTGCTTTGCATCAGTGAGGCACTGGGAGGCTTTCAGAGAGAGGTTCTCAGCAGCTGAACCTCACTGGCACAGGTTACTCCCCCCTGCACTCAGCCACAGTCACACCTTCTCACCTCACCCAGCGCTTCTCTGACACTGCAAAGAGCTGGCTCTGAAAACTTGAGAGGGTGAAAATAAAAGCCACAGCCAAAAACCCCAAAAGAAAATCACCCAACAACTACTGTATAGTTGAGGGCCTTTTATTTATATGTATGTGTACATATGAAAAACTGATACTTCAATTTTTTTTCTTTTTTTTTATTTTTGCTGGCTCTTGCTTCCCAAGCACAGACAAAGGCTACTGTGGCACTGCATCCTCAAGCAGAAGATTCTCTATTTCCATATAAAACAGTTCTGGAATGCAGCATGTTCCCTTCAAGTAGGAATACAATGTAAACTGTGCAATAGGTAGCAGTAAATAAACTACATCAACATCTTTACCTTTTTATTATCCATAGGAAACTTAATGCAAGGTAGGCAAATGTAGCCAGGAGGTATGCCAGGGGCAAGTTGTACCTCATGACACTGATCCATACAGCATCTACTGTGTAATAGCCATAGAACAATCTTGTCACTTCAAGGAATCCCTGGGAAAACATAAATTTGAAACAGAATATGTAACAGCAGCAGCAACTGCCCTGTTAAATCCAACCTGGCATTAAGCAATCATTTTGTAAATTTAAAATTGAGGCCCTCAGCAAGCTACAGCAGTCTGTAGCTTCTAAATACTGTCCCTGCTTCTACAAAACTGTGATGCAGACACTGTGTGATTAGAATTCCTCCCCTCTCCAGTCAAAGAGCTCTAGGACACAACACTGGGACCTTACACAGAGAGCACAATAGGCAGTGTGCTCCAGAATACACAAGGGTTTAGCAGCTGGGGAGGAGAGGCCAGGCTGCAGCACGTGGCCAGCCAGGCCTTGTGGTTGCTGAGTAATTAGTCAGTTTGAAAACTCCCCTTCTCACAGATAAAGGCTAATTTACCCCAGTGATGCCTTACCATTTTTCAAAATTATCAAAGCTTCGTTCCACTAGTGAAATGTTTTCACATTTTAAATGTCATGCAAGACAGAGAAACTTAATTAAAAAAAAATACCTAATTACTTACAGTGCCACTGAGCAAATCTTGGAGGTAAGTATAGAAGTAAACAAGTCCCTTATTACCACTAGGTTCATAAACTGAGCAGTTATAATCTGTCAAAAGAAAAGCATGAAAAGTCACTGAAATCACAATGCCCACTGAACTGCAAAATCTAGTTAATTCAAACATGGTACATTCTTACAAAAAAGCATTTCTTTGTTCTGGGAGGTGGAGGAGAAGCTGATGGAAAGTGGGAATCTTACAACAGCTGTACACAGAGAGGATGTTTACCTGTGTTCTTTGGAGAAGTGTTAGCAACGGTACTGTTGAATATTCCATAGTCAGAAATGATGGTGGGAAGAGTAATAAAACTGAACATCAGGATAAAAATTATAAAATTCAGCAGGACTAGAAAACGCAGGAAGGAGAAGTAGGACTGGATGCCAGTACCAAATCTCCCTGGGAATAAAAGAAACAGGTGTCAATAATTAAGATGATAAAATAATTGAAAATACAGAATGGGCAGATTATCATTTAAGTTACATTGAATTAACTGAAGAAACATTGCTAAAGCCAGTTCTAAGTACTTCAGACTTTTAGCAATATAACTGAAAAGCAAGCTGGACTTTTAAATAATTTTCTCCGATATATATTTCCTTCTAGCACATCGTGGATTTTACACTCAGCAATAATAAGGGAAGAAATTAACTTCTTAAACACATGTAGTTATATCTGAAACTACACTCACACATGTAATACTGCCAATAACAGAAGCAATTTTGAAGAGGAGAAATCGACATCAGACAGCAAATACCTTCAATGCTGTGAATATCACGTCGCCAAAGCACCAGGTAAGATGACAACCCCTTGGCTTCACTGAGTACTTTTTTCAATGATTTACTGTTAGCTTTTTTCCACTTGTTCCATTTAGATAAATATTTTATATCAGCCTGCTGAGAGTCCCTGAGAATCAAGAAATACAGTTACTGAGCACGAGAAATAACTTTTCACTGCATGTAAGAGGGCCCAGCCCGATGGAGCCTGCCTGCAGCCTTCAGGGGAGAGCACAGTGCTGGGAGCTGGAGTAACACACACAGACCATCCCCATCTGATCCTCCTGGTAATGGTGACATCAGCTTCACTCAAATACAGCAAGTTCTCTCAAAAAAAACACTTGCCTCTCTCGGAGAAAAAAAAATACCCAATTGACAATAGCACAACACAGAAAAAAATATGTATCTGAACTTCCCAGTGGGATCTCAGGGAAGCTGCCATTAATGACTTCATATTTACAAATGGCTGGAAAAGGAAGAGAAGATTCTTTCCTCAAAACTTCTGACCTCAGCATCTCCACCAAGAGGCTCTTAAAAAATTTCTCTAAAATATTTATCTAAAGTATGTTGTGTGAAAAAAAGAAGAAAGGAGAGAGAAAGCACATTACAGAGACTTAAATATTTCATTTTGATTTTATAATTCTAACTTTTATATCACATTCCAGCACATAACAGAAAACAAATGTTATTAAAATAATTAATTTTTCATTATTCAGTTTTAATAGCTTTTTGAAAAGTTTGCTGGGAAGTGCCAACTCAGTGAATTTAAGAAAGTAGTTTTTGCCACATCTGGGGGTGCACTGTTCTAATAACAATCTGCAAACAAGACTGAGGATGTGCCACTGTCTGTAATTTTTAACTACTTCTCACTTATGGATTTTCATATTATATGCATACATTTGCATTTTAGAAATTGCTGCATGGTCAGCAACAGTACTAAAGAGAATTCTGAGTGGGTCAGAGTTTGCATTTTATTGTTTCTTTTAAGAAACCTGGAAAATGGACAAAACTTCCCAGAAAACTTGAAGATGGACTTGTATGAGCAAATGCTGTTCCAGCCTCTGGTGCCACCGAAGAAGGGCAGCAGTTGAGTGCCCACGGACACCGTGCTGGGGTAGAAGACAAAGGTTTCAGTTTTAAAAGACTCTGTATGGCCAGTCTTCACGAACGAAGATTTGGGAAAGGTCATTACCTTTCGAGCCTGCGCAGTGGATTTTTTAGGTGAGACACAGTGTGCGCTGAACTGAGCCCACCCTTTAATCCTAAAGTTCAACTGCCGGGGCTGAGCGAAGCTCAGACAGTGGGAGTGAGGTCCTCGGGACGTGGGTTTGTTTTTAGAGTGACCTTCTCTTAGATGGATGCCCTTACAGGGCTGACGAGCTCCATGTGCCCGGGGTCCCTGACTTGTACACAAGACTTTGTACACAAAAGACTTTGTACACAACCCTAAAGCGCCTAAGTGATGCAACTGCCACACCACTGCCACGTGTGCTGTTGCCAGTTTGCTTATCCTACTCAGCTGAAAGTAAAATAAGCATTTTGGCAGGAAGCCGAATTAAACCTATACACAACAATCAAACAGGCAGCAGACGACCTCAGCTTTAAGTGTGGAAACTACAGGCTGCAGCACGTAGTGTTTCAAACAGACACTCTGGAGAACCGTCTGGCCCCTGTTCGGTTTGCATTTTAAATAGAGGCGTGGGCTGCATATTCATCTGAGTTACAGAAGTTGAGTGTTCAGCTTTCAGGACGTTCATACCAAGCACTTTGTGTTGGCAGCTGCTGCACAACATGCAGAGCACTGATCTGTAGAAGTGCCAAGAAGCCCCACCAGAATCTCTCAGTGCTAACATGTGTAAACAAGCTTGGGACATTGCAACTCCACTTCTCCCTCCAGTTCCTTTTTCTTAAAGAACTGAGCTTTAAATACCCAACTTCAAAAAAAAAATTCAAGGTATCGAGCACTTCCCTTTACCATGATCTAGATCTTCTGCTACTTCTTGTGTACACAGTATAGGGTTAAACATAACTCCAGGGTCAGGCTGTTTCCCGCTGCTCTTGTTCTCTGTGGAGTACCAGACATTAACTGCAGTTTCACCTCTCTCCTGGTTCATAACAGAACTACAAGGTACCTGATTTAAAGGTGCAGCTGTTCCCCGGCAGTGTAAAACCACATCCTGTACCCTCCCTCCTCACAGCAGCTTTCAGCCCAACAGAGACATGAGACAACAAGCAGAGAAACCCAGGCGGGGCCAAAGCATGCTCTTTGCAATCCCTCCCTCCGGGGGGCTACCACCAGGGGGGCAGGAACTGCTCACAGCGCACAGGAAAGAGCCGTTTAAAAAAGAATATGGAAAGAAAAAAGGGAGGAAAAAAAGAAAGGGTCCTGAGAAGCTTCCTTCCAACTGTAGCGAGCCACAGCAAAGGGAGCGCAGTGCATTGTGTAAGAACAGCTAAGCAGACTCAAGAGCAGCAGCACTCGCATAGCAGCAGATAACCCACACTGACCCTTGAAAGCACAAGACCCTGAACCAAAAACAAAACAAAACAAAAAAAAAAAAAAGAAAAAGGGAAAAAAGGAAGCCAGTAAGAAACACGTTTGGCTGCTGCAGGTAAGACTCAAATTTTGACTCATTTCTTCCAATTCAACTTACTCCTACCCCCAGCAAGCGACTCCCTCGTGCCAGCCAAGAGCACCAGGGCACCTTGGCGTCGGAACCACATGCCACAGGGTGGAACAGATACAGCTGAACCCAGTTCTGCTTCAGCCTTCCAGCGCACCGGGGTCGTGTTCAGGAAAGGTCAATTTAAAAACAAACAAGCAAACAAAAAACCAAAAAACAACAAGGGGAAAAAACGCGTGAGGATTCACCTTAATCTCCTCTTCTCCGCGATGCTCAGCGGGTGCTCCCTGGCAGGGCGCTCAGCCAGCTCGCCTCCATCCTGCCCCAGCGCCCGGGGCTGGGTGCCGGCGGGTCCGTGCGGGGCCGCCCCGCGCTCCCGGGTCCCGCCGCGCCGCCGCCGCGCCGACTGGCAGCTGGGCAGCTCCTGCAGGAAATCCACAGGTGCGGCACCGCGCGGGTCCTCGGGGAGGAACAACCCTGCGGGGGGAGAGAGCGGGGGCTGCGGGGCGGGGGTCGCCGCAACAGGGCACCCGGGACCCCGCAGCGCTGAGCTGGGTCCCGCGGGTCCCGTCCCGCCCGTCCGTCCGTCCGTCCGTCCGTCCATCCCCCGGCCCGCCCGCCCCGCGCCCTCACCGCTGCCCCGCTGCCATCCCGGCGGCCCCGCGGCGGCCCCCGCTCCGCTCATGCCGGCGGGGGAAGCCGGAGCTCAGCCCCGCGCCGCTGCCGCCGTTTCCGGGCGCTGCGGGGCCGTGGGGCGGTGGGTGCCGCCCAGAGCGGGGCGAGGCCGCCCGTGGGGCCGCCTTCCCTCACCCCACCCGCCGGGCTCGCGGTTCGGAGGGTCGGTCTCTCTGTTCCTCGTGGTTGTTTTTAAAACGCAGGGTGAGCATATACACGTGTGTACGGGGCACACCAGCTGCTCGCCCTCGTTACAATGAGGGAGGGCTAACGCACCCCAGGTGCGGGGCTCTGCGTGTTCTGGCTGCTGGGCATCTCTCGCCCACGCTTGGCTTGGAAATTGGCTTTGTTTCAATGACTTTTGTTACTGTTAAACGCCCACGCTGCTGCTTCTGGGTGCTGTAAAAACTTAGAAACTCTGACACTTGGTCAGCTCTCATTAGGTCACGAGCCAGAGGTGTCAGCTCTTTCTGAGACTGGATCCAGTGCCACAGGCTGCGGTGGGAACAACAGAGCTTCACCCTTGAATGTGAAAACTCAGTATGAACCGGAGCAAGCAAAGCAGATGCTGGATCTCTTTTTCCATCTGAGGGTGAGGAGTTTGTGTTAGCTTGTAGTAAACATCTCAGAGGGATTTAATAATTCTTGCCCTTTGTGTGAAAATAACAGCATGTGTGACCAAAAACAAATGAAACCTCTAGTAGCTTCAGCAGCATTAGGTGGTGGGCAAAAAAACCCCATAATTTCTAGCATTTCTGACTGTGTTCTACTGATAGTTAAACTGATAAACAGATTATTCTGAACATTCTTCATCCACTTTCTGCCATAATGTTTAAAATAAGTTATTATTAGGTTTCAGAATGCTGAATCAGACATAAACAAATATGTGTCTTCTGTTACATATGTGTCATCAGCTGAGGTACATCATTTTCAAATTGCTTTATTAGCAATAAGAATCTATGTGGGTCATCTGTTTCCATAATAAAACAATAAAATGTTACTGATAAAAATGAAAGTTCTCAAAAGTAATTTAGATGTACACATTTATGATCTGTGTTACTGGCAGAGGTGAAAGATATATCTTAAGGGGAATTGTTGTGAAATACAGAGACATGGAATTAAAGCACAGCAACTTCCTTATTGAACTGAATTACTTAAGAAAACAAGAAACCTACCCTGTAGGTGTTCTTGCCTTCATACCATATCTTGGACTTGATGATCTCAAAGGTTTCTTCCAGCCTTGATGACTCTGTGATTTTATATCTAATATTTTATATTTTTTTGTCTATTTTTGATGAGAACAAGTTATAACTTGCCCTCATTCTTCAATAAGTCACTCTGAAGGCCTGTTGTTTTTTTCCCTTCTCCTTTCCACAGATCTCCAGGGTGGTTTTTCCCAGATGGCTTTTTTTGTATAGCAAAGGCTGATGCTGTGAGAGAGTGTTTGTAACACACAGATCCTTCTGCAGGATGGGTGTGTTGGTAACAGAACCAGACACCTCAGTAAAGCCCATTTGCACAGGTGATTTTTGGGTCCTTGTATGAGCAACACATTTCCTGGAATTCATTTGAACAACTCCCAGCTGATCATTCTGAAAAACTCAGGGGATGGAAATTGAAACCCCTCAGTAGCAACCCCAAAAAATCATTTGGTGTTGATCAGCATTCATGAATATGAATGTGCATTATGCTACAGAGCTTAAGTACCCACTTCTACTGGTCCCTTGAAGCCATCCAAGCATCTTCCTGTGGCTCTGAACTCAGAGCAGGGCCAGCTCTGCCCTAAATAGGAATATTTATGGGGTAAGGCTTCCCTAGAGGTGTCATCTGGAGTGGCAGTTTGGCTTCTTATTTATGTTTCTTTTCTTACCAGTAAGAATACAAAGAATAAAGGTCAGTAGTACACTTGCTGCTTAATTAGACTCTTTCTGAAACTCCATGTTCTAGAAAAGTATTGGGTTAATGACCCCATGAGAACAAATTTAAATAAAGATTGGAGGAATTGAAACAAGATTGACTTCCCCAGGAATTTTGTGAGAACATTCTCTGATCTATTTCTTTTTTTTTCCAGTTGAGAAAGCTTTTAAGACACTTGGAAATGTTTCAATGAATTTAATGGATCACAGCAATCCCAGGTGGAAAAGCAGAATACAGGCATGCTAAAGAGAAGAGAATGGATGATTCTGTGGTAAGTTCCTCTTGTGTGTTATTTGTCCAGTGTACCTTGTTCACAACAGCAGCAGCTCTCAGCCTGTGCTGAGCATGGAAGCCAATGCCATGTACTGTTTCCCAGGATGCTGGGAAACCGTCTGTCACATTTAGTAACACCATTTCCAGGACACTTTTTCTTTCATATGGTTCCTCTTCCTAATGCCACAGCTCAAAAATGGCTCTAAATGTTAAGGAAAGTTCTGAGTGATTGTTTTAATTTTGGGGTGTTCTCACGTTCAACTGCCCTGGTGCTTTGGGCTGTGGCCTGTGCAGCAGGGAGGGAGCTCTGGATCAGTGCAGGAAATCTGCAGACAGGTCCTCTGCAGTCATGCCAGGAATGTTGCTTTGGGCAAAATGTAATCTTAAAGTGGTATTAGAACACTTCACTGAAGTCTACAGAATGTGTCAGATACAGAATAAACACGTTTTTACACAATTCAGGAACTGGGAAGTCACTAGCCATTTGGTAAAAGTGATCATCAGCTGTTATACCAACACGGTTTCTGAACACAGAGCAAATTGATTTATTGCCAGTTCCCCACTGGCTTTAATCCAAAAGGTCGACAGGGGTATTTTTCATTTGTTTTTTTTTCTAATTTTGCTGGCCAGAGAAGTTACTTAGGAATAGTTGCTAGAAGTTTTAAGATATGTGGTTTCCTGGCAGGATAAAATATGCCAAAATGTCATAACAGGCTCTACCAACACAAAAGCAGCAGGGAGTCTATAATTTTGTAAAGTGTTGGCAAAAAGAGAAAGGTAACAGGCAGGCCACAAGTCTGGGACAGCAGAGTCAATCTTGTCCTTTACCCTTTTTCCCTCTCCATCTGTGCCCACCCATCCCAGTGGTGGCTGTTTGGCCCTTCATCCAGTTTGAGGATACTCCTCTTTCCAGAGGACAGCATTAGCCTTGGAAAGGGGCCCTGGACACAGCCTGGCCACGACTATTGTGAGGTGGATGTGCTGGGGTATCCCCATTCCAGCTGCAGTGGAGCGAGGGAAGGTGATGCAGATATGCCTGTGAGCAGCTTTAGGACAAAAATTCCTGCAAGAGGCACCACCCTAGCACTTTGTTGACTTCTCTGTGTTGCACCCTGCCTGGTGCTCGACTGTAGCTTTGTCCAGTCCATGGTTTTTCCCATCTCTGTGTGAAATGGGAAGAAGGAGGGAAAGGAGAAAGACAGGAAAAATCAGTATGTCTGTGTCACACTAAAGGAGAAGTTCCTTTTGACCCATCCAGACTACAGGAAGGGCTGGTATTAAATTCCCCATCCAGGAACTGCTGATTACTCTCTGTACTAGTGTGATCTAGTTTTTTCACCCTTGGAGGAGCCTTCCTGGAAGTAAAAATATGTGAGGTCAAGATCATTCTTTATCTCTGCCCTGCAAATGATTAATCCAGGGATAAAGGTAACACACCCTGTGTCTGAAGACCGTTTCTCTCCGTCCTTTTTTTGTGGTGTTATTGCGATCCTCAGCCCAAAAAAAAGCATGTTTGAATTTATGGGGGAAGGAGACTGAATGCCTTGGAGCTCATACAGAAATACAGCGTCCCACGGCAGGTAACAGCGAAGAACTTGGTTGTTTTTCTTGTCTCTCTGCGAGCTGTGCGAGCCGGACCTCAGCTCCCCCTTCCCGCTGGTGCAGTTCCGTGCACGGCCCGTTCAGGGGCGAAGCGAAGCGAAGCGAAGCCGGCGGCCACCGGGAGCTCCCCCGGCATCGGGGCCGGGGCGGGACCGGGGCGCCGGGAGGAGCCGCCGGCGGGGCGGGAGCGGTGCCGATCCCGGGGCACCTGGAGCGGGCAGCCTCTCCCGGCGGGCAGGTAAGAGCTGGGACGGGCGGCTCCGGGGCTCTGCCGTCCTGGAGCGGCTGGGAAGGGCCGGGGGGGCGCTGGGTCCGGGCTGGGTCTGCTCCAGAGCGCGGCTGCAGGGTGGTTTCTCCGTTCACTGAGGTGGAGGAGCCACTCGGGCCCCCGACGGGTGGCTGCCGCTTAGCAGGTGGCCGCTGCTATTATAGAGTGATGGAAGCGTAAGGACAGGATGGCGGGAGTGTCAGGGGTGCGCTCGGGTCCTGCTCTCTGAAAGGTGAGCAGCCGCACGGCGCCGTGCCCAGACCCTGGTGTCAGCCCTCTCACCTTTATCGCCCCGTTAGTCACATACCGGCTTCCTCTGCCTTCGGCCGCAAGGGCTGGTCCCATGGGGGATTAGCAGCCACATGCTTCCCTAATGGATTTAGCTACATCGCATTTTAATGAAGCTGCATTTTGTCTGAAAAAAAAAAAAAAAAGGATTCAGATTATGTGAAATTATTTGTCCAACGATTTGAAAACTGCATATAAGGATTTTGAAGAATTAGGAGAAACCTGTGACAAAACTGGTTCTCTTTTCTGGTTCTCCCGAGGCATTTTCTCGTCTCTTAGTTTATTTGTCAAAATATTGTGAATACCTCTTGTTTTCCTTCAAAGTTCTTTTAAATGCTGCCTGTGCAAATAGTAATGAGATGACAATATCCTTAACAGGAAATTAAGCCAGAAATTACAAACAGAACAATGCCCTTTTTTAGTCCAACATCACTGTGTATATTTTAAACCCTGTTTATTATATGAAATGATCATATGTGTAGTCTTCATTTGCTTTTCCAATTGAACTTGTGAATGAGACTCCTGTAATTGATACTGCTCATTAAAATATAATTTGAAGATTGCATTTAAGCTGGATGGGTATCCATTGCAAGTGCAATAAAAAGAGCTTTCTTTTAAGGCAAAACATCAGAACTGTTCTGGTAAGCAGTCTCTCATGCCTCTGATAGACCTGTTGTGGTGGACTGCCTTTGCACTGAAAGCAGAAAATTATTCCAACTAGGTACTCAAAAACTGTTTCCTTTTTTTTTTTTTTTTATGTAAGCAGTTATTTCCTTCAAATACAAGTGGCTGGTAATGTTGGTTAATAGACTTAAAAAACTTGTTTTCAAAGCAAGATTTAGTCTTGCTTAAATGCAAAGAATGTGACACTGCAGTTTGGAAATTTAGTCACAAGACTGAGTTGCACTGATATGAAATGATTCTTGCTTTAGTCCTTTTTTCCCTGTAATGGTCAGACTATGAGCTAGGTAATGTCTTTCAAGTGGTAAAGAAATAATGCAGAGTTTTATTTCTTATTCTTGCTAATCTTGCCTCTCTCTGCCAGGTATACTGTTCTTGCTCTTCAGTTCCCTATTTCCAATTTTAGTAGTTTATAATTTTCACAGTGAATTAAGTTTGCAACTTGTGGTCTGACTTAAGGGAATAAAAGCAACCATGTAGCAAACAAAGAGAAAGTTGGTCTCAAAGGGGTCTCTGGGGAAAGGATTAGATCATGCTAAGCCACTGTCATATGTACTTCAGTCCATAAGAATTGTGATCCCATGGGGCCTTTTGGGTGGAGAAGCAAGGATATGTGTGGTAGATTAGGGAGAGTACTATGAATTTCACAGAATTAATGAAGTATCTGAACTTTCAGCCACTGCCTTTGAGCAAAAACCCTGAAGTGTGCACCACGCCTTTCCAACACTTCATTGGACACTATAATTTTTAACGGAATATTGTGACATTTTTTTTAATGTTTCAGGGGCATGTTTATAAGAAAGGTGTCTAAACTCAGGTGAAGAAGTAGAATCCTGCTTGGGCCACTGCAAACATGAAGGAGCTGGCAGTCCTTCTCCAAAGGCCTTATTTGAGCAACCACAGGTGACAGGATTTACTTGCAAACAAAGTGAACAGGATGAAAACACTGTATTGGGGGAAATCACAAGAAGAATGTTAGATGGAAAGAATAAGGCAAACAAGTGACTAGGTGCAAAAACAGTGGATAAAGAGCAAATAAGGAGCAGAGCTTATGATGCTGAAGCAGTAGCTGGAGGCACTGGGAGCAGCCAGGTGAGGGCAGAGACAGTCCCACAGTAGGATGTTCCCTGTGTCAGACACTATCCTATCTGCCTGGCTGCTCTCTGTGCCACACTCTAACCAAGAAGGGCTGGGCCTACAGGGAGGGTGGTATCTGAATTCTGGTAGGTAGCATTGCACTATAGTACATTAATTTGAGCTCAAGATCCAACGAGCTGTTGGGAGAGACATTCCCCTACAAGGGCAATGCTGTCACTCCCTTCCCGATTTGATTACGTGTTCTTTCCCTATGCACTGGTCAGCAAATGGGTTTTTAGTGCTACTAAGACTGCATGTCATCACTGGGAAGGGCTCCTGTAGCAGAGGCACAGTTTACATTTCTGAAATGGATTAAAGGTCTAAAATAGCAGAGTTGATGTTGATTCCTGTAACTGGCTGTGCTGCCATTAATAAAAACACAGTGGGAGGCCTGTACAAGGTACAGGTTGAGTACTTTGGCAATAGGCAGTAAGGGTGAGTGTCATTTCCGTGTATGATTCATGCTGGTTTCAATTAAATATATCTTTAATATATCAATTAAAGATGAGGTTTCCTCGAGTGTAGTGTTTGATTAGGGTCAATTCACAGGCCCTTCACAACCTTCTGAGAGGCTTCTGTGGTTTGTTGCAGCAGTGTTGAAACTGTTGGGACTGAGATAGTGGAAGAGCAGTGGTTGGTACTGGAATGTAATTGCTGATGTAGCATGTAAAACTCTGGCTTGTCTCTCAAACTCACTTTTGGCTTCCAGAAATCAGTATGTCCAGTCGTACCCTATAAAACTAAAATATTTTTATAGAAATAGAGCACATTCAGCCTTCTGAATCAGTTCTTCCATGAGTTCTATTTGCTTCATTCAACATTATTAAGTTATCTATGTTGTAGTTCTGGAATTTACTGTTTCTATTCCTCTTCAAGATGTGTGTAAGCAGGACTTGCTTTATGTAATCCTTTTTACTGAGGGATTACAGGTAAAGAACTTGGAGGTCTAAGTGGCTTTCCCGAAACTTGATGCCAGGACAAAGTGCTATTTTGGCAAGACATTCATGTTTATTTGATTACATTCTAAATGAGGATTAGTGTCCATAGCAGAGAATTACCTGTCCAGGAAGGGATGAAACTAACCTGGAGTATTTTATCAAGGCTGTTGGTCTGTGACGTGAAGGCAATTATTTTTCTGGGAAATGATCCAGAAGCTTGAGTGTGCACTGCTTGGAGTTTCCTGTTCTGTATCATTACAGTGTGTGTTGAATGATTTAAGGGGAAAGCACCCACTCTCCACCTAACCTCTAAACTTATTTACATATCAATGATTGTTAAACTCACCGATCTTAAACCCTTCTGTACTCCAGAGGAGTAACGTAAGATTTGTCTTGTTGCTTGCTGAAATCAAAAAATGTAACCCACAAGTGGACAACACTCTGCAAAGGCAAGATTTGTCAAGATCCTGCTTTCTGTCTTTCCCAAATGACTGCTGTTCTCCAGCTATTTTTTTTTCCATTTAGAAAATAACTTTTTAAAGGGAAAACTCAATCAATATGTCATAGCTTTTCCTGGAGCTATGGTTTACTGCATCCCATCATAGGTCAGAAGGAAGAAAGAGATGGTTTAGTTTGAGCATTACCTGCTTTGGGCTCTTTCCAGTGAACTATGACAGATCAAACCCCAAACTAAACCTGCAGTGTAGGCATTAGATTGGATAAAAAGAGTTTCTCATGATCTTTGCACTTGAGATGGAGGAAGTGAGTGGCCTGATGTGCCACTTGTACACCCTTGGCATCCTACCTGGGCACCCTTGTTGTGCCAGCTGTGCACCCTGAGCATGTCTGTTCATACACACACCTCCCCCCCAGCCTACAGCACTTATGTACCAGGTATCACAGCAATCTGTGAGTGACTACAGTCAAGAACCATTCCTGTTATCCATGTTCGTGTTCTTGCTCACTCCAAATGCCTCAAAGTTTGAGATCTAATGCTCGCAGGTAGCAAGGGAAAAAACTGTTTTTTTCAGGGATGAAATGCAAAGATTTCAATTTGCCTCTGGGTACGTGGAGAATTTATTTAAAGTCCTTAAAACTTTGTGGGTGGGGAAAAACCAAAGTGGTTTCAGGTGCTGGGTTCAGTGTCAGACTGTACACCTGGCATGTGGTGCATTTAAGACTCCAATGAATTAAAGTGGATAATGATGAAATCAACTGGAAGTCTGTCCTGGGCTTTTTTGAGTCTCTTAGCAAGCCTTTCTGGATAAGCCTGGAGGTCTTTCAAGTAAGAGAAAGAAGTGCTGGATGTATTTTTCAGTCAGGCTGATCTGTTTCTGGTTGGTTGATGCTATATCAAGTTGATGGGGATGGTCAGTGCTTTCTGCCAGCTTGCTTCTGGGTAATGCTGAGTCTACACATCCCATACACTTCCATCAAAATATCTGTTCTCCCTACTGCTGGAATGAAGACCAGGCAAGCTGATGAGCTGTTCAGATCAGTGCTCAGCTTTCCAACTGCCTTGCTGGCAGGCTTCCCAGCTTTCTGGATGTCTGAGTCCAAGAGAGTCGGGTTCCTGGGAAACAAGTTAAAAAACCAGAAAAATGTAATTTTGCACACTCTTCAAAGGGAATTGTCTCAGAGCTTTCTTCCCCTGAGAAAGTAATTTTTTCCTCTTTAGCTTTTCATTGCAGTTTGAAATGTAAACCACTCTTACAGGGGATGTTTAGTTTTCCAAGCAAGGCTTTGCAGAAGTCCACGATTATCTTTTTTGAGAATCGTTTCTGTGCATTAAAATGGAGCATAAGGACACAATGTACAAATGCCTGAAGAGTTTGTATAAAAGTTCAGATATATTCTAAGCAAGTTCTCAGAAGATCACCAAGAGCTAAATGGTTCCTGTCAAAGAAAAGCTACCTCTCAGGAGATTTAAACTTCTCATGACTTTTATATCAGAGCCTTGGATTCCTTGGGTGTTCATTGGTTTTCTTTGGAGATGAGGAGAGGGGGCTCTGCTAATTACTTTTCTGCATTCGTGAGAATCTCACTCTGTCTCTGTAGGTGTGGAGTTGTTGCCTGAAAAAACAGAAGTTTCACCTAGGGGAGACTGTGTTTATGGTTTCTTGTTGGCAGTAACCACACCCCATTGTTTACAGAAGGCAGGGGTGATGCACCATGGATTCACAGTGCCCCATGTGCATTTTTACTGAGTGTGCTGAATCCATGGGTGTCACAGCATGATTCATCAGGCTGTAATCAAAGTGTAGTCAGTGTTCTGATTAAAATGCAGGACTTTGAATTCAATCAATCACTTGTGTTTACGTGTGTATCTCCTTGCCAGTCAGTGTGCAGAACCTGGGCAGTGTTTTACAACTATGTCACACTGCAGGATTTTAGACTGTGTTCCAAGATCTTTAGGCGTGCAAATGACATAATAGTAATTTAAGAGCTTCTTTTGGCAGAACAAGAAGATTTTGACAAGGCTTCGGGAACTAGACACTGTATAATTATCCAGTTTGAAGATACTTTTCATGTGATACTTCCTTTGCTGTAATAAAAATCACAAATAAAATCCACTACAAATAGAGAAGTTGGTAGAGACTGTACTGTGAAATGAGATTCTGCTCTGTTTTTCTAGGAATGGAGCCGAAATAAAAATAGCTTCTGATGGGTTTTGCCAGATGTGCCCTTTTTCGTTTATTTTTTCCTTCCCTGCTGTGGAATAGTTCTGCCACCTGATGAAACTTGGCATGGTGCCTTTAAGAACTAATGCTAAAAATTGCTTCCTTTTTTATTCTGAGTATTATTTTTGATTAGTTGCAAGAACTGCCCGTTTAATTTGGATTCTGTTTTTCTAATGTAACATTCCCTTCTCACTGGCTTATCTGGGCTTCCATTTGTTAAACTCTGACCAAGTCTGGTTTGTGTAAGACTAAAATGGAGCACTCTGTAAGAAATCCAAAACCAACCTATTTACAGGATCGAGACATTAAATCATTAGAAGAGCCCTCATTAAGAATGAGTAAATATTGTCAGCTCCATACATAGCAGTGGTCCAGTGGGTCCCTTGTTCACAACTAAGGCTTAGAGATGCACTGCTAGTAAGTAGGAGGGCAGGCTTCTCCTCCTCTTTGGTTTTGGAAATGTAGTAAACTTTTTGGAGAAATTTGTGGGTTTGGCTTTCCCTGCTTAAGAAGGAGAGATAACTTATTTTTTCTTCCTATTGCCTTGACATGCTTCTAAAACCTGGCTGAATTTTCAGTGTTGGGGAAAACATCAGTGGCACTCCAGTTCCTTAGTTTTGTAGAGAGCTTATTATAGAGAAATATTCCCATTTTACCTGCAACTCCAATTTCCTGATGGTAAATAGCATGAAGTTACAACCACTTCTGATTTACTTTCTTTCATGTTATTTGTTAGTGGGATGGCAGAATCTTCTGAGTTGCTAAAATGGAGTTCCTTCCTTTTCATTTTCTATGTACGTGCATCTGTTTTTTAATCAGGTCTGTAATCAGTCTTCCCATTAACATATTAATGAAGCAGTAGAGACGAAAAAGGGGAAGATTTCATCCTCCAAACAAAGGACTTGTCATGTCTTATCATTACAATGAAGGCTTTGAAAATCCAGACTACTACTTCTCAGAGACATTGGAAATTGATAGAAGGTGAGTTTATTTAATTTTGCTGTGTGACTGTGCCATAAGAAATTAAATTACTCATATGCACGAGAAACTTTTCCTCCAGAGTTTTAATTTGTGGATTTATTTTAATCCTTCCTTTATGCTTTCATTCTCAGACACAATTTTTTTAAAGCTGTTACCAGGAAGGCAGCATTCAAGGGAAATGGTGTTTTACTTTTTACATGTTGGATGAATTTCAGTAAAATGTATTTATGGCATAGTATCATAGATACTTTTTAGTTCCAGTAATTTTCACAATATACTGTAACCTGGGATATTCTTGTTTTCCAGGCAGTTATTCCTATTTAGGCAGAGTCTAAGCTAACTTCACGTGGAGAAAAGTATTAGCTTTTCTAATTCAGTTGATCACCAAATCAGAATTACAAAATACATCTCAGTATCAGAGTTTGGTTTATAAAGAACTCAAATTTGATGATAATAGGTAGCAAATTATTAAGGATATCTATTGAGTGTTTTTGTGACAGTCAGGGTTTTCTTTTTTATTGCTTACACAGGGGAAGTTCTCAAAACAATCCCTTCTCTCACCAAACCCCTGATGATCCTTCACTTCGTGGTTCCCATGGAGAGCGCAGTGGAAGAGAGCAGAACTACCCTGTGGCCATACCAATGGGCTCCATGAGACCTGGCTCTGAATACAGAGAGGATTTGCCAAGCAGGAATCCAAATGGAAGTTTCACAGGTGTGGAATTTCTCATGTGACCACCTTACAGAAACACTGGAACAAATAACAGCTTGCTCTGTCCCGAGGGAGTCCTGCAGCTCTGCAAAGCTCAACTCTCTATGTATTTTTTGCCACTTTTTTAAATCTTCTTAAAGCAGTTCAGGTGTTATATTAACAGATCCATGGACCGTGTGTTGTATTAACAGATCAGTAAATACTGTCTTGTATTGTTGAGTACTAGAATGGACATTGGAGTGAGATTTGGGAGTTTTGTTAAGGGAATAGGTTGTTGTGTTTGCAGTAGAGCTGTACTTGATCACAGGGCTGGTGTTCTGTGTCCATAAATAATCCACAGCAGTAAACAAGTTTCTGTGTAATTCTGATTCCCTTCAACAGACAATCTTTCCTTTGAGCCTGAGCCAGACCTGCCATACACCCCAGCTTCTACCTTCCATCAGCTGGATTATCCCTATACCCACAGAATTTCCAGTGGATCGGAAGGTAAGGATTGTGTTTAAATAATTGGATGAAGGAAGGTGGAGAGAGCAGCTGCATTTTGGTCCCAGGGAAATGGGAGTCTGGTACATGTAACGTACTCAGCCTGATTGAGTGTGATTCTAAAATAATCCCCCTGAAGTCAGTTGAACGATTTTTAAAGGAAGGCCCTGTCTCTAGGAAGAAAATCTTCAATAATGAACGTGCACATTTCTCTTTTCCCACGTGTATCTGCATGACCAGGAAAGAAGTGAGTGGGGGAGCATCTGTTTGCATGTAGGTAGTGAGTTTGAAGAGTAGTCTTTTAACTTGTTTCTGTGGAAGTGAAATTTGAATTTCTTAAGTCAGTTTGTCAGGACTATCTGGGCTTACTAAAGAATGCATGTTGTTTAGACAGCTTTGTTCGGAGACGGAACAGGAGACCACCTGATGAGGCCTTTCTGACCTCCTCCAGCATGTTTGGAACAGATCCAGTGGGCAGTGAAGGTAGGAGTTCAGATAAGTGGTTCAGGACCTTGTACAGGGATGGAGTGATCGATACTGTTCTTAGTTTATTGCCAGAATTGCCTGCACAGTCTGTCTGTGGTTACGGGGACAACTTGGTTTGTGTTAACACCAGTGATTAATATTTTATGCTCTGCTAACACGCTCGAATCCCATGACAAATGAAGCGTGGTGCAGTATGAATGTGAATTGTAGCTCTTTATCAGAATTTGTTTGAACAGCTAATTGATTGTTTTCAGCCACTGTGTTTAGAATTAGCATCAAATTTCAACTATGGCAAAAACAGCCTTGTTGTCAAGTAATGCAGTTCTGTCTATTGCATAGGTAGTGCTAAGTTTGGGCAGTAACATCAACTAAAATTATAGAATAAATAAAACAAAAATTTAGCTTTCAAGTCAATATGTAGCATCATGGAAGTGTAACTATCAAACAGTGATCAAGCAATAGACCAGAATCTTGAAGTTTGTCAGTGTTTTATTTTCCTTGGTATTGCAGCTCTTTGTATGAACTTTATTGTAGTACTTGCTTGCATCTGTGTTAGAGTACTGGTGGAGCTGAAGATATTCTGGACAATATTTTTAAGTCTCAGGACTTGCCACACCTTGGTGGCAGTGAAAATGGGGGATGCTGTTATATTCGTTTCAGGTTGTGTATAAAAATTACTGTATTGGTATCCCAAAATTTTGTTTTTTCATGGGTTTCATGCAGAGAAAGATTTAATTGGAAGCCTTGCAAATATGTCCACCAGTGAAAGGATTAAGGCAATCCAGAAGATGCCAGGGACCATGAAAAAAAAGAGAGAGATCAGGTAAAAATATAAGTTTATCCGTTTAGTTTTACAAACGTTATACTTCTAGCAACATCTAGCTCTCAAGTATGGGGATTTGCCATCTGCTCAGATTTGGTTTGTCACTTTATGACTAAGAACTTTTTAATGCACTTTTAAAAAGTTAACATCTCACAAGGGAAATGATTTAAAGATGGAGATGAGAAGAATCTCTGTGGTAATATAATACAGAATATCAAGATCTTGAGATTTGGTTATGAAAGATGGCTTCAGATTTCTTTTTGAAGGACACTTGGATGTTGGCCATTGAAAATGGAGAAGAGACTGCATAGTCTCAACCATCCTTTTGTCTCCTCACAAAATACAGTTAAATTTTGTTCCCAATGTTAGTTAATGGAGGGGTTAAAACAATGCTGTCATAGCATGGACAAGAGCCAGGGTATCAGCTGATATAAAAAGAACCAGCAAGAACATCTTCATGTTTTGTTAATTCTGTTCATGTGCACATGAGTGAAACTTCATTTGCAGAATCTTCTTTGGCTTCCTGTTTCAATTACAACTCACACTATAATGCTTGTCACCCCTTGCCCTGCTCTTCCACAGAAATAAAGTTCTTAAAGAAATAACAGAAAAGTCAAGGCACCGTGGCACTCACCTTTCCTGCTGTACACAGTGTCTGCAGGACACAGCAGTGGTAAGTGTCAGAAACTTCTGCCAGTCACAGCAGAGCAAACCACTTTAGCTCCAGTGCTACCACTGTCTCCAGAGGAATCTGGAGTCTTGCTGCTTACCAAAGAGCCAGTTAATTGCTGCAGTGGTCGTTAGTGCATTATGGGAGCACTTAGGAACCCCAGTTAAGCATCTTATGGTGCGTGGAGTGGGGCAGATCTGGTCTTAACAGTATGAATGAAACTGTAAAAAATGTGAGGCTTTATTATGTGAAATTGCATCCTGTTTGCTTGGTGAGATTCACCTCTCTCCTCTTTTGCGCTTCAGTCGTTTCGGCGGTTTGGAAACACCATTTCAGAACATTTTCACCTGCTGCGGGTGTGGCACAAGACTCTGAAGATCATTGGTGCTGAGTTTGGAACGAGTGTTCTTTCTTATTTTATTTTCTTGAAGTGGCTGCTAAATTTTAACATCTTCTCATTCCTCATAAACTTCGGCTTCATCGCAATTCCTCAGTTTCTTGCAGCAGAACCAAATAACCTTTCATTCACGGGTCTGGAGCTGCTCACTGGAGCTGTAAGTATTCAAATTTTACCTAAATGTAAGTTCAATCACGCTTGTGATTTCACGGTAGACAAGGGGACAGCTCCCACTTCTGTTAATTTGGCTTCAGATGATGATACTTTCCACCACATGGAAGTGGTAGCAAACGTTCTGAATAATGTCCTTGTCTTTTCAGGGTTATTTTCAACAAACAGTACTCTACTATGGCTTTTACACCAATGCTACAATCAGTAAAATAAAGAACGGTCCATCTTACAACATGCAGCTGGCCTATATTTTCACTGTTGGAGTACATTTTGTCATCTGTTTTCTTATCTTGTCGTTCAGGTAAACTAACTGTGAATTCTTATTTCCCTTATATTAAGAGGAAAAAACTCAAACAACAACCCCCCCCCCACACCTTGTCAGCAGTTAGCAGTAATAATTACCTGAGTGTGTTTCTGCAAGTCCTCATTTCCAGGTATAAAGTAGAAGTTTCTGCTCAAAAGACAGTCTCCAGAAATCAAACCTTTATTAGAGAAATTAAAAAGAACTGCAAAATAGTAAGGAACATGCAGAGAATCCCAGTTGAAACCAAAGTAACCCTTTGTAAGCTGTTGCTCCTAATATAGTCCCTTATTGATGATGGCCTTCCAGAGGTAAAGATCATCAGCAACTACTGGGAGAAGGAAATATGAAAGTTTTTTTCTTACATTAAAGTTTATTTTCCACACTGTCTTATGTGACACGCTCTGATACAGGTAGTAGCCTTGGGACAGGATGGGAAAACTGACAAATTTCCCTTATCTCCCTCTTTGCCCTGCAGACTCGATGTGTTTCCCATGATGCATCTCACAAATTCAATTTTCATTGCAGCATGGCAAGCTCCTTCACCAGGAACTTTGTTAACCCTCAGGCATACTCTGTGAATGCCAGCAAACTGCTCTGCACTTGGGACTTCAATATAACTAATGAAAAAGCTGTGAAGCTGAAACAAAAGAATCTCAGCACACAAATAAAGGTACAAAACACAGGAGGTACAAAGCTAACCTGCATGAGTCATTCTGCCAGAGACTTATTTGTGTGTGCACTTACAAATCTCTGGCAGAGTGACACAAGCAGGCTAGTCCTGTGCCTAAGAGACTTAAGTCTTCCTGACTGTTAAGTTTCATTTGGTTTAAGCTCCTGGAGTTGTCTTAGCTACTTGTTTCCCTTTTCTCTTGAAGCTGCATATAAATATTTGTATCCTTCTGAATGAATCTCTGTGGCTATTAAATATTTGCCAAACAGAACATTTCTGCCGTTTTTTTCCTTCCTGCAATTTAACCATTTTATAGACAAAAGGGAGGCTGGTAATGTTATCTGTGAGGCACAACTTTTAGGGTAGGAACACAAAGCTGTCCAGTAAATGTTCCTAGGATATCACTGTGCCCATCTAGAGAAATAATCTTTTTCATTCCATTTCTCAAGGAGTTACTTGAAACAAGTGTTGCCTTATGGTGTTGGCTAAGAAATTCTTTATTAGGAATGGTTTCCTTGCAGGAACACCTCACTGAAGTAAACAGAGAAGTTGTAAATTTTTCTGTGACTCAGAGAATTGTTCGTATTGGTGTTCATCTTCTTTCCTGGTTTGCTTCTCTGGGAACAGCAGTAGCTGCTTGTGCTGGTGTTTACTTCCTCTCCATCAATAACCTCGAGGTAAGGACAGATTTTGCAGTTTTCCACATGTGTATCTTACACTCAGTGCTGTTCACTACAAAGAGAAGCAGAGCAGTTGTTCCTCTCCGTGCAGACACAAATTCTGCTGGACCTAAAACACTGGTTTACAAAGGCCTTGCACCACTGGGGACTATGGCAAGAGGGTGGGACCTGAGGGGTCTGAGGAAATCTGCCCCCTCTCTCCAGCAGCTGCTTGCCTGGGCCCATGGTTAGCTTAGGGATAGTGCAGCTGGCGACCTGGAAAAAAGTAGCAAGACCTGCCTCTTCTTTCCTAGGAGCTGCATTTGAGCTGGGGCTCCCACCCTCGGTGCCACTTAGTGCAGGAGAAGGTCACTGTGCTGCAGGTCATGGGCCCATAAACATACAGGGAATATAAACACACAGGGAGGTGTGCCAGGTGTCTTCCCTGTGGACACACCCTGAGGCAGCATTTTGGTTAAGGCTCTAAGTTGGGGTTGTTTGATTGTGGGTTTTTTCCCCTCTCTGAGCTGTTTGTGAAAGGGCGTGACAATGACCTCGAGAGCCAAGCTGCCATGCTGGTGCTACCTCTGGTTGCAACTCTCCTCAACACATTCACCCCATTCTTCTTCTCCTGGCTTGGACGCATGGAGAGGTTTCAGACTCCTGGACAGCAGATATATGTCACTATTGCCAGGTATTTGTTGCTACCACCTCTTAGTGCTTTTTGCCTGAAGTTGTCTGACTCTTTGATGCAAAGCTGTGCCTGGATGGTGTGGTGGGCAGTAGGGAGCTATGGAATTCATCTTCTCCAAAGGCTTCTGTGCACTCATCTCTTCATGATTTGTTTGTCTTCCATGAGCCTTCTGGAGTGTTACATCTCTGCATGAGGAATGGTTTCCCTCTCAGGTGCACTGTGACACTGGGCTCAGTTTTGTTTGTAGCATCCCTAGATGGCCCCTGGACTGTTGGCCCCCTTCCCAGGAAAGGAAAGGAAGTGGAGAGAGGACTGAGGTCGTTTCACTTAAAAACAAATGCCTGGAATTAACACTGCATAACCCTTGGTGTCCCTCAGACCTTCCTCCCCTGGGGAGCCCACACCCCCAGCCTGTTTAGCTTGTGCCAAGGTTGTCATGCCCAGCTCCCCTCCTGCCAGGACAATAGAACAATGGCACACCCGAGCTCCCAGGAGAGCTCCTGTTGGTCCTGGCAGGTTTTAATATGTAACCAATGGTCATCCTGCCATCATTCCCTCCAGTGAGCTTATGGACCAGCTGTTGGTGCAGTTACTGTTACTTTTTCTTTACAGAAATATCATCCTGAAAATCTCTATTGTTGGAATACTGTGCTACTACTGGCTTAACATTGTGTCTGCCTCAGAGTCACAGGTAAAGTTTCAAAAATACAAATCTTTGACTTGCAGTGCCAGTTTAGGAACCACCTTGATAAGATATTTGCTTCAGCAAAGAGAAGTACACGTGGTGTCTTGGAAAGCTGAGTTTGCCACCTCAATATTTTTTATTAGCAAATTTGGAGAAATGAACTGTAGGAAAAAATGAATGACCCAGCTCAGGTCTCAGCTGGTTGGCAGTATTGTTCAGTGAGAACTCAACTATGATTAGTCAGGCTGTTAGCATATATTTGATCAAGATTTCAGATCTTTGATCAAGTTTCAGCATTTGGGAACAATTTTAGAATTGCATGATTTCTGACTTCTCGGTATGTTTGTTGTTTTTTCTTTTTTTTTTTTTTTCTTCTGCTTCCTAAAGTGCTGGGAAACTCTGGTTGGCCAGGATATCTATCGTCTTGTTCTGGTTGACTTCATATTTTGTTTGCTTGGCTCTTTCTTTGGAGAGTTTTTACGAAGGTGAGTGCTGCATTTCTAATCTTGTTTTTATTCATTATCCAAAGACATGGTCTGTTTTTCTCCAGCATGAGAAAAGTCCAGCAGAAGCATGGCTGTGGCACCACTGAAGCTCCCTTGATTGTCCCTCTGTGTAGATGCCCTGTATATATTGCAGCTCCTCCTTAGCAGGAGGTCAGTGTGTGTGGCATTCTACTCTCCCAATGTGTCCTTTTTCCCTTTGGAGGTGTAAACACTACATGGTACTCTCAGGGATCTCCTGAATGTGGAGTGACAAAGAACCAAGTGTCTCAAGCAGAAAACCATGTTTTCTCCACACTGCTGCCTTTCCTTTTTTTGACTCCCTACAGTTTTTTCCCCTCTCAGTTATGTCACTACAGAGTGTCCATAAAATCTGATTTTAGTCAGTCTTCTTAGAGGTGTAATATGACTCAAGTGTAGAGGTCTGCAGCATGGTAAGTGAGAAATATTTTTGACTGAAAGTGAATACAGCTCAGCATGTAAGGAAAAAGTCATTTACTTCTGACATCTGCTGTGTGAACCTTTCTATTGCCAAACATTACTTAGGGCTTAGGCAGTAGAGTATTTAAGTGCTTGCCAGCTCTCCAGAGCATTCAGGTTCCTGATCCTATTTACGTAGGAGATCCATTGTTTGCTCTTTGCCCATGGTGTGAACAGGACTGGTTTACAAGGTAAGACTTTGTATTAATTTAACAAAAAGTTAACAATGTTGAGAAGGCTTTGAAGACTTTTCCTCCATGGCTCTTGCCAGTGTGCTTTAATCTTCCCGTTCTTGTGTTCAGATAGGAAACCACCTCCTAGTAAAAGGTCACAGAAACAAAACTGCAGTGCCAGCTCTGACAAATGGCCTCCCCTAAGCTGGCCAAAAGCACCTGACTTAGAGCTGTGAAAGGTTAAAAGTACAATTGCTTGTATTTAATTGTATGTGTTCAGAGTAACCTGAAAACCTAGCCCTGAAACACTGTTGATCATGCAGTTGATAAGGTGGTACCAAGGTGTGTATTCAAGGCAAGATGGAATAATTACCAAAATTGTTATTGTTCTTGCTACAACAAGCAAAAACTGAACCTCCCCACCTCAGGAAAAATGAGGTGATAAAAAGGAATTATTGGTCCTCAGTAGGAATCTTCTTAGTACTTGCTTACCTGTGTTTGTCTCAGCTACTTGCAACCTCAGTGAGTTTGAAACAGGATATACTTCATATATATCTGAAGAATATCAGACTACAAGACTCTTTTTTTTCTGATTGAGGCTGGAAATTCTCAGGACTCAGGACCTGAAAAGCTGTTACAGTTTTGTACCGAGGCAACTTGACATTTCGGCTGCTTAAGCACAAACATACTTGTGCTTAAAGTAAATAAGAAATAGTTATGTTAGTGGAGATATTTACTGATACAGTAACAAACCCTTGTTTGTTGTCTTTTTAGTTGCATGAAAAATATCCTAGGTCTTATTTCAACCCTGCTGTGTGTTATGGGAATTGGCTTTTGCCAAATTCTGTTTCACTTTTTATGTGTTGTGTACTGAACGAGCTGTGGCTGCTTTGCATGACGTTAATGCAGCCCCTAAAAAATTTGTCACTGATGCTTGTATTCAGGAGCTCTTTTGCAGAGATTTCTACAGAGGGCTTTATCACTTAGCAAATGCTATTGTGCTGTAGCTTTTGGTTTCTCCCCCCAGAATTATTGGAACTACAGTCTGTGTGAGCCTGGGGCAGCCAGAATTTGATATCGGACGAAATGTTTTAGATTTGATCTATGCACAGACCTTGACCTGGTAAGTGTTACATTTACAGGCAAAACTTCATTTGCACTTAGAAATAGCATGGAACATTCTTATTCTGACATTTCTGGGCGCTTCCCATCATGGGGGGAAAACAAGATAAGTTCTTGAGAGGTGACCTATTAAGTACTTTTGGGAAGGATTGCAACTTGCCAGTTTTATTTATAATTCTGTGGGTAATAACAATAACTTCAGTCAGTAGTTTATCCAGTGGCCACCTGGTCTGGAAGAAACTTGATAGGTTGCTGCAGGAATATCCTGGAATTTTTTTTACTTCCCCACTGGAATTATGTTCCTGTTGAAATAGTTTCAGTATTAAACCCTGGAAAAGATGCCTTATTTCTAAGAATGAGTATGTTACTCCAATTATAAGAGAGTTTTGCAAATCTGTGCATAGATATGTATGTTTGACGTTGCATGTTTTCCAAGGTGGACTTACTGTTACAGGATCAAGGTTAACATAGTCACATTTCCAAATAATCCAACACTATCTGTATGTGAAGTTACTGTGATATTTTTTTGTGCCTTCAGTGCATGGAGAGTTGTGTGGTGAACAGTGAATATGTAACTTTTTCCTCTATAAATCCCTTCTTGTAGGATCGGTATCCTGTTCTCACCTCTGCTGCCTGGTATCCAGATGATAGCATTTTTTATAGTATTTTGTGTGAAAAAGGTAACAAACTTCGTATGTATTCATAATAAACTTGCACTGTTTGAAATCTGGGCAGAATTTATTGTGTTAAGTGCTGCTTTTGGTTGAGGCTGTAGGGTTTTGCATTTAGGGGAGCAGTTTGGTTGGTTGGGGTTTGGAGGGTGGGATTTGCTTTAAAGGAAGACTAGTTAGATGCATGCCCTTGAGTTACAAATCTGTGAAATCTGAGAGGGGAAAAAGGTGTTGGAAGGGTTATAGGAGGAGTTAAGAGCACAGTTGGAGAGGGGAGAAGGTAAAGTAGTAAAATTAAAGGCTGAATTAACAGTGGACAAGTGCATGTGTCAGTATAGACAGCAGACACATATAGACTTTGCCCTCCCATTTTACTCCCCAGCAATGCCCCTCTGCCAAGGTATCTAAGTGTAAGCAGGGTGATTCAGCTAAAGATCATGGTGGAAATTTCTTCTTTTCAGAGTTGTCTCAGTATTATGACGAGGTGATAAGTTGTCTGCTGGATCATTAAGCAGTTTGTAGCATTGAATGTAGAAGAACAAAGCTGTAGGTAGAAAGATGGATTCAAACTCCTCTGAACCAAGGGTTTGCATATGCTGCAAAAGCAAATTCTACCCAACAGAGTCCTGAAGGACCCATCAGAACCTCATTTTGCTGCTTGCTATTTAAAGACTATATTCTTGAAGTTTTCTAAAACTACAGAATGTCTATCAAATTAATATAAAAGAAATTCTTGGAAACTTTTGATAGATGCTGTTCCAGAAATTTCAGTGGGATTGACTTAAGCTGAGTTGAAGTGGCAGGTAACACCATTCCAAGAGTACCTTCATCTCTTTAAAGGTCAGTCTGATGAGGAATTGCCAACCCCCTCGCAAAGTCTGGAGAACTGCTCAAATGACAACATCCTTCATGTTCCTGCTGTTTTGCCCTTCCTTCCTTGGAGTCCTGTGTGTCATTGGAGTCACTGTCTGGAGGTATGGAAGATCACTGGTGCTCAAGCCTACTAAATTATGCTGTGTGACCTGATACCAGGCAGAGGAACCTGCATTTCTCCATAGGAAAAGCTATATTAACTGCTGATGGAAGGTTTCAGATGTTCAGGAGATGTTCTGTATTCTGAGAATACATTTAAATGTAGCATCAAACTCCTTCTCTTAAAAGTTTCTGTGACTGACTCTTAGTTCCTGGACTTATGTATGTTATAGGCCATACTGGGTCTGCAGCAGAGAAACACTTGAAAAAACTCAATTGAGGTCAACTTCTGGATTATTTATGAACTTCAGAGGCTCTTTTTGCAGGCAGTGCTGACCTCTGTAATAATGCATCTCAGTGCTACCAGTATTTTAAAGCTGCTTTGGTTTTGTGCATGTTGCTCTGACCACAGTGAGGAGGGGCAGCCTTTTCCTTGACTTGTCAGCAACATGATTTCAATATTTAGTAAGACAAGTGACTACACATGAAAGTAGGTGGGATGAAATCTATCAGAGCAAACATTTCCAGATGGCAAGGGGGAATTTCAGACTGTCTGGAGTAGTTCAGCTTCAAAGCAAAGAACACTTTTTTATTTCAGTCTACCTGATAATGCTAATTCTTGCAATGGGCTGCCTTAGCTCAGCACATTCTGTTGATACTGAAAATCTGCAATGACTCATGGCCCTGAAGGCAAGGTGAAAGGATGGTTCCCTGTGGTGAAACTTGAAAAAAGTCCACTTTTTCAATTTGCTGTAGCTTGTGCTACAGTGATTGACATGTTACATTGAGGTCAAGATTGTGTTTACAGGGCTTGGCACTGATCCACTGCAGCAACTGCATCATCTCAGGTGGGCATTTAGTGGCTGGAGAGGGACCCAAGTTAAAAATGAAACACAGATCATGGAAGTACCTGAGAGCCCAAAGAGAACAGAGGGCTAGAGCAAACTGATGAGCATCTTGATGTACAAAATCACAGTATTGACTAAGTTCACTGGTTAGTATGCGAAGTTTTTAAGTAGCTGTTTTTTTCACACTCTCAGGTTAAAACCTTCAGAAGGATGTGGTCCTTTCAGAGGCTTGTCTTCTATGTATGCTGCAGTGTCTGAGTGGATACACACACTGGAACATTACACTGTCTCAGAATGGGTTGTGTGGATCTACCATAACTTAATTACAAGTGAACTTTTCTTCTTCATCCTCTCTAGCGTTATACTGTAAGTACCTGCTAAAGAAAAGTGGAAAAACCTGGCAATGACATAGCCCTTCTTCATAAAAAAAAATAATTGCAAATTGCATTTTAAAGCATCAGAAATAGTTAATGTGTTGGAAATCCATGTATTTGAAGTACATAAAGAAGTTGTAAAACCTGTTCCTATTATGTTAGCATGCCAAAGCTCCTTACAAACCAGCTCCAAGCTAATCCTGTGTGGAGTTAGGGGAGTTTTGGGCCTCCCTTATTCAGGCCTCCTATTTTTGGGCTTCCTTTGTTTTTTTCCTTTCCCTGTTTGGGCTGGAAGGGTGTCCAAGGTGCACACCATAGGGGCAATGGTAGTAGGTGGGTTGCAATCTCCTTCCAGGTAATCCCAGGTGCACTCACATTCTGTCACTTTAGTTGAAGTCAATTATTTTGGGAAAACCAGTATGTGCACACTAAGCTATGTGCCCATTGGTGGGGTTTGAAGTCACAGCTGTGCTGCTGGGTATTTCCAGTGTGTCCTTGTGCACCTGAGAGCCCAAATCTGTTCCCATTAAACAAGATCCCACTCGCTCTAGTGGGACCAGGACTGGCCTGGAAGCAGTAAGTGTTCCACATTGTGATTTAAGGTCCAGGCCCCTGCCCAAGGAAATGACACAAGGTTGGATAAGAGCAGTAGGTTCCTGTTTGTTATACAAAATGCACCTTGTATTGCTGACTTATTTAATTGTACCTCTCATATTTTATACAAGTTCTTAGATCTTTGGGTCTTTGTCAAGAGAATGTTTTAAGCAATTTCATGTGTTTGCCATTCCTTGTGTAATTGTGTACATCTACTTTATATATACGTGTGTGTGTGTGTGTGTGTGCAGAGATGTGTGTATGTATGTCTTTTAATGGATTAAAATAAACAGGATGATTTTCTGTTTAGACAATGACTGGAAGGAAATGCTCATATATTGGACTTTTTTGTTTTGTTTAGAATTATTACTTATCTTTACTGGCAAATAATACAAGGAAGAAAGACCATGACCAAACTCTTACGTAAGCAAATTATTAATGTAAGTTTGACTTTCAGGTTTTTTTTATAATTTGGCTTCTTTGTCAATTGTCTCATCCAGCTTTGTGGAGCTGTAACCTGTTTTGGCTATGACTGCAAGGGAGGGTGGGAGCTCTTCCTCATGGGACTTGCAGAGAAATGTAACTCACAACTAGAGTTGTTGCAAAATAATTGTATCTTCAAGATGTGCTGCAGCAGCTCCCTCTGTAGACCGATTATTTTAGGATAAAAGGAGTTATTCTCATCAGGGGTTACTTACAGGCCTTGAGCCTCTCAGGAATGATTAGTCCATTCCACCTAATGATCTAGTATGTTTTGACCACAGGCAGCAAAAGACAAGATGTTTTTACTTGAAAAACTAAGGAGACTGCAAAGGGCAAACCGAAATCCACCTGCAGTGAGAGGACAAGGCCAGCAGGTCAGTCTGCCTGTTCAGGTGCTGCTGTTTAATTACGTGCTTGGTCTGATTCCACGGGGCTCCTCCAGCCCTGCAAATAGGCTGCCCTGTAAGGATGTGTCTGTATTTAAAATTTCATGCAAACTGATTGATTACTAGTTAACTCCAGACAGCAAAAGGATATTCTGAAAGTTCCCTAACTATTTGTTCCAGGCTGGAATTCAACCTGGGAAGGATATAGAAAAGTCCTTACCCTCACCAGCCACAATTTATGGCTATGAAACTGCAAGAAAACATTCTTAAAGTGTGCACTGATGATCACAAAGGGTTCAGCCACACTTGAACCTTGCCTAGGCTGGGAATGAGGCTGCCTTCCTCCCCTGACTCTGGATTTCCTCAGGGTTTTATAGTTTGGGTTTTTTTCAACTGAGGTAAAACTGAGTGCTTTGATATAACCCCATTTTAAATCCCATATGACATCGATAGACATCTGATTTAAACTTAAATTTATTTTTCAAGGCTGTCCTGCCCCCCAACCAACCAAATTAGTGTAAAAATGTGCACATGTAGGTGCTGTCTAGTGTTTTAATTTGTGTTGAGTAAGAAGTCCTTGACCTACATACTAGCAGAGAAAAAGTTTTTGGTAGGTTTCCCTCCTTCCTCCCAAAAAATCAAATCCCCCTGGATGACCGGCCATCATTAAAGTGATAATATAAATAAAAATAAATGAATAAACATGGATAACAGTTGATACTGATTTATTGTTAAATATAAATACATGTGTGACAATATAAGTAAATATTGGCTGTAAAGAGGGGAGCTGAAATTGAAGAGGCATTTTCTGTGTGCTGGGGATTTTCAAACAACCAGTGGCCGTGTCCAGTGTCACAAGTGGGACTCCTGAGAGGAGGGTTTGGTAGCCTATGAAGTGTGGATATTCTTGTAGTTGTTAAGATCAGATTTCAAAAGGAGATGCCAGAATAACCTCATTGTGGACCTAACAGAAAGGCAAACTCCCTAAAAGAAGGGTATGAGCACTGCTGACTATAAAGTCACGACTGGAAGTCAGAATACAGACTGCTAATGCCAAATACTCTGTCTTTCAGAGAAGCTCCTCTCCACACCACCCATCCAGGACACCTGCCCAGCAAGTGCCAGGCTACCCAGCAGAGGCATTTGACAGAAACCAAAACACATCCTACGCAGAGGTGAGATGGTTAAAAGATGGAAACTTGCTAGATTTCCTTATATAGAATCTGGGGTGTGATACAGACAATGGGTGTATGTGGAGCAGAGGCCATCCTGTGTGCGTGGAAATAACCTTAAAGATTAATTGGAGCAGGTATAAAAGTGTAATCAGAACAGGTGTTGGAACACTTCTAATCACAAACCTGCTTAAGACCTGGAGAGTATGGCTTTGTTACAGGTAACTGGTGTATTTTTAAATAGAAGATAACAGGCACATGAGGGAAATCATGACCTAAACCTGCTTGTGAATTTTGTTTTCAGTATCCCTATTCTGCTGGGAGCTCGAGTGGCACTGACTTTCCACTAGGTAAGCAACAAAGATGAAACACAGAAAGCTCTCAGAAGTTCAGCTCAGTAGGAATGTTTGTCATAGAGACACAGCGTGTAACAGCTGGATGTCAGGGACACAGCTTTTAGCATCTTGTATAGAGAGAAAACAAAAAGATTGGGTTTCTGGGGTGAACATTTTTTATAGGATGTGTTTATTGGTAGCTTGTTCTGGTGTCGATGGTGACTTCTGAAGACTGTATAGCAGAAAGTGGAATTTCCTTGGGCAAAGGAGCCATTTTGTATTATGGGAGCACCCACAGACAAGAGCATTAAATCACTTCAGAGACAGACTTCACATCTTGGTGTGATCTCAGAAGAGGTTAATAATGATGTAGAGTCCCTAGGATATCATTATGTTCAGAATAAAAAAAGCTACAGGATCTTGCCTGGCAGTTTGAGCTATTCCCAGTTTACACAATCATGTCACTTCATTCCAAATACTTGGCAGATGAGATCCTTAAATAACACAGGGCTTTTTAATGGGGGTGGTGGTTGCACCATGTCAGCACAGTTAACATTGCCTCTGTGGTGACAGATGGGGAGCCAGCCCAGCCCAGCAGCAGTGGCATGTCCGAGGCCGTGGCACTCGCCCTGCGCGCCAGAGAAGCGGCTCAGTGGGACGACGACGATGATGAAGGATATTTTCAACCCTGAGCAGGCACAGTCAGTACCACTGATGGGTGTCCTGCAGAAAGCAACATTCTTTTGCACTAATGACTGAAAGAATCACTCAAACGGTTTTTTACCTCTAAATGGGACAAAAAATAGAACACAATGCATCCCAACTGCAGTTTGTTATGACAGGGAATATCCTGCGTGATGGGTTTGTTTTGCAGCAGTGGTACTCTGGTGACAGTCACCTCGATGCAGTGAGACTCCCTGCACAGCTGGCCACTTGTTGTTGACTGAATATAAGGAAATTTGTGCCTAATTGTAAATAAAAGTTATGGTTTAAAAATATTTTTGTATCAGTTATATCGTTTAAACTGATTTTATCTGATCTAAGCCAAACCTGAAGTATTGGTTAAATAAACACAGAAGGAAATTAAAGTGCACTTGTTTTTAATGACTCAGATTGTAATGGCTGGGAAATAATTTGTGTGAGCGAGGTTAGACTTCCATTCCATTTTCACTTTTCTGTGCCATTTTTACAGTTTATTACAGTCACTGAAAAGCAGCTTTAATGTTAAAAGCTCCCGGAACTCTTAAGAGTGACTACTTATCAAAATTCTCATCTCTGTAAAACCACTGCTTGTAAACTAAAATTTTTCACATCTTTTCCCATAAAGGATTGATTGGAAGTAACACAATAGAGATTTATTTTTTTACCGTGCATGACTGAGACACAACGCAGCTTCTTTTTATTCAGAGCCACAACTTTACCATCATAATAATTTGTTTTGTTTTGTTTAGCCCATTTTCTACTACTGCCTGGTTTATTCCTCCCTCATTTCTTTGGACATAAAAATGAGGGATATCTTTTCCTCTTGCTTGTAATTTAGGCTAAAGACAACCCAAAACCAGCCACCAAAGGCACAGAAAAAAGGACAAACTTCACACAAAATGCAAGACCAGATTCAATTTTATTGTTTCCCTGTGTGTACAGCTGTGGAGTCTGGCTGTGAGTATTGGATGTGGGCCTGGTGTTTGCACTGAGGATGTGACTCAGCAGTGCCAGCAACTCCAGCAACAACTAAAACTGGACCTTTGGAGCAAGGGCCATTTGCTGTGAAGTCTTTTGCCCTTCAGTGGCCACATGGGGAGCTCCTGTCAGGCTCAGCAGTAACAGTAGAGGCTACAGCACTCACTGAAGTGGCTGAACAGAAGCTGAACATAATGCACATGTGCTATAGGATGTGCACCAGAAGGCTGAGATTGTTGCTTCTGCAGTGCAGGGTGGATGAGTGACATGAATGGAAGAGGTCCTTGTCTTCCTGACAAGGAAAACCACCTCCTTTGTGCTTCTTTGTGCTTGTATGTAGCTCAAGATACAACCAGAAAATCCATCATCCCTGGCAGAACATAGCATGAATCTGCACTAATTTTGACATTTTACACCAAGGCACTGCTGCATGGCTCAAAAAGAATACCCTTCCCATGAGCTTTCAGATACTTGTTTATTGTAACGGCAGACTCTTTGGAGTTCAAGTTAAATCTGGATTACAGTTTCCATAACCCTTTGAGTGCCCTTCAATCATGCAAACAATAAGCAAACTAAAAAGACATGTCAGCTCCATTTGTTCTACCTTTTACCAGCACTCCATATATACCTTTCTTTTAAAAATAAATACATTCATGTGCTGTGTCATTAGAAGAAAGAGTTTCCTATGCTCCCTTAGCTCTTTTAAAAAGTCTGGAAGATAAGAAGCTAAACAAGTTTTATTTGTTAATTCTTACAGCCTTCACATTCCACATGGAAAGGTGGCTTTTTCTTCCTTGTCAGGATGCAGCACAGCCATCTTTCCATGCAGGGGAAGGAAATATACTCACCCTCTATTTTGGCACCATTACTTTCAGGTTCTGTTTTAAGAACAGTAATGCATATGTCTTAAAGACACCATAAATCCACCTCAAATTACTATACAGTTTTAGATCATGCTGTTAAAATTACTAAAATCAAGGTATGACTTTAAATTTTGACAACAAAAATTGCTAATAGGAATTTATAACCAGAATTTAAACACAGCAAAGGAATAGTCAGAGAATTATAAAGCCACCTGCACAGACAAGGTTTGGCCCAGTTTGCTTGTCAAATCCGATTCTTTCACATTACAGCAATTCCCTCAGACTGTGTGTGGCTGCACCACAGCTCTGTCCAGTGCCCCAGAAGGGTTTTCTACATTTGAGGCTTGACCACAGGCAGAAAAAACCTGCTGCTCTGCCTTTTCCCAGAACCATTGTTATAGTGGTCCATTGGCACTGCTGGATGCCCTGTGGATGGTGAATGGACAGGCTGGGGAGGGAGTGCAAGGTGGGTCAGTAGTGAGGGTCACAGTCCTCCACCAGGCTGTCGGTGATGTAGCTGCACTCAAGGACGTTTTCTAAGTAGCTTTTCTCTGCAAACGTGTTCACTGTCCAGGGAACCACGTGAATTCCTTTTGAAGACCAGTGACTTACATAGTCCCTGCAAGGGATGAAGACATTCTAAGAGGAGGTTGACACCACCACAGAGAGAAGGCAGACAGTGCTGAAGCTACATCTGGGTTTTAGTCTTGCGTCAGTATGGCACCAAGAACAACAGCGTGTCCTCTTTTGCAACATCATCTTTTTGTGCTTTGTTATTGTAAACAGGCAAAAGTAACAGTTCTCCTCTTTGAAAGTAAACTTAGAATCTAACATAAGATAAAAATTCAGATTAAAAAGACAGAGGCTTAAAATAATAAAATAGCATGGAGTAAAGAAATTATCAAAACAACCTTACCCAACACTAAATGGAACATTTTGATAAGCACATCCTGCGTTAACTCCACCCTATAATAGAATGGCAATATCTCCTGGTATATGAGCAAGCTTTAACACTTACTGAGAAACAAAATTTTTCTGTACGAGGAAAGCTGAATTCCCACACAGTCGCCACAAGAAACTGTGCAGGCTCCAATCCACAATGATATCCATCCCCACATACAAGTAGTGCTTCCAGAAGGAACGGAAGCGGCGTGTCCCATCTCCCAAGTGACTCAGGTGCCAGGGCCGGTGTGTAAGTGCTGTCACAACCTTTCTGTCAGCTCGTCTCATCTGCAAGACCAAGAAGACTGGAATTCATCCACAAGCCCAGCTGCATTAAATACAGTTTTTGAGATACAAAGTGCTAGTTTGTGTTTGCAGCTCTACCAGAATCCTTCTCCCCTTCCCCTCCAGGTCCTTTTGTAACTATTTTGGAAAGCTGTTTATGAGATTTTTTTTTTTTTTAAACATACTGAGTAAGCACCTGCTCTTATGTTAAAAAAAAAATTACACAGCAGTCATGCAATGTATATACTGGAATAAAATACATAGTAAGTAGCAGTGGAAATGACAATTAGGAAACAGTTTTAAGAATAGTCTATGTTTACATCAAAATAAGAGATTTATTTAGCAGGTATCTTGCACACAGATACCTGGCCATACACCAACTGAAATGGCAACACACTTTTTCCTGCATTGCTTTCAGAATAGAGGGACCTACAGTGGATTCACATGTGCCTTTAATGAGTAGACTGATCTAATAAGATTATGCATTATGCTTCATTTGCTTTTAAAAGTCTTGGCAATTTTAACAACCCAAGAGTAACCTGGAACTGGGAGTTTTATACCACCCTGAAATTACCAGGCAGGACTAAAAAAATCCAAAATAAACTTTTAGGAAACATCACCTTATAAACAACATCTGGCATGAAGGAACAGACTATGCTGCTGTCATAGAGCTGTGGAAATTCCAGGTAGAGTTGTTTCAGGGCATCAACTGCCTACAATTAGAGACATGCACAGATGTTATATTTATACATACACTCATATTTACACTGCAGAGTCATTCTAGAACAATGCCCTTTAAAAACATTTTCCAGTTTTGTGTAGCAAGATTGAAATAGAAAGGGGGAAGAAGAAAAATAGCATCTTGCTTATAGCAGTAACACAGAAATGACATTTTGAGTTTTTTTGCAACAGAAGTCCTCTTTGTGATTCCGTTTACAACATTCTCAGTGTTTGAAATACCCTCAAAGACAATGTGGATATAATTCTGACATACTACTCAGGGTTTAGTTCAAGAGGGAAATTAATGTATTTCCATATTTTGCTATGCTAAAGAAAAAATAATTCTAATTTGCATAAAATGTTATTGACTGATCATCTGCCTTCAGTAATGCAAATTACAGATCCCTTGTTGAAGGCTGAGGATGAGGTGCTGGCTCCCCCCAGCACAGGCAGCAAACTCAATTTGCTTTGTTTCACTGTGGTGCTGTGAGTTGAACGTTAACACACACACACAGCTTGTGCTAATTTTAAGTTGCAGCTTCCCAGAACAACTTTGGATGACACAAACAGCAGGCCCAGTCCCGCTCATATTCAAGAAGGGTGTGTACCAGACATATCAGTTTGAGACCACCACAACAGCAGGTTAGAAACCCACAGAAGGTGTGAGGGAAGGTGTGATAAGTGAGCAGTACCTGATCTGCATGGCCTTTGACGTCAAAGTAGATTGTAAGGTTGTGACGCATGGACTCCACAACACCTTCTCTCAGGGTTGGTACCTTTTCACTTGGGAATTTGCTCCTGTAGAAATGGACAACTCACTGGAATGCAGTCAAGATACACATGCACATATGCACGCAGGCACACATACCCCCAACCACAGAGCTGTTTCCTAAACACAGTTTGCTACAGTAGCACTAGAGCTGGGATCCAGTAGTGTCAGCAGTCTCTCTCTCACCCAGTAATAGACTGCACATGTGGAGGGATATGTACACATCTCCTTTTCCCTCAGAATCTCACTGATTAATCCCACAGTTAAATCCTTCCAAATTCAAGTTCTAATCTGATGCTCACCAGCCCCATGTTCTGCATCCAAACACTAACCTCAGTTCTTCACCTCCTTCCCCAACTCCCACAAACAAGCATTCAGTCCCAACTGCTGCCTTCCTCCTGCTCTGACTGTGCTCCCCAGCCCTGAGCCAGAAACAGAGATCCTGGAAGAACAGGCAAGACAAGCTGAGGATGCAGCACAATCAGCTTCACCCATCAGTAAAGGATTCCTGACACGGTGACAGTGAACAACAGCTGCTCAGCAGTTGCTGCCTGTGTGGAAGTTCTCTCTGTGTGGCTCAGGTGATCACCTTTCCAGTAACGGGGAAGATACTCTTGTACCACGGACCCACGGGTGGCACATTTACAGGAGGCTGGAATTCCTTAATGCAGTGTCTCAGGAGCACACACTACAAGTTCTTCCTCTGAAATGGATTCACTTACGATACTGCAGAAGTTGCACTGTTAGCAAATTTTTAGTAATGTATAAAAATATTTTCCCCTGCATGCCCCTGGGAAGGACCTAATCAGCCATGGGGGTCACAGTGAGACACCTAAAATCTGTCTAGCTCCTTTTCAACAGTATAAACATGATGCTTAGAATCCCCAAGGCACAATCAGTTAAGAAATATAAGCAAACAAAACTAATTTTTGAAGCGATTCCTTGAGCCAATTTTGACATATCATGAATCTCCCCACATCTTTAGTGTCCTGCAGTCAATTTAGGACAAGATTTTGTAGAGATTGACCTGTTTCACATTAGATGCCTTGGAATTTTGTCCTTGAAAGCCAGTTGACTCTTCTTCACTGTTCTTATTGTAACAATGGGTAAGAAGATATAGTCTCATATGCTTCTATAATCAAAGTAACATATGGGACTGAGTTTTAAATTTACAAAAATTTTCATCAGTGATAGATCAAATCAATAATTCTGTTTCTCAAGAATGGTATTTTTCACTGTTCAAACTGTAATTTCAGAATAGCAATAGATCATTTACCGTAGCCTGTGTTTGGCAGATGCATTAAGCTTCCTAATTTCATCAAAAGTCAAGTCACACAGTCTTCCAGACCCATCAGTTGTCCTTTCCACTGTATCATCGTGCATTAGAATGGCAACACCATCTGCAGTAAATTCAACATCCACCTCAACACCCGCTGCTCCATTCTCAGCTGCCTTAAAAAAAAATTTTAAAAATCATATACACAAGAGACAGCTTTATATATATGATATATGTACAGCTATAATTAGCTTGTGTTCTGGGAAACAAAAATAATAAAATAATAATGTTATTTTCAGTAAGCTTCATCTGCAGAGCAAAGCAGGTTTTATCCAAGCCATTGTGAGAGCATTCATAGATCAACAGAAATACAATCTATTTTAGAGATAAAACCATAGTGATAATGTTGGGACTGGGACTGTTTCAGGATAAAAATGCAGAAAAGAATCCTGCTCACTCCTTCTGATGTAATAACCCTGGAGTCCTTATGTCATTTTCTAAAAAAGAAGGGAAGCAAATGCCTACAATTTACAAAATCTACAGGATAACAGCAAACACTCTTCTCTGAGGAAGAAGCAGCCAGGCTGCCTTAGAACATTTCACATATCCTGCTTCTGCCCTGGCTCTTTCCCAGGGACTCCTCAGGAAAACACTCGAGTGAAGTGCAATCAAGACCAATTGTTCCAAAAGCCAAACGCCCTCCTAGGAAAAGGTACAATGCACCAGAAAGACAAATGCCAGGTAGGCACTAGAGGTAACCCCCTCTCAGGAACACTGTGAACCCTGGCTGTGCCTTGATGCCTTGGAGGTGGGGCAGCAGCAAGTCATGGCAGGGCTGCACACAGTGAAGTTCTCCCAGTATCAGAGTTTCTCACAACTCTGGATTCTCATTACAGATCTTCGAGGTTTAAAAAGCACAACCTATCCGAGTTGCTGTCCTCTCTCTGTGTGCTGTTGCTACATCAGCAAAAGACAGTATTTCATAACTGCTGTGCTGTTGAAATATCCATCAGCACCAAGGCTATAACAGCTCCCACAAGACTCAGATCTTATCTGAATCCCCTTGGGGACGAAGGACCGACCAGCCACACAGCTTCCTGCGGATGCTGGAAGAACATCGGGAAATACTGAGGATGAGGGAGGCTTGGCGCCTGCAGGAAGGTCGCATCACCGAACACAACCCAGCAGATCTCACCGCTGCCCACCAGTTTCGCCGCTCACCCACCAGGCCATGTGGGCTCCGCGAGGCCCCGCGGACCGTTTGGCAGCTCCGCCTCGCAACTCCACCCCCCGCCCCAGGCCCCGCCCGCCCCCCGGGCGCGCTGACCTGTCTGATGGCCCCCAGCGTGTTCTCGGGCGCGTCGTGGGCGCCGCCGCGGTGCGCGACGCGGGCGGCGGTGCCGCGGGGCTGCAGGACGCGCTGGGCGCTCCGGGCCGCCGGCGGCTCCAGCGACAGGAGGTGCAGCGCCACGTACAGCCCGGCCGGCAGCAGGCACGCCAGCGTCGGGCTGCGGCTCAGCGCCAGCACCACCACGAGCAGCGCCGTCAGGAAGCTCAGCAGGCCGTCCCCGTGGCACAGCATGGCCGGGCCGGGGCCGGGGCCGGGATCGGGTCGGGATCGGGGCCGGACCCACGGCCGCCGCCTCTCCTCAGAACACAGGCGACGGCAACGCCCCCGTGCCCGGCACCAGCCAATCAGCACTCGGCCGTCAGCGCCCGCAGCCAATCAACGCCCGCAGCGCCCGCCAACGGCCGCCCACCCGCGCTGGGGGCGGAGCTCGGGGCTCGGGCAATCCCTCAGGGACGGCCCCGGCGGCGCTGCTGGGAAACGCGCGGTGCTTCCGATAAAAAGGGGGCGGTGGTGGGGTGGGGCGTGTTTTTGTAAATGCTGTTAATGGGAAGGAAGTTCTGCTGTCGAGAGAGTCGCACAGCAGCTGTGTGTCTGGGGAGCGGTGAGGGCTTTCGCAGCTATGCTAACTAATTAGAAACGTAGCATCGATAGTGTTTATTTTTCACTTAGTTGCTGTGATTTTATATACAGCGTTATGTATTGTATATCTTATAAAGCTGGCTGCCCACTCGTGCCTGCCCACAGGCCAGAGCCAGGGCTCAGAGCCGGGAGCCACTGGAGGAGGAGGCAGTGCCCTCCTGCCGGGACAGAGGCTGGACAGGGAAGGTCACCTTTCCCACCTGACACGAGTGTCAGCAGCTGGAAAGAATCCACAGGGAAGAGCAGGGAAACAGTGAAGTGAAGGCTCTAGAAACTGGGTTTCTGCAGTCTAGAAGCAGAATAGCAAAGCTGAGGAAATAGCTTGTATTAGATTTGTATTATCATAAATGAGTACTTTGACCCTTTTCCTGGTGTGTGTGTGTGTGTGTGTGTCTGTGGGGGAGAATGTGAAAAAACTGACTTTGTAGCGAGAAACTCTTGCAGACCAGAGGTGGAACAGGCACCAGGCAATCTTCTAAATGGGATTTAATTTTTTTTTTAATACCTGAGATATTTGTCACATACTGTCCTAGCTGGTTCTGAGCATCTCGGATATTCTCTTCGTGGTTTTGTGCTTCTGCCAGGTGTAGCTGAAGAAAAATCAGAGAGATATATGCATATGCATAACAAATAATGGAGTGTCTAATTAGATGTCATACATATTTAAAAAATCTTTTGATAAACAACAGCATTTGTTAAGATTAAAGATGAAGATTTAAAAAAAGAAACCCTCAACAATCATTAACATATTGAAGAGGTAACAGACGACAAAGTTGTTTTTTGAAACAAGAACGACAGCTTTAACAGCTGTAAATACTCACTGGAAATTAGGCGTTTCCATAAATTTAAATTTATTTTTCTTGGACTAAGTGCTGGCGAACAAGTGTGGATTTTCCTTCCACCTGACCTGCCTGTTGGGTGAGTGTTACCTACTCCTGGACTGGCGGCTGGCTGCCGGATGGCCGGGATGCTGTCCTGACAGAACCTGTGAACAGGTGCTCATGTTTATCTTCCTCATCACAGCGTGTTCCATGAAACTGATACCTGTGGCGGCACATTTGTTGTCCTGACTATAGAAGGACTGCACTATACAAGGGCTGCACAGCTGTGTGATATTTAATGTGATGAAGCAGAACAGACTTCACCTGCGCTAACAGGGGAACTTGTCCGGGAGAGCTACGAGTGGAAATGGTTGGAAATCAGAGCAGCAGGATGGCGCTCCATCCCCTCTCATCCCGGTGAGCCAGGGCTGCCTTTGCTGGGCGGTCGCCTAAGCGCTGCGGAACTGCCCCGCGGGCTCTGTTGTGTGGAGGGCTCTGCAGACGGCGGCAGGCCAAGCCGAGAGGTTTGTCCCCAGGTCGCGGAGGCGGCATCGCAGCGAGGGGCGGAGCGGGGCGGGGCTCGCTGTGCTCGCCGTGCTCGCCGTGCTCGCAGCGCTGCGGGCCCGCGGCCGGGCGGGCGGGCGGGCGGCGGTTGCCGGGGAGCGCTGGGGCAGCGCCGCCAGGGAGCGGGGCCGGGCCGGGTGCGAGCCCCGCGCAGGTACCGAGCGGGGCCGGGGCTGTGCCGGGGGCCGGGGGCACGGCGGCCGAGGCGGGGAGGGCCGTGGGGAGGCGAGGCAGCGGCCCCGGCCTGGGGCGGGCTCGGTGTCTGGGGGCGGGCGGGCAGGAATGGGCCGGAGCGGGGGAACAAAGCGCCGTCAGGCCTTGCCGGGCGGTGCTGGGCTCTGGGTTTTCACTCCGGTGGGAGCGAGCAGTGTCAGATGTGTAGGCGCTTTTAGGGAAACAAGGCTGTAATTTATCTTTGGGTTTGGGTTTTTTTTTTTTTTTTCATTGCAATATTGGCATCTCTTCATGCAGACGTATGTATACTCCGTATCGGGACGGAGACTCACGGGAGTAAGACACAAATGCCTCTCAGCCCCCTAATCATAAAGGCTGTTCTTTCTTTAATACCAGCGCCTTTTTCCTCCTTTTTTTTTTTTTTTTTTCCCAATTCGGCTGTAATTTTATTTATTGTTTTTTTACGTAGGATCTGTCCGATTGTCGTGGAAGATCTCAAAGGTTTAGTCTTCGATGGAAATTGAGATTATCTATAGCAGGTGTAGTTCTGTAAATCCTCGTTATCTCAACACTTGCTTTCTTCTCCATGTACCTGTGATCATCATTTTTTGGTCATATATGCAGATTCTGGTTTTATAGGGGAAAATAAGGAACAGCTTTGCAGCTTTTCATAATGATAGGAACAAGAGAAATTGATTCGGTTTTCTGGTGTAGAATTTGTTTCCTAGAACACAGTGATACAGAAATAGTTGTGATGTTGTTTTCCCTTCAAGGTCTTTGAGGTATATGGAGGAGTAATGTTATTATTCTTTGCAGCTTAGTTAACATGAAGATGGAGGACTATGAAATATTCTGTAAGAAGCATCTTTCCAGAATCCAAGAAGAGGCAATAAAAGGAGAAACTTCTTTTACTGTTCAGCACAAAAATATTTCCCTCATTCATTTCTATGGAGTCCCTGTTCTTTCCCCTCTGGTAAGGCCTTTTTTCCCCCCCTTTCCTCCCTGGTGTGCTAACTCTGCTATTGGCACTAGCTTTGATGTGCACATGTAATAGTTCTGCTGAAGGTATCTGGGTGAGCTGTCATCTGACCTGCTGCTCAGTGTGTTCTGAGCATTCCTAACCTTAATCTTAAAAAGTGAATGGGTAAAATATACTTCTTTTCCCCACATTGACTGCATTGCTTGCAATTTCTGGAGATTTGTTATCTTCATAAGCGGAGCACAAATGTTTGTGGTTTTCAACTGACAAATGTTATAGCTGGGCTTAACTTTATCATAGTGACATTTCAAATATTGAACATGTGAGTTAGTTTAACAGTGTCAAAAAAAAGGTGAAAATAGGAAATACTGAGATGGTTTAAAAGCCTTTAAGTAAATTTTTTTTGCATGTTGTTTGCATCTTACCCTAATGTATTTCTTAGGCTCATCAATTATGTTAAGTCATTCTGTACTAATGCAAACAGAGCCAAGCTGAAGATTGTTGGTAGTTCCTGCAGTACTGCAGCTGACTTCTTGTTTGTGTGGTGGGAAGTGTGAATGGAGAGAGACTCTAACAACAATGTCCAAAAATCATGATAGAAATTGCAGACTAAATGATAGATTGTCATATTCTTAATTTACAAATGGGTGGATATTGTAAAGTTGGGTAGAAAAAATGTCTGAATTCTGTGTCAGATTGGTAATGTAGCATGTAATGCTCATGGAAATTTTTTATAATGGACATTTTAAATTCATGTTCATTTGCATGTGTGCCAAGAAGGCATTTTGCGCATCTTCCCTTTAAAAAAGATATAATTGGTTGACAAGAAACTGGAATTTAACAGGTGTACAAAGTCTCAGATGAGTCTTCTAATTGTTTTGTTCTCTTGGTTTTTTTTCTAATTTACTTCTGTAATTCTGTATTGAAATTTGCATTTAGTGATATAAACCATATTTCTTACACTCTGTTTTGCAGCTTAGCCTTGAAAAGAAAAAGGAAATACAGCAATACAAGGAGAAAGCATTGGACCTAGAGACCAGGAAACGGAACTCCCGGAACAGAGCTTTGCTGAGTCGTGTTCAGGAGATTGTAGAAAATGTCCAGGTAGTGTTAGTCCAAAGCCACCTCATAGCTTTACAGAAAACCTCTGTTTAGAGACATTTTGAGAAAGTCCTGGAGTTTAACTCTTCTGAAATGAATAGCAGTTAACTCTCCACAACCAGCATTTGCTAGTACTTCATGCTATGTGTCCTCATAATTGATTATTTGGTGATACTCATTGTAATGGAGGGGACCTGCTTTTCACTGCTTGCTTTGCTATATGCAGAAGACAGACCACAATGTTGCTTTTGTAGCTGTGTTGGAATCAACTAGATTGTAAGCACAAATTAACAAACCCCTGGTGTTAGAACTTGCTTTATTTGCGAGCTTACAGTGTAATCAGAAAATAATTAAAATTGCCATCTCAACAATTTGTAATTCTATTGTGTGCTTTACAATTTTACTGCAACTGTATTGTTTTCTTTGCTACTTCAATGATGGATTTAGTAGAGGCTTAAATTGAAAAGACTATTAAATATATCTGATCAAGGAGTTGTCCTTGAAACAGTTGTAATGCAACCTTTAAATTAACCTGTTGCTTAAACAAGTACAGTTAACACTGAGTTTGTTGAGTTACCAAGGTGACAAACAACACTGCTTTGCATTGTTCACTGGAGTTTATGTGGCAACAGTCATCTGGCTTGGGGTTCCAGGAACATACATTCAATACAAAAATAAGCAAGCTTTCTTTTTTTTTTTTTTTTTCAAAGGTGTCTTGTTAACTGAATTGCAGCACATAGGATAATTGTAGTGTGAAAATCTTTTTAAACAAATGCTGGCTGGAAGTAACATGTAATTCTTACTTAAATGAAGTTTGTTTTTCAAGTACTGAACAAATGAAAACTCATATTTAGTTGTCTCTGGATTAGTAAAGAAATAAAAAATTATTTTATAGTCCACTTTTTATTAGGAATTATGTTGATTTGTTTGTGGTTGTCCTTAGGTTAGTTTATATTTCTTGTTGAAATTTTTCAATTACATTTCTTATTTGATGTAAACATGTTTTCTTATTTTAAGAGAAATCTTGCAAGATATTTTGAAGGCATAAAATTATTAAATATATCCAAATTACTTTAAAAAGATAAGAGCATCTTTGTATTCAGATACTTGGTATCAGTAAAAATTCCAAGTGGACCATCATTGAAATTTATATTTTAATTCCAATGACCCCTTTCTCATTGCAAAGAACTCTGTATTATATGTAATTTGTAGGAAATCAGTAACAGTTCAACTAAAAATTTTTACTGTTGTTAAGATATTATTTATTTTAATATTTTTTAAATTTATTTTTATTACTTTTTTAAATTCAGGTGAAGTTTGCAGGAATCTGAGATTTCATTGAAAATGTTATTTTTTCTTTTTCAATTTGAATTTTGTAGATGAAGAAAGGACTTAACATGAGTGATGTGAACGCACAGGAGGGTGAGAATTCTTGCCCTGACTCAGATTCAAAAGCTTTGACTGACTTCACAGCTCTATCAGATGTCAGTGTGGCATGCTCTCCTGAAAGACACGGTTCCACGGACCTGGAAAAGGCACCAGAACTTGCACCATCAGGCACTGCAGGGCAGAGGACATCACATGTGACAGAAGTAGTTAAAGCAACAGAAGAAAATGTGTCTTCAAAGCAAAGTGAGAGTCGCTTCTTGAAAGATGTCCCTTGTCCAAGCACTGCCTCTCCTGACAAACTGTGCCACAAGCTCACATCACACGCTCTGCAGAAGCAAGAGGGGCGAGCGGGGTCGCTGTCAGATGAGGATGTCCAAGATCCATGTGTGATGAGTCTTCAGAACCTGATAAAGAAATCCAGGGAGTACATAGAGAGAGAGCAAAGCAAGCGTACCTCAAAAGGCAGTTCAAAGAGGAGCATGAGTGAAAGTCATTCAGATAAAGAAAATGACGGTGTTAAAACCACCGACCCTGCGAAAGAAAGAGCAAAGCTCACAGGCAGGAGCTGCACTGCTCAGACGCTTGATAAACCCAGTCTTAATAAATCAAATACCCTTCTCCAAGGTGCCTCTACAAACACAAATAACACAAGTATGTCCTCTTTATCCAGTTTTTCTAAAGTGGACATACCTATGAGAATTGGAACGCCCCCTTTGGTGGATTCAGATTCAGACGAAGAATTTAAAAAGAATTCCATGTTTGAGCGTGACAGTAGCATTGTCAGGAGCCTCACAGGCTCCTACGCCAAATTGCCAAGCCCAGAGCCAAGCATGAGCCCTAAAATGCACCGACGGCGCCCGAGACCTTTATCAATGGGACACATCATTATAAATAACCCTGTGAATGCCTACGAGTTAAGTCCTAAAGGCAAGGGTAGAGCCATGGATTTAATCATGCAAGATATTGCAGATAAAAATAACGTGTCCGAATCAGTGCCAAAGTTCATGGTGGACTTCAATATGGTTTGCCCTGGCAGAGTTCCTGGTGCCAACAGGAATTCTTCAGGCCCTTGTGATGGGTTGGGGGTTGGCAAACCGAATCGCCATTCCTTTGGGCTCTGGGAAAGCAAAGGAATGGTGTCGGCTACAGTGGAAGGACAGGTGGTGTTGGACAGCAGAGGGCCATATAGAGTAGAGACCAGTACTAATATCATAGCTCCAAAACTGACTGAGCCGTTTGCCGTCAGTCAGTCTGCAGTAACACAGAAGATCCCAGCTGGGAATGAAGTGAAAGCGCCCGTTTTGCCAGAAAACACTAAATCTAATTCCACAGTGGAACTCAATAAATCTTATGACGTTGAAAACCCGTCTCCGCTGCTAATGCAGAGCAAGAATGCACGACAGCAGATGGATACTCCAAGTGTTTCCCCAGCACACGAGCAGGTTCAGGAAAATTTTGAAAAGGTAAAACGTAGGCTTGATCTGGACACCAACAACTGCCAAACAGAAACCAGTTCCTGTGTTCTGAGAGTTGGAATGGAAGAACAAGAGAAGCAGTGGCTGCAAGAACAGAAATATCCTGTGGAATCAGTTTACATTACCCCTGAAAGTATGGCAAAAGGTAAAAGATTTCCTCTAGTTGAGGGTTACTTCTCAGTGCTGCTTACTTTTCAGTTTATAGATATTTTATAAAAAACCCCAGTGATTGTTAGTCAGCAGTGTTTCTAAGTATGTATGTATATAAAAAGGCTAAAATTTTAGTGCATGTAAATTATTTTCAGTAACCTCATTATTTCTCTAATGTTTAATGACAAATTCTGAAATTCAGCTTGTTGCTTGGGCCATTTTTTAATGGCTGCAGAGTGGAGTAATTGCTGTCTTAGGAGCTGCTTGGAGTCAGAAATCTGTAATCTTGGAGTCAGTTATTTGTAACAAATACTTGATTAAACAATTTATGAGGGAACATCAGCTAAAACACTGCGCATAAATTTTGTGGATTCTGTGTTTATTCTCAAGAATATAATTTGACAGCACAAATACTTATTTCCCATTTGAATCTAGGAACTGGAATTTAGTTTTGCTAAGGAAGTTGTCTTATTCCATGAGGTCTTAATAAGACTACTAAAAGAAAAGACAGCCTGTGTAAATTAAAAGAAAATACCTTTTAATGGGTTGGAAGTCACTATAAAGGTATAGTCTTCAAATTCAAGACTCTTACATCTGTATATGTCTCTACCAAATCAAGCTGAAGTGGCATAAATCATTTTATTTCACTCAAGTAACTGTAACAATTCTTAGGGCTATATTTTTTTGTGTCCTTACTTAATATATGCTGAGTTGGTGTTACTGCTGTTTCATTCATGTGCTTAGCCCACCAATATGACCATGCAAATATTTTGAAGGACTGTAGTAAATTTTGAGGTTCTTTACCTTACCTTACCAGTGGAAATTTGGTATCAAGGAAACCTGATATCAAAGACATCTTTATTTTTTACTGATGATGCAAATTACTTCCAATAAAGGGTGCGTGTCTCTGGCAAAGACCACATAGAAGTTATTTAATATTTGATGTTTTGTTACGTATTTTTTCAGAAGATATTTTAAAAACTAAAATGTTGGCCTTTGAAGAAATGAGAAAGAGACTTGAAGAACAACATGCACAACAACTGTCAATTCTGATAGCTGAACAAGAGAGAGAACAGGAGAAATTGCAGAAGGTAAGATTGAAAGGAAAAATTCTAAGCAAAGGTTGTGTGTTGTATGGAAGTTTGTCAGGAAGCAGTTGGGTTTAAATGTGTATTCTGTTGCTTTGCAGAGTTAGAAGATTAGTCTAATGGTTGAATCTTCCTTTTGTAGGAACTGGAAGAGCAGGAGAGAAAGTTGAAAGGAAAGAAGGTTACTACAACGGAAATAGAGATTTCCAAAGTGAATATTAACAGTAGGATGGAGTTGGAGTGGAGGAAAAAAAGTGAAAGTGGCTTGCTGGAAAGTGTGCAGTCTCAGCTGGAGACAGTCCATAACACAAACTCCACCAGCATTGGTAAAACTGGGAGGGAAGAATATAGATTAAGTGTTTGATATATTTTGTTCTACAGTGCTTGACTGGACTAGCTGCCCCTCTGTACTGATAAGTGCAGTGTTCCTGCCCCAGGGCTGGTCAGGATGCACAGACAGCTGCTGCCCTCAGCCGTGGACAGCACACGTGAAACAAAGTCTGTGTTGTGTCTTTGTGTCACTGGCATTTAGCACAGATTCAGCCATCCTCAAACTGTTCCCTGTACTTTACTCGTTATGTAACTGTTTCAGGGTACGTTCAGGGAAAACAAGCCAAGAATAAACTCTTTTGGTCAAGGATGAGGATGTGAATTTGTGTCACGTCCCAGAAGGTTCATTCCCGTGCCATGTAGCTGCACAGGAATGTGGTCACATTTGTGGAGATGGTTTAGAGGGGCTCTGTCAAGGGATTTTGACTGCAAGACAGTGCAGCTGTAGCTGGTGGAACACCTCTCACCTGTTCCAGAACATTATGAAGTGTTTTGTTCTGTCTCGTGTTTAGCAAATCTTGCATGGAAATGAACAGAAATATTCAGGTTGCTTCTTGCCTATAATTTACCTTGTCAGCGAAGCTGCTGCCCCCAAGCTGAGTGTACACACAGACTTAGTCATTACTTCATTGGCAGAAGAGTGTGTTGAACTCTGTCTTCTGCTTTGCATGCAGGTTTTGCTCATACAACACCCAACACCTTTTCTTCGACAAGTGAAACTTCATTCTATCTCTGGGGACCATCAGGTAGTGGAGTCATAAAAACCTCAGTATCCAGGCCAGCTAATAGAATCAAAACTAGGTGGTCTCAGGTAAGGAAAAAAAAAAGATATAAATCTTAAAAAACCCTCATGTTTTTCTAAGAGATTGGTAACTATAATAGCTGTGTAATAAATGTCGCCGAAAATTTTAGTATCCTTTCCTATGTCAACTTTGATTACATAAAAGAACTGTATAGAATATTTTTCTCATTCACATATGCAAAATAATCATATAAAAATACGTTGCTTCTTTTAAGTTACAGTGGGTACTTTTGGCCCAGCCAAAACTTTATTAACAGCTTGTTTCTTACTTGAGAACTTCTGTCATGTGATTGATGTTATTTGAGAAATAATTCATAATTCTTGCTCTTTTAATCAAAAGTTTAGAAAATGTTTTTCTTTTAAGGTTCTCAGTCCAGAGATACAAATGAAGTTTGATAAGATCACTGCTGTGGCAAAGGGATTTCTCACTCGTAGACTCCTGCAGACAGAAAAACTGAAACATCTTAAGCAAACTGTAAAAGTAAGATCAGCTTTTTGGTATTATGCAGCCTCTCCCCCTCTTTGTTTCTGTTCCTGCCTTCAATTGACAGATGAAATCATGCATTTTCTGCTTTCAGAAGAATTGGGGAATGTCTATTACATGAACATGTTTGTGTTGCATTGCTTAGGTCCAAGTCAAACAAAGAATTTGTGTCCTACGTGTACTGTTTGTAATAACTGCCTTGTTATGAAGGGTTATGCTTGGTGCTTTATCTTATTTTCTCATCTTTCCCAGGATACTTTGGAGTTCATAAAAAATTTTCAGTCTGAAGCCCCATTGAAAAGGGGAAGTGTGTCAGCACAAGATGCATCCCTTCATGAAAGAGTAATGGCTCAGGTGACACAATTTAAACCGTTTTTTTCCTTTCCTAGCTATTGTGTTTTTGCAATATGAATACCTAAAACCTCGACAGTGATTTTGTTTAGAGTAAAAAATTTTAAACTATGGCTGTGAAGAGAATTTTTGTGCTGATACAATGAGAGATTTCAAAATTACAAAGAGTTTTGCTTAGTTTGAGAAGAGCTTGATGATCAAAACCATGGGCATGTTACCTCAACCAAATATTTTATTAAAATTTTAATTGTTCTTTCCAGCTGCGAGCTGCTCTGTATGACATCCATGACATCTTTTTTACAATGGATGCATCAGAAAGGATGAATATTCTGCGTCACGATCGTGAAGTTCGGAAAGAGAAGTTGCTCAGGCAAATGGTGTGTTGTGTTCCAGAGGATGTAAACTGTCTTAAGACTTTGAGTCTGAATCATTTTACATTTAAGAGATTCTTACTTGCACCCTAAAATATTTCTTAGATCTAAATTGTTTATGCTTTTGCAAATAACTTTCTTCAATATCTATTTTTTTTATTTTTTTTTTTTTTTTAGGATAAAGTGAAGAGCCCGAGAGAGCGAGTGACACTTTCAACAGCTACACAGAAATCTCTGGACAGGAAGAAGTACATGAAGTATGTGCTGCTCTCCCCTTGGGACTGGGGGGAGGGAGGCAGGGTGCAAAATGATGAATAGGAGACATAGGAAATAGGGACAGGAAGTTTTTGGAGTAACAGCTTTGCAAGCTAACATCTCTCCTAGGAACAATGAATAAAAAGCTGTCCAGGTGTTCGGAGTCTTGCTAGTAGTATTTTGCTCTTACTTTTAAGAGACTTCTTGTTTGTACAGGAGAAAAATATTTGTTCTAAGTAGTGCATTTATGCTAGATTCCAGTGGTGGGTGCTTAGTTTGTGGTTGAATTTGCAAATTGTAAAAAGTGCTGCAAGTGATTTTATCAGTTTAAAGTGCCTGGCAATAGAGATACTTGATAGAGTATCTCTAGCAGAGTTTTTTGGGGAATGGTAGCAGGCATTATCCTGCAACACAGTGGGCTGAATAGTTGTATTACACTTGCTCCTACACTTGAGTAAAGAAGTGATAATCTGTAGTACTGCTCTGACACATGTAGGTGTAGTTCCTGTTGTAGGCATTCTCTGAGTGTTTCTGTTCAAGACCTGGATGATGAATTTTTAATTGAAATATGTTTCAATACTTTTGTTTCTCTAGGGCTTCAGAAATGGGAATACCAAGTAAAAAAATAATCATAAAACAAAAAACTCCTGAAAGCCGGTGGGTGATGGTTACTGGTATTTGGATGCTTTTAAGAAACTGTGATTTTGTGATCTGTATTTCTGGTTTGCCATCAATCAGCTCAATTCCTGGTATTATTATGATGGGCAGTAATGAAATCTGATTGAGCATGACCTAAGAAAGGTGTTTATTAGCTCGTTAGAAAAGATTTGTTTCCTTCAGAGTCAGTTCTAAAATTTTCTCTTCAGAAATTATTTATTTATGGCTTTAAGTCTCTGTGCTCAGGTTCAAGGTTTTTCTTTGAGATAGACTGTTAAGCTTCAGTTTGGCACTACTACTTTTCCTAATACCCTTACTTTGCAGTGGATCATTCATAATGGTTATCTTTAGGAAGCTGTCAGGAAAGAAGTGGCTCTCTGTTGCAAGGAAAGTGCTTGCTCCTTGATGGTGTGATTGTTTGCTTAGATCACAGAAATTAGTGTTCAGTACCTGCTGTTCAGAAAGATAGCAGCTACTCTTTTATGAGGCCTATCTGCACCTTTTTCTAGTATAAAAAGTCAGATACCTGGCATCCCTTAAAAACAATTTTTGTCCCATGTTTACCCAAAAGCTTTGAAGACATGCTGTCTACTCATGCAGTTCAGTCTTCAGTGACTAGTGTGACTCAGTCCTTTTTTTCCTTTATGTCCTTATCAGTGACTAGGAACACAGGGCATTGTTCAAGGAGTTGTACATGCACTTTTTTTTTCCTTTCTTTGTTTTAAATAGTGGAAGTAGGAATTCTGTTCTGGAATTTTAATTCCAGCCACTTTGCCTACACGTCATGTGCATTACAAAGCCTGTTAGCCTTGCTGAAACTTGTTGTGTGAAACATGATGCATAACTCGGTATTCCTTGTGAGGTTTTTATTTTTAAAGGGAAAAAGCACTAATAAAGGTTTGTGTTTTAACAGCATACTTCAACCAAACCAAGGACAGAATGCCCCGGTTCATAGACTGCTTTGCAGACAAGGGTAAGAGCACAGTGTGTTTATAGCCTAAAGATGAAAGTAAATGCAAAGCACAAGAGTACAGTGATTGCTCAGTAAGATTTACACATGCTGGTGTCACTGTTGTTCAAAGTAAAAATAATTACTTCTCCCAGTATTTTGAGACAGTGATGAAGCTTCATTTGACCTTATACTGCAAGAAAATACTTAATGTTGTCACCCTCTTGTGTATGTCTTCATTTACACTGTGTTCCAGCATTTCTATTTGTAACGTTCATTCCATGAAGCTTTGCTTCCACTTAATGAAATATGTGTATTTTTATATGTTGACTGTAAGGTCACAGTGTCTGAACAGAATCAGTTTCTTGAATAGAGTTTTACAAATCCATTCATGGGGAGATGTTTTCCTACTTAATGTATCTATATAAGACATAATAATGTTGATAGAAACTGCACACATACTCAGGAGGAGGCTCTGTGGGACATTGGCATGGAAACATGTTTACAAACAGTTTGATAGTGTCTCATGTTTTTCTATACAGCCTTTCAACTTTGTTGCAAGTGACTTATTAACTCTTTTATATTTAATTAGAACCTTTAAGACCTCAGTGAATGGGGTTGAGCAAAATAGAAAGAAGGCCTCAGAGAGCAGAGTGTCTAACAAGGCCATTTCAGGTGTGTAGAAAATCGGTGCTTGGATCTTATAGTAAATAAGTTACTAGTATCTAGACAAAGTAAATGGGCAATATATTGTTTTCCTTTCCTTGCGCACCTGCTTTGCTATGTCTTAAATCTAACCTATCTCTTCAACAAACACGGACTGGTAACTTAACCATCTACTTTCAAATTCTATAAACATAGTATATAGAATGTGCTGCACAGCTCATTTGCTTTCACTCACCAGATGCCCAGTCATAAAAGAGGTTGCCAGACATATTCACTGTAACTGTTGAGAAACTGATTGTAGCCAAATAGACTTGGATTAGAATCTCATGTCATTTGAGTCTTAGTTCTGTAGATATGTCTGTTGAAAGGGCAGGAAGGACAATTCCAGACTCATCAGTGGGTGTTCAGTCATCATACAGTCCTAAAATTATCTATATTACTGTAGCATCTTGCAGGATGTTTGAGTCTTAATGACCCAAGTTTAAAAGTAGAGTATTCCTCTGCTTGCATATGGAGACGATTGATTGGTTGCCTTTTATTAAAAAGATTTGATAATAGTGCTGAACCTCTCTGTTTTCAGCCTATTCAGGCATGAAGGGAATAAAACACTATGAAACATCATACACAGTTTCTATTTTTTAATCAGATTTTAAATTTCTTAAGTGACAAACCTCAGTTGATCAAAAGGTAAAGTTTTAAAGGTTTTAAAGCTGTTTAAGATCTGGATCTGGATTTTTTCTCAAAAGAGAATATAAATATATGTAATATATAGGTTTTATACTCTCCACAAGGCAAGTATAAAAATTGGGAATTTTGGGGCTTAATGGGGCAAATGTGTAATGTAGGATTTTGACTGTTTTCTGTAGTGATCTGAATTATCTTTATGTATTAAGTATCAAAACTTTCCTATAAGGGAAATTCTTATTCATTGCTGCCCCAGAACAATGCTGGGAAGGAGTATCTGCAAGTTTTAGTGCAGTGTGTTTTACACTGTTCAAATGTGATGTTTTCCCAGATACTACTTCGTGAAGTCAAGAGAAGTGGCTACAGAAGGATGTATAGTAAGGCAGTATGCATATATATATATATATATAACATTTTAGAGAGAAGGGAAAATAAAATAGCAAACAATGTGATGATAACCAGGGTTTAATTTATTTTTCTGCTGTCAATTCTCCTGGCAGTGCTGTCACCACTGAAGTGGAGCAAGGCAGTTGTTCTGTTGTGTTCAGTGACACTGCAGAAAAATTAGCAGAAATAATAAATAATCTCCCTGAAATATAAAGAAGAAAATAAAGTTAGCAACATAATTTTAGCAACCAGAGGTAGCCATTAAGGCAAGTTTTCATCTGCAAGTTTGCAATAATGTATGCTATTAACTAGTAGTTGAGAGTGCTGAAGAACAGGGACTACACATTACTATTCATTTAGTACAAGTAATCTAACCTATTTCTAAAGGAACACTTAATAGATGGGTAAAATGTGACTAGTGAAAGGTCTGGCAGTATGACTACCAATTAAATTGTGCTTATTAGAGGGGCAAAAAAGGAAGGAGGGTTAGTAGAATACACCTGCTATAAATATATTCAACTTAGACATGAGACAAATGCTCTGAAGAAAATAATAATATACTCATGCAACTTTTTTTCTTTGTTCTCCTCGTTGTTGTTTTAAATTCTGTCTGCAAAGTGCTTTGTAGCTTTAATACCACTGCGACTGGTTGTTGTCTTTTTCTGGCAAGAAGGCATTTTGTTTAGGAATCAACTGGCAATCCTAAATTCGGTTTTTGTTGTTTTTTACTCCTTCAATCCAAAGTTCTGTGCTAAAGGCAGAAGTACAAACTTGTGAATCAGTGAAGAGTCTTATTTGCTGATTATTTTTTTTTAATTTAATTAGTTTAAATAGGACCAAGATGTTCAGTCAATTGCCTGCAAGCTGGGCCAGGCAGCGCATTTAATGGGGTCTGATTTTGTTAGAAAGAAGGTAGTTGAAATCAGGTTGGTCCTACGACTAGACCTGTTCATCTCCTCTATTTCTACCTAGTTTCTTCTTCTGTGGAGAAGAAATACAGGGCATGAGGCATGTGGAGTATTTGGGTGGTGGCAGCAGTTGGCCAAGTGTGGTCTCTCCCACACATGTGTGCGGCTGAGCAGGGCAGTGTGAGGAGGTGTGTGCTGTGAGGTGTGTCAGTGTGCAGGGCAGTGTGAGGAGGTGTGTGCTGTGAGGTGTGTCAGTGTTCAGACCAGCACTTCAGGAAGCCTCAAACCTGTCATGTGAATAGCAGGTCTGTCCTTTGTCCCAGGAGAGAGGCTTCATGTGATTGCCCCTTGCCACTGGAAAAGGTTGGGTGATAATTGTATTCAGAAAGACTGTCACTTTTTTAAATAAAATTTACCTTCTGCAGTTCCTTAATCTGGATTGCTGGGGTTTTTTTGCACTTCCATATACTATTACATAATACCCTGTTATTTGTGTGAGCTTTTTATATAGCTCTCTTGAGGCGAGTTAAGGGGTAGTGTTAAATCTCTGATAAACCACCATGCCTGTCAGCTTGGTTGTCCTACAGGATCACAGGTGAGCTGAAGAGTCCAGCACTGGAGAGTGCTGGGCCGGTGAGAATGCCTTTTGTGTAGTGGGAACCTGTTGAGGTGTGAGGGATCCTGCTGTGGTGAGGTCTCTGGGCATTTCCAAAGCTTCTTTGCCCTGTGCTGACTGTAGCCCTTGGACACCTGTAAGTAACCACTGCAGCTCTGACCAAGAGTAACTGAAGAGCCTGAAAAGGACTGGCACTTCTTTGTCACATTCATTTACTTGCCTGGTAGTCATTTCTCTTCCATGGCTGTCTTCCATTCCCACCGCTCTGCACCCTGTGGTACAATTTTCACTGCTGTGTGTAAATGTTTGCTCACACTGCTGCACACTCTGGGTAACTGCTTGAACCTATTGAATGCTGAGTTGTGCTACTTTTTAGCAGCTTGCAGTGCTGAACCCTTATTACTGGAAGATACTTGTGCTACGCATAGTACAATGTGGATTTTTAATATATGTATGTGTATACTTGTTCCCCGTGTAAAGACTTATTTATTATTTTTATACTTGAGCAGCCTTCCTTTTATAAGGGCTCTGCCTGATGACCTTATTCATACTGCACTTCTAATTCTGGTTGTCATACTGACATATGGAAACCTACAACTGTTTCTTGGTTTAATTAACGTGGCAGCTGGGGAAAAGGAAAGTTATCTTAAGTATTTGATTTGTATAATATTTTTTTAATTGATAAGATTGTTTAAAAGTAGTGCTCGGCATAGTTAAACTTATCAGCCACGTGATTATTGTCTTGGTGATGTGACAGTTCTTTTAAAAACGTATGAATTGTAGTTGTAGATGTTTTAACAGTAGCAGAAAACACTTTGGAATAGTTACTGCGGAAGGCAGTGCTATAAAGTGTCATAACTTTCAAAACTATAGGTGGTTTTTCTAAGGCATTTTGGGTGTAATATTATGTAATAATATTTTAAAAGTAATCACTGTATACATACTACTGCTTTAAAAAAATTTTCCTAAACTTTTTCAGCTATTTTCTTTTGATAATCCTCTTACAAAATCCAGTACTATTAATTGTAAAATGGTAATGTTTCTGCTTATTTTTAGGAGCATATGCAGGAAGAACCCAAAGAAAGAAGCCAAATGTTGTGACAATTTAAGAAGACAGCACTCACTGGGATAAACTGACTGTTTTTTACTGATGGCATTCTCAGCACTGATTTTAAATATTGCATCTTCTTTATGTATATGTATATTTAGAAATTATAAACCTACTTTGTCATTTTCAGAAGACACATTAATACAATCATATTGAAGTAATAAAGGATTTTGAAGTTCTAATACTTGTGGAAAAATTGCATGTTAGAACTTATTATATGTTAATACTAGTGTGTACACATTCATAGTCTTGTTTATTTAAAGATGACCATAGGGCAGCATGAAAGTAATTTGTGACTTTTTAACACTTTCTAATTCTTGTGTCTGATATATGCTTTTGCATTACTTAAAATTGCAATTTCTGTGTATGATTGCTACCATAAGTAAGTCATGGGTATATATTTGGTTTCGTACCATAAAGTTAAAGCAGCTAAATGGGAAAAAAACCTCCAAACTTAGAGGTGAACTGTCACATCAGTGAATTTGTCACCAGCTGTTTTGAATGTACTTTCTGTATGAATGAGATTTACTTCAATTGCAGTACTAATGACCTAAAATGTTTTGCGTTTCTGCTAAGCTGGACAGACATGGATCCAGATTCAGTGCTGGGCAGATGGACCTACTTCACTGACTAAACCAAAACTGTGCATTTATACTTGTGATAGATCAAATCACCACCACCAAGAGTCCTGGGATTTTTTTATCCTGATGTCTACTGCATTTTCTGATGGAAACAACATTTGGCTGCGATGGAGACCTGTATGTTCTACAAAAACTCAAGAAGGCAAGATTTTAATTGTTTTACTGTTTCAGACTTAAATAGTAATTTCAGTCCGTAATAGTAATTCGGATATGTTACATTTCATTGATGACAGTTGCAATTTTTCCTAAGCAATTTCTCTTTTACCGTGATCTAACAGGCCCTTGTGCTGAATTCATGATTTGGGGGAATGGGGAATCCCTACCAAATCCCAACGAAATCTTTCATATTTATGAATATCTAACATTAAATGATCATGCTCATGTTTTACCTCAGTCTTCCAACTGATGGATATTATCCATCAACTTGAGGGGAGCATGATTCTATACCTGCTTTTAATGAACTTGAGACATGAGGTTGACAAAGTTTTAGAGAGAAAAGCTCTGCTTGTGTAACCTCAGCAGTAGAGAACTGACTGCCGGAATGTGAAATAGGTTATATTTTGTTATTTCCCAGTGTTGATATAACATACTAACTTTGGAGGCTTTGTAACGTGTTGACATGGATATAAGAGAAAAAAGACTGAAAATTTCATTGTGTTAAATAGTCAGCATGAAAGAGGAACATTAATGGTGAGACGAGGACGGTACCTTCATGAGCAGTGATGAGTGATTGGCTTGCTTGTGGCACCAGTTATAGCTTTTATCTGCCACCAAGTCTGTCCTCTGCAGATAGTGACATTGTTCGGAACAGGTGTGTTATACCATGCAGTAAATTACTCAAATTGTGTACTTGGAAAATGGCAAAAATGCTGCCCAAGCACTTTGAAGCATGACACTGCTCAGTGGCTCTCTGCTGTGGCATTTATTTGAAAGCCTGGGGCAGGAGGCTCCCCTAATGGTGTAAATTTTAAGTTTTCACCAGTGTAGGACCTGCCTCCTTCCTTCAAATATTGTGGTGCTTTAAAATCTCAATTGTAGTACAGAAAATGCCCAAGGCAAGCTTCCTGCTCACCCAGTGGGCATCACAGCCCTGTTTTGGTTCTCAGCTTTCCTTAGGAGTGAAATACATCGCAACAGGGGAAAAATTAACAATGGCAAGAGTAACCTGTGTCATAGGAGACAAAAGGTGCTGTTGATATAGGATTGATGGTTTTAAAGAATGTTTTATGTGGTGTATTTATTATTAGCATAGGCACTATGTTGATGCACAAATAGGTTTAGTGTGTTAGTAGAAAGGAATGTTTGCTTTCTGCTTGGGTTTCACATCTAAACTTCTTTGTCTTTAAGCATGCTTCCACTGTGTAATAAAGCACTGTAGCACAAGGTTGGTTTTTTTTTTTTTTTGACTTTCATGAGGCCTTTCTCTTGGCAAGTGCCAGACTTTGTTTTTGTACTTGATGTTTTGTATTTATACATATTTATCTTTTTATTTTCTGTGAAATTGTGATGCCATTACAAAAGTCTATTTATTTTTATACTTTTATTTCGTTTTTCACCAGTCTTGCTTTTTACTTAAAGCATTCTGCACAATAAACTTTGAATCTTTAACAAGAACTGCCTGCCTTGTCCTTTTCCAGGCGCTCCCCGCTCTGAGGGGCGGGGCGGGAAATGGCGGCGGAAGGCGCCGCCCACCCCCGGCGTCATGTGATGGGCGCAAGATGGCCGCGTTCCCCTGGTGAGGCGGTGGGCGGCGGGGGACCGGGCGCTGCCTGTTCCCCGCCCGCGCAGGGGCGGGCGGCGGCGGGCGCTGAGGGGCTGCGGGTTCCCGCGGAAGGGCGAGGGCAGCCGCCATGCTCCGCGAGCCTCACAGCCGCGGGGATGAGGCGGGGCGGCCCCCCGTGTGCCAGTGGGGGAAGCTCCCTTTCGAGCTCTGTCCCTGGGGCTCGGGGCCGCTCGGCCTGAGAGGGGGCAGCCACTGCCGTGGGACCGCAGCCCGGCGCTTTTCTCCGCGGCTCTCGGAGAAGCCGGAGGGTGCAGGTCAGGTTCATGTATAATGTGACACGCTGGTGTTACATTAAGCGCGGAGGCAGCTCCGCTGAGGGGCGGAGGCCCAGCTGTGAGCCGGGCGAGAGGGCCCGGCCGCTGGCCTCTGCCCGCTGCTGTGGGCTCATTTTAACCTGTAATAAGTAAGGCAGTTCCCCGAGGGCCGCTGTCGTTGCCCGGTGCGTTGTCACGGAGCGTGTCCTGCTTGGAGCGAGGCGCCGGTGCGGGGCAGGAGCGCTCCACCCGCCGCCTCCGGGCGGGGTCACTGCGGGAGCGCTGCTACCGCTGCTCGCTGGGGGAGGTGAACATCTCCTGCAGTGAATTTAGCTTTACGAGCACAGTTTAATCTCTGATAGTTACCTTTTGCAGGCTCTTTAGAAGTAGACACGAGTTACTGACTGAAGAGGCAGAGTCAGCTTCTAGCAACGTGCAGTATCACTGCAGGAGAATGTGGGGTACAGCTGAGGAAGCTGCACTAAAAAGAATAACTCACAATCTGGTATTTGTTATGGAGAGGAATAATAAAGCAGGCACTCTGACAGACAAAATAAAAATATTTTCTTAGTTAATTTTTCTTCAAACTCTTGATTACAAACAAACTGGTTTTCTCTTTGTGGAAGGCTCACTCTCCTGAGTCTACTGTGCTTTTAATACATGGAATATATCTAAATTTTGGTGTGGCTGATGGGTTATAGTCCTGAGCAGACTAGAAATCAAGCGTATTGTGGAGTCAAGAAAAGTAATATGCAACAATTGGCATGAGGATGCCAAAAGGTTTTCCCCATATATACACTGTCATGCTGAACATCATCCAGCTCGCTCTTTCATATTATTGTGTGAGCAAACTTTCATGTTTAATAAAATGCAGAAGTAATTAGTGGATTTAAGTATTGTAATTCAGCCAATTGAGGTTTTATAAAAACATCAGAGCAATGCTTTTAAAAATAAATTTACTGGGAGACGAAGTACTTTAAAACTTGAATCTATGTAGCTAAGAGGATTTGAGGATGTAAGACAGCAGTAACGTGTTTGCTAGCTGTTGCAACTGTTGTTACTTCCTTTGAGTGCAGTGATTTCGGTGGAATCAGTGTGTGGTCAGTTATCTTGCAGAAACAGAAAGGAATAACGTGGTGCAACTCTGGGATCTAGGAGTAGCAGAACAAAGCAGAGCAGTGGGATGCTGACAAACTAATTCTTACATAGTACAGCAATGAGGTAACTGGCTGGTAAGTAGGTCTGGTAACACTGATGCAGAAGTGGCCATGAAGGAATAATGAACCAGAGTAAGATGTTTCCATCATGTTGTTCTGTGACATGGAAGATATTGTCATGCTACAGGGTTTAGCTATTTTTTAGCTATTTTTAAGCATTACTGCATGCTAAAAAGCTGGTTTGCATATCAATTGTCTGCATACTCATCGGTCTGCATATGAGAAAAAAACCAGCACCTGTTGGTGCTGAAGAATTGTATGAACATAGTGTCTGAATTAAAAAAAATTATTGGTTTAAAAGTTTGTTAGAGTAATAAAAAGAATTGGCACAAATATGAAGTAATTTAAAACTTAGTGCTACAGTGCTATGTGCAAATATTTAGAGAAACTGTTTGGGGTTTATGTTTAATATGCATATAGTGACAGCTACAGTCACTTGTGGGATGTGTTTCATTGTATTACCAAAGCCAATATATGTCTAGTGTTGTTAAGAGGCTCTTTTCTGGTTTACGTGCCTGGCTTATCTGTGCTCCCTGTAAGCTTTTTGAAGCCCTTGCTTTAGGATAAGCCCTGTGTCCGGGTGGGTGTCCTGTCTCGAGAAGGGGAGATGTGGAGTGAGGCTGGTTCTTGTGCTGAGCCTGGAGCGTGAGGGAGGCACTGGGGTTCGTAGGGTGGCTGGGTGCTGGAAGAGCTTCAGTGACCTCAGGGTGAGGAGGAGGTCCAGCAGTCCCAGGGAAAAAGATCGTTTACCAGGAGGAGAGAGAAAGCTTGGCAGGCTGGCAAGTGTTGAAAGCACAGGTACGGTGATGCTTGTGCGTGAAAAAGGTTGGAACCCACTGTTAAAGCAGCACTTGAAGCAGGGGTGTATTTTGCAGTATGCACAGGGGATGAAACTCCAGCTTGGCCAGAGTCTTATTTCCTCTGGGAAGTTGGCTGCACTGCACTGGCCAAGAAAGGAATGCTTAACTCCTTTCCCTGGAGAGTAAGTAGAACGTAATGCCAGAGCAAGTTTGAACTTGTCCCTGTATTAGCTGCATTACAAGCTGTCTTATCACTTGAATAGCCACATTGTAAATGTACTGTTTAAAGACTTACTTGCAGGGTGAACAGCTCTTGTTCACTCCCACATGTGTATTAGCCATGTGCACTTGCCAGTGTGCTTGCACTCTAATTAGAGTGCTGTTGATTTTGGCCTGGGGGTGTGCCCTGGGAGTCTTCAGCGGTAAAAGAAATGCTACAATTAGGTAACCAGAAAGAGTTTGAAAGATATTTCACCCAGATGCTGATTAACCCATGAAGCAAATGAGCAGGAAGAGTCATTGAAACATGGGACAATAGCAAAAAGAAGATGAACTGGAGATCAAGAAAACAAAAGCACATGTGGATTTCACTGGACTCTTTCTCTTGCTCTCTATCACGTTAGATGTCAAAGTTTCTCCTTGGAGTAGCACAATCATAAATTATCTAATTCTTAATTATTTTTTAAATGAAACTGGGTTTTGGGGGGTAAGTAGTTTTGTAGAAGAGCTGGCTGCTTGACACTGCTGAAATGCTTCCTAATGAGTTAGGTCTCTGAGTAGGAATGGAATTATTTGAAAGTTTGGATTAGTTTTTGTGGGAAAGATGTGTATTACATGGGGGAAGTACTGTTTGTTTTTTTAGGAGTCTGATTAAAGAATTCTTTGTGTAACCACTGATTTTACCCACTTGGCTGAGGTGGTAGTGTGTGCTGTAAACATTCTTAGGATCCTGAATGAAACAGGAAAGAACAATTAGCTACTATTTATATTTACTTATTTTTCAACATGCATTTCTTTTTGTAACTAAGCATCTATATGGACATAGGATATGTTTCTCTCTTAGTATGTGATTATTTGTATGCATATATAAATAAACTAGATATGGATATATCTTTGCCTTTACTCTTGCTTTTTAAGGCATGCAAGATCAAGAAACTATGCCTCAGAATCTGAAATGTGCAAGCTGGAATCTGTACCCTTGGATTTTGGTGATTACCATCCACTGAAACCCATAACAGTGAGTTTTTTTGTGCTTTTGGAAAATGAATGTGAATTAAAACTGATTGTGTTCCTCGTTTTACTTTTGTTCCTTTAAAATTAAAAGGCTTTGAAGTCGGTGGTGCTACTTGTGAAGTTACTTCCTATATTAGTGGCCTGTTATTTTAAAGCATCAAGGTTTATTCTGTTTGTCCTTTACAGAAATTTGTTGGTGCTATGTGTCAAAACCAATCTCCTTCTGACAAATATAGCACTCTAGCCTGTGGGCTTTCTTGGTTGCATTAAATGCTGAATAATGGATAAATTTAAAATCAAATTATTGCATTACAAATAACCTGCATAATTGCTTGATATAAGATTTGGTTTTTGGGTTAACTTCCAGTCAGCTGTGTGCTTTAAAACATTTATCATTTCTTTAATGTATAAGAGGCTTTTAAAGATGTGGATGTGCAAAAAAAATCCAGCTTCAAAGAGATGATAGTCATCAGCTAATGAATGATAAATGGGCAGCAGCTTCTGCTCAGGAAGGTCAGGAGGGACATAAGACAGTGGCCTTAAGAATGGATTTGATGTGCCAGGCTTGAGTCTTGAGTGTCCTACAGGAAAATTCAGGATGAAACTGCTGGAGGTAATCAAATAGCAAGAAAGAGGTTGGAGGAGAGGGATAAACCTAATAAAATAGAGGAGGGGTACTAGAAAGAAATTTAGAATGGTTGTTACAGTTCTGTAGACCTAGAATTGGAAGGAAAAAAAAGTGATGGAAATGCTATTGAAGAGTGAGTGCCTCCAGATTCAGGGGAAGAGGAGGTGCTGCAATTTAAACGTTGGTGCTTGCTCTAAAGAGTTTGTTTGATTTGTCCTCACTTTTGTTGCAACAGCACTGTTTATGTAGCACATATTTTTGTGGTTTATTAAAGAAAAGAGAGGAAAGAGAAAGCTCTTTTGTTTAGTAGCTTTGAACTTTTTTTTCAGGTTACTGAATCCAAGACCAAGAAAATGAACCGGAAAGGAAGTACTTCTTCTACCTCCTCTTCTTCTTCTAGTTCTATGATGGATCCATTGAGCAGTGTATTGGATGGCACCGACCCTTTGTCATTATTTGCAGCAGCTGCAGATCCTGTGACTACCACTGCTACCATGGTAACACTAGAGGCAGTTATTTCAACTAAATAAAATTTAAAAAAAACCAAAACCAAACCAAATCGCAATGCCAACCATGGAAAAAATATGTTTGCCTCACCAGGTTAATGCAAACAGGAAATATACTGTATTAATAGAATATTCCTTTTTATTTACCTATTTTTATCCAGTTTATGTTGATGTATTTATTTAAATATGGATTTTTTTTTTTTAATATTGTAACTTTTGGAAGGATCAGCCAGCACTTGAAACATGCAGTTGACTTTTATCAGCCTTCTCTTCTTTTTCCAGATTTGTATTTAACACTTTAGTAACTTGTTCTCCCCTCATAGGATGGTACACGAAGGAAACGGGATAAAGATGACAGCTCAGCAGTAGGAAGTGACTTTGAACCATGGTCAAGCAAACGTGGTGAAATCCTTGCTAGATACACAACAACAGAGAAGCTGTCTATTGTAAGCGGCAGTTTGTCCAGTTTTATTTGTTTCTGCTAGACCTTTATTGGATTTTGGATGTTGCTACTTTGTAATTATTACATGAGTAAATACTGGTCCTCTGAATGTCAGTTTTAATGTTGTAGAAAGCTGTACCACGGGCCCTCACTTCTAAAGATTGTTTTGGAGCTGAGTCCAAAAGTCTTTTGATATATAGGAGCCATCACTCTGTCTTTTTGTAACAATACAAATAACTTCTGGTCTACTTCTAAATGATTAGAGGCTTAATTAGCAGTGTAATTACCCTATGCATTCTTGAAATGCTAGCAAGTACTGCTAAATAGTCTGCTTTTTCTTTTTCCCCACAGAATCTGTATATGGGATCTGAAAAAGGTAAGCACTTTCTTTTACCATAGCAGAGTTTGCTTGAGGTAGGGTGCAGTGACAGGTTTGTGGTCAAGAACAGTTGAAATGGGTTTTCCTGCCTCCCCCATTCTGACATTTGTTTGAGTCTGTGCTCTTTTGTGGATAAGACTACTGGATTTTTACTTAAAACAATTATTTAAAAAAAGCCACCCAACCACCTTGTCTTTTATTCCTGTTTTGGCTAGTGAATTTGTGGTTATTTGACTGCCTTCTGCTGTAGTTTAAAACCTTCTTCTATTTAAAGTGAGCAATCATGTTTTGAGTATCATGTTTATCAACTCTTCTGCTAGCTGGAAGGAAAGCAAAGAAGTCCTTTGGGAACTTGTTCAGTTATTCTCTTTACATGAAAGTGAAATGATTTCAACTGTGTGCTGGGTGTTCAAAAAAGAACCAAATGTTAAATATTTTATCATGTTTTCTAGCGAAGCAAATCTGAGCTAAATAGCCCTAGCTGATTGCATAGTAGATCAGGATTTTTATGTATGAGTAAACATGCAGCATTTCAGCTGCTGCAAGAGTATAAAATACTTTCTTGCAATGAGAATGGTCAAACACTAAAACTGGATGCTCAGGGAGAGTATGACATCTTCATTCTTAGGTATTGTTAAATTGACTGGGTATAACCCTGTGCAACCTGTTATAGCTTCAGAATTGGACCTGCTTTGAGGAGGAGAGTTGGACACAAACCTACATGGGGCTTTTTTAACCTAAATTATCCCGTGGTTCCACCTGGTGATTCTTTTCTTACCAGTAAAACTTGCAAGAAAATCCATTTATATTCGATTTTGCTTGTCATTCCCTGTTCAAAGTGAATGCACTGTAGGTGTGTTTAAATGTGTGTCTTCAGCAATTCTCACTAAGTGAATCAAATCACTTGTCTTCTGTCACAGAAGCTGACTAGTTGTCTTAGTCTGTCAAGTTCCTTCAGGTTTGTTTCTCTTTAGAAATCCCAATGTTTATATGTTAGACTTAAACGTGTAATTCTTTACAGGAAAAGCTACAACTACTGGTTCAGCAGTCTCTGAAAAAGTGAGGACAAGGTTAGAAGAACTGGATGATCTGGAAGAGGTGAGAAAGTTTTCTGATCAAATTACAGCACCATTATAACAGTGAAAGAAATTTGTGAAATAAAAATCTTTTTTTATTTCATTTTAAAAAGGTCCTGCATGCAAGATTTCTGCATGTATTTATGCAGTATTTAGATAAATATATACTTTCTGTGTGAATTCTCTAGTAATTTCAATCCTTATTTTTGTAGGATTCAGGCAGAATCACATTTTTATATCACTAGAAATTGTGATTTGAAAATTTACCTGTTCTATTGATGTTGATTTATCTTGTTACTGAGTACAGTCTGCAGCTGCTGTAAATTTTTGTTAAGCCTAATAGCCTTAACATCTGATAATTTTGGCTGCCCCTGTTGCAGAAGCTGCACACTGTCTGAGCTTAATTAAAGGTACAATTAGGAGCTCAGTAGAAATACTGAGTACTCAGCTTATTTCTCAAGCTGCAGTATTTTGCTGTGCAAAGATGAGATGTTTCATAACTTACTTTCCTTACACCTAAATCTTCTAGAATTGTTTTGGATAATGTTGTTTTGAAACCTCTGCCTCTTAAGTAATTTCAGGTTGCCTGAGCCACCACAGTTTTAATACTTGCATGTCACAAATAAAGGATTGGATTATTTTAGTGAAAAATAAAGTACCCTTTATAATAAGGAAATATGTAACCTTTTGTGAAACTCTAATTAGATTTGGATTTCATCTCTTCACCTGTGGTTTGACTCTATAATAACAGCAGTTGCCTTCCTTCCCTCCCACTCCCACTAAAGTAGGCTTGTGTTTCCTTGGCAGGGGTCACAGAAAGAGCTGTTGAATTTGACTCAGCAGGATTACATGAACCGAATTGAAGAACTGAACCAGTCTTTAAAGGATGCTTGGTCCTCTGATCAGAAAGTAAAAGCTCTCAAAATAGTCATCCAGGTCAGTTTTACATTTTTGTTCTATACAGAACCAATGAGTTTGGTGATATTTGTCCAATTTCCTTCTCAGGAAAAGAAGAGTTTCTATTATTTTTCTATTTTTTCTTTTTGTTCCTCACCAGAACACATTTCTTTCAGAGTTTTATGACTTCTGACAATAGTTGGATTTTCAGCTTTGTTGTTATGTATTGATTTTGATTAGGCTACATGGGATGGAATTCTCATTAAAGATTCACCAAATGATAGGTGTGGAAATTTTACCTGCCTAAGGATAGTTGGAATAAATAACATGTAGTGATATTATCTCTTTCTGGCCACCCCAAATAGTACCAGAATGGCTTTTTGAAAATCAGCATTTTACCCATCCAGACTTACAAAGGCAACTGAGTAACATGATTTAGGACCTTAGCAAGCTACAGAAAACAACTCCAGAATTTTAAAGGTGTGTGTATGGGGGGTTTTTTTGTTTGCTTTTTAAAAACTTGTCCAAAGTCTCTCTCTGAGTCATTTGGGGTGATGGGTTTTGAGGAGGGCAAGGGGAAATAGGACAATTTAAATGTTCTTTGGTTTGGCTTGGCCTTTAAAAAGGGCCAGAGGCAGAGTGCAGCAGAGGACAGAGGAGATAATGACATCCTTAAAAGCTGTAGAACTGATGTAATGCTAACAGTCATCCACTGGGGTTATATATAAAGTCAGGATTTTTTTTTTTTGCCATTCTGAATAATCTTGTGAAAACTGTTTGCAGTAATTTCATCTTAAATTGTGGTAAAGACAGAAAAGGAAATGAAATGTTAATGAAGTGAGATCAAACAGTTATATGTGACCTAGGGTGACTAATGTTCTATTGTAATACTACAGAATCAGCACTATTATTGTTATTTTTAAAAAAATCCATATATAGGATTGTGAAGTGTGAATATTGTCTTTGGATGAGAAGAAAAGGGACAAGGATGTACTGTACTTACAGTGCTTGAATGTATGTGTATGTATATATATATGTACACACAGTGTGTGATGTGCAGTGATAATCTATACTTTCAGAAGTTCTTTTACAAATGGTTCACAAACAATTTTAAGATAATATGGTTTCTAAAATGGTTTTAGGCCAGTGCAGTTTATTATCTTTATCAATGATCTGGACCATGGGATTTTTGTCATTATCTTAAAATTGGCCTCAAGTTAAATCAAGGGAGGCTTAGATTGGATATTAGGAAAAATTTCATCACCAAAAGGGTTCTTAAGCATTGGAACAGGGCAGTGGTGGCATCACCATCCTTGGAGGTATTTAAAAAACCTGTAAATGTGGCACTTGGGGACATTGTTTAGTGGTGGCCTTGGCAGTGCTGGATTGAGGGTTGGACTCAATGGTCTTGAAGGTCTTTTCCAACCTAAACGATTCTCCAGTTCTATGATTCCTCAAGTGCCTTTTTACAAGATACTTTACTTGTCAAGATGGGATAAGCTAAGCTACTTAGAGTAAGCTGAACTAAGTTGATTATATATGTGAGCTCTAAGAAAAGTGGAAATTAAGTGTTCATGGTATGTGTAGGTCCTAAACAGCTGCTGAATTACCTTCCTTTGAAGGTGACTGACCTCGCAGCAGGGACGCTTCTGCTTTGGTTGTAGGATGTGAATGCTCTCACCTGTCTTTCTGGTGCACTCTTAAATTTCCCTGATGAATAAAACAAAAAGATTAAGTGTGCCCCTTGTTTAAGGATGTTCAAATGTTACGATTTTCTTGTTTAAACGAAGCAGTCTTGGAGGGTATTTGGGTTGCTTTCTGTATTTTTGAAGTGTAATGAAAACTTGAACTTTATTTATTCCACTGAGATTGAAGAACTGTCTCCTGATGAAAGAGAGAAAAGAGACAGAGATCACAGAGAATATTGTCAGTGTTAGAGAACACAGAGGACTTGAGGCCACATTTGACTCAAGCAGGGAGGAGGTGGATTTCTCTCCCCAGTCAGTCATTTGCCTGTTTTCTTCAGGTAGAAGCTGGTTTTTTTGTGAGTAAACTTCTGCCAGAGTTTTTGACTCCAGTTTAGTCTTGGAAAACAAAGAATAGCTTAGTTAAATATCTTAAAAATATCTTCATTTCTCTGTGTGTATTTTGAATTCATATCATGAATGGACATGTTCCTTCCTGGCCTTGACATCCAGAGACAGTAGAACTAAGTGGGTAATACATTTTCAGATGAGACTGGATCAGCCACTGCTGTAATCCAAATGCTGGGATCAGGCTGGGTGCCAGTGGGTGATTGATTACAGATTCCTCCCTGGAGCTCACTGTGGATCAGCTGCTCTGTTTCCAGAATGTTTGAACTAATTATTTGAGCCACAAAAATGTGTTGAAAAGCTCATTAACTACACTTCTAAAATGGTTTCTTAATCTAGTCTATAATAAATTTTGTGTTTGATATGGATGTTGAGAAACTGAAAAATGCCCTTTAAAAAGTTGTTTTAGGGAAGAAGTGCCTTTTAATTCTGCTTCTGCAAGAGAATTTGTCTCATCTGAAGAAATGCATAGATCTGCATGGTCAGCTGAAATTCTGCAGTGTAGGTTATCTTATATAAAGGAAAAGCAGACCTGTGACTAGCTCTGGAAATGAGGAGTAACCTGAAAAAAATATAAAGAGCACCGTGGTGTGTTATGTTAGAGGTTCTTGTGCTTTTAGCTTGATAGTTCATGGTGGTTCTTTCCATCTGTGGATATTAATCTGTTCCAGCCTTTTTGGAGTAAAAAACACAAACTTGCATTGGCCTCTAAAAATGTTTCTTTGTCTGTCTTTTTTTCTCTTTCTAGTGTTCTAAGCTTCTTTCAGACACAACAGTAATCCAGTTTTATCCAAGTAAATTTGTTTTAATTACAGATATCCTTGATACTTTTGGTAAGTATCTACTGTGCCAGACTTACTACACAATTGTTAATAAGATTAAATTAATGTTTTGTAATGTTAGAAAGCATCAAAGTTATCCAAAAAGGGCTTTCAGTTTTAACATGGAATATTTCCAACACAAATATTTCCAACACAACACCAGTGGTATAAACATGGTGTGTAATTCTTAAAAAACTCTCAAGAGCAAAGTCTTTAAAATAAAAATATTTAATTTTGTAGTTCTGTGCTTTACGTATTAGTGAATATCTAGAAAAAAAACCTTCTCTGCATTTTGAAATTTAAAACACTGTCATTATGAAAATATTTTGGGTTTTGGCAGCCTCTTGACTCAATATTTCATATATTTATATTTGAAGAATAGGAGTCAGAAAATTTTCTTTAGCTGAATAGGGACTGTGGAGTGATCAGAAGGTAGTTACTGAATTTTTTAATATATTTTTAACCCTTTAAGTCAGATTGTCATCCATTTCATGTGAATCTCTTGTTTTTCTGCCACGTTATGGAAAAGATTTACAATGGCATTCGAAGTTGAAGGGTATTTTGATGTTAGCAGGATATGCTGTGACATAGATCCGATTGTTTTTTTCAGGTCTTGCTTCCTCTTTGCTCTTTCCTACTTACTGAAAGTTGCTGAAGATAACATAATGTCCAAAGTCAGCAAAGTCAGGACACCAGCTGGCCTTTCCTGGCCTGGGGGAAATCTGACCTGGGTGTTACCTCTGCACTTAAGGGAGCCAGAGAATTGTTTTTATGGTGTGAGAAGCACTAAAATTGCACTGAACATTTCAGCCTCAGTAGGGGGCAGCATAATGTCAGCGTTCTGGGAAGTTTTTCCAGCTAATTTCACTGTATGTTAGAGAGGGAACCTTTGGACCAACATTTTGTGTGTTACAGTTTGTTAATTTGTTATGAGTTATTTTTGGTTCTTATTCTTTTTCTTTTTTTTTTTTTTTTTAACCAGGGAAGCTGGTGTATGAACGGATTCTGTCAATGTGTGCTGATAACCGGGGCTCTCTGCCAGGTAACTTTGTGTTTGTTTCCACTGCACTCCTGGAAAAAATCACATCAGAACTAACTTGAGGAAGGTTAAACAGGACTTGCTACTGTATCTCCTGTGGAAAAAGTTCTGATTGGAATCTAGCAGCTTTTAGTTTTTTACAGAGTACAATCCATTGCTTAGAGCCACCACTATTCACAGTGTTCACGCAAATTTACATTTTAACTGTGAAAAATATCCCTCAGATGTACTAAAATGTGCTTTTGGCTCTGATATTACGAAACATTAGCTGGGTCTTCCTGAAACTTGAAATCACAAAGAACGATGGATAAGTTCTTTAATACAGAATTTATTAGGGGAAGGGAGTATTAAACATGAATGCTCAAATTAGATGAAGGAAGACCTTTTTTTTTTCCTCTTAGCATATGTTTTTTTCTGAAGGTACTACTTTTTAGTAGCTTAAAGTTAATGGTACAAATTTAGCAAAGCTGAGGTCCTCAGTTTTTGATAAGTAGATGATACTGCTGCTACATTGGGAACTTAATAGTTTTGCTTTAATTAAGGAAGAATTTTGGAGAAAGCAGCAGGCTGCTTCTAGCCTAATCTTTCTAATTTGGGCCCTTTTTATTTTTTCAGCTGAATTTCCGACACAGTGTAAAGATCTAATTTGATACTGACAGTACAAATGTATGTGGAAGAACCTCTTTAGCAAGACTTTGAAACATTCCATGGAAATACAGGCATTTCCTTGCAATTTGGAGTGCATTAAGTGCACATCCTTGAAATATGAAACATTCTTACTCTGTAGTTGGCAAAGCAACAGTACCATTAGTTTGCATTTAAATCCATAGGATTTGAGCCAGAAGCTTGACACCAACAAATATTGAAATTTGAAATAAACTTACAGAAAATATTTAAGATAAAATTTGGTTATTGGAGACCTGACAAACTGTTCTTATTAATGAAGGCAGACAGTTCCCAAGGCACACCAGGATTTCTGGGCAGAGTTACCTCCATTCTGGAGAACTGAGCTTGTGCTGCAGCTAAACAGCTGCTGGAGGCATTGCTGGGGGGAACTTCCCAAGCAACTATAAAAGTGGGAGGGATAGGGAAAATCTGTGCTGTGCTGGCTGTGCACAGCAGTGCAAATCTCTGCGTTTTTCAGGCCTAATCTCTAGGCTGTCCCTTGGGAACCAAGCAAAACAAATTTGGGTGAGAATTCCTGAGGTCCTAGATGAGAAAGAACATCTTCCTGTACTCAGTCAGCATCTAATGTGTGGCTTCTCTCCTCTGGGAAGTTGGAAACTTTCTTGTGGAGCAGGAGCTTCTCACCTTCTGGGGGAAGGGGTGGGAGAGCACTGGTATTTTAACCTGTTTCACAGGGAGTGGATAAGGAGACATTCACAGCAGAAGCTGTTTATGTAGCTTTAAAACTGAGAGAAGAGGGACTCATCCATCCCAACCATCTTGCCTCAAACCTGGGTTGATCCCAAGAAGCCAATATTGCCTTCTCTTCCAAGCAATCTAGAGAAAGAGGAAGCAGTTAGCCATGCCACTGCATGCCTGCCTGATCAGAGTGCTGTCCCCCAACCCATCTGTTCCACCTCGGGGTGGCACCTTTTCCCTGCCGGCAGCTGCCACAAATAGTCCCAGAGCTCAAGGGGAGAGAACTGCACTGCAATATTCCATGTGCTGTGTACAAGAACAAGTGTTGTGTCAGTGTTTAGCATTTCCTACTTCTTGTAGGCAATGTATCGTTTAAAAATTATATTAACCTTTTAAAACAAAGAATTTGAGTGCTTAAATCTCTTCTATGTGTATGCATTTGTTACAGATGTATAAATACATATATTTGTTACAGATGCCCTGTATTTTCCATTTTTAACAATTTCTACTTTTGAGAAAGCAGAGAAAGGTGAGATTTCTCAGTAGCAGTTCTGAGATTGGCATTGAGTGCTTGACTTCAGCTTCTGAAATGTTACTTAATGCAAGATGGAAGCTCTGTTCCCCCTTCTTGCTGTGTACTCAGCTCTGACTGCTGCTCAAGAGAACTGAGAAGCCAATGTATTGCCTAGTTTATTATGGTTGCCCCTAATTTCTTGTTGATGGGATAGAGAATACAGTTTTAAATCTAGAATGAAAAGCAAATTGTTTCCAGAAAGAATGTAACTATGTCTGGGTGGTTGTTTTTTTCCCCAGATAACTTTTCTCCAGAAAGTGTTAACGATACGGCTAAAGAAACTTGCTTAAACTGGTTTTTCAAGATTGCTTCAATCAGAGAACTCATTCCCAGATTGTATCCTTTGTCAAATGAGACTCTCAGAGTGTGTGAGTGTGGGTTTTTCATACACTTTCTCAAAAATGAACATGTTTGTTTCAATAAAACCCACAGTATCTGATGTTTATATTGGCTTTGTTTTCTTTGTTTCAGGCTGTCTGTTTTGAATGTGCTTTTGAGTCACGTTTTGTAGTAAACTGAATGCTTAATTATTGGCTCTGAGCAGTGTGGCAGCAATAAAATAGAGATGATGTATGAAAAATTTTGAAACAGAAGCTTGTAGATAAATTGTAAAAATCAGCAAAATGTGGGGAGATTAATTGCAGAATGCATTGAAACAGCTTGTTCAATATGTAGTTGGTATATGTTTGTTTCATGGTTTTCAGTGGTGTGCATCTTAGTTTTGTTCCTTAACTTGGCTTCAACTTAGTTATGTGGAAGCAGCAATACTGAAGTGCAATAAGTTCCTGTCCAAAACGTAAGAATAATGTTAAGTATGGGAAGGAAGTGAACAGGCTTAGGAACTAATTCAAGGAGTTAAGCATAAGAATTCTGTGATTAATGGTGGGTAAGGTCTCAGTATATCTGAGAAGAAGCAGTACTGAGAGGTTTTGGAATTTTTAAAGAGAATACCATGGAAAACTTCAAATTGAACTGTGATACGATTTGGAACACAATCATGCTTGCAGTTTTGGAATATATGTATAAATGGTGATATCAGGATGTCACAAATCCCAATGCAAATTGAAAACTAGTACCTGCAGATGGTGGAAGGAAAGGAAGATTGCTGAGGTGAGGAGTGGAGCAGAAAAGACAGGGTAGAAAACTGAAAGGAAAATATTGATATGCCATGTTGGTAGAGACAGAGTTGGAGAAATCATTTAGGAGCAATGAACCATTACCTATTGAACACCCTGGTATAAGTTGAATGTGTTGCCAAACGGTGTCAGCGCTGAGCAGAGAATGTTCCTTCCCATGTAATTGTCCTTCTTCAGTTATATTTTGAAATGAGTGTTGTAAGCCAAATTGCTACTATAGTGACAACTTTATTATCCCTAGAAAGCAGTTCTTTCACTGGAATTGATGTGCCCCATCTCCAGGCACAAGTACAACTCTGTCAAAAAGGACCTGTGGGAAAATGAGACATGAGTACTGCCAGTTCTGCTTTAAGTGGCTGCTTTTCTCACATTGAGTTGCAGCCTTTCCATAGCTCTGCTGCTCCTCCAAACTAGAGGAGGAGTTTTTTAGTTGTATTTGTTTTACTCGTAGTAGCAAATACTGCAGTTTGAGTATAGGATATGTGTTACTGTACACATAAAATTTTACTTAAGAAATGAAGTGTTTTCTTTGATAAGCATTTCTATAACTCATGCTCAATTGTGAGCCTACGAGGCAGCTACTGAAGTTATTGATAGGTGATATAATTCTGTTATTGGCTGTTAAAGCTCATTTTCTTTTCTGAAAAAATCTTAACAGGGGGATTTCGGAATGTCTCCCGCGGTTAACGGCTATGATTAGAGGAATTGGAGATCCACTGGTTGCAGTCTATGCAAGAGCATACCTTTGCAGGGTAGGCTGTCATATAACTCTTCTGGTCTGTATCAAAGATTTACTGCAGCTAGAACTGCCACAGCTTCTTGTAACTGCTGCCTTTATCTGAAGTAGTCAGCAGCCTGTCCCTTCTAACAAACAAACAAAAAATAATTGCTCTTCTGTTTTAAGAATAGGGAATCTTTCTTTTAGTGTTTATAATAAGAATAATTTTATGTGGTGCTGTAAGCTCTCTGCATACATTAGGCGGTTGCAATGTGCTGGGGTAGACACTGGTTTCATCACTGCTTACAGATACTTGGAGCTGATGTTAGGATAATTATGTTTAAACACAGCTGTAACTACCTCAGGGTAGTTGTTAGTGAATGTATCCATAATAGTAAACTAGGAAATAGTCAAAAGCATGTGATTCAATGCTCTTTGTTAATTTGATATGTGTGACTTTGGTGTATTCCTTCAGAAAGTGTGGTTTTGTCTTACAGCTGAAGGAGAGTCAAAGGTGATGGATGCTGATAAAATATTTCTCTCTCTTTTAATACAGGTTGGGATGGAAGTGGCACCACAACTCAAAGAAAGCCTGAACAAAAATTTTTTTGACTTTCTTCTAACATTTAAACAAGTAAGCAAATGGGGGGGTTATTTGCAAAATCAGATAAATACACTGCTTAGACAAACTGCCACATACTTTTTAAAAGTCTTTGAAGTTCTTAAATCTAGATTTAGTGGTCTGCCTGTATCCAGATATAGTATGGGACATTTTATATACGTTCTGATAAGTTGAAACTTCTCTATTCTGCATATTTCCAGACTTGAATAATATTTGTTCTGAGCTTCCAAGGAATGCTTCAGAATATCTGTGTATATTTGTGATACTGTCTGTTGTCATTTCCAGTCATATACAAACTTTGGCCAGTCTATCATATCTCCCATTAAATACCTTTTCACAGCAACTTATTTTCATCCTTTATTTCAACAGATACACGGGGATACGGTTCAGAACCAGCTGGTGGGACAACGTGTGGAGATGCCTTTGTATTTGACTCTATACTCTCCTGCTATAGACTGGATTTTGCAGTGTATTGCATACCACGCTCCAGAAGTAAGTAAGCAGGGTAATGCTTGATGCTAAATAAAGTGTTGTGGTGAAGAGTTAATTTTGCCTGTTAAAAGCCTCACAGTCAGTACTTACATGAGTGTAAAAGTGAGTATTAAGAGCCCACATATGACTGTCTGATTCTGTCTTCTGAACAGGAATAATGTTTGCTTCCAAGTTCGACCACTTCAAGTTCATAGGCAGTATTCCTATTTGTTTCTTGCTGTCTTTTAGCTAGTTTAATATTTATGTCCTGAATTCATTAGTTTCTTCTGTTGTACAGATATAAAAATGATTTGAGTAAACTGTAGCTTTGGAATTGCTTAACACAGTGAACAGGCTGTTTTAGTCTCAGTCAGTCTGGTTTGCACTCTGGCAGAGTTGATTATCTTCACCTCTCCTGCCAGAGATAACTGACCTGGCTGGCAAATAGGGATTACTTGGAGTAATGGCATGGCTGAAGGATCACAAATTTTACTTTCATAAAATGGTGGTTTTGATTAAAATGCCACTGTACCTATTCCAGAGGGTTTTCTTGTGTTGTAAATGCAGGATAAGACAGGATTACTGGAATGTATTGGAAAGATAATTAAAACAGCTTTTAGTAGACTTCACTACAGTAATTAAAGCTGAATTTATTTGTAAAATCTCTAATCACTAATTTTAATATGTAATTTTTCCAGGTTCTGCTTACTGAGATGATGGAGAGATGCAAAAAATTGGGGAACAAGTAAGTGTTGCACAGTGTAGAAGACAGGAGTCTGTAAAGAGTACCTGTGAGTCCCTGTAATAAAGTTCTCTCCCTCTTTTGGAAACAGTTTGGTTGCATAGTATAGCTTTCATTCTCCCAGTAGCTTACTAAATCATGATTATGAACATCTGTTTTCCAGAAATGAATTCTAAAATATGGTAGATTACTTGTAGAGTAAAAGTTAATTAGTTTAACTTGGTTGCTGCATTCTGGCTCCTAACCCAAAATTTAGGATACGTAATGTGTTCTCCATCAGCCATGTCTCTGATTCGAGGTTGTGCTTCATTTTTCTGTGTTTTCTTCCCTTTCCTTCTTCCTCTCCACCACTGGCTACAGTCAGCCCAAAAGTGCATTTAGCAAGGGAAGCTGTAAAGCAGCTGGCAGCCTTTGGAAGATGGTAATATTTAGGCAACTGCTTTTTTCAACATTAAAATTAGTATCCCAAATGTGTCCTAGAAGTTTATGTGCAGGCCAGTCACCTTCAGTGAGTAGTTCAGGAAGATGGGCTGGTCTGAAAGTTTTGGATGTGCTTGCTGAGTTTTGTGAATGCAGTTTGTCCTGCTGATGGGCTACTCTCTGCATTTTAGTGGGTAGGTGGGCTGAGTTCTGTGAAAGTTTTCATCTACCTATTTTTTTTATGATGTGCTTTGCACAGCCCAATTCTGCAGCCACTGAGGAATTTAGATGAGGAATGCCAGCATTCTGTGACTGAGCTAAGGAGCGTGGGGGAGAAGTGTGATTTTAAAAACATGATGTGAAGGTGGTGTTGTATCAGAGTGTATAATACAGATGAAAGTAATTCACATACTCTGTTGTACTAATTATTTTGTATAGGTGCTGGTTTGTTTTGTGGAACTTATTTTTAAATCAACTTTTATAGTTTCTCACTGTAAAGATGGCCTAGGTGCCTCCTCTTTGTTCCTGTTTGCTCGTTGAAGGAAGGACAAAATGTTGAGTACAATGAAGGGTTTTTTTAAAGTAATGTTTTTGGGACATGTCTTTTTTATTGGGAAGTTGAATAATCCAGTTTAGATGATCACAGTAGCTTTCTTTTAAAGTGGAGTTCTGTGTTTTTTTTTCTTCTCAAGATCGTCAAAATATTACAAAGCAAGAAGCATCAGTGTATAAATCTTTAAATAATCTCAGTATGTTCCATGAGCTACATTTTAACCATCTAAGTGAAAAGTGACAGCCTGTTCTCTGTATTGCAAAGTGAACTGGAAGTACTTGTCTAATGATAAAATGCAAATTCCAGTCCAGCTGTGATGGGAGCACTAATGCTCAGGCAGAAACACAGAGGGTGCTGGGCTATTTTAAGCGCTCCGTAGAATTTCCCTCAAGGTAAACTGCCCTGTGTTCAAACTGGCTCTTTCAGACTAGTGAAGGGCATGGTGTTTTATGAGGAAGCTTCTGCCCTAACTCATGGCTGAGTAAACTGAGTGTTACAGTAATGCAGTGAGTTCACTCTTCCATTGGTGACTTTGGCTTCATAGTAGCACAGATATGTGTCTGAATGATTAATCATAAATGTCCAAATATGTCATTGCCAGTTATCATATGATCATGACTGTTTGGATTTATTTTAATCCTAACAATGCAGCTGCTAGAAATGTGGCTTTTATAATGCTTATGTAATTTAATTCAATGAGAAAAATTTCAATGGGGATTTGCCCTCCCTAAGTATTCTTCTGAACTGTAGTAAAAAAGAGTAAGTTTCTAAATGTGTCATCTACTCCTGGTTTGCTTGATCTTTCTATTAAATTGATGCTAAAATGATGGCTTCAAAAACATCTGTGTGGAACAAGTATTCTTCAGGTTGGCTTTATGTTTTCTTGTTTTGCTTATGCACCATTAATCCTCACCCATGCAAGCTTGATTTGTAGGGAATTTTCCTTCCTTATCCCCTTTCTTTTCAGTTTACAGTAGATGTTGGACAGTTGTTAGTCTAAGTTCAGAGTAATGGGCAGGGACAGCCAAGTTTTAGTTGATGTTGAGCTGCATTGATCTGTGCTGTGTTCACTGCAGTGCTTTGCTGTTGAATTCAGTAATGTCGGCGTTCAGAGCAGAGTTTATCGCTGCGAGGTCGATGGACTTCATTGCCATGATTAAAGAGTGTGATGAGTCTGGATTCCCAAAGGTAAAATTTTGTATGTAGTTTGTAACAAATCCTTTTTTTTTTGCCTGACAAGAGTTCTTTGTGCTCTAGTTGCCTATGTAACTTGCACCTCACTTGATGAAAGGTGGTTTGATCTCAGAATCTTTCTGCACAGTGTACCTGCTAGAGCAGTGTTGGGTCATGCACCTTCTGCTTTTAATTTAAAACTTCTCATTAACTTCCAGCATCTCCTCTTTCGGTCCTTGGGATTAAACTTGGCATTGGCTGATCCTCCTGAAAACGATCGCCTTCAAATATTAAATGAAGCCTGGAAGGTTATAACAAAGCTGAAGAACCCACAGGTGAGTTATTGTCTGTTCTGTTTCACTACTGATTCTGGGTTTAGGGCAAAATTGCAACCAGTTGTTCAATTAGCATATGCTTAGCATGGCATTGTTTAGCTTTTTTAGATACACAGAGCTGCAAAAAAAATGTGATGACTGGTAACACCTTTATATGATCCCTGCTTTTCTTAGCTCTACTGAAGCATAGCTGAATTCTACATAATTCTATATAAGCAACTTCTGAGTCTGCATGAATCATATCTCAGGAGTTAATTCTTTTAAGTATAATTTTCACAAGTGTATTTCTTGTAGCCTCCTGTAAATATTGGTAATCACAAGACACATGTATTTCTAGGATTACATCAACTGTGCTGAAGTGTGGGTGGAATATACATGCAGACATTTTACAGTAAGTGAAAATTACTTTGTTTCATTTGAAGTTTTTCTGATACAGACTAAGTGGCTGTGTTAGCAGTTTGGTATTAGAGATGGAGAAGCTTTGACTATTCCATGTAAGTGTGTAGGATTTCAGTAGTGAATGAGAAAATGTCTTTCCTTTCATGAAAGAGAAATAGGGACAAAAGATGCAGCTTTGTAGCTTCACCACTCTGCAGCACTGCATATTTCTTATCCTTTTGTTTTAATGGCAGATGGACCAATTTAAGTAAGGATTTACTGGAGCTATGGCTAAAGTTCCTGGCTTAACTAGAGCTCTGTAAAAAGCTGATTCTTTTCCAAATGGAAATAAATTATCCACCTCAACTGATGTTCAGTGACTTGATTTATGTGCCGACTTTGATACTGTATTTTGTAACCTTGTTTTTCGCCACACAGAAGCGAGAGGTCAATACAGTTTTGGCTGATGTTATCAAACACATGACTCCTGATCGAGCATTTGAAGATGCTTACCCACAGGTAAAGGACCTATTTTGCCAAATCTCTAAAAATCTGATGTGCATTTTCTTAAATGAAATTAATTCTTAAACATTACTGATGAATCTTACCACAAAATAATTATTTTTAAACGCTGGCTGTAATTTGGGAAGCCTTCTGGGACACTGTAATGCTGTGCTTTATTCCTCCTTCTTTCCCCTGCTCGTCAGTCTTTCAGTTCTGAGAAATGCTAAACCTGAATGATTTGTGTATTTAGGAGTAGCAGTAGTTAACTCCTACATCAACAGTGGTGTTTGCTGGAGGAAATTAGCAATTGTGGTAGGCTGTTTAAACAGAAGTAAACCATAAAATAATCCATCTCTGCTTGGCATTGTTAAGGTTTCAGTGAATTATTATGTGCAGTTCTTGAGACCAAATGCCAGATGACATACAGATTAGTTGAAGAAGGTTTTCTGGTTACTTGGAGGGTAGATAAAGTGCCTACAAAAGAAGATTTAACAAACTGGCTTGGGGGTTTTTTTGTTTGTTTATTTGGTTGGAGTTTTTAATGCAGAGAGTTGGAGGACATGGAGACTTTAAATTGAAAAAATCTGCCTTACTATGGTGTGGATAGTCTTAATTTAACTTGCATTACAATAATTTTCCCTTTTTTTAAAATTTTTTTCTCCTATAGCTGCAGTCAATTATTCAGAAAGTTATTACCTATATCTATGACTTCTCTCTGCTTTTTTCAGTGGTAAGTAATACTCTGTTTAATAAATTTTTAAGAACTATTTAGCTCTGTTTCTGCAAGAGAATTTACGTGAGTGGGATATTTAAGTTGTTTACAAGTTCACAGAATGGGAGGACTTTTTATCAAGTTGGTAAGTGCAGAAATATTTTGGGAGCTTTCTGCTGCTTGTACTTAAATATTCATTATTCCAATTCCAATTTTCTGTACTTTTTTTTCAGTAGGCTGTGAGATTCTTTGAGTTTCTTTGTTACTATGGCATAAATATTTGTTGGTTTAGTGTGTTGTTTGGTAACATACCTAATTTTACTTGTTTATGTGTTTGTACTTTCAGGAGAAATTCTTGCCATTTCTGGATATGTTCCAGAAGGAAAGTGTGAGAGTGGAGGTTTGCAAGTGCATTATGGAATCTTTTATTAAGTAAGTGGAGACTATTGAGGTGAAATGCACTCTAGAGGGGTCTGAGAAATTTATTGAAAGATGGCTAGGGAAGAGTCAGTATATAAGAGTCAGGCCATTTAGCTGGTGAAGGTGTTCCAGGCTATGGGAAAGAAAAGAGAAAACTGTCAGTTTTGTTAATCTTTTGGTCGACTGTTTGTTCACAAAGGAAGCTGAAATTGAAGTAATTGTACTGATGCTGACTTGCTGTGGATTAACAGAATAGTTGTTCTCTGAGCTTTTTTTTTTGCCTTTGTTGGTTTATGAAATTTATTTCACATTCCAGTTGCTGTGACAGCACAGAACTGTTGCCTTGGTGTAATGGAGTTTTGCCACAGTTAAAAATGAACTTAGAAAATGAAAATATCTTCCAATATTGTAAAAGGCAGACAGTCCTTTTCAAATAATTAACAGGTTCCTTGAAACATTTTTTTTAATTTTCACCTTCCCTTCAGGTATTTGTATTCAGTGCTGAGCCCCCTGAGCCTTCTGTCCCTTGGCCTTTGCTCATATGAGAGATGCTGTGGCCCCTTAATCATCTTAGTGGAGCTGCACTGCACGTGTGCCTCTGTACCTAAACGTGACATTTATCCTTCCTGGCTGTCCCTAAGTAGCTGAGAAATTACATTACATCTTGGTAGATCGAGGATTGCTTTGTTTTGATGTTCTTAGATTGCCTCAATGTATCACATCTGGCTTGCTGTGTCCCTGAAGGAGTCAGATCCTGTGGCTTGTGTCCCTTAAGGAGTCAGATTCTGTGGCTTGGCACTACAGCTCTGTGTATTAAGATAATATTTCTTGACTGGCATTTGCTGGAATTTTACATCTATTAACCACGTGATCTCTGTAGTTCTGTTGGTTCACCAGTGAATATAAAACCTGAGTAGTGTCATACAGCGCTGGCGATGGGAATGATGCATGAAATCAGTGTTATTCTAGTAATTGTTTTTCATTTTGACAGAGCAGGATTTTTCATCACTTTTTCTAAAACACTTTCTAGGCATCAGCAGGAATCGACAAAGGATCCTGTTATACTCAATGCTCTTCTGCATATCTGTAAGACGATGCATGATTCTGTGAAGTAAGATTAACTTATACTAATAACTATCATTTATGCAGAGTTTGGCTGCCTGGTGTAGTTTCATGTTTCTGAGGCTGTTTGCTTCAAGGTGGATGAAGACATGAATCCAATTAGTGGTGAGGGAAGAGCTGTGCAGTGAAGTGGCAGCTTGTACCATTTGCTCTTTAATTGCTGCTGTGTTTTAAATACTGAAGCAGAATTTTAAGAGGAAAGTAGCAACGGCTTTGTAGAGTTTTCTAGTGAAGCAGAGACAGTACACAATCCAATCTTAAAAATATTTGATGAGTGAAACCAGTGTAATCTTTGAGCTACAGTGAATAATAAGCTATTTGTGAGATTCAAGTGAATATGTAGCTCCTAAAGCACAGATTGCCATACTCAGTTATACCTTTTCTTTGGGCCACTATTTTCAGCTATTACAAATCTTTAAAAGAATATCTGGAAGACCTCCAGGAATTTGTGTAGGGGAAGCTAGAACCAAGGAGAAGTTCTTGAACCATCTATATCTTACCCCTAAATCTTCTCTTCACTTTTCCCCTTGCCTTTGAGAGCTGAGGTTGTTAGAGGTCCTGAGTTCCCTGTTGCACCATCACTGTTTCAATAGCCATTGTGCAGAGTGGAAGATGTTGTGGTTTGTAGGTAACTTGCAAAAATCACACCAAAATCTTTGTCTGATTGAAAATAGAGCCAGAATCACAATGCTCTCAAGAGCACAAATCTCCTCTTTTTTCCTCTTGAATTAGAAGGGCACAGTTTCTTTTGGCACTCTGAGCCCAGAGCCTCTTAGTATGGCAGATGCTGCAAAGGAACTTATAGCTTTCTTGGCCTTGATAGGTCATGAATGGAAGATTTATGGCCAATAAGGAAGTAATATTTGGCATGTAATTCCAATTTATACCAGCTAGAGTGCTTTATTTTGGGTGAAAGCACCTTATTTGGCTGTATGTTGCACTAAAAGCCACTTCAGCCTTTAAATAGAACAATATATTGTACCTAAACCAGCTTATTAAGAAAAGAAATAAAGCAGTTTATGACAATCCCTATTTGGTGCTGCCTCTGACGTTTTGCCAAAACAATTTGATAGTTTACTGGGATTTTTAAAATCCCTTAAACCTGCAGTTCCTTTAGCTGAGATAAGATGGTGTACATAATTGCCTTGGTTCTGTTGGTAAATCACCATAAATTCTAGTTTTTTTGAAGTAACTCCTGCATCTATTTTTGCATCCTGGTTCAGGAAACTCCCAGCCCATTGTGTGGGGCTCACTGACCCCCATAACAGCTGTTGGAGGGTAACAGCCTTTAGACTGGTAGGGGTCTGATTCAGAATTGAACTGGAAACCTATAACTGAGCTGGAGATCTCATTACAGGCCTTCTGAGCCTTTCAGAGCCCATCAGTTGACTCTTTTGACTGGCAATGCCCTAATGAGCTAATCATGCTGAGGTTTTCTTTCCTCCTTTGCTGAATTTGTATAATAAAACTATTGTTCTCTTCCCATCTGGTGTCTGAGTAGGAAATTGGTAACTGATATACCAAAGGTCAAAGCTGGAGCCAAGCATATAATAGTAAGAGGATTAAATTGTAATAGTTAATTGTTTAACTTTTTATTCATCCATTTTCAGTGAAATGGGTTTGATTTACTGGATTTTCATGTGATGTAAATTTGTTTCAAATCAGATTTTGGACTCTTGCTAAAGAATAGGTATCTGTGATAATCTTGAAAAGAAACTTCTTTTTACATATCACTCCAGTTCTTACTAAAACATCAAAAAAGCAGCAGTGTAAGAAGATGATGTTAATTATCTTTTAAATTCCGAGGCAAGGTTAGTTAGAACAAAAAACCCAAACAAAACAAAACAAATCCCAAACCAAACAATGAGCTAATGTTTTTCTTAAAATAAATACACTTTACATATACTATTTAAAGTTTATTTTAAAAACTTTACCCCTTAAATAGGGTAGCTTTCTTCTAGGAATAGATTTACTAGTTTCTTTAGGCTTTTGGAGTCAGTTCCTACTCGAGTTCTCATGTTGCAACACAAGACTGAAGCCATTTGTTTGCTGCAGTAAAGAACATTGGCTTAGCTTCCTTCTCCTCAGGCCCAAATCTGAGTTTTTGTAGATTGAAAGACACTCTTAGCAATTTTTACTTTTTTTTTTTTTTTTTTTAAATGTGGAATTTAGTTTGGTGCATGGTTGACTGGGTGATATTTATATTAAAATCAGTTTTATACATAATGTTATATAAAATATTATGTATAATTTGAACCTTTAATAAGTAATATTCTAAAATTTACCATACAAGTTTTCTCTTCCAGTGCACTAACACTTGAGGATGAGAAAAGAATGTTAGCAGCTCTGATAAATGGATTCATAAAAATGGTGAGTGACAGTTGTGTGCAACTGTCGGGTTTGGATTTTCCTGAGATCCCCATGAGGAACAGATGCCTGTGTGGCTGAATCAGAGCCCGTGTGTCTGATGCAATATCAAAGTTTAAAGTGCATACATTGTTTATTTCATTGCATTTTCTGCTATTTTTGTACATCTCCTGTAAAACATAGCAAGGATTGTAAAAAAGTTAAACAGCAATTGAAATCTTGTCTATTATAGCATCAGAGAGGTCACTGATTTATCTGAATGAAGTTCCACTACCCAGCTATAAATGGAACCAATACCAGTTTTAAGAAACACAAAATAAATATGACTCATATCTTGTTCTTATCTCTGTTTATCTTAATTTACAAATAAGATAATTTGTATCATTAAATTAGTAGTCCCGCAAGAACTCCAGGTCTTTTGCCTTGAAATTAGTTTTTAACCCTTATCCTAATAAAATCTTCTGTTGTTCTCTGGTTTTGAGATGTCAGGTTTTTTTAGGGAGACTTTGTCAGGCTTTTTTTTATTCTCTAACCATGTGCTCAATGTTTGGTTTTTCTTTCACATCCAGCTGACAGGCTCTATCTCTACTTGTCCTCTTTGTTGCAATTCTAGATGGCTGTTTTTTCTTCAGCTATAATAATTTGCTAATTAATATGCTTTAATATAGTTTTGCTTTATTAAGCTTTTTATACAGTATAATATTGTATAGTTTCCTTTAGGAGGATTTCTCACATTGAATAAAATTTGATGTGGCTTGATAGTCTTGGGTTGGGGGGGAAAAATCCCATAGCAGCAAAATGACTAGTTATGAATTTTAAACCAGCACACATTAAGATATGAAGGGAAAAGCAGTCCTAACAGTCACCCCTACAGTCAGTCTTTTTGTGGAAAAATTTGTATTTCTAGAGGAGTTTTCCTGAGACTGGGACTCAAGAATCAGCAGTTGTACAAATAGAGGAAAGGTGAAAACAGTTGTCTGTAATGTGAGAAGCAATCTTTTGTTTTCTGCTGCAGTTTCTTTGATCTTTCACTGTATGAATTGAATGTAAATTTTATTCTAATTTTGTAAAAAAAAAAATCTTTTGCATATGACTTGAAAAATAATAAATAATGCAACCTTTACTTCTATTAGAAAAAAATTCCAATAGAATACATAAACATAGACTGCCTGGAGACTGTTTCTCATGGAAGGCTTTTAATTGACAGCTGAGACACTCCAGCTGACAGCACTTGGATTTTTTTTAAATCTAGAGAGTTGGAAGTAGGGTGTTCTCACACAAGGGTTGTTTTTTGACTTCTTTCCTGCCAGAATACAAGGTTGCAGGCTTTTGCCATACTATATAAGCAAGTATTTATTAACCAAACTCGAGGAAAACCTGCTTTTCTCTCTGGTTTATCTAGTTAGGAAAAATGCTATTTTCTCTTGAAGGCCCTTTCTCAGGACCTCAGAAATTACAGGACTTTGAATACAGATCCACAGATGTATTTCTGTTTTTCTGGGGGTTTTTTGTTTTGCCTTTTAAGTATGATCAAAACGAGGTCTTTGTCCCTTTTCCATAAAGAGACAAGAGTTCTGCTGGTTTTGAGAACACTTTACAAACCTAGGACTTAAATTTTGTATTCTTGATAAATACTTGGTCTGTAAAGTAGAACATCATGTGGAGTATAGACAAAAAACCCACCAATAAATCATGTTTCCCTGAAAGTTAAGTATTGCAGAAGGTTAAAAGGACAGAGATTATCTGGGTGCTATTTTGTTGTTACTGGTGGGTTTTTTTCTTACCACTATACGTGCATTTTGACTTTTGAATATCTATGGTTAATCTGCACACACAGTTTTATATATCTTAAAGTTAATGGCCTACAATGGTAAAATTTAGGGGTTTTTTTTGTCTTTTCTAGGTTTCATTTGGCCGTGACTTTGAACAACAGCTGAGTTTCTACGTTGAAGCCAGGTCAATGTTTTGCAATCTGGAGCCTGTTCTAGTCCAGCTGATTCATGTAAGCCACAGTTTATCTACATCTCCTTAATAAGTCAGGATGTGTTTGCAGTTGTCCCATTCCCTGGTCAGATTATATGGCAAAATAAGTCTGAAGTATTTTTATCAAGTGTTTATAAAGTAAACTTTGATCTCATCTCTGATTTTATCACTCTAAACACTCTGAAGTTCTTGCTTGACAGGCACGCATGGTATCATTGCAACAAAGAAAACAGGCTATCCTACAAGAGACTTCATGTCTAATAAAATAAATGGCCCTTTTGTGCATTCAGAATTTGGGTTCTCTCTTCTATAATCCTCCATCTAGGAGAGATTAGACTGTGTCTGGCTGCAGATTCAGGCACAATCCTGCTATGACTGGGAAAGTTAATCCCTTTTCTGTATTGAGTCACAGGTAAGCATTAGCTGCATCTGATTCCTTTGGAACATTGTATCTTCTCTTAAATATTTTTAGTGTTTTGGCTTTTTAATCAGTGTATTAGCTAAAAATCACTGTTGTTATGCTAGGAAAGAGGTGACAGCACTATAGCTGGGAAGCAAAGGATAGGCTAAAGGCTTGAATAAATCAATGAGTCTACCTTCACAAAACAAGTCATATTTGCTTTAAGGAACAGTCACTAAAATTCTCCAAGTAAAAACTAAATAGTACAGTGAGGGCACCCTGTATCAGAATTCCTTTTGGCTCTTGCTGTTCTCTAAATGCATGCAGTAAAACATGCAGTTTGTTATTTGCCACTAGGGCTGTGCATTTTTCTTCATGGTTTTCTTTTGGTTTTTATGTGTAGTCTGTGAACCAACTAGCAATGGAAACAAGAAAGGTGATGAAAGGAAATCATTCCAGAAAGACTGCTGCATTTGTCAGGGTAGGTCTGACTAATAAACTTTGAGCCTGCTTTCTTTGCAGAGAACACTATTTGCTGCCACCTAAGTTTGTAATTTTTGAAAAACTAGTTTGTTAGTATTTTTTGACACTGTTTGTAGTCTCATTTTCTCTCGTTGCCATCTCTCTTTCCTCTCTAAAGATAATGCTGCTGTTTAAGAAATATAAGACCCAAACCATCTAATAGCAGCTTTGTATTGAAAAAGAGCAGCAAGATTTGACAAAGGGGGGCTCGTGGGAGAACTGTTTGTGTGAATTCTAGAAAGCTCAGCTTTTCAATTTATATTTAAAATAAAATACCAGATTTCTGTGTAACTCAATCACAGAGAGAATGGGAGATGGGGTAAAAAATATATTCAGACTTCTGTCTCGTAATATCAGAGCTGATATGCTGAAATCAGTATTTGAATTTCAAATGCAGGGCTCCTTTCAGCTTTAGTGCCTCTGAGTCTGTATGGATATGGTCAGATGTGCTTTGAACTATGCACAGGCTGTGCCAAATGCTTGTGTTCATTTCTTCTAACCTGAAATATAGCAACCAGAGTGTCTCCATCTCCACGTGTTGGGAAGCTGTTTGCATATCCTGCTATTAATGAGAGGACTTTTGTTAACAGCCCCTGTGCCGTGTCCTGGACAAGGGATGCTGGGGTGACACTGGCCAGCTGCCCTGTGCCTGGGGGCTGCTTGTTCCATCCAGCTGTTTGGGCTGTTCCATGGGCCTGCAGCTGCAGCACTCTGGGCTGGATCTGCTTCCTCCCAAATACACACAGGGCACCCGCTTTGGCCAGTTTGCCACATGGTTTGTCCCCTAGGACAGTAATCTGCTTTTCTAGTTAGCTTTTGGTCTTGAGCTGCAGGCTGGTTACCTGAGGAGAGAGGATCCCTCTGAGCTAGAGTCATAGTGTAAGTTTTGAGCTTATCTAGTAATAATAACAATAATAAAAATATTTTTATCATTACTGAAATACTTGTTAGAAATTTAAAGTTGCTGATTTGGGGTTTCACATAATATTTGCTTTTCATCAAAAGCCTTTCCCAGAACTGATCTACAGATTTTGATTCCTAATGGTGTATAAAATCAGTAAGGATTGCTATAACTCTGAGATAGGAATTTTATTCAGTTTAATTTTTTTAAATTTGATTTAGGCTTGTGTTGCCTTCTGCTTCATTACAATTCCGTCTCTGAGCAGCATCTTCACACGTCTTAATCTGTACCTACACTCTGGACAGGTTGCTCTGGCAAATCAGTGCCTTTCACAAGGTAAGGCATGAATTTGTCTGTTTAAAGGATCTCTTATTTCAGAAATATTTCTAGCTGTGAATTATAACTTGGTCGAAATGCTAAATCATATGTATATTTATGATGTAATTAACATACAGCCCTGTTTCAGGCACTGTTAGAGTAAAAACTTGTCATATTAAAGCAGCTCTTCAATTCTAACACAAATCCTGTGATCTCAATAACCAAGACACCTGACTATAGTTAAGATAGTCCTGGCTCTGAGGTAGGTTATCCTAAATTACTTAGGAATTATGGAAAGCGTGGAATGTTTTTCTCCTGCATAATTATGCAAGCACTCTAATCACAAATGATGTGCTTTATTGTATTGTGGAAAAAGAAACTAGTTCATCTGTGTAGTAGTTCACAGGCTGACAAAACTCTGCAAGGAGCTGGAAAAGAATTAGAAGTTCGGTCAGGAACAGCAGAAACTTGGTATTGAAGCAGATGTGTGATAAATGCTTAGCCAAGAAAATGTGCCACTACAGCAGAGTGAAACAATGGAGTGATACCAGATCATATGAAGGTTGAAAAATATATTTTCTTTTTTTTTTCGATCTAAATTAGTGATTGAACCAGGCTCTGAGCACAGTTTTCAGCCATTCTGTTAGCTCAATGCTAAGTAATTGGAAATTCTGACAAAATGTGATTTGGGGAAAACAATTGGAACTATTCTGGCACCAGAATGAGCATTAAGTCTGTATTGCCATTTAATATGATCTTGTTCCCCTTCATGTCACAAAGGGAAGACAGTTACCTATTCCAGAAGTCTTCTCATACTTTTAACTGCTTGCAGTATTTTTCTTTTCCTTTTTAAAATGATGTCATTCTACTTCGTTTTGCAATTTTTAATCCTGACTTTAAATGTCTGCTCTCTGATGGTAAACGCTTTTCCTTTACATGTTTTCAGTGGAGCTGTGAGAGTAATAAATTGGATTGCTTTGCAACATCTTTTGTTGTGGCTGCTATTAATTCTCTGTGCTTCTTCACGAGAGCTTGTTTTCCAAGCTCTGCATTTACCAGCAAGTTCCAGCTGCACAAACAAGCTGACTTAGGATGCTGATTAAGACTTTTTAGTGCAGGGTGAGTGTTGTATTTCTTTGTTTTGAATCTGATGTTGCCCATATAGCAAAGCAGAGGGATTTAGACTAAAGCTGGCTGTTGTGTCCAAGTATGTTGTGCAAATAAAAGATCTGCAAAGTCCGTTGTTGTGCAATTAGTATTGTGCAGTTTCTTTGTAGATAACAGAGCTTACAAAAATTGGACTCACTTTTTATTCCCCTGGCATTTTGTTTAATTGACCAGTTTACCTTATCCTGTGTATCAGTTTCTGTTCTTGTTGCTGTGTTGCAGTGCCTCTCTTGTTGGAAGCAAATACAAAGCAGTTTTTCTGTAATGTTTGATCTTCAAGGATTATGCCCTGCCCATGCTGGGGCCCACTCTGTTATTTAATAATCTTTGAATTTCTAAACTGCCTTTTCACTACTTTTGTCATCCAAGTCTACTCTGAGTGAGACTCCTGGGCCAACAATTGTCCAGATTTTTCAATGTGAGAGTTTTATGAATGTGCACAGCTGTTTGACATGTGAACACAATGCACTCACTAAACAATTACAGGATCCCCATCCTGAAATCTTTTATGGTCACAGGTATATGCAAAGTATTATGAGCTCAGTCTCTAAACTGCAGGTTTATTAACCACACTTTCCTGAATTTTAGACCCACAAGCTAGAAAAAGGAGCATTTGGTTCATCTCCAGTTTTATTAAAATGAAGCATGTGCAAAACTCTGCTGTTCAGTAACTCACTTCATTTACCAAGGTTTTATTGTTACACACTTTTTTTGCTTCCTTAGAAAAGCTATTTTGAGTATAATTTGTATTCAGAGACATGTCACTTGCATGAGTAATTTAGCATGTGTTAACCAGTTAGGCACTGTCTTGGGACATTTTTTGTGAAATGTCTTTCCATATGCTGATGCACTGAAGTCAGATAATGTGTCCTTGAAAGTTACTCCTAACACAGTTTAATCTGTATCCTAACTGAATGAGTAAGAAGAGGTAAGAAGTACTGATTAATTCATAACAGCAAATTTCAATCCAGTCAGTTTACTGAGTTAACTGATGCCAGTTAGACACCAATCTACTAAAACCAATGCAGCATGAAGTGAAGATTTAAGAGTGTGCAATTAATGCTACCATTAGGCCAGGAAGTGAAATTGTGCTTTGTCTGTAACCCTTATTTCATGCTGATTTGGATTAGCTTAATTGGTTTAAAATTGTGCAGAGAAATAAAACTGAAAGGTAATGTACCTGATGTGATAGCTCAGTCAGCAGTGGAGTGTGCATGGGGGGGTGTGTGTGCAGTTTGTCTTTAAAGATTCCAGCTGTTGTTTTTAACAAATTAAATTCTTGGGTTTTTCTTAATTTTAAGTTCCTGTGGAGGAGTCTAGCTACTTCTGTGAGTAGAGTTTTCACTTAAACACATAACAAAATTGAGTTCCACAACTTCTATTGGCAATAGGGAGATTTCTCTAAATTGGCAATGTATCTAACTTGAAAAAGGAGCAGAATTACATGTTGGGGTAGATAAGGGGAATTAAAAAAATTGCCTTTTTTATAAAGAGGATGTGCAAGTCATAACAATAAATAAAGTTTATGAGTCTGAGGATTGCACTGATAAACTACCAACAACTGGAGAGCCACAGCTAATCTGCTTATAACTGGAGGAGTTTGGTTTTACCTCATTCCCAGTCTCAAGGGGCAGCAGTAGTAGGCTGTCAGTCCTAGTGTCTTGCTACTCCTATTTCCTCTATCAAATCTGAGCCTTTCCTGCTGGGATTTGCCACACAAATCAAGTGTTTGAACTCACCCAAATACTTCAGTATTAGAAAGTTGTAACTGTAATCTTTCTTGGAATGGATTTTCTTTAATACAATGAAATTGGGTCAGAAATGTGAATTTATAGGCTTATGAAGTTCCAATCTTAATACACTGATGGATGTCTGTCTGGGCATGCTGTTCAGTATGTACTGAACATGGCTATTGTCTCTTTTGTCTCCAGCTCCCAAGAGCTGCTTTAAATAAAATGAATCTGTAATTATGTTTAAAATGTTTTAGGTGTTTTTGTCCTGGATGCATAGTTTGTACCGCTGGAGAACCTATTAAGAGCTCACTTTTGAAAAAGAGATTTTACAGAGATGGGCTTTTCATTTTTTTAGCTGAGCCACTAAACACTGCATGCTGAGAGGAATAAATTCTCATCAGTCATGCTTCCTGCCATGGGGAGTGCTGAGACTAAATTGAGATTAAAAGCATGCTCTGTTGTGTCACTCCTCTGGATTTCTGAGATATAGGTATTATTTTAATTGCACATATTTCCTCCCTGTGGAAATGCTACTTTTGTCTGTCAGAGAACAGCCAGCATGAGTTTTTAATTGTTGGTCACAGCATTCAGCAGGTGGGTGGAGATGACGTAACTTTCTGGTACTGTGTGTTAAGCAGCAGTTTTGTTTTAAAGGCTGTGAAATCCTTGCCTCACTTCAGAAGTAACATGCTGAGTGAATAGGGTAATTCAACTGATTCTATGTGACTAATTTCAGTGGGATACTGTCAAACATAAAATTATGAAAATGGAGTCTCTCTCAGACCAACTGATGCAGACCTTTTTGTTTGCCAAATGCGGATTGTAATTCTGAAGCATACGGTGCTTAATGTACTTCTAGGTATTTGTTCTGTTCTCCAATTGTAGCTGAAACACAGTTTCACCTAGTAGATTGCAAAAGTAATTTCTTTTCTACTGCAGAATATGTTACTTTTCCATGAATGTTCTCTAAATATGACAGGCTTCAGCCAAACTCTGGAGAAAGTATGGTATGGAAAATCTAATAAGTAATTTTAAATCATAGTCTATTAATGTTTGAGAGTATTTTCTCAGTAGCATTAGATAAAAATTTTTAGTGTTTTTTCCTAATCTCCTAAAATCTTCATAGATCTGAAGAATATAAATAGAGAGAATTTGAGGGAAAGAATTTAGAGAAATAAGAATTTGAAGAGATTTTCCTGATTACAGATTTTAGGACTTCTTAGCTATTGCTTCTCTGGTGAGATCAGTGTATGTTGTCTCTGTTATGTTTTTAAATGCTGTTTTCCTTGAAGGTAGCAAAGGAACTTTGAGGAAAAGTGGTGAGATACTGTTTTCCTTACTAGTAATGCTAAATGTTGCTTTATTTGAACAGAATTATGAATCGTACTGTTACCTGGGATTTCCATAGCTGGAAACTTATCTCATTCCCTGAGCTTTGTGTTGTTCCTCTCTTTATCCCAGGCAATAGCTTTTCCATATGATGTGAGGGAGATGACATCTCTGTCTCTGTAAGCTTTTCAGACTAGTATTTTGTATCAGATTGTCAGTTCTTCAAGTCTGTCTAGCCCATGACCTGTTTTTTAAAGTGTCTAGTAGCATCTACTAAGGGAACCTACAGGAAACACTAATGTATAATGACGCTTCTTGGCTTTCAGCTGCAGGTGATCTAAATACATCCTTCAACAAAGCTTGTGTAGGGACCATAGTACTTAATAAAATAAATGGACCAATCCTTAGGCATTTAATTTTTTAATAAATCTTTACTTTTTGGCCTTTGTAACTTCATGTGACAGTGAGTTCCACAGTTACCTGTCTTAGAGCTTGCAGCTGATCTGCAAGTGATATTGAGCAAAATTCAGTCATTCTGAATTCATTTTCTTGCTGTCTTTGAGATGATGGAGTTGGTAAGTTCTGAAGAATTTGTTGTCAGTATAGTCTTTTCTAATAAGGAAACAGTTCCCTACCTTAGCACCTTTTTAATCTTCTTGTCCCTTTGGAAATGGGAAGATCAGGACTGTATTCCAGATATAAATGCACACCAGCTGTATAAATGATACAATGACACCTCAGTTTTCCATTACTCTCCTAATGATTCTTATAATTGCCTTGCCTTTTCCACAGCTGTTTAGGATGTCGTTTTCAGGAAACCGTCTATAATGACTCCAAAATCTTTCATGAGTGTAAATAGCCTATTTAGAGCTTATCTTTCTGCACTTATAGCAAGGGCTGTTTCTTTCCCCACATGCCTTACTAATATTAGAGTTCATCTGCTGCTTTATTGCTCAGAATCATGAGATCCATCTGTGATGCTTTGCACTCGTGTTCCAGACTAGTCTGCAAACATTGTCACCTCCCAGCTCATCATAAGGACATGTCTCTGCAAAACCTTAAGGAATGCAGTAGTCCTTTTGCTCCACTGTGAAAACTTTTTATTCCCACTCCTTTCCCTGCCCACCCCATCTTTTATTGTTATGTATCCTCGTGAGGACTTTCCTTCTTATCTTCTGTCAGCTTAGTTGCTTAAAGAGCCTTTTCTATAAGGAACACTTAAATTTTTTTTTAAATCCAGATATTTGTATTAACTGAGTTACTTTTAAACATAAACTTGGTGGTTCTTTGGAAAACTTGAGAAACTTCTGAGGAATGATTTCTCTCTGCAAATACCATATTGACTCTTTAGCCTTGTATCGTGTTTTTCCATATGGCTGTTCATTTGACTTTTTTTTTTCACCTCATAATAACAAGGAGAAACCTAGTATTTAGCTATAGCATTTCTTATTTCAACATTTCCAGTATTTCTAGTGGAGCTTTCTTTAGAGACTCCTGCTGATGTGTTACCTCATAATCTTTAGGGATTATGTGGAATGCAGAGAGGCAGGCTGAAATTTGTGGTGGTTTTTGGGGGGGGGGTAGTGATGGTGTGTGTTGCATTTACTGACTACAACTTAAGAATAAAATATCTTGTGTCCAGTGTCCTGGCTCATCCTGTGTCATCTCCCTGTACACATCTTCCCTTCCACTTACCCTTCTGTGTGCTGTTGGAAGTACTAAGGCCTTGCTAACAACCTCTGCTCGAGCTATGCCTAAAACTGGCTCTAGCAGGCTTCATCCACATAACTAGCTTTTTATCTGCAGCTAATTCATAGTATGAATTAACATAGTACATTCCAGTTCACCAATCAGCAGGGCATTCATTTTCTGATATCAACTTTGTTACTTCAAATAATTCTTTGTAGTTTCTGGACTGGAAGTGATGTGCAGATAATTTTAAGATGGAGAATAATGTTCAGTAGTTCAAGGGAAATCCACATTTCAACAATGTGGCAGAACTCTCACAGTGACCTCATTAATGTGAGGAGAAGGTGTTTCATATGTTTGCAACGCTTGGTTGTCAAAACAGTAATGGATTAATTTCTTTAACAGAAAAACTAAGGCAACGAAACCCCCACAATTGCTTCCCATTAATTTTTTTGTGCTGGAGTACAAGGCTTCATTGAATTACCAGCATCTGTCAGATGTGGAAGCAAAATCTTCAGAGTATTAAATTAGGTTTGACAGTGTTGTAAGACATGACAGTGGTGTGGAATGCAGAAGGCTGTGTATGGTCCCTGGTTTTGTCCTTTGGGTGGACTTAGCCTGGTGTAATTGTACCCGGGTCTAAAAATAGTTTGGGTAGGTATGTCAAGCTCGCTCCCTTTTGCTCTTTGAAGGTGGACTTAAGGAGCTTAATTGTTTTCCCATCTCTAATGGCTTTGTTCCTTCTTGAATTTTTGCCTGCCTGAAATCCTAAATTTGTCCAGTTTAATTGGCTATCACAGATGCAGCAAATACAATGCAAGCTGAATTTTTATATCTAAAGAGATTGATATATAGGAATATATGGAGGTAAATAAAGTTGTTTGTAGGTATAATTAAATGTGTGTGTACATGTGCCCTCATGAATATTGTCAACAGCAAAACATCCACCACCAATATCACTTGCTTTTCCTTGTGTAGTAGAGTATTTCTGGAGGTGCTGACTTGGTTATCCAAGACTGTTAGTTTTTGTAGCCTGAAGGTCAGCATGTATGCTTGGGGGAAAGATTTATAGGATTATGGTCAACCAAAATGAGGGAGCTGCTGTGAAAGGATAAATGTAGCGAAGCATGAAGTATGTTATGTTCGGAGCACTGCACAAGATATTAACAGCAGTCTGGGAAGGCTTCATCATGATGATTTGTTGTAGTGCACAGGCTGCTCTCCCCTTATCCAGTTTAACAGGGGGTCACTTCAGAAGCAGTGTTGTACTTTAGGCAGATAAGGAAACAGCATCTTTTGTCAGAAGAAGCCTTTTTTACCTTTTTTTTTTATTTTTTTAAATCAAGAACATAACATCATTGTGGGTTTTGATGCTTTTTTAGTGGTTCCTTATACCTTTTGGAAGCCAGGAAAAGCGGTGTAGGGTTTTGTTTTAAAACATCTCTACAGTAATAGCTTTAAAAATTGATTTTTAAAGATACAGAGAAAGCACCATTGCATAACCTTGTAATTAAGGTAGTTCAGAATTAAACACTGATGCTCATTTCATACTTCTTAAGAAAGTAGCGGGTCAGTGACACCCTGTTTAGTGAACTTCTTCAAACTCAGAGCATGTGATGCATACTGACACCTCCCTGCAAGTGAATAGGGTGGTAGTGTTTGGAGGACAAGTAGCTTTCTGCAGTCTGTAATAAAAACCTTCATATGAATATGCATTTATTTTTGCTTTTTATGAAGCACATATATCTTGGATAAATGTGCTTTTAGTGTTCCAGCATAAAGCCATTTTGTGGTTAGCACAGATTGGCAGGACTTGTAGCAAAATGAACATATTTTCCTTTGCCAGGACTAGTGGATGTACCGAAGTAAAATACAACTGTTTTGTGCTGTATTGCTTTTTTGACTTGCCTTGTTGCACTGGGGGGAAAGCAGGAGGAAAAAGGCAAGAAACAAGGATTAAAAGTGTGGGGCAAGAGCCCCCCAGTCTTTCCTTTGTGCTGGGACAGTGACAGTATGTGGGGTTTGCAGGGTGACTCTGTGGCAGTGGCCAGGGACAGCAGCCACGTGCAGACAGCCCAGGGGCAGCTGCTCTGTGGCTGCCATGGGTAGGGAAGAAAAAGATGGGAGCGCAGCGGGAAGCACAGCAGAACTCGTGGCAGCCCAGGCAGGGCCTGGTGAGCCCTCTGTGGGGTGGGCAGGTCTCTCCTCATTCCAGCAGCACTCACCTGCAGAGGAGCCGGGGATGCTGCTCTTCCCAGCCCGTTAATGAGGGAGCTCCTGGCTCTGGAGCTGCCCAGCCAGATGAGAAGGCACTTCTCATTCACAGCAACGGCAGGAGGGCCAGAAAAGTAAATTGAATCAAATTTCAGTTTTTCGAAGTGAAGGTAAGAGGGTTTGGGTTTGCATTAGGGCAGAAGTTTAGAGGAGAATGTGTAGGACTGTGATTGCTGGGAGAGCAGTAAATTAGGGTGAGGTATTAGCAGCTCTTTCACTGTGCAGACTGATTGCTGCTCAGGTCATTCTTGTCCTGCCTTCTGAAGTTATTTCATAACAGGAGTGTTCTCTGCACAGACATGGGTACTTTGGTATGCAGACTGTTCTCTGAGGCACATTTTTCGTTTGTCTGGTCACATGTTTTTATTGTATGGTGATGTGGGACATGCACTTTTATTTTTTTTCTGCCGAGACAACTGTGGAAGTGACAGCGATTCATTTCCTTGTGCTAGAATGAACATCTGCTGCTACTTTCCTTCCTCTAATAAAGCTCAGAGAAAGATTACTTACCTTCTTTTGGGTTGGCCGTCTAAACTTGTATGTTATTTGAAATAAATAAAAAACATTCTTTCACCTCAAAATAAATGTGCAGAATAAAAGGAGGTACGATGTGTGACAGAAGGGGTCTGTGTTCTAAGCACTGAAAAGTTCAGAAAGGCTTGAGCCCTCATGTGCTGAAAAGAAATAAGAGTCAGAAGAACTACAGTTTTTCCAAAGCACATGTTTCCCTGGTATTCCTCATAAGCTTAAATTAGACATCAGTTGGTACTATATTTAGCAAATTTTCTTGGAGTCTCAAATGAATTTTTCCAGAGCAAGCTGCACTCCTGGAAATGTCCATGCCTGCCTGTCAGTGGTATCTCCATCCCAGCCATGTAACACCTCTTTGCTTTCACCAAGAACTCTGTTTTCTCCTTGATAAAATCTGATTTCATGGCCTTGGTACCTGTTCCTGTAAAATAAAGACATGGCATTAATTCAGAAGAATGCTTTGAAGTATATGGCTGAACAACTCAAGTGAGATGTGGATACTTGGATATTCTGAAATGTAGCCAAGAAAGTGCAAAACAATGTTGCTGTCAGAAATTTTTTGTGAACTCAGCATATGTAGGGGTTCATCTAGTGTAAGAGGGAAAATATTGTTGCTTTTAATTTGTGAATATTAATAACCCAAGGAATAGATGTTCTAGTGTTTGGAATTTTTATTGTTGTAAGCTTAGAGACATACTAAAGAGTTATGAAAAACTTCTTAGTAGCTATTTTGCCAAGGCCACAATGGTGGATGGTTTCTCTGATTCCAGTATTGTGATTCTTGGAAAGAAGTCTTTTATCTAGGTAACTAGCAATACCTCAGGTTCTGGTACTATATTAATATTTTACTTTTAAGTATTATAAATAATTAGAGAAATGAAGTTGTCAGTACTTCCTTATAACTTTAACAGCCTTTTGTGAATGAATTGGTAAAGAAGATAGCACAAACCTTTTTTTCCCCCCTTTGGGTTCCCCATCCTCCTGGCACAAGCACTTCTTTAGATAAGTCAATTTTGATCATGTGCTAATTTCTTTATTATATATTATTAGTATATATTATTATATTAATATTATTTATTATTATATATGCATTATATATTTATTATATGTGAAATGATGGTGTCTCCTTATTTCACAAAAGGGTAGAGTTCTAATTTCAGAAGTCTTGAGTGAGGCGGGAATTTCTTTTGAAGAAACAGCATCACTTGAATTACCACAGATTTTGACTGCTGAGTCTTGAGTTTTTTTGCAGTTAAGCACAGGTTCATTTTCTGTAATCTGTTGGAATCAAACTCAGAGCAATCATTGGGCCACAGGCCCACAGGCACGACTGCCATCGTGGCTGAAGTGATAATACAGCAACTCTGTTTTTGTTTTGTAGCTGATGCTTTTTTCAAAGCTGCAGTGAGCCTTGTTCCTGAAGTGCCAAAAATGATCAGTGTAGATGGAAAGATGCGGCCTTCTGATGCCTTCCTCCTGGAATTCCTTTGTAATTTTTTTTCCACGTTGTTAGTTGTTCCGGTAAGTTGTGTGTGCGTGGACAGCACATGGGCTGGTAGGCTATTTTGACTTTCCTGTTGAAAAATTTAGAGTAGACTGGGCTTTTGGAATGGCAGATACAGTGATTAGTTTTCTCCTTCCTTTTTAATTTGACCATGTTTGGTGAAGCAGCACAGTGTGGTGCTGTCCAAATCCTCCTCATCAGAGCAGTGCATTCTCCTTATTCCAGTGGACCCCTCAGATTCAGTAATGAAGAATAACTTGCAATGAGATGCCAGGATTCAGCAATTAGCTTCTGTAATTTTTTCTTCCATTTACTTTACAGAAGATCAGAAGGAAATGTCCTCAGTGGACTGTAATTTGTCCTGTGTGTGTTGGTACCACTGCACCACCTGCCAGCTGGAAATGAGCTTGGTGCAGCGTTAAAGCTGCTTGCAAAAACTCCCAGCTTATGTAAAGCAGACATCTTTCTACTTCTTTCATGTTAAAAGATTGTTGATTGTCTGTAACTCTGACTTCCCAGTGTAGGTGTTCTTCTGAAACTCATAATTATATGTTATATGCTACAGCTTACTGACATGATTTTATTAAAAAAATCTAGCCAATGTTTAATTTTAGAGGCTTAGCTGTTAAGAAGCTGACAATTAATTTTATACTACTTCCCTGTGACTAGAAAACAAAACATTTCAAAACTTCATGGAGGCTGCCTAGTTCAAGTTCTGGTTATGGGTCAAATGGACATTTTAGATGGAAACTGGAACAAATTTTTAAAAGGATTCGCAGGAAGCATACTTGAGAAAAGTAGCTGGCAGCTTTAATTATATTGTAGTTTTGCTTTTATAGAGCTTATATTGTGACTCTAAACCACTGAATGACTGCAGATAATCCTGTTTTCGGGGGGTTGTTGTGGTGTTGCTTTTGACCCATCTTTTTTCTTTTCTGTAGGACCATCCAGAGCAAGGAGTGTTGTTTCTTGTGCGAGGATTACTAAATGTGATCCAGGATTATACTTGGGAGGATAACAGCGATGACAAAGTCAGGATTTATACTAATGTTTTGCATCTGCTGTCTGCAATGACTCAAGAAGCGTATATCTACCATGTAGATAAAGGTAACTCCTGAGGGGGGCTCTGGGTCCTGGCGTTCCCACCAGGCAATTTGTAGTATTGTGTGACCACTGTACCTCGTCAAGGAAGATCAGTGGTAGTCAGACTTACAGAATGGGTTATTTTTCTATCCAGTTCCAGGTATTGTAACTTAAAATAATCACAGGAGGTGGCTCCTGAACAGATGCACAGTCTGTTCTTTAAAGTGAATCTGTGCAGAGTGGGTTACTTAGTTTGCTCCTGGTGATGGTGGTGCAAATGCTTGTAACTGTGAACTATTCAAGTAAATATTAGAACTTTAAAAATATGGAGAGGTTTTTTTTAGTCTTGAGTATCAACTTGATTTATACTTATCATTGGTGTTTCATTCACATTTATTAACAACTCCAGTTTTCAGAATGTAAAGCCTAGTCTCCATTATTTAAATGATGTATTTGCTACTTCAAAGACAGGCTTTCAGTTTTGGAAATTGTGGTGATAATTTATAAAAATCTTCAGAATAGCTAGAAAATTCTAAAGATTTTACATTTTATAAAATAGCCATCATCTTTTTTTGCAATAATATTTTTATATGCTTTAAAATTTGAGTATTTGTCTTCTGATTATAGATTACTAAATTAAGATAGAGTAATAATTTGAGTCTTTTAAAGCATACTGGAAGATTAGTGAGTCAGAGGCCAAGCTACTTTGATTTTTTCTTTTAGTTGCACAGGGCTTTCACAGAGAGGCAGACTGGAATATATTCTGCAGTTCTTCTGGTGAATAGTCTGTCAGAGTTACCACCCATGACAAAATATCACTTGCAGTTAGCAGCACAGAAAATAGCTGTCAGTTGAACTACTACTCTGCAGTAAATCTGCTCTTCAAATTCTGTAAGGAAGTGTGGTTTAGCTGCTTTTTCTTTCACTCAGTTTTTTATATGACAAAAATAGCTACATAATCCTAAAATGAGAAATTGGAATTATAATGGAGATTATAATGGAGACAAGCATGGAAATATAAATTGTAATTTTTACCCTGTAGTAGGATGATGCACCATGTACCTTAGCTTCTTAAAATCAAGTTTACTTGGAAACAGGGGATCATCTTTTATCTTTTGTTCTTTCTGATTTGCCTAGACTACACTTAAATCTATGAATTTCTTGTAACCTATTTCATAGTAAAATACAAATAAAACTATTTGGCCTAGTCCTGCTGCCATTGAAGATAATGGCCATACTCTTCTAAAGTGATGGGGGCACTGTCTCTGTGGAAAAAGTGAAAATTCACACTATATGTTGTTTTGCATTAAGTCTAGCAGATATTTTTGAGCCTGGCTGCATCCAGGAATACAGGACTGGCTTTAAGCTAGAAGATTCTTTTCAGTGTTTTGTTCCTAAAATCAAAAGCACGTAGTTGGCAACTGAGTGGTAGGCACCTAAACAACATTGTTCTGTTTGTGTTTCATGGAGGAGGGTCATTTTATAACTTCCACATGTGGTCTTCTATCAATAACTGGTGTTTTCAGTAGCAAAGAAATGCATAGCTCTTTAGCCAGACCTAAGCTTGAATTCATCTCTGCAGTTGATTCCAATGATGCCTTGTATGGTGGAGACTCCAAGTTCCTGGCTGAAATTAATAAGCTGTGTGAAACAGTGATAGCACAGATCCTGGATCATCTGAAAACCCTTGGAAAAGATGAGGTATGTTCTTACTCAGCTTGATTCAATACAAACCCAAAAGTAATTTGAAGAAACACACCATCTTTGACCAGGCACTGGTCTTTTTGAAAGTTCCAGGAGCCTTTTAACAGGAGGAAATCGGGTAATTTTACTTGTTTAAAAAGTGAGTTTGTCACATAGGCAGGCTCATGGTGGAGGCACCTAATGATGTGAAGCAGATGATGCCACAGTTATAATCCATGTTTAAGATGCAGGCAGAAGTTTCCTGCTCAGCTCTGTGCTGCCAGGGGTGGGTCAGAGCTGACAGGCAGCAGAGGCTACTCTGGCACACCGTGGTATTGATTGTGGCCGTGCACCAAGGAGTGACTGTGCTGCAGTACAGAGTGATCACTGCAGAGCAGCACTCTGCACTGAGAGTGAGCTTAGAGTGAGCTTTAATTAACTGGCTTGAGTCCTGCTGTAGTCTGGTTATGGAAACGTGATGCTCTTTGGGGTTAGAGGCAGCTTTAAATTAACCAGCTTGAGTCCTGGTGTAATTTGGGCATGGAAATATGATGGTCGGTGTAGGAAAACTTTTTTCTTGTGAGTCTTTCTGACTATAATGAGCTCTGTGATGATGATATTGCAGTTATTGGCCTAAGATAGAATTGGAGATAGTGCCACAGTCACTCCTTTGATGGCAGTATGGTCATACCTAAAATCTGCCCCGTGTCCATCCTTCTGTTGTTTCCTCTTGGCTCTCAACTTTGTAAATCACAGAATCATGAAATGCTCTGGGTTGGAAGCTCCAACCCCCCTGCCATGGGCAGGGAATAAACCATATTTTCTTGCCAGCTGAGTTAGCAGTAACCTGAAATGTCCAATTCTGTGAAGAGCAAAGTGAGAATTCACAGTTAGTCTATTCCTGAGTAAAATGCAATAAAAGCCACCTATAATTAGTAAAAGTTCCAGACCCCAGACACTAGGATGAAGTCAGGAGAGAAGTACAGAGGGAGGAAAAAGGTGTTTTGTCTTTACCCTGATTTTAGTATATTTGTTCAATATTAAATAAAGAAAACTCCAGCCAGCTTATTGGATTTCTTGATTGGAGTTGAGAGGCTCTGAGGGATCAAATATAGCTTAATGGATTGTATGTGAAAGGCAGGTGACTAATGCTGTCAGTCTTACTGAAATAAGGAGAACTCACTGTTCTATTACTGTACCTGCTTCTGAGATTGAACCCCTCCACAGCTTCCTAATCACCCCTTACTGGACAGCTTCTATTGATGGAAATCTTATGGCTTGTAGCCTGGAATGGGAGGGCAGGGGGTGATTGATTGGATGGAATTTTTTAGATAGCCTGTTTGCACAGTAGCCCGTAGCGTTTGCCAATACAGAATGTGTTAAGTGATACGTATTGGGAGGACACTGTGCTAAGTTTAGCTTTTTCTCTGCTTTTGCTATCCTATTTGTCCTTCCTTGAGCAATTGTAGAGATGGAAGATGAATAAATCCTTTGCCCAAATGCCTCTGCATCATTGTACACAACACCACAGTGAATGGTAGTTCTTTTTCAGAGCAGTAACAGCAGAAAACAACCATTCTAGCACAGCTAAGAATGTCCAAGCAGGTCTTGGAAGGAGATTTTTAACAGTTTTCAGGACCATGGGTTGTATATTAAGGGGTTTTTTGCATCTGACTCCTATATGGAATAAATCCATGGTTTCTGAAAGGCTTTTTTTATTGTTTTCTGCTTTCAAGCCATAATACTTTGAGTAATGGGATCCTGTGTTACTTCACTGAAGCCGTCGTTGCATAGAAAACTGGATTTAAAGCTAAGCAGCACGGATATAGGTCCTTGCCCTGCCTTTGCCCCTGCAGCCTTGGATTTACTCCTCTCTCCGTCCTTACTTACAAAGGGGGAGCGTTTGTTTTGCATTGTTGAGTAAAAGTCCTTGAGAGATTTAGATTAGAACTGTTTTTTAAGAATGAATAGTTGTTTGAGGAAGCTGTTGTTGCTGAGGAAGTAGAAGTGGTGAGAATACTGTCAGAGATCTCTAATTGTGCTAAAGTAGAACTGGTCATAAAATCACTGTGGTATTTGGATTGCTTCAGTGCTGGTGACCTTTTATTATTCATCTTCTTGGCTGATCATTTAAATGAACAAGCATCTGATGATTTTGCGTTTTTATTGGTCCATTTCCTTTAAAAGCTATAAAGGAAAATAAATTTTTCTCACAATAAAATCCTTTCACCAAAATGGCAATTTGGAAGAGAACAATGCATCTTATTGTTAACACAGCGTGGTCTTTTCACAGTATTAGAGAATGCTTCATTTATGTGACAGTGTTGGAATGGAAGTTTTCAATTCTGGACAGTTCTGTAAAGTTCAAGCTGTTTCTGGTCATGAGAGTAGCAGTGAATCCTCTCTGGGTGTGGGGAAGACTGGTCTTATGCTCCAGGTTTTGTAGAAATGTAAATACTTTGCTTCTTGCTACTCAGTAATAAATGTATGTTTTATTCAAACATGACTTTTGATCCAAATTATCAGGAGCATGTTGTTGTGCCCCTGGCAGTGCCATGTTAGGGTGGCAGTCTTCACATGTACTGCATGGTAGATACTGGAGTTTTTATAGTAAGTATCAAAAATGGAGCAGGAGAAATGCTCTTGAGGCTTCTTCTTTCAACACAGCTGATTTTTAATTTTATATAAACTCATAACAACTTCAGTTGATTTCACATGTGCTTGAATACTTGACTAGAAGCAGAGTTGGACATAGTTCTCTGTGTGGGGGTGTGTTTTAAATTGAGAAGAGGTAGAATTTTTGAAACAGAATGTTACATGGCCCATTGTATGGAAGACTATGCTTTTTTTCTGTTATGCTATATGAAATTTGGACATTACTCTGCTCTTTGGTGGAGGGGTGAGAACACAAGGGGGTCACGTTCTGGCATGATGTAGTTTGTTCTTTGTTTCATTGTCATCAGCATTATTCCAAGGATTATGGAAAATGTGCTGCCTAGAAAGCTGGCAGTTCTTTTTGGTGTGGGAATTGCTAGTCCCATGATGTGTGTGGTTGCCAAATAGCTGAGCTGTTGCTTTCTCCTTGCTGCCTGTGAATACCCTGTGAGCTGGGCTGCCACCCACAACTCAATCTTGCCAGGCTTGGCAGTGTGCTGGCATGGATGCATCCCTGGGGTTGGAGGTCAGTGCCATGTTACACAGACATTCCTGTTCATCATCATGGAAGCCTTGCCTGACAGTCCTTGCTCATTTTCTGTCCTGGTGGGATTTCCTGCATACCTGAGCCTGCCTCTCTCTCCACTTGCTGTTGTGTAACTGAGGACTAGGTGTCAAAATCCTGTCTGTTATACCTGCCCCAACACAACGGCAGGTAGTGTGCCTCTCATTCTCTTAGCTTGTTTCTGAGTCCTTTTTGAAGGATGATCCTTTTTGAAGTACCTGTGTTTCAAATTAGTAAAAAATTTCATCCTTATTTTGAAGAGTAGATTTTGTATTTGCATTGATGTTGCCTGGAAAGCCTCGCTAGTCAATACACAGACTGGAGAACTGCTGCTTTTGCATTCTGCACAGTAACTGAACTGCCTCACTTCTTGTGAGGAAACCTCTAAGCAATTCCCAGGAACCTCTTTGAAGTTTGTATTAGATGGTCAATGGGGAAAAAAATGAGGTTATAGAGGTTATGTTGTTAATCCAGGATACGTGGTGATGTGGCAGGGTGCCTTATGAATAATGTGGCAAAACCTGGACTACCTGGCTGTACCCTGGATCTGTTTTTCCCTGAAGAGTGTTAGTCCTAAGAGAAATACAACAGTACTATTTAAGCATAGCTATTTTCCATTTTATTGTCTTTTTGAGTTGTATTTCTGCTCTGTGTTTCTATTACTGGACTAGATTGATCAACTGTACTTCTGTGTCTGGTAGGGAGTACTTCAGTGCTCCCAAATGATGGTTGTAGTTTCAGCATACAAACAAGTTTTGGAGCTACTGGGATGGAAATTGCTAATGCAGGTGACTGTTAGAGGAAGAGCTGTCTTCATGGCAGTTTCATGTAATTAATGAAGTGCTCAAGGAACTTTTTGTGGGGCCTTGAGCAGGTCTGGGCATTGTGTGTGCGTGGTTTATGATATGGCAGATTGTCTCTGCATGTACAGATCTAGTGTGTCACGTACAGCAGCAGTCTGATACTTCTAGTTTGGGGCATGCTTGGTCTCTTTTCTAGTTGGCCAGTTCTTCCATAGCATGGCTTTCTCCTTTTCCATCTTTATCTGGAGGACTGATAGCTCAGTGTGTGCCATTTCTTTGATTAATAGCATCTGACCTCTCTTCTGTTGGCAGTGAGAAATTAATTTACTTTCAGTCCCTTAGGGAAAGGGCAGAGACTGCATGGCTACATCGGCACCCTGTCAGGAACACAAAGTCAGAGGTCCCTGCACTTCTCTTACCCCAATCTCTGGCTCATGCTGCCTGTACCCTTGTCTCTGAACACTGTGCATTAGCTACCCCAGTATGAACTGAACTGAGAGGGGTTCATTAATCGGGGTGCTCAGCTGACAGTTGTGTTGTAAACTAGGACTCTGCTGTGGTTTGTGTAAGATGGAGCTGTGCCTTTGTCAGTGGGCCTTCTGGAGCAAAGAACAAAGGACAGCTGCAGCAGAGCAGTATAAACAAATACTACAGCTCAGATGCATCCAATAATAATTCATCCTTTTAACTGTGAAAACTTACTCTATAGGAATCAGCAGAACCTGCAATAGCATTTTAATTATTTCTGTTTTCCACTCACTCCAGATCAGGGTGGGAGCATCCTGTGAGCTTAGTGCAGGATTGTCTGTGCCCCAGAACTCCTCCACAGAGGCTGGTGCTCCTCCATGGCAGAGTACCATGAGGGAGGGGTCCTCCTCAAGGGCCTTCTTCAGCAATTTTAGGGGAAGTAGCTGCAAATATGGAGCAAATATGTTGGTATAACCAAAGTTTCAGTGAAAGAATAGCAGGAAAAAAAGCATCTTTGCTTAAATAAATAAATGTAGAATAGACTGCTGGAAAAAAGCCTGAAGTTGCATTAAACCAGATTGATGATAGTGGTCTCTCTAAAATTAGAGAGCTATGGTGCTCCAAGTGCAAGGCTGGTTGGTGGGAGGGTGATTTCTATGCAGTTGTAGGGAGTCTTGAGTTAAAAATGTGTCAGACCTACATAATGTGCTGTGCCAAAGTGATATGAGATGTAGGAGTTTGGTGTAGTTATTTCATTTACAGCAACTTACATTGATTCATTATCATAACTCGTTGCATTTTGAATGGAACTTGAAAACTATGCCTGTATTGTTTGTAACTATTGCTGTGTGTTACAAAATGAGTGCCCTTTGCACTTCTAAGCGTTCAGAGAACCCAGTGAGGTTATGCTGCATGTTTGGGGATGATTACATGGTAATATGGGAATATTTTTGTTTCCTTGTAGACCCTGAAGCGGCAGAGCCAGCTGGCACTCTATTTCTTTAACACTATTGTAGCTCATGGAGATCTACGAAACAACAAACTAAACCAGCTTTCAGTCAATCTCTGGAATCTTGCTCAGAAACATGGCTTTGCTGACACCAAGACTATGGTAAGGAAAACAGATAATGCAGAAAAATTTTAATTCTTAAGATCTTTTGCCACTCTTTATTTGGAAAAAAGTAATATTTTCTTGATCTGAAAAAACCTAATCTCTTTACAAGTTGCTCTCTTCCCTCCCCCCCGAAAATTATCTTAAAACCCCAACAACTTATTTTTTTAAATGCTTCTTAATGAATAAGCAGCTTCTGTTATTTCAAGTGGTCTGTATCTTTCTAGCAGTTTTAATCCTGTGTTGAGCATTAAGGAACCTGAAAGTGTTGGGTGCTGTAAGTTTTATTCAGAACAGAAAACTAGCTCTAAGAGAAATACAGCATTTTTATTTTGTGGAGGAACTACATGGTGTAAGCTTGGAAAGTGGCATTTGAGAGCCTTTAAGGCAGATATCTGTGATAATAAGTAAGAAATCCTAGGTGCTCCCACAGCCAGTGAAAATCATGATGGTGTGTATATAAAGATGAAGTGATGGCCTGTGAAATAAGACAAAGACACTAAAAATCTCCCAAACCCTTTTTTTTCAAACCAAGGTGAAAACACTGGAATACATCAAGAGGCAAAGCCAACAACCTGAAATGAGTCACTTTGCAGACCTGGCCCTTCGGCTTCCTCTGCAGTCCAGGACCTGATGGATGTCTCTTTTCCAAGGAGTCACCTGTACAAGGCAGCATGCAGCCAAGGCCAAACATCACTGATCTAGATTCTGACTGGAGGAGTTCAGCGTGTTTTTACTTAGTGTGAAACATTTACTTGGGCACAGTAAAGGTAAAACTGATCTGAGTGCAATAATTTAACCTGAATTTGTCTCCAGTTTTACCATAATATAATATTTTAAATGCTGATTTACAGTCAGTAAACAGTATTTTGAACCTCTGTGGTAGTGAAAGCCTTTCAAAATCTAATCTGTTGTAATTTTAACAAAAAAGGAAGAAGGTAATCTGCACAAATGAATTCACAGCCTCAAAACTTCATCCCACTTGTAGAATAGTGTTTTTCCTGTGTAGAAAGCAGCATTTCAATATAATAATCCTACTGAGTAATCTCTCTGCTTTGGGATGCTGCCAGCATTTGTTTTATTGGTTCCAGTAGAAGAGAAAAATGGCCGAGGTGTTACTGTTCTAATTTCTACAATACATTTGCACAGACATGTTTATGTTTTCATTTTAGTCCCGTGTTTTGTAAAATGGAAGGAATCTTTAAGTGCTGTCTGCAGATGAAAAAGGAAATGTATGCGAAGTACTCTATATTTGCAAAGTACTCTATCACTGAATAAAACAATTTGCAGTTCATCTGTGTGTTCTGGGGGAGTTTGTGTATACAAATCTATCACCTTACCCTTGTGAAATTTAGTTACATGTACTGATAACTCCTAATAAAATCTCACTCTCACCATTTCTTTCCCACGGTAGGGAACCATGCTGAAACCTTGCATCTATTGCTGCTTTTGCTTAGTGGTAAATTCTTAATGAGTTAAATCCTTACATAGATATTAAGATATATTTTTGCACAAGAATGTTTTATTTTGTTAAGGCTAACTGTTTAGACAGAACCATATATTTAAGGAGTTAGCAAGCTGCTAATAAATACCACCCAAATTATTAAACCATTCTTGTTGCATGTTTTTCATCTCCTCATCACTTTGTATCACTCACTGAGTGTAAAAATGTGAAGATTTTACAGAAAACTAAAATCCCTTTGAGTCACTAAGAGGTAGCTAAAAATAAGTTTATTAAATCAGCATTAAAAAAAAATCTAGTTGCAGGCATGGCACACATATCTTCAGTCTTTGAAGGAGGCTGTGCCTTGCCTTGTAGAAGAAATATGCTAAAGGTTTCAAAAACTTACTGTTTAGCTGAAGTGAGGACCCAGCTCCACCAGTGTATGCAGTTGAAAACTTGAACTAAAAGTGCCCCACAAATCAAATTTCTTAAACATTTTATTATTTTATTTCAAGTAAAAAGATCTGGCGAGTAAAAAAAAAAATTGCCTGCTGAATTTTCATTCAATACTTCAGAGTTTTAATCTTCAAATTTTATAGATCTAGATGTATATTTGTCTATGTATCCTTTTTTGCTGGCAGTAGGTTGAAATCCAAGACCAATTCCTCTGTGTTGCTTCAAGTCCATTGCTTTATCAAACTCCATCTTCAGAGCCTGCTGTAACTTCTCCTGCCCTTCCCTGTTCAGAGCCATGTTCGGTTTGTTTGTAGTTGCTGAGAGATTTTGGATAGGCCCAGAGCCCTTTTTAAAGCCACCCATCAGTCTGAAAAACTTCATTTCTTCCTCAGAACTTTTAAAAGCAGCTGTACTCCACTGTCCAAACTTTGTATCCTGTGAAGCAAAACAAGGTTAACACTAAAAGTAAGTAATAACAAGAGCAAGGAAGATAATTTCTGGCTGTGTACCATGAGAACAGAACCAGCTACAAAAACCTGACAGGGTGGCAAAGCTGGGAAGAAGTAGTTACTCCACGGGCAGCACCTCTTAAAGGATGTGGTAAAAGAATGACATGAACTCTGTGTGAGTGCATCTTCACTAGCAGTGCAGGTCATTTAACCTGGAGAGGGGTTAATGCACTTTGAGAATCTCCTTTCCCTCCCTCTTTAGGAACCTTGGCTTTTCTGCTTCTCTTTACCTAGCTCAAAGAGCCAGACAACATCTCTTATTCTGAGAAAAGTGTCAGACTTAATCCTCTTTCACTGTCACTTTGTATGTTTATCTTTTCATTTTCCCATTGCCTGGTTTGGGAGCTGTTGTTTTCAGCAGTGTTTTGTTATGTTAGTTTTGGAGACAGTGTTCAATCTGCCTCGTAAGCTTTAAGTAACATTGGCATTCTCATCCCACTAATTACAACTAATATTGCAAGGGTGCAAAAACCCTTATCCAACAGGACTAAACCTACTGCTCTTAAAGCCTCCCCTCCCTTGCAGTTTCCTGTTTTCTTTGTATTCACTGTATTTGCCTTTCACTATTTTTAGAACTAGTTCACCCCTTCAGGATTTTTCCTTTGTCTGAGGATTCTGGCTCCTTTCTGAAGAGCCAATGTCCAGGTAAAATGATATTTCAGCTGTTTGTGGATAACCCAAGATAAATCATATGATTTACAAAGCTCATGAACTTCTGGCTTACCTAAGAACAGGCTTCATTATCTAAGGGTTTTATTTGACTCCTGAGGAATAGCTACACAGTCATTTATAAATATTTTCAGCAGGATTGCTACTCCCTATTTTTTCTTTAAAATTGAGGGTGATAACTAAATGGAAGAATGTCTGATCATTAATTAAATAGACTAAGCTGGTTACATCAAAGGAAAAAATGTGAATTTAGTGGTGTGTTTATGTCAACCTGAAATCCTTCCAACTGAACAGTTGTAGCTTGCATGAAGCAGTCATTCTCCAGCAGACAGCCAACATGACACACAGCACGCTACACAATATTGCAGGCAAGCCCTAGCAGGCTTTTTTAAGTTAAAAAAAATGCATGGCTGGAGTATCACCCACAGTCACAGGCTAGAATACCTCCTATTAAAAGAGAGCTACCCCTAATACTTCAGAATTTTTACCTTGTACAAAGGCAAGTTGCTGTCTAAGCCCAGTCTGTGACACAGATGCAGATACACTTAAGTCACATGCAGATAAATATAAGTCCTCCCTCTGGAATGGGAGGCATCCGCACAGATGCAAATATAATCACGGCTTGTCAAACTCTGTACATTTTTTTATGAGTTGCTGGCAGGCACTACACACAGCTTTTGCTGAAGCATTTCCAGCTCACTCTTTGTGGAGCTGATGAATTAGTTTTCACAGCTTCTATTCTTCTGCATGCTACTAAACAGAGACAGATCAGCACCAAGGAACTGAGATCCCCTGCCAAGGATGTCATTTTTCTCAATGACTTCAGACATTATTAGACAGTTGCAGTTCCAGAGCTATCACAGGCTGCCTCCCACTATGTTACATCTACAGAAGTTGTTTCTGGCATTTGTTTGAGGCATATTCCAGCTTTCTAGGCACACTGGCAGTCTTGCAAAACAACTAAGAATCCCGGATTACTAGCAAAGCTTTCTCTCCACCTCAATCCTATTAACCCTGCTAAACACTACTGCAACAGTTTCCACTACCTGACTGTAAATCTCTCAGGAGGCAGGCTGAGTAGGATGCAAAGGCAAGGAATTAAGAATCATCTTTCAAAGAAGTGGAGGAAAGATGTGGATGCCAGGAGAGGACTGACTGTAAATATCATGTGTTATCAGTTGTCACCCCCCTTTACCTTTCCACATGTGCCCCTTTCTGAATGTCTGCAAAGTCTTGCAGATAAGAAACAAGATACACTTCAGTGACTGCTATACCCATAGCCTGGAATTATTTGTACTTCACAGTAAGCAGAAAATGCTTCTGTAGCAATTTGTCATGGCTCATTCTCCAGAGGAACCAGAGAAAATGTTGCTTTTGAGGACTGATGATGGGAATTGGAACACTGCAATGCCAAGGAGTTCACTGTCAGCTCTCAGACTCTCTTGGCATTGTACCAACTTGTTCTACAGCGTGATCTTAACTCTGCAGTCAGAAGGAAGACTGCTGTGCCAAGCCATGTACCTGAGCCATACAGAGAAAAGAGCACAGTGTTTGTACCAGGAACTTGCTCTAGGACCAAGTATTTCCACCAGATCCAGGTCTAAGCTCATACATACCTGTCCCACTTTGGAACTGAAAACCTTTGTTTTGCCAGATTCTCTATCGATTTCTTCTTGCAGAGCCTGTCGCCTCACCTGGTGTGCAAAAAAATGACATATGCAGCATAAGACACTATCTTCTCTGTGTGAAATGACAACTAATTCACAATGGAAAAAAAGGGGTGTTATAAAATAATTAGTGATCTTCAGAATTTTGCAAGGATAATTAAAAAGTTGCATGTGATCCTTTCCCACATTCAACACGAGAACTGTGATTTTTCCAGTGGTATGTTAAATGAATATTTTGCTGTAACAGGTATGTCTGATTTTCTAACTGCAGGCAACAGCTGTGCTGAAACTGCCACTGAAGAGAGGCAAAGAAACCTGTATTTAACCTAATAAGCTACTCAGAACTTCTGACATTGACTAAAGCTGTATATTTCGGACTTAACCCATAGAAGGTAAAGCACATTTTAAGCAGACTTTTATTTAGGGAAGCAACAAATCAGGTTTTTTGTATCAATTCTTATGCATATATTAAATGCTGACTGGCTTTCAATCTCACACAATTAAGACAAAGCATACCTTGTCTATGTTAACTTCATCACAGTTTCCTTTTTTTTCCTGCACAATAATTACACCATCTAGATGTTCCTGTAAAACAGGAAAAAAGATTGTATGGTTATTTTTATCCATTCTGGTTAATTAGAATTTACAGAGCTCTTACCATGAGAGTAATTAAAACACTAAGCAATCGGTAGGACTATTCTGGGGCAAGAAGAAATAGTCAGATCTAAGATGAAAATGCCAATTAAGTCTGTGTATTTCTATGGAGAAAACTTCTCCCCAAGAAAGAGATTTTTTCTTTTTTTAACCAAGAAGATAAAGGATTTTGTTAAGTTCACACATTAAATTAGATCTGCCAACATCACTGGCACACATAGTAATGTTTGCAGGCAGAGTAATTTCAAATTAAACTGTTTTGTTAAATTTATACTTGAAGTAAGGGACAGAGAGAGTAAAAGTTAGAATATTTTAAAAATTGCAGGTAAAATAATTAAAAGTCTCTCTGAAACAAACAAAAAAAGAAGAAACAATCAAGAGACAGCTGTATTGTGCTCGCTTGTGGATGATGGTCCCCAAGGAGCTTCCAGTCTGGAAAGAGCACAGGGAGAGGCAGGACACACACATCAAGTGTCTCCTACAGTGGCAGCAAACAGCACATTAGTTCCACATTTGAGAGAGAGGAACAGGGAGCTGATGGGATGACACAGAGCAGCCCCAGAAGGACGGGATGGGCTGGATGGCAGCAGGTAAATCAGCAGCAGAGTCCACAGGCAACCATGTCCTGATCACTCTTCCACAGAGTGCAGCCCCTCAGCAACTTTTGCTCCCAGTGACTGGCATTCCTAGATCATTGCCCTCAGCCTTTCTTTGCCAAATTTATAATTAGGATAAGATTTTTGGGCACCCAGTATAACAGGATAAGTAATAAGTCCAGGATAGTGGTAAATTAGAGCCATAAGCTTTAGACCAGCCTGGAAAAGGTGGCCAAGGGGAAGATCTATTGATACAGTTAACATAATAACCCAAGCATGAAACAGCCAGGGAAATGAAGACAAGGAAAAGATTTGTAACATACTTCTGTCAGCAGAACCTGCTGTTACTTTTTTGAGGGTTTACAGTTTTATTAAAAGCCCTGAATGATTTATCTCATTTTCCAAAGCTACCTTTGATTTCACCACACTCACGTACAACACACGCACCATTAAAAATGAGAGGACACCGTCTGCAGTAAGGAGAGCTCATGCTCTTGGAGGAAAAGAAGAAACCAAAACCAACCCCCAGTTTACTTCTAGATGGCCTGGTACTGTCTGTTTATATCTACTAAAACAAGCAGGAAAACTGTTGTGACAGGGTTCTGCAAACAACTGCAGCATATTTTTTTTTTTTGCCGGAAGGTCGAGTGGCAGACAAGGAATGGGGGAGCAGCCCCATCCCTGCTAATTCCCAGCATGGTGCTGACCAGCTGAAGGCTACTGAGTGGAAAAAACCATCCCACAGAGGTCTGCCAAGCTTCCCCCAACTCCATGGAAAAGGAGCACCTTCACACGTGGTAGGATTATGCTGCCTGCAGTCAAACAACTTCTTGCTCCTCTTCACTCTGCACAAATTGACTGTAATGGCACCCAGTGGGAAAAACACCAATCACTGATATTAAGTGGGTATCACTCCACATTGTCTTTAAAACTTACTCTTTTGCTTGCTGCACAAGCCTCACAGAGGATTTTTCAAGGCATGCAGTGTGTGACACACTGTTAGACAGGGATGTTTCAGGACTATGGCACAGTTAAATGTGAGACCAACATCATCAGCCATTTATTAGTGCAGTGTCTTTAGGCCTGGCAGGAACCAGATTTTGCTAGAACTGATTAACCCAGACTTCTCAATCCTCAGGAGACTTTCTCTTAAGTATTTTTTATTATTAAAGGACGGAGGTGCATATGGGAATGAGAAATAAAACAGGTATCACCTTCTCCTCAATTGTTTGCAATGTATTTGCTGTGGTTTTCATTTTAACTGGTCATGCAAGTTTACATGTCATTGTGAGGCTTATCTTGCCTCTGCACAATGTGAGCAGCTGCAAGAATCCAAATAATGTCTAACAGCCTCAAAAAGGCAATGTCAACTTCATTAGAAAATATATCCCAGCAATAAAACCACCTTGCCCTTTGAAAGGTCAAAAGGAGAAACCGAAGCTAAAAGCCAAAAACATCTGCTCACCTCATGACTGATAAGCACACATTTCCCTCACAAACCCTTGTGAAAAACGCCTGTATCTGGTTCTTCACATAAATCTATATTTAATTATTAGCATTAGGCACCAGGCAGCTGCCAGGTTTCCACAGAACTTGAAGACACTGCACATAAGTGCACACCAAAGCAAAGCACACCATGAAGTGTGCTGGAGGCAGCTCATGCTATGCCTGCTCCATCTCTAGTTTACAAAAATCTTCATTGATACCTTATTAACCAGTGCTTGACTTTTCAACAAGCCAACCATCCAGAGTTTTTCATAAAAAACAACTGAATGCTGTCTCCCATTACCTACAAAAATAAAAACAAGCTCCTGATGACTTACAATGTACTGCTTTTACATCCATTTATTTTCTTGCATAGATTTATTCTTTTAATTAAAAATGTGTCTTCGGGTCTCTAGTTTTCTATCAGAATTTATACATCAGTGCTCTAGGCCTAGTCTACATTTAGCATTCTTAGGATTTTCTCTAAAGTTTTCTCCAAGTTAGACAACAGGCTTTGGCTAAATTTTCCCCTCGTTTTTAACACTATGTAATTCCAGCATTAACAGCAGCAAAGCCTGAGGAAAAGTCTAACAAACACCATGAGATGCACTGATGCTGCCAGTGTTAACCAACCTGCTCAGGGTAAATGACATGGTACCAAAATCCTATTTTATAGGAGTGTTGCCACTTTGTGAAGAGCAACCGAAGAACATTTATGACTTCACACATATTCTGATCAGGCAGAACAGCCTGCAAAGCAGGGAACTGTACCTAAAAAGCTTTTGATTCCTTAGCAGGAGGGGGCAAAGCTGCCCTCCTCTTTACAACTTACCAGTGACTCATTCCCTGTGTCTTCTGTAACGATCTTTGTCTTTTTTGTATTTGCTTCTGAACCTGGTTGTTCAGCCAAGTCCTGTGGTGGGGCTTTTTTTCTTTTTTTCCCTTTCCTGTCACAGAGCATGTGATTACTACTGCATAATGCCCCATCTACAGCATTCCCTGCTACACGCTCAGCTCGCTCCATTTCACTCCCTCTGTTCTTTTTATTTCTTTCTGGTAGTCTTATTTTTTGGTTTTTAGAGGCACTATCGTTGTTTAAAGCAACTTTTGAATATGTTGTTTCCTCCTCCTCTTTGTGAATCTTTTTTTTCTTTTTCTTCTTGGTGACTTCATTACTACCCTTGAAATTCTTCCTGCTCTTTTTTCCAGACAGCTTTTCTTCCTCAGAGTCAACTTCTTGCTGTGCTGGGAGATACTTATCAGGAATGCTGTGATTGCAGTCTAGCTGATCTTCACATGTTGAGGAAGAAACACATTTGCTTCTGTTCTTGTTCTTCTTAGTCTCTTTGATACTCCCAGAGTCCTCAGTTGTGTCCTCTTCCTCTCTGTTTGTCAATGTAATTTCCCAGGAATTCTGCTTCTTCCTTTTTCTGAAGTCACTTAATGCAATGGGCCTACCAGGAACTCCAGATATGTTGTCCTCATTATCTACTAGTGGTAAAAAGGAGTCAGACTTATCCTTCTTCTTCCTCTTCTTTTTTCTCACACAACTCTCCCCATCATTCTGGACATTATGTGTGTCATGGTTTTCACCTGTAAAAGCTACTTCTTGTGAAATGTATTTGTGGGGCTTTTTACAAACTCTTTCAGACTGCTTTTGTTCACTGTCCTGGATGTCCTCTAATGAAAAAGAATTGCCTTTCTTCTTTTTTTTCTTTGTTACCTCACCATCCAGTTCCAAATTCAAAGCAGTATCCTTTCTAGTTTTTTTAAAAGAAAATTCAGTGTTCTTAATATCATCTGTAGGATAATTTGAAAGCTCCATGCCACTACTCTCATTATCCTCCTCTAAGGATGAATGACATGGGACTTTTTTTTTCTTCTTTTTGAGAATTTTAATTTGTTCCTCTGATTCCAGGTGACCTTTTACAATCACAAAGCTTTCTGACTGTGCTTCTTTGAGTAATTTGGAGCCAACTTTCTTTTTCTTGTTTTTCTTCTTCTTGTTCTTTGGTTGTGATTGGTCTAAACATTCATCTTTAAAATGTACCTTTTTCCTTATTTTTGTTTTTATCTCAAGCCTGTCATCTTCCTCGAATTTAATGACAGTTGGAACATCTTCCTCAATTTTAATGACAGTCTTCACATTTTTCTTCTTCTGTATAGGTTCCTCGTGCAATTCTTTTCTCTTTTTCTTTATTATCATTCTAAAAAATGAAACGAAGACGTTAGTAAACTGCTTCAGAGAGATGATACAAGCCCTCCTCTATTTGGCTTCCCTTTATTCTGAAACTATTCATATCTCCCACTGTCCCTGCCACTCTAATTTCAGTCTGCTTTCTGTTATGGGGGAAACAGAACTGCACAGAGCCCAGAAAATACTGTCCACTGGGGTGATTTTTTGTCCTGTTCTTTACTGTAACTTGTCCTAGTCAGTTGGTAACTTTCTATCTGTTTCTTCCTTTTGACAGCTGCAGAGCATGACATCTTTACAGTAACACCTACCCTCTACAAATCTTTCCTAAATGGCAAAACATATACATACATATACACACACACACACACAGATGGACGTACAGTCAAGACGGTTTTCCAGATACCTATGACTTTTCACTTATTTAACAACGAACTTCACATCACTTTACTGCCCACTCAGCACTACAGGATCCTTTCAAGACACCCGAGTTATTACCTTAAATCTGCTTCTGTCTGTGATTTCTCATCCTTGCCCTCCGTCTCCTCTCTCGGGACACTCGCACCTACCAAGAGATCACCCCAGAGACGCCTCTGGCACCCGCCTGGTGACACTCCCCGCCTTTGCTCAGAAACCTGTTTATCCCTACTTGTTTGCCCATCTTTTAATCAAAAATTAATCCATGGGGATTTCTATAAGCGCCGCTTGCAAGGCATCCTGTCAAAATCCTTTACAGAAAACCTAAGTCTGGTAAGCAGCGTTTTACCAATCCCTGCCTGTCAGGGCCTCCCACCGGAGCCGCGGCAGCCCCTGCGCCCACCGACCCACCCCCGCACCGCGGCCAGGGGGGTCTGCCCCGCGCCCCGCCCCGCTCCTGACCCCGTCCCCGCCCGTCCTGCCCGGGGGGCTCCCCGGGAGCGGCGCATCCCGGGCGGGCCGTGCCCGGGGCGGCCCCGCCGACCCTCACCTGCCGCGGCCTCGTGCAGCGCCCTCTGACCCGGAAGGGAACGCGCCGGGCCCGCCCCGCCCCGCCCCGCGCGCGCCGCCGGAGCCGTTGCCGCGGCAACGCGGGGGACGCGGCCCTGGGGGCGGGAGGGACAGACAGAGCCAGGGGGGACACAGCCGGGAAGGACAGAGCCGGGCGAGACAGAGTCCTGCTCTCGGACGGGGACAGGTGGGAGCGCAGCGCCCGTCAGGCCATGGCTCTGCCCCCCCGGGGCTCCTCAGCCGCCCCCCCCGCTCCCCTCAGCGCTGCCCCAAACCCGTCCCCCCCACCCCTGAGGTCAGGGCCACGAGCTTTTCTGCTCGTGTAGCCCTGTGTTGCTTTTTATCGCCACCGTTTCCTGGCGACCACGTGCCCGTGGTGTGTGCCCGTGGTGTGTGCCCGTGGTGTGTTCCCGTGGTGTGTTCCCGTGGTGTGTTCCCGTGGTGTGTTCCCGTGGTGTGTTCCCGTGGTGTGTGCCCGTGGTGTGTTCCCGTGGTTGTGTTCCCGTGGTGTGTGCCCGTGGTGTGTGCCCGTGGTGTGTGCCCGCGGCGTCCAGCCCGGTGATCCGGTCGCGGCCTCTGGTTCGCCCGGCGGTGACCGGCGCCCCGAGTTCTGAGGCTGGTCCCGTCAGGGGGTTGGAGCATTGCTCTGGGGAACCAGAGGGGTGGCTGTGTTATCGCTGTTGTAAAAGTTAAAAGAACGCAAAACTGCTCTCAGAGCCCTGTTCTAACAGCGAAAGTCTTGGTCTTCTGCCAGAGTCTGAGAGCACTGAGACTGGAAAGTCGGGAGAGCAGCACTGTAGTTCTGCACTTCCCAAAGAGGGTTCTCTCCCCTCACTGCTTTATAATTACTGAAGTAGGCATTTTGTGTTAAAGCAGACGTTTTAAATGTGGGAATAAAGTTGTTTTTTCTAATATAACTCAGCTAAGGTATCTGTAGTACACATGGATTTGGTGATGCCAGTAAACTTAATTATAATGGTGGAACACTGAACCTCTTGGGTTTGGCTCTGAGTGGTCTGTATTGTGTAATCTGTAAATTTTTTCATATCAAGTCCATTTCCTTATCCTGAGTCACTCAGTAATTTGTGAGGGTCATGTACTGCTTTTAGGTTTTTTGATGGTGTTTAGTGGTTTTTTGGGGGGGAGGGTTTATTTATTTATTTTTTTTTAAATTGGAGACAGTAATACTTAGCAATGTCCATGGGACATAATTTCTTGTAGAGGAATCCACTGTGAAAAGCAGTATTGTCTGCTACTAAAAACAATGGTTAATTCCATGCAAGCATCTGCATTTTACTTGCGTTGAAATATTTTAAATTATTATTTTGATAAATTTTTTTTCCCCCTATAAAGGGCTCTTTTATCACCGAGAACCTTGCACTTGACTTACAGCCAAGACAAGAGGCTCTAAAGTTCTCACTTGTATTAAAACATTAGATTTCATGTTTAACAAATATATATTGTATACTAACTTTTGTTCTTTCAAACCCAAATAAGTGGGTTTAGAAAGTAATACTTGTTTAGGAGGAAAATAAATATGTTTTTAAATTAAAGTCTTATGGTAAATGTACTTTTTTTTTTTTTTTTTACTTTTAGAGTATGAAGGAGAACATCCTCAATTTCCAGATGTTCCTGAATCAAAACAAGAATTTGTGAGTACACTTCAAGAAAAAAGTCTGCATAGGACTGGTTTTAAAAGATTTAAAATAACTAAATGGGAAAATTAAGTATCCACATGGTAGACTCATTCATAAAATGAAAACAAAAGTACATTTTTTAAACAACTTTTTTGAATCAACTAATGTAGTGTCCAAATAATTGTTTTTATTTAAAGCAACTTGTGTAGCACTCAGAAAATACATAAATAATTTAATATTTGAATAAGAAGTTATAGTTCCATAATTTTTAATTGACCTTATAATTTTTCCTGCTGAGTTGGTTTGCATATTTTTGTATAGTCTGTTGGAGTATTTAGATAGGTTACATTTATCTTAAACAGGTGTCTTTGGAAGCAGGAATATTGCAGCCATTAGACATGGAACAATTTAATTCTGCCCCTGCAGCTGATACTGTTGACCAACAGTTGCTTCCCATAGTCGAGGAAGCCCCCTCTCCAGAACCACCTGACCCAAAAACATGTAAGTAGGAGCATATTATCTTGATATTATCTGCTGTAATTATTTTTCTTGCATATGGCAAGGGTTTGTAATTTATTTAATGGAGAGTGTTAACAGCTTCAATACCTTTTCTTACATGGAATTGGCATGTTTAGGCCCCTGGTCTGTAAACAGGGAGCCAGCCTGGGCACTTGGTCAATGGCAGAAATTTCAAATGGTGCATTACAAACCACTGACTGGCTCAGGTAGTTCTGTGCTCTTCTCAATAAGTGACTTTCTATTTAGCCATTTAAATCAAAGAAAGGCAGACATTTCTTCCTCTAATTTAGTAATGCAAAACTAGGATCAATAGACTAAATAGACAATTGAATTTGAAAACTGCTGTCAAAATATGACTCTGCCCATCTAATTACAAATGAGAATGGAAACAGCTCTAGAGTTTTGTTCTTCCACTTTTATCAATTTCTATAGTTTATAAAAATTACCAAGCAGCAGTGTGTCTTTATTATGCATTTTAGCCCTCCATTTCATCTTCTCTTCCATTCATTCTTGCTCATTAGGAATTCCTGGTGCTAGTCAGAAGCAGTGTTACCCTGGTCTTTTAAATAAATAGTGTCCTTCCAATTCTGAACATTTTCTGGCAGTATATAAACCAATTAAAGATATAAAGCTGAGAATACATTCAGTGTTTCAGCTGTGTTGCCAGAAGAGAACCTTTCTATGACTTATCTTTCCTGACCACACCAAAACTTGAATAATTTGTGAATGGAGAGAGATGTCAATCCAGGCAGCCTTCAGAAAGGGGAAAAATTGGATATATGGAGTCACATTGAAATTTCTGAAGGCTGTGGCAAGCAAAGAAGTAATTATGACAAAGAAATCACAGCACCACTGAAATATAACCTTTGTTTTTTCCTCTGTCTAAAAATTCAGTTTTATGAGCGACTCTGATAATGCAGATTGTAAAGGGCATGAGATACCAAAAGTGGTCTGGCTGTAACAGCACTGAGTTCAGCACAGGCTAACTTCTTCCTGTCAGGGCAAATTAGTCCACATGGCTTTTCATTTCTGTGACTGAACTGCTTCTGGTGTCTGAGTTTACTCCTTTAAAACTAAGTCTGACATCTCTGAGGTGCCCTGAGTCTGCACTGTTGGTGCATCTTTAGTTTCAAATTTGCTCAAGTTTATGTTGTCTTGGCTGAAGAGAAGTGAAGACACATCAGTGGCTGTATCTGAGCTGAACAAATCTGTTTAGTGCAAGCTGTGATGGTATTGATAAAATGACTGGTACTGAGTTTATGATTTCTAATATTTGTCTTTTTGTGAAATCAGAGTGCTTACCTGTAAGTGAAGTCTGTCCTGTTTTGCTCAGGTTCTCCACGAGAATACTTAGAGTTCTACATATTTCCAGTACTCTTACCTGGACTGGCTGAACTTCTGCATGAAGCAGAGAAAGAAAAATGTTTTGAGGTTAGTTTGTAGTTTTTGGTTCAAATCATTGGCAGGAAGTTACAGCCTTTATTTCATGGGAAGTATTTTTTAAATTTAGTCTTTTGCAAGAAAACCAACCACAATTATATGATATAACATATAATAAGTTATTTTGGACCCGGTTTTATATGTTGTTTTCTCCAGTAATTCAGAACAGATTGCATACTACATGCACTTGATCATTATGATGATCTCTAGCTCCCAACAAATCCTCCTTAAATATCCATTTGTATCTAGCCTAAATAGTGTTATATTTTACAGAAACAGGCTTCCCCTCAGATTCATACACATCACTCATTTGAGGGTGATAGTTTTCCACTGTGACATCATTTCTTCCTCCTTTTGAACAATAACTAGTAAAACAATAGCTCTTTATGCTTGCCTCATAACTGAATATTTGTGTTCTTTTCCATTGCTGTCCAGGTGCTTGTACTTGGACATTCTGTTTCCTTATCTGACCTAAATATGTGACTTCTATTTATACTTTTGTTTCATAAGAAATGTATTTATCCATATGGAATTGGAAGAAAAAAGCCCCATGCTATAATTTTTATCAAAATAGTTCATGAAATAACTTGAACTGATTTTTAGGATCAAAACCAGAGTCCTTAGAAACCCAGAGCAAAGCAGAAACAGGGAGAAAGGATCTTGTGATAAACACACTGGAAAATAGCTTTAAAAAACAGGAGGAGAACAAACATTTGAAAGATACACACAATTCATGAGAGAATGGGAGAGGAACAAGATTAATTGTGATTAAGCTGACTGAAATCATGAAGGATGAGAATACTGGGTTTGAATTTTGGCTAGACATGAGTCATTAAAGCCTGTAAAGGGCAGTTGTACAGAATAAACCATTACAAGATTAATGGAAGAAGCACTGGAAGAAAGGGAGGAATAATCAAACTGACTGCAGTCAGTGTTGAATGAGCCTGGGAGAAGAGAAAGGAAATTGTGAGGGAAAATGAAGAGTGGGATTTTGATGAGAAGGACTGAAAGTTTTCATGTTTTGAAAGGAAATTAAGATGAATGAGAAGAGAATTAAAAATTAAGTAGGAGAGTTGTTGAGTAATTGAAACTGTGGTAAGTGAGGTCAGATCATGGAACCAACAGAGGAGTTCAGGGAAGAGACCAGAAAAGATGCATCCATGTCTGGAGAGGAAAAATTGTAATCACATGGGAAAGTCAGGAAAGGGAGACAGTTCTGCTGGAAGTAGTGGTTTGTGTAGGAAAGAAATCTGCAACATCTTCTTTGGAAGGTGATATAGAAACATAACAATTTAAATAGTTCATTTAAAATAGGCTCTCTTGCATTATGTAATGCATATGAAAAATCTGAAAAGCAAAAACCTAGAAAACCCACCAGCTGCTAGATAGATGTGCAGACTTCAAACTACCAGAAATATGAGAATAGTCTGCAGAAGCTTCATTCTTAAAGTAGAGATGAAAGAAACCTGTTAGGTTGCCCAGTGTATTCCCTCACTGATTTTTTTTTTTTCCTACCATAAGTTCTCCTGTGCTTTATCCTCTCTGCTGTCAAATGCCTCCAGGGGAAAGACTATTTTCTTAAATCTTTTCTCTCATGAGAACTGACTAATGCATTCATTTTTCAGCATTAAAACTGAACAATGTATAAATGTTTTTATTAGCATAACTCTGACTTTTTAGTAAGCTATCCTACTGAAAGAGGATGCTGTATCAGACTCTGTAATGGAATATATTATATTTTAAAGTGTGATACATCAGGGAAAGGGAATGGAAAAAGGTTTCCTAATAACTTTGCCATCTTCTGATCACTAGAATTTTTTCATGATTATTACCAAGTCCATAACATTTAAACTGAAAAGTGGAAAATGAATTCCTAATATAAGTAGTTTATAAACACATCTGCAGGTTAACAATGCACATTGTGCAGATATTTCCTGTGTTTATCTTGATTCATGCAGCACATAGGAGGGATGTGTCAAAGGGAGGTCAATTTATGTAATTTTTTCCCTTTATAAATGTTGACTGCTGTGCAACTAATGATTTAATTCACTAGCAAAATAAACTGTTTCCTGGCAAAAAAATAACAAAATAAAAAAATATTGAGCTTGACTAAATTCCTCCCTGATAAGTTCACTGCCTCTAACAAGGATAAAACAAGATGAATTTGATTCCTTTGGTGATGGCTGTTTTGACAAGCCTGTTCTGATCATTTTTTGCCATTGCAAAGGAAAAGCAATTTACTTAAAACAGATTAAATTACAACTGCTAGATTAAATTGAATTTCGTTGTCAAAGTGTAGCATTTATTCTCTGAAACAATTCACTAAGTAATGGGACCCAGTTTCATACTGTGATTGAGAATATCTGTACAGTGATGATCAGACTGTGCTGTTTGTTTACAGATTCTGTTCAAGTCCAAATCTGTCCATTTAACATCTAAAGTGACCCATAGAAAGCTCTGCAGTGAAGGTCTCTTTCTTTTCTATGGGAGTCAGACTGTGTGTCTACCAAGGGTAGGATACACTTAGAAAAGTAAAAGCTTTCCTGGGTGTCATGTGGGAGTGCCCTGCAGTCTGGCTCTAAACTCCCCACCTGTCATCCCCAGCTCCATGACTGCTCTGTATTCCTCACTGCACTGTCAGCACCTCACGGAATGTTCTTTCGCTTCACCTGTGGCTGACCCCCAAATTATGACAAAACCCTGAACTTAAAGGAGTTATTCTATGTAGAGTGCTTTTTTCTTGCCTCTCTGCTCACATTGCCCAGTCCTTTTTGCATCCTATTCTTGAAGCACAGGGGGAAACACAGATGGTGAGGATAACGCGTAGAATAAAGTCATTCTTCATGCATTAAATTTTCAATTACATGTTTACTGTATTTTTCTTAGCAAGTAGTAGTAGTATCTTTATTTCTTACATTTTAGTCAGGACTTCAGCCTTTTTTGTGACATTTAGCAATTTCACAAATGTGTTTAACCAGTGTGAATAGTTCTAAGAAGTCGTAATTGCAGTTGAATTGCCTGTTTGGCAGGGTAAGTGTTACCTTCTGGATGGGAGCTCAGCCTTCTCTAGGCTCAGGGGCTGCTATTGGGATAAAGCCCTTGGTGTCTGTGGTCTGCAGGGGCTGAATTCTCTTAGTGTTCACTCAGTGACTGCACATCCTTAACACAACTGGTGCAAGAGCCATTCCAAAGATACCAATCAAGCTCTCCTGTTATTCCAACCAGAAGTCTACATTATATTCTCCACATCATGGTTCCTCTGGTTTGTGACAAACAGAATGAGCACCTGTACTCATTTATACATTCAGTCTGTACTCATTTATACATTCAGTCTGTACTCATTTATACATTCATTTCAGGAGAGGAAATCCTTAAGAAAAGGAGGGTCCTAATCCATTGTGTACTTATCAAAATTCATGCTTTGAATGGCTGGCTGTCCAGCTGAACAGGTACTGGCTGCATGAGTCCCCAAGGAGAACCTGCTGCAAAGCATTTTGCAAAATTCTCTTTTTTTGGTGAAGATTTAGAACTGGGAGCAAAGGGCACAAATGTTTTGCTCTGAAGCTCCAGGTTTTGAATGTTTTACCTGATTCTCTGTGGTTGTGGATAGACATATCCCTTCCTTTGGTTTTGCCTTCCTTTCTGGGCCACTTGACATGATTTGTGTCTGAGCAGCCATACAATACCTCGTTTGTGTGTGTCTTAAGTATTCACAATGCCTTCAAGCTGATTCCATGCAGCAGGAAACAATATCCAATCAATGTTCCTTCTGTGTCTTGGAGGAAATGAAGAATTTTAAGTATGATAATAGAACTTTGAGCAAAATGGCAAGTAATTGACAACATATTTTCATATATGAGTGAGCTCTGTTAACTTCCTCATAATGAGAAAACCACTTAGAAAGAACACCATTCAGAGATATTTGTTCTAGATATACTGCAGCAAATATCAAGATAATATATGTAGAATTTTCTCACTCATAGTTTGTCTTGACTTGAAAGCATTCCACAAAACGTCTCAAATTTTGGCAGAGCCACTGACTGTTGGCAGTAGCAATATTAAAGTAGACAGAGTAATGGACTGTATATTTTATTTAATAAAAGCAGTCAGTTTAGCTTCTGTTCCTCTCCAGTAGTAAAAACATATGACCAATCTAAAGATAATAAATAATTTGAAACTATCTTCTATCTTTAGGGAAGAAGAACCAAATTTATTGCCTCTGATTTCCTAACTGAGTGGTTATACAAGTAAGTTAATAATGGTTTTTACTATTAATTATACTCAATAATTCAAAGGCATTAATTTTCAAATCGAACAGCTGAAATTTAAATTAATATGAGTTGTTTTCCTTTTTGTTTTAGCAGGAACCCAAAGAGGAAAGATGAGCCATTCACAGAATTCTTTAGCATTCCTTTTGTTAAGGACTGGCTTAAGGACCAGTAAGTTATTGCAGTACTCAGAGTAACCTTTTCTCCTTTTACCCCTGCCATTCCAAAAAAGTAATAGAGCTTCAACCTGTTGCAACTGTGCCCTCAAAATGCCCTTTACTGTGTGCAACACAGAACTATGTGATGCTTTCTAACTTGCTCATGTATAACTTACAAGGTATTTTCTACCAGAATTGTTCACAGAGAAATTAGTTTAGAATTCCTAGACATTTTAATTGTAGAGTGCAGGACATTTGAATAGTCTGGTAGTATGAATATCTTTGTACTAATGAGCAAAGCAGTGTTTTCATCACTGCTTCCTACTGTGGAAATCTTTGAGGATATTATCAAGAAATTATTCCTTTAGCTGTAGGCAGCTGTTTTAAAAATAACTGTAATAATCCTTGGTGTCAGGATGCATTTCTGCAGACATTTATGACTTTATGTCTGAGAAATGAACACTTGTTTTGGCAGCCTCAGTCATTTATTCCTGTAGGACCAAGCTGCATAGTGGTTTTGAAAGAAATGTTGCTGTACTTGAGACTGCATGTAGTTTTAAAATATAGCTGCTGTGTGAGAAAAGTAAAGTCATAGTCCACAGTGACAGAATATGAAAATTACAGAGCTCAGATTTTAAACCTAATTGGAGTCTAGATTGGTAGTAATTGAAAATCTGTCTTTGGGGCCAAGCTGGAGGTTGTGTCAAAACGGTTAAATTTGACTACCCGAGAGGTGATCGTGTGTCAGTCGTGTAGGAAGTTTCTGCAGTAAGAGATGAACACCTTTGCAGAATGACCCATTTCATCTCAACCCCCATACCTTCAGATACCACCCACTGTTGTTGGAACCTACCACTGGTGGGACACATCTGTCTCCTTGTCCAGCAAGGCCACAAGTTCTTGGCAACAAGGTTCCCATTTAAGGCAGTGAATTCTGTCCTTTGGAAAGTGGCCATGAACTGCAGCGAGGTTGTCGTACTCATTTCTTAAGCATACTGAAGAGCTGGCCCTTAGTAAGGCAGTTTGGACACTCCTGATATGTGAGAATGGATATTTGTCCCTAAGATGTCCAAGGTCACAGTTTTACAAACGTTTCTCTTGGAAGTAAAGCTGACTGAAATGGTTCCCTGCTCTCTCCTGTTCTTCATCCCAACCTGCTTGTAGGCAACCTGATATCACCTTGTCTGTTTGATAAGGTGCTTGGTTATTCTGATCAGGGACCTACTCTGAGTTAGGAATCTCTCTGCCAAAATGTGTGAGGAGGGTTTGTATAGCTATTTAAAACACAGATAATTTCTCCAATCTGCTTCACCTTGGAGAGTGACAAACCTGTGTATTGGCACAAACAAAGGATTAAAATGAAGGGCTCGGGGCAAGGTGAAGAGAACAAATGAGCTGCTAAGATGTAGAGGTGGTGGCAGGAATTGCTTAAGTCAGCTTTGCCAAGAGAAATACACTGTGGAATCACAGCCTGAATGACTCATAGCTTCTCTTAGTACTGGTGCTCCTAAATAATGTAGTGACAGCTCCACAAGGACACTGAAGTGTCAAAGTCCTACTTAAGTTGATACACTTGGTCTTAAATCCTCTAAACAAGTAGGCCCTTAAAACAATAATTATTAAAATTATTATTAAATAGGAACTTTTTGTGGACTACCCTTAAAATTACAGATTAAACAAATACTGCTTATGAAGAAAGCATTATTAGAGCAAAGTGAAAGACTGCAGTATTAAATACGAATAAAAGTGAGAGAATTTATTATTATGTCCTTCTGGATATGTCCTAAATAGTTTATGATTAAATCCTTCCAAATATCAGACTTAAAATGTAACTGATTATTGTCATCTCCATTTCTATTTTTAAAGAAGTTTTCAGTTTTTCAACAGGATTAAGAATATACAAGAGACAATATGCTAAAAAGTGCTGGTCAAATTTTGATGGGAAACATCCTTATACCAACTGTTTAGATAAGTTTATCAGTGCAAAGCAGTCTTAATGCTTGAAAAAAACCCAAAACAACAAAACCCACCAAAACAAAAAAACCCCAGAGGGATATTTTTTTGTTCTATAAGAGATCCAGCTTTTTTTAATATATTCCATATTTGAGTATGACTTTTTTGGCTCTCCTCCAGTGCCTCCAGTTTCTTCTTTGAAGCTCAATTTTTTTTTAAAGAATAGTGAAAGCCACAGTCTTATGAGCCTCATTCTCTGTAAGTTGTGCTTCTAAATGAGATCTTGCAGCCTACTTTTCCTTTATAAGGAGACCTAAATACTGCATTGGTTCCCAGAATTTTAAATGCAAATGTTGTACCTTCTAAAGCTGGTTATTGTAGGTGAAGAAGCTTGTAGAATTTGAATTTATTTCCAGCTTTAGTGTTTATAGCAATTGCTATGACATCAATAAATAAAGCTTCAGTATAGTTACCTTGTCTTCTTCTGGGTTCTCTGTTACCAGTAGCACTGGCAAAATATTATATCCCTTGGGAATCTTCAATTCTCGAAGCAGATTTCAAAGCAATAGAAGGAGCAGCCTCAACACTGACTGGTAACCTACATATCCCAGCCAGGAGAACACAAAACGTTTCTGTTGCCTTAAAGCACAGCTGCACCTTTCCGAGGGCAGGAAACTGGAGTTGGAACAAGAGACCAACACAAGTGTTTGGGAACTTGCTGAGATACCGACTGATGTACCTGTTCCTGCACTGAGGGCTGCTGAGAGAACCAAGGAAATGGAATTAGAGCTGTGAATGTTTTGTACTCCTATAAATATGCTAATGAGCAACGCGGTTCCCTTTGTCAGCGTTTTCCAGTGGTGTTTCTGGCTGAAGAGCAGTGAAGCTCAATCACAAGTAACCAAGCCCTGTGTACTGAATCAGGGACAGGGAAAGAGAGGGAGCTCTGTTTATGCTCTGATCCCCCTGCAATTTTACTTTTCTGGCAGAGGTAGTCTGAGTATCATGGCAGTGTCATTGCACAACCTTCTTTAGCATATTAATGAAAGAAACATGAAGAAACCAATAAAAAAATAGTTCCACTGCTCTGAAAAACAGGTATAAAAGTCTGTCACATTAATTTAATAATATTGACAGCATTGTTCAAGTTCACTTTTGACCCATACATTCAATGAGAGAGGGTGACATATGGATCTAGGTTAGGAATAAGCATAAGTATTTTCCTGGCTGTTGAAGGTCAGATAAAAAGTAATTCACAAGATTTTTTTAATCTGCATTTTCTCTCTTTTTTTTTTTTAATAAGAGGTATTTACTTGCTACTCAGTTCAGAAAGACACATTTCCAGGTTTAATCTATCTGTGTGTACCGAAACAAGTGTGCAGATAAGAGCAACTAAATTTATCATGGCTTTAGTGAAGTGGGCAGCCAAGATATATATGTCTCTAAATGATTACGAAATATGAAGTAGTGGCTTTTTGTTTCAAATATCTGCATATGCATATAAATACATTGATTATTTTTTTCTTCCTCCTCCAAATATTTTAATTAGGTGAAGTCTGCTGGTCTCAGCTGCCTTTACAGTTGACTTCATTGTCAGTTCTCAGATGGCCAATAGGGGTAATTTTGCACGGGTGACTGATTTTTTTTCTTTCCATAATATGCCCAGTTTCTACAGGCTTTGCTTTCTGCATTCTGCTATATTTCATTGGGTTATCTCTAAAACAGCCATGTTTGGAGTATATTTGATTTGCATTATGTTTTTTTCTTTCATTTTCCTTAATAACTTAATTTCTTTAATATTTTTGGGGGCAGGGACAGCTGATTTATTTGTAGTAATAGACAAGTCCAACAAATACATCTGTATGGGTGTTATTCTATGTGTTTCCAAGTAAAAAATTGGCATTCCAGTGCTGTGGCAGAATTCAAGTTAACAAAGGAGAAATTTTTTACTTAAAAACTGCGTGTTGAAAAATTGCACAAAGTTTCTGTATGAAATATTTATATTTTTTAATGGTGCTTTATGGAGTTGAAGGTTTGATGGAATAATTCCTGATGCCTTGTTGAAACGTGCCTTAATTTATGTAAAGATTGTCAAAATGGCAATTGAAAATGTCTCAGTGCTTTGTGACATTCTCCGAATGTTGCTTTAGAGCACTAAGAGGAGGATATTTTTGCTGCTGTTAGTTTTTCATGTTTTCAGGATATGAAGTTTGATCTAAAGTACACAAACAGAGATGGAAATTTCCCCACTGACATGAGTGGCCTTTGGAATAGGTCCATGTCTAATTTCCTTCAGTCCAGGACCAAGAACACTCTTACAAACTACATAAACATTGGTCCTACAGGACAGAAAACGTGAGGTGACACATTGTGACTTTCAAAACATGCAGCGAGTATGCAAGCACAGGAGAGCTGAGTTTTAGCATTAAAATGGTAAGTCCTCCCCAAGGAGAGACCATACCAAGAGGCAAGAAAGCCACTATAATTTCCAGACAGAGCTTGAGACAAAAGATTCTTGCACTGCTATTTTTTGGCTTGTTCTCACTACTAAGACTTCTTGCTGTGCTTCCTCTCATTCCTCTCACATTCTTGTTGCCAGTCACCTGTTCTGCCTCAGCCTCCTGTCCATGACATGACTCTGCCTCCCCACGGAATGACTTTCTCACATTAGTTCCGCACTGTCTTTTCTTTTTGTCATGTCTTTTCTTCATTATAAATAGATAAGTAAGTATATAAATAGTTTGTATGTGTTAACAGTTGAATGCATATTATGACTATGGGCACTTTGATAATACTCTCTAATGGATTTAATATATTTTTTAATTCTTCAATTAGTTATTATCAGTATCGAGGAGCTTTTATTTGGAGAAGGTGACAGAGCAGAAGAGTTCAGATTCCTGATAACTAGCAGGAGTCACACTTTAAAAAGTCTACTCATATGCAATCTCTCTTTTAAAGAGATTAAATTTGGTTATTCCCACATTTACAACCCTTCAAAAATGTACCCTCCATATAATGCACTAAAATGTTTTCTTTTATATTGTAGGGATTTTTTTCTTCGAATACTAATAATCTTGTTCTAGTGAATTTAGATTGCTGCAAAAGCAAACCAGTAACTTCTTTCTGACTGTGGAATAGTTGTATTAATACTGAAAATGTTACAAAGAAAGGTCTCAGTTCATACTCAGTTTGACCTGTGAAAATGCTCCAGGGTATTTTTGTCAAGTGTCTGTGGGGAATATTTCCCTGTAAACCTGTGAGACTCATACAGTGCAAGTGTAATATTTAATTAATATATCTAATTGATTTTAAATACTAGGTCAGATAAATCTGTACTTCAGTGTCTGATTGCTTATGAACAATCTTTTCCCTGCTTTTTGGGTAAATGACCTTAATAGTATTCATAAGCAGAGATTGTTGAGGCATTTATTTTGAATCAAAACAATAGTTTTTCATTGTTGCACACTTTTGCAACTCTGGATAGGCGTGTAAGAAGAAAGACTTAATGAAGGCAGGTGTTGCTGTAGTATTGCTAGAACATCTGAATAAGAATAAGAAATACTGAAAATATAAAAGAGAACTACTTTGACAAAATTCCAGAGCAGTTTTTTTGTTATTCAGACCAGCATGTGAATTTTTGGAGTAGTTCCCAGACCAAAGACTTTCTCAAAACCCCCTTTTTTTTAAGAGTTATGCAGATCACCAGGGTCATTTACTTGCATGTCTAATATTTATCCCTATTCTTTGGCCTGTTCTTTTAGATTATGAATTTTGCAGTGACTCTGTCATTGCCTGTGTTCATACATGATATAAATGTTGAGAACAATAACCATCACAGTCAAACCAAAGGTGAAGTGACTGTGGCTGTTTAATATGGCTGTGACTGTCGTACTGAAACTTAGGAGGCCTGAACCTTTTCCTTAGGGTTGCTTCAGAGTTTCTAGAGCTGAGCTTTCTGAAGCAGAGAGAAGCCCTGATCATTCAGTGACTGCCCCTGGATGTTCCACTCTCACCTGCACACCATGAGCCCCAGGCACTGATGCTCTCTGTGGCACAGTGGTCCTACAGGCTGTAAGGCTGGTAGTTAAATTTCTTTGTCTGTTACTATTAGGGAACAGATTGGAATAAAAAGAGCAATTACAAAACCCTGAATTATATATACCGAAAATTTTCTTGATTAAATTTTTTCTTAGATTTCTTGTCAAGGAAGGAATCAGACCTATTTGTATGACAGATTGGGAACTTAGAGACAATTGGGGTTTCTGGGCATTACTGTGTAGAAATACTGACTGTATTCAGTCCATCAGTGTGACTGTGAACCCCCAGAGGTTACCTCATACATTTATTTAATGCAAGTCTGTTTTGTATCCTCTGGGTGCCAAATTCCACTTGCATAATTTTATATCACATAATCAAGATCTGTACAAGTTTGCTCAGAACGCAAGAAACTTGTTTCTGGAATTTAACTTTCCTCTGGGCAGTGTCTGCTTTATTCGGATTTGGTAAAATAAAATACTTAAGAAAAATAATTTTACCGATGCTCTTTTACGGGTGCAACTTCCATTAAACAAGGTATATGTGTCACAACAGATATTGATATGTTTAATGTGTGGGCTTTTAAGATCATGCATAATCAAAGACTAAATAAGCAGAATATAGTTAGTGTACATTGTACTGTCAGCTCTAATCTTCTCAGAGGCATACAGCTGTCTTCTGCCACGACTGACATACTCTCTCTTTTCCTAGTTCACTGCTGAGGGGTAATTGCCTCTGCTCAGATTCTATTTTTATTTGACCCGCAGCCAATTGTGTATTTTCTCTCCGACAAAACTGGACCTGGCATGGCTTCTCTTCTTTAAAGCTGTGCCATTAAAGGATTGATACTTACCAGTGACTGTCATACTGAAAATTAAGTCCTGTTCTTGCTTGATTTTTTATATTGGTTTCTGAATTTCAGTGTTGGATTATAAACTAGACATTTTTATAATTTGAAAATGAAGGGAAAGAAATGCTCGAGTTGCCCTTGCAGGCTAGGAGAAATCTCAAGTTGTTCTTTGGAGATGTACTCATTCTCAGAGAAGTTCAATGGCTTTGATATAACTGCTGTAAAATATGTAGGTCTTCCTGTGATTTTCCCACTCTAAGTTTTGGGTTTCAAAAAGATCAAAAATAGAACAGAGGATGAAAGCCTATCAGGGAAACCAGCACAGTTCAACTTCAGAACTTGAAGTCTGATTATAAGAAGCCGTTAGCTCAGGGAGCCTTGCTTGTCCAGCACTTATGATTTCCCCTGAGCTGGAGAAATACTAATTAATATTCACAGGGCTAAGACTGTTTAGCTTAATGGAGAGACCGCTCTTTATTTTTGTCTTATTTCCATTTTTCCAAACAGACCAAGGTTTTATTTCACATTAAAATAAATGTAGGCCAAAACCCAGCTGACATGATGATGAGACCAATTTAGCTGAGTACACAGACTAAAACGGTGCAGTCAGTGCAGCATTAGATAAGAGGTAAGATTGTGCTCTAAGTTGAAACGCTCCTGCAGTGAAGACAAGCCCTAAGAGAAAGATGTCAGAGAGCATAGGAAGCTTACTAGGGCAGAGACTAATATGAATGAAATTAAGTGAAAGGAAAATGTAAGCTGTCAAGCCTATTAGCTTGAGCTGTAATATACTGTAAAATAAATTTCCAAAGGAAATTGCTGCATTTTAACCAGAAAATGTAACACTGCATAAATAAATAGCTGGTCAATTAATGGGCTTTGCAGTATATGTGTCTTTAGAGTATGAATACCATAGGTAATGTTCTTGCATGGGCTGCATGTGTCTATAGGTGGTTGCTGCATCAACATTCATAATGTTGTGGTTTTCCAAGTCAAGGCTGTGTTCAGCCTGTTTCCCATGTAGGGAGAGGTCCTTGGCAGCCCTTCTGTACCAAGGCTACTCTTCGTTACTGGGATTTTCATGAGTTGCAGCATTATTGCCCTATAGTTCATTAGCTTTAAATTACATTTATTATGAGAGAAAATATATAAATGAATTTTGTTTTGTCCTTTCCACTGGATGCTTTTTGATCATTCTGTGTGAGCAATAAATCAACACCCACAGAAAATGGCTTTTGGGAAGCAGGATTTCATACAGTCTTTTCTGTTTTTGTTAGTGATGGCTGAATTTATTTACTGCTTTGTTTCCCATTAAAATTGGTAGTAACAGAATCACCAAACATGCTTTCAAACTATGGCGTATTTTGACTGAGAATGGTTGCACATATGTATTACTTTCTTTTATCACCAAACAATGTGTATATGCTATCAAAAGTAAATTTTTAGCATTTTAGGAACTTGTTTAGACATTTGTAAACATGAGTCCCTGCTACGTAGATATGGTAAACATTACTTTTTTCAGTATGTTTTAATTTAGGGACATCATAATGTAAATTAATGCACTAAAATATGTTTATATTCTGTGTATTTAATATAATAAACATTTACATCATAGGTCTGTTAATTGTTGCATGCACACTAAAACCTCCTCTGCTTTACAAATGGCACGCTCCTTCTCTTGTTCCCCTCCTACTGCCACCTCAAACCTTACCATAATAGTGGGAATTTGAAATCCCTGTAAAAGAATAAGAAAGATTATTGTGCTTGATGTGCCATTTGTATATTTTTGTTTTAAGAAGAAATTATTGCAGTGTATATAACAGTATATTTGTAAAGGAGATATTCTTTGAACATTTTATTTTCAGGGCAATAAGAAATTGTACCTTTCAAGCTCCTAAACAGCATTTATCTTTTTGATAAAATACACTGTTAGGGAAGAAAGTATTTTACATTTATAGGCTGTCTGTTTACAAAAAGATATTTTCTTTTAAGTCCTAGGCCACCAATTCCTCTATCTCTGCTTCTATCAGAAGAAGAAGCAAGCATAATAATTCAATCCTTCTGGAGAGGTTATCGGGTAAGAGTAATCTATAATTATTTTGCTTGATGTTGAAAACTGTAGGACTGTGAAGGCCCCAGGGAAAATCCTTACATAAATTTTAAGTAGGGGATACTATAAATAGCTGCTGAGACCCCTATGGTTCATTGGCTTTGGATGTTGCTCTGCCTTATGCCTAGTGACTACAGTTTTTTTCACAGGCATTTATGCTGATGTAATCTCAGTGTTTTCCTCAACAACAGAAAATCCACAGAAATTGGATTTTCAAAAGTACCATTCACAGTGAACCATTTTCTCTTTTAAATTTAAAGTTGCTCTGGCTAGTTGCTAAAGGATGGAATCTTATTTTGCTTCATGCAGGGATATGTGAGTGAGTGAGGGTAGAGATGCACATGGAGGATTGGTGAGGTCTGTGTGTTCTGTCTGAGCATACAGGAACAAAAAATTGAGACCAAGAATGAGACAGGAGATCTAGGAGAGGCGTGAAGGCTTTTATTCCAGGAAAGGGAAAACAAAATGGTGAGCAGATGTTGTAAGACACACTAGTAATACAACACTAATGCAATCCCCAGTTTAAGGGGGGAAAGCAAGGAGCATAAAATAAATACAAAGAAAATTGTCTGATATTATTATTTTGGAGGGTAACAGCCATGCTAACCCTAGGATGCTAAATGAATTATTTTGAAAATCCTAAACAAATTCTGTAAAATTTTTTTTTTAAAAAAGCTTCATGCCTTGGAAAGAAATGCACTTGAAATTCAGGTGACTTTGGTGATGAAGAAATGTCTTTGCTTCCTTTGTCAAAATTTAACCTTCTAAATAGCCCCCAGATATAGCAGCAATTTTGTTGTGATGGACAGTGAGACATTTCTGGATGTCAGGTGTTCTTTAAATAACAATCAGTATAAAACACTCTCTGGTAAGTTCTTTTTTACTATTTTTAACAAGCACAAATATATAAGTGGCTCCTACAATGTGCTGTGCAGCCAAAGACGATGAAATACCTCAAAATGGTCTTGACTGATTGATTTTTGCGGCGCTTTCTGTTGTTCCTTTTCCTTTGTTTTTCTTTTTTAAACAGAGATGGCATTGACACTAACATTAATTAGGCCAGACAGTATCCCTGCAGGCATCCTTACAGAGGAGTATTGCAAAGGCAACCATTATCCAATAACAGCCATGTTTGCTGAACAGTGCAAGGTTGCTCAGATACTTTGTGCTTCTATAAAAGCTTGTGAAGGGCACGATTCTCCCTTGCTGTACAGATTAACTTCAGAATTTTCACACTAGTATCATTCTAAACCAGATCCCAGAAATGAGAGAGAAACCCTAGCTGTAAAAGGTAGGAGACATAAAAAATAACTCAGACTATAAAATTAGCTGTTAATGTTTTTCTTATTCGAGATGAAAGAAATCAGGCTTTTAAAAATCAAAAATTAAAGTCAGAATATGAAATAAAAATTATTAATAACAAGTTCCTACACAGGGCAATGTGTTGTCCTTGGACTTTCAAATTAAGAGAACACTAAGCTTAAATGGGATTTCATTTCATTAATGATAAAGTATGTTATGAAAATTTACCAAAGAATTCAGATTATTTACTTTTAAAATAGATAGCTCTGTCAGCTAACACTGATTTAGTGTGGTAATAAATGAACACTTACAAATAATGCCCTTTTGCATTCTATGGATATTATTGTGTCAACATTTGAAAAATTTTTCTGATGTTTTTCATTAAACTTTGTTTTATAATTCAGAGAATTTAGAACTTTTAAACACTGTTATTGAAACAAAAATGTACACAGTGTGTTAATATTGAATAATTAAACACAAGCACACATAGATACTTTACATGGCTCTGTGCCAGAGACAGTGCACTTCATCATTGGTTTTCTAAGACATGTCTTCTATGGACTCAGAGCACCTCTGAGGTATTTTGTTAACCATACTGATTTAGGCAGTAGAGTTTGTCTAGTTATAAAACTGACTGAGCATCATGTCTTCTCATGATACTTCACTTGTTTCTGCCACATCTAGTTGTCTGAGTGTGCCAGTATCAAAAACATGTAGCAAAAAATGCAAAAATAGATCAGGGTTTTTTTATGTAAAGGTAAAATAAAACTATAGGTACAGAATATTGAGAACTTTTTCATAATAAACCGTGATCAAAGCAGTACATTCATCATTATCTGCAGCACATTTCAGAAAAACACTTGTTTTGGTAGTAATAATTGATGGCTGCCATCAACAAAGTGCTTGCTACAATCCTTCATGCAAAGACATTGATGGGTACTCTGAAAATTATTTCAAGTTCAGTCAAGAACTAAATTCCAGAACAAAAAGCAGCGGGAGCTACAACTGCTGAGTTTTGTAAGGAGATCACAGAAAGGAAGATGTCATCTTGAGTGGGCTCTTTGAGGGCAAGGAGGAGCACTCAGAGAAGACTTGAGACAGCTCTGTCATCAGAATTCTTTCTCTTCACTTTCCATCATTCTTTTTTATTGAGGTTCCATTCACCTGTCACGGGCCAAGGCAGTATTTAGATAGGTATCAATTTTCCAGGCACTTTCCCAGTGAAAGATGATATATTCCTTCACCCCTCTACTGCAGAATCTTTGCTTAGTGCCATTTTTTAATAGAGTCTTTTTAAACTTTACAATTTGCAGAACTATTGGACTGAGGGGATTTTTCATTAAAAAAATTTCCTCTGATGTCTCTGGGTGAAGTTTTGGTGTTTTCCTTCTGCTGTTGTGCAACGTGTTCTCACTTAGCATTGGAAGAAGTTTATTTTGACTAAATCTTGTAGATTTTTCTTAGAGTTGAAATTGGACAGCATTATGTAAATATTCAGGGCTATTTTATGAGTATTGTTTGAGCAAAAGTTAAACCTGCTTCAGTTTTGATTTGTATCTTGCAAAGTGCAGTCGTGCTTTTGCTATCACAACTTTTATTACTTTCCAGCAAGTTGTGGCACCTCGGAAAGGCTCAATCCCAGAAGGTCACACGAATATTCCCTGTTATTTACAGCAAGTGTAGATTCAACTCAAGTGACCTGGGTAGGAGTGAACTCTCACTTCAAAGCTCAGACCCCTCCAGGGCTGCAGGCGTAGCTGGGCTGCAGGAGGGACACCAGACTCTGCACTGTTTATTTGCCTGGAGATTTTGCTGCTGAGTCATGGCTTTTCCATCGTGGTGGAACTGCACTCTGGTTACAAAACAGACTGCTTTCTGAGGAATTATCACAACTATGCTAAACTCTAATCTATTAAGCATATTTGGAACATTTTGATGTATTTTGTTACATTCCTGTTACCTGTTTTACTGCAGATGGCATATCTGTGTTTTGTTTGGTTTTTTTTTTCTTTTTTTTTAATTCACTTTTTAGAAAAGACACTTTGTTCTGGGAGCTCATTTTCACTGCTTGGATTTAGTGTTGGACTTTGGAGTATTTGAGTCTATATGACTATGCCTTCATCTCAGAACACTGTATTTCACTATGTTTCACTGCACTTTCACTGTTTTATTTGTCTAGGGAGAGTATACAGAATATACTCCATTTGCCATTTATCTTTTAACTGGTAAGAGTTATTGTCTTCATTTGCAGTATACAGAGACCACTGTGGCCCTGGCATGGGACAAAATACAAGTCACACAGCTGAAGTTGTAGAAGGGACACATTTTTTCAGAAATTCTATAGGTATAGAGGTAGTAATTTCTCTAATTTCCTGCCTCTTCCATTGCTGTCATTTATATGCTTGAGTCCCAATAAGCATTCCCTGAACCCCTACATGTGCAGATAAACTGACTCCATGTAATGGGGAATTATTTGGCTTATAAAACATAAATGACAACCTAAAAGAAAAAATGTCTTTTGCAAGCCTGAAGTATCCTGTGTTTGGGATTATATTTTATTTTTGCAAATAGTACTTGATGAATTTAACAGAAAATGATCTTATTTTTTTGTATAGCTGAAAAGAAGATCACTAGTAACTGTAACTTCCTTCATTTTTAAAAGTTCGTACCAACCTTGTAAGAAATTCTTATTACTTTTATAGAAGATTTTACAGAACTATATCAGTATAATGGGATGTTATTAGAGGCCTAAGAGGTATCTGATGTCAAGTCACTGAGTAAAAGTCTTGGCTGTCTTTATTGATCGAGTCACCTTGTATTGTATTTCTGCTCTGCCAGTGCACTGTCTGAAATATAACAAGTTATCTTCTCCTGAGTGGATTGAAGAGTGCTATGGGAGTTCAGCTACTGTCTATTGCACTCTTAGCTGCACCACAAATGAGAAATTCTGTGTAGAAAGAATACTTTTGATAAATAATTTATATTGTTTTCTTTAAGGTTTGGGTTTTTTTATAACCAGTGGGAAACGGAAGTCCTGCTCTTTTGCTCTGTATGTGTCTTAGTAAAGTGAGAGAAAAGCAGAGTGTAATGGAGAAGAGTACTAGAGTTCAAATCACAGAGCAAACTCACTACTATATCATGTAAGAATAAAATAAATAGAAATTTATTTAGAGATTTTCTAGAGAACTAAGTAGTCATCTTCCTGCAAGAAAAAGGTGTCCAGGAGAAATTGAGGTTATTGCTACTTGTTTCTACCATGTTATTCAACTTCAGCCCAAATTACTAGGACATTAAGTCATAGAATCATAGAGTGCTTTGGGTTGGAAGGGACCTTAGAGATCATCTAGTTCCAAACCTCTGTCATGGGCAGGGACACCTTCCACCTGACCCATGGTCAGAGCCCCATCCAACCTGGTCTTGAACAGCTCCAGGAATGGGGCATCCACAGCTTCTCTAAACATAGTCCTAAAGCATAATGACATTTTTTGTATGTAACATTTAGGAAAAAAAAAACCAATCCAAACCAGAAACTGCATTTTAGAAATAATTCTACTACCATTTCCATATGACTCTAAGAGAATAGTCTCTAAGGAAATACTGGCATGTCTCCTTCCTACTGTTGTTCAGAAGGACAGTATCTGGTGCACTGGAGGTAGTAATTGTGTGAATGCCAAGGTAGGCAATGGGCAACTCACTGCTAATTAATCAAATCCTGCTTACAACAAGTTTAAGTAGCAGAGTGGTAAAAGTTGGTGATACAGAGCTTTTATGTTAGAAGGAACTACACCAGTACAAAAAAAATACTAGAAAAATTCAACTTAAATCTAAATGGAATCAAGGCCTATGACTATTGTAATTTTTTTGTGGAGGCAGAATTATGGCCTTCATGGGGTGATTGACTGACAAAGAATAGATATCACGTAATGCAGTCCAATTACTTTAAATAACAGATTAACGACTCTCCTGTTTGTGAAAATTGTATGGCTGGGATTGCCAGTCAGCCTATTTGCAGCTGATGGCAGGTGTGAATCAGTTTGCTGGAATAAATTCCCTTCTGTATGACCCTTCATGCTCCTCTTGTGCTCTATTATATTGGTCACTGGGTTGGTTTTATAGTGTTGTGGTTTTCTAAAGGCACTAATACCCTTCAGCATAATGCCTGAAATTTTAATTAACTCAAAGAATAAGCGTCTCACTGCAATCACATTCTCAGGAGTCCTTGCTAATCAAAGTGATCCCCTAATTGGCATATTTATGTTTTCAATGGGGTTTGTCAATGATGTGTTTTTTATTTCTCTGTAAGTTGAAAACTGTAAACCTCTGGGATTTTTCTTTTACCTCGGGCCCAGCAAATAGGATGGCTGTCATGTATTTGTCCAGCCACAGCCCCATGAAAAAAATTGTATCATCATCTTGGGTAACACAAAGGTATATAATTTTAGTTGTATTTTCTGTTTTCCCTTTCACAGGTCCGGTGTGACAGTGAAATACAAGAGCTACGTCAGTGGCAAAAGAAGTGGAGAGAGGAGAAACACATTAATAAAGTAGTGAAACAATTCTGGACTAAGCAGGAAGCCAAAGGTAAGTGAATTAAATTGGGGGGGGGCGGTGGGTTTGGGTTTTAGGGGTTGTTTGTTTGTTTGTTTGTTTAGGGTTTTTTACATTGTGTTGAATTTTTATACTTTGAGTTGTGCTAAAAAACAGGCCACAGAAGGATGCTAATCCTGAGTGAGAAGGTGAAGTCTGGTGGAAATGCCTGGCTGTTCCTTTATAGTCACTATTTACTCTGTCTTAGTTGCCTGGATAGTTGCTGAAAGTGGCAATGAAAAATACAGTACAGTGCCAAAACTCAGTAATTTCAGAAGACTATGACAATTTGCTGGCACAGTATTTCATAGGGCAGGATTAGACCTCTACCAGGTGGGTCATAGTACAGTTTTTCCAAACTGTGGGATTTCTCTCTGGTAAATGTTTTATTGGCATTTTCCTGTAGTTATTTATAGCAGAACTTGGCCTGTACAGTTCTAAAAAAAAAAACCCAAACAACCCAATAAATTGCCAAGGGAAATGAAGCTGGATTGCTTTAAGAACCAACACTGTAATTTGTTTCTTTTTTTGCCCTGTTTGTGGACAAGGCTTTACTGACAGGGCCAAAGTTCTATTCACTTAGGCACAGAGGTTTAATTATGATTATTCACCCAGCCTCTTTGTCTACTAACTCAGGAAAATTTATAAGTTCCTCAACCTGTCTACATTTTAGCAGCCTCTGTGGGCTGGACTCAGCCCTGATACACGTGGGGATGTGAACTCCACCCGCAGCTGGAGGTGAGAAGGGGTCGTTCAGCTGTGGCTGTGTTGAAAAGAGGGGAAATCACGTTGTACCAGCACCACTGTGTGCCCTTCAGTTTGGTGACACTGTCCCAGGTGTGTTCTCAGCTGGCCAATCTTTGCCCTGACCTACTGGAGAGTGATTTTTATTTTGGTTATAGATAGCAGGGTTACAGTTACAAGGGCTGCGTAGATTTGGCAAGCATTTATTTATATTTATATTACAGTTTTAATCTACAAAAGATCAGGTTTTATTTACCAATCCATGAAATTTCCTAAGGGATATTTTATAGCTGAATTTAATTAATTCTGAAGAACAAAATCATACATCACAACAGGGGAAAACTGCGTTTATATGTGTGTATATATGAGGTGTATATAAGGGAAGTAGAATTCTTGGCTTTAGTAGCTTAGACCTAGAAGATTAAATCATACAGTAACTAGTAACAGTGTACAAAAATGATGAAAAAATGAAATCAACGAGACATAAGTTGTCTTCCAGCAGACTTGAACTAATATGTAATGAAAACTTGGGCAGAGCAACCAAAGTTTTCTTCAGGTGGGATTTAATAGCCTATCTACTGTGGTTTATTATGACTTTACTTTGGAAAAAAATGTAGGCATCTTTTCTTTTTAAAAGAAAACATAGATATATCTGGTTTTGATCATCTGAAAACAGTGGATTCAAATTTACTATGATCAAATTATTCTCATTATAGATTTAAAACATAAAAGCTGAATTCTTTTCTTTGTAGTACATGTTTAGTTCTGTCAGTGTTAATTGTTGGAAAATTGCATTCCTGGAGGTGATAACAGAAGATGGTCTACCAGGCTTGCTAATTAGTTTTAAATTATTGCAATTTAATGTTTGTGGTTTAGACTTTCTGTTTCTAATTTGTTAGTATTTTTATCATCTCATCAAGGCATGTTTTTTCACACATTTCATTGTCCATGATACCAGTAAGAGTTACAAATGCACATTTCCCACATCTAAGAAACAAACCTATATATTCGCAACACACCACTATGAAAAAGGATGAATATGATATTAGGTGATATGATGACAATCACAGTTTCAGTCTTCATACATGTAAAATCTTAAAGGTGAAAATTACAAGTGCATTTTCAGAGCACAAGATGAAACCATTTTCAAAATGCTGCCTAAGAAAAGTAGAGCCTAAGGGTGGACTGTGTCATTTGGCAGTTGAATTGATTAAAAAAATTCCTGTGAATAAAGAAATTTAATCTTTCCATAAACTATACTTAAGTTGTTTTGGAGAGCTGTAGTGATAAGATTTCCTTTGCCTTCTTTGCCAGTTGTTTCAAAAGGAAAATTTTCTTTTAATCACTCTCATAGAGCTTTCTTGTCATCAAATCAATTATTTCAGACTCTAGGACACACAGCTGTTTAACCACTTCAAAGTTGCAAAATTGCCCCTTTTCAATTTTTTCTTAAACCACTGTAAGTTTATATTGCTTATAAACATTAGCTTTCAATATTATCACATTGTTTCTGTGATTCTTTAACTGAGCTCTGCTAAGTTAATTTAAGAGTATCCATACATAAAATAGCCTTGGGGCCCAGACAGATGGCTATTTGGAAACAGCTGTACTGGTTTGAGAAGTTACTGTCCAGGGGTTTTCATTATCAATCTCAGCTGTGATGCCATAATTAATTTTGTTAGTGCTCCAGCTGCTCTTATTTCTGCTGTTATTGTCCTACTGTTTATTAATGCTGTTAAACCCTCTTTCATTATGAAGTCAGCAAGGTTAGTTTAACTGCTTTCACCAGTGACTCAGTCTAACCCAGCTGACTGCACTGAAGAGGATTGTGAGCACTCGTACAATAATGAATAGCATAACACAACTACTTCTTAACCTTGTCTTTCTAAGCATTTGGTTTAACTGAATTAATGAATTAGGTTAATTCAATTAATCTCCTTTAATTAAACCACTGAGCTCTTTGCATCAAGCAGACAAAGCATTTATTGTTACTAAAAACTCAGATGTCACAAATAAAGCATTAAGATTCATGATCAAAAGAGAAAGAATAACACTTTTAAATAGATACGGCATTTTATTATGAAGTTAACCACATTAAGAAAAATAATGAAGTATCTCTTAAATTTCTATCTCACCAAGCCTGTTTATTAGATGCTGTAAACAGTGTTGAATCTAACTGTAGGGGATGAATGGTGAGTTGCCAAATAGCTTTTAGAAAATGATGACTCGAGCAGTAATGTGATTCTATTGACACTACTAGAAAGATCAGCATACCTTCCATGGAAATATCAGCCAAAGACTCGGTTAATGTGAGCTAACAGGCAGAGTCTGCTTTGTTGTGGCTTTCAGCACAATGCAATGTGTACCTTATTTCAAGGGTATGTTCTAGGCAAAGACATACAGCTTTATGAAAGTGTGTTTGTATAATGTTGACCAGTGTGACAATTAAAAAAGATAATAATAAGAAGTTAGAAATGTAAACTAATTGTAATTAACAAATCCAAAAGCATTCTTAATTTATTCTTCTGGTTTCAGAAAGTGTGCTGAAACATGTTCATTAATTTTGAAGCAAACAGTTAAGTTTTCATTAGAACATAACCAGAATGAAACACTTCTGGAGGGTTTTTTTCAGGTAAAGACCAAAAGTCTCATTTTGAGGGGGCAGCTAAGGTGATCCAGTAACTTCCCCATTAAAAAGGCAGCCCTTGGCCAAGGCTTCTGCCATCCTCTCCTTTTCTTGGCACTTCCCCTCATGGCTTCACGGTGAGTTGGTTCAGCTGGCTGATCTGACAGAGCTCCTCAGTTCTGCTCTGCTGCCCCTCGGCGTGGCTTTGTGCTGGATCAGCCTGATAAACTGACCTGCCCCGGAACGACACAGTCCTTACATCCAACAGAAGGGAAATGGGGCCACAGTGACTGAGGGAAGGAAAGCTGCCCGTTTGTGATGGCCACTCACTTTTAGATCAGCTAATCTGTGCTGGGCCTGCTGTGTCATGTGAAACCATCCCCACCCGGTGTGTCTGCCTGGTGTGGGAGGCTGGGGTATAATGTAGCCTCACATAAGCCACTGATCTCCCCCTGCTTCAAAGCATCTTCATTTTTTTTCCTTTGTAATTCTTTATTCTTCTTTTGCTCTCTCTCTTATACTCTTTATTATTACTTTTGAAAAGTGCTCTGGGATAGAAAGTGTGAAAACTGCATGAAAATTACTTTATACATTAATAGCACCTTGCAGGATCATTGACCTCTTTTAATGCACATGCTGGCAAAATTTCTTTTTGAGTGCAAAGAAGAAAGTGTGTTTCTTTCAGCATATACCCAAGATCATAAAGCTACAGCATTCTTGGCTGACATTTTGTTTGCTATACTGCTCCACTGCTGCAACGTTACATTCCACAAAATTATCTATATTTAAAGTATGATAGTCCTAACTCTGAACAATTTCTACAATTTCTACGTTCAGACTGAAAATGTAGAAAGAAACATAGCATTTAAGACTTAGTTTAGTGGCTCACAGCTTTAGACTTGTAGGGAGACAGATTATTTTCTGCAATATAGCACAGCTGATGGGATACATTTGTTTAAGAATATTTTATAGAATTCCAGAAAAAATATTACCTTCTAGAGAAAATACAGCTAATCAAAAACCATCCTCCAGAGGATGTGAGTGAATAGCAGATGAGCTGGGGTTTGTTTTTTTTAATTCTGATTTGCTGAAATTACCTTAATGTAAATATATTTAAATAAGTGATTTAATAACCTGTATGTTATTTAAGATATGTTTGGCAGGATGTGACAGTGCAAGGCCTGCCTCAGTTTTCATGAGGCTGATGTTCTACCATGAGCTTGTCAGTTTAGGAGAACTTCTTTTCCCACCATGCATTTATCTGAGACTGTGCACATCAGTGTTGTCATCCTAAAACATCCATTTGAAACTGGACATAATTCGCTGCATCTGCTAGTTTTCTCACTGATATCCCACATAGCTCCAACCATATTTTTGCTTTAATTTCCAAGAAGAAACAGGCCTTTGCTTTTGGGTGAACAACCTGGTGAATGTGATTTGTGCCTCCACACAGTGGACAAACCCCATCTGGTCGTGGTTCTGAGCAGTGTGTTATATAGATGCAGAACTGATGAGACATCACTGGAAAGGGAAAATATCTCTCCTACAATGAAAGGAATTTGAAAAATATTTAAACTTTTTCATGAAAATATCTAAATTTTCACTGATCACTTATGTGAACAAACCACTCTACTGACACTCTGTTAAAGTGGTTCCTTCTCTGCTGGTGTGTTGTTAGCAAGAGCACTGATTCCATTATACAACTGGTATTTTCAGCTATTTTATGTCCTAAAGGGTTTCTTTTCTTCTTTTTCTTTTTCTTATCTGCATAAAATTTGTAAAATTTTAGTTTTTAAAAAGCAGTGTTCTTAGGGAAAATAGTAAAAGAAATAAATGTTCCTGGTTTTATGGCAAAATCAATTGTGACCCTATTAGTTGGCAGTTCTTACAGATCAACCACAGCCTGGGCTTTGCAAGGCACTTGGGTAACAGTGAATGCACAGTGTGTGGAAAATCTAGTTAAATCAAAATAAGACATAAAGTAATCTTCACAGCAGGTGAGGATGTTGATTTTCAGATGCAAGGGGGAATATTCTTCTGCATTCCATTCAATTCCAAGCTGTATTTTTCCTTCAGCAGTAGAAGCTCTTACTTACCTATCTGGAGAGATTTTAAAAATACTCCTTTCATAGAAATAATATTTTCCCTTGGGAAGATGCAACCAGCAATACTCTAATGAAGGTGATCTGTTACTGGAAAATCCTTAAAATATGAATGAGATTTCAGATGCAGGGGAGAACAGGCTGCATATTTGCCACTAGAGCAGGAACAGATCTCTAGTGTCAAGAAGCAAGGAAATGCAGTCACTCATTCCTCATACAGCTGTGATTGTCTCCACCTGAATGATGAGGAAGGATTTGAAAGCTTAATATCAAGTTAAGTTGAACAGGGAAAGTCTAGTCTACATATTTTTGAAGGATGGCTGTATGTAATTATATCACATCAAAGCAAAATTAATTGAGGAAGGGAAAAATGTTACATTCAGAACTCAGGAAAAAAATTAGTTACACTGTGAAACTTCTTTGAATTAATTCCATAAACATATAAATATATTAGTATAGTAATGTACTCTAATGGATCCTTATTAATGGGGCCATAAATGAAGTTACAATCATGTGTATGTTTGCAGGACTGAGTCGTTTCCCAAGGAAAATATTGAAAAAGGAATATATATAAATGGGAAAACTTACACGAGGCTTAAAAAAATATTTAAAATGTATTGTAGGTAATAATGTTGGATTAGGAAAACACATAGTCTGAATAGCTAATGGATTTCTTACAGAATGCATCTCTGTGCTTTATTTAGGAAAAATCAGCTCAGTAAAATGTAAGGAATTCATCAGCTTTATGGGAGAGTTCCTTTTTTCCCCCTCCACTTTCACCATGGGTGGTTGAAATATTTTAGGAAGATTTAAAACGAAATAACTTGTTTTTAATTTAATCTGCCCTTCTTTTACTACAGCTGTAATTTTTTAATTAATCTCAATATGAAACTCTTGCAAGTGGTAACCTCCTCATATTTTATAGTTTTACACTTTTAATCTGCTATATTATGTAACACACACATATATACACACACATATATGTTAAGATCCTACATGTTGAAGGTACAAATTGGTTTCAAACTGAGCTGTATAAACAGGTTTAAAGTGGAAGGCTACTTGCTGTCAGCAGGACACTGCACTTAAAAGAATTTTACTCTGCCTTTTTTTTTTTAAACATTACTGTACTTACAGGTATTTGTTTCTTTCTGAAAGCAAAAGTGCTGCAGTCCAAATGGTTTAAAATGGCTGCATATATGTGATTGCTTTTGATTTAAAAGCACATGGAAAAAGTTTCAGTTACGCAGAAGACCTTAACATTTCTTTTTGTTTAAAAGAAAATAAAAAGAAAATCCAAGAACAAAGCAGTTCCGAAGGCTGAGTATGTGGTGGTTTTCATCAAGCCTAATTCAAGATGCTTGAGATGTTTTTGAAAGTTCAGTCTTGGCACTAACAGCTGAGAATGTAGTGATAAAAGTCATAAGACTCATGATGCAGAATCCAATTTATTGGTCCACACCCCGGACTCAGACGTCTTTGAAAATTTATAAAGATTACAGTAACATTTAATTTCTGTAACTATGTTGGGAATGTTTGAAAAAATAAAAGGGAAAGATGATCATTTAGATAAACTACAACACGTGATCCTCTGGTCTGTGCTTACCCAGGCACAGCAGTGGATCTGGAGCACAAGTTAGAACTAATCCTCCAGCACCAAAGCTGTATTTTCACCCATCACTCTGCAGCTGTTAATAATGATTTGTAACGGAAAAAAAGACAATTGCAAGTTGGCAATTTTTCTGTGATCATATAAACATCATTTTTTTGTTTTGTTTTTTTCTTTTTTTTTTTTTTTTTTAAGGAGAGGAGAAATCTTTTATGGGTTCTGCAATCTTCTTGGGTTTGTTTTCCCGTGTTTAACCTTTTTCTAGTTAATAGCAAAAAACGTGGGAGCATTTTTATTGAAAATTCTACTGGTGTCTTTTGCTAGCCATTCAGGTATGCAAGCCCAAAATTTCTATTTATAACTATGGGATGCCTTAAAAACCTGGAGAAAAGACTGTCACCAGTTAAAAAATAAAGCCTCCAAGTAGTCCTGCAGCAAAACTAGACTCGAGACTCTTAGGTAAAAATAAAAGGGAGGGGAGGTAGGGCAGGGAAAGAAAGACCACGAGCTGTTAATTAGGAGTTTTAAAATATGATTCAGAGAATAACAAAGAAGTGGGTGACAGATTGCAGAACACACGAGCTATTTGCCCCAGACTTCCCTTTAAACCCACACTGTGGTATTGGTCACTTGGAGGTCTTTTCTGATATGACAGTCTGGTTTTTTACCTGATAAGTTGTTTTAGTCTGTGCAAGAGTTTAAATTGGGTAGTTTTACAGGACCTATCACATTTTGCAAACAGAAATCATGTCAGAAATAAGAGGAGCTAATCAGTATAAATGCACTTTTCATGAATCTGCCCAGCAAATCTGGAATTCTGGATTTCTGTCTGTGTTGGCTTCTACCTGTAAATCCCAAAATGCTTTTTTAGCTGAGGACCTGCCACTCTGGAATGATTTTTCTCTATTTCTGGTCAGTTCTTTCTGTTTTCACAATTTTCTTTATTTTGACTATTTACATTGAAAGAACCCTGCATTAATCAGATGCTCTGGAGATGCACTGGTTGCCTTCATTCTGGATTTTTCTCTCAGTCCAGGGTTGTCTTCCATAAACTGTTGTGTTTCTGTGGCTGTCTCTTCATGCATCTCAGGTGACTGAATTATTTGGAGGACACTTGGATAATCAATTGGAAGCAACAGTCTCCAGTATATCTAATTCTCTGTAGTTCTTTCCTAACTCAGATGTTCATATTCTAACGCTTGTATGCTCCCATACTTCTTTTCTTGAATTGTCTAAATGCCATTCAGATACATTCAAATTAATTATGCACTGCATAAACAAATTCTGCTAGAGATCTTTCAGCCCTCTTTTTCCATATCCATCACTGGATGTTGGTGTTTGGGAGTCTCCTGTATGTCAGCTCTTGCTTCCTTAATCTGATCCTAAGTGAATTAAAAAATGCCCTGAAATTTTTAGTTCTCTACAGTCATGAAGACAAGACTAAGCATTTTACAAACTCTGCTCCTGGTTTGGAGAATTAGGGTTGTCCCATCACATTTATACATCCATTTTGCAAAAGCCTCTTCTGCTTAGTGATCCTCTGACAGTTCCATTTCAGATTCATGAGTTGCAGGAGTGTCTATGGGCATTATTTCCATTTTATTATTAGTTTGTTTGTTTAGTAGATATTTATTCAGTACACCATTTTCCTATTACTAGTGACTGAATATTTCCTGAAGCAAAAGGTTTCACTAGTAGTTGTGTACGGGCAGACTTCCAATAGTAAGAGGCTAAAATTATAAACACTTTATAAAAAACTGTGCCTTTAAAAGTCAGGTCTTATTTCAGAAAGATTGCTGGTGGCTCCAATTTCATGTTCAGGCTTCTTTGGCATTTCATTGGGAGGCTAGGGCGAAACTCCTTTCTATATATATATTTTACTCTAAGCCCCTGCTAATAAGTTATTCCAATAGATTTTCTTTAATGGATTTTCATCTTCTTATAGTCCGAGTCTATAGTATTTTTCATTACTGTGTTCAGCTGTTTAAATTACTAAATGTAATTCTTAGAGTTTCATGAAGAAGCACACTCTGTAATGAGTTCTTTACAAACCTTTCACAAGCTGCTGTCTCAAGCCAGTTGTGTTATACAGTAGTGTATAAAGTAGGTCATAGTTTTTTCACAGTTATGCTGAAACAACCAAGTGTCAAAACAGAACACCAGACCTGTACATTAAGATGAGGGGAAATAGTGCCTATTATCCAAAATAGATGGTAAAGATGTTTGAGCTTAGTGCATATATACATAGGACAAAGGCCAATCCTCAGACAGCTAGTAGGAGTTCTGCAGATTTTTGAATATTCCACTCCCAGGAGCAAACGAACAGTAAATCCAGATACATTCCAGTGCTTCCTTTAGCCATCATCTGTGCCTCAACACTGCAACACATACCTGATAAACTATGTCAAATGAGCTGCACTCCCAAGGAACGTGGCAGACCAAGTAGTAGATGACCTTATTGTAGTAGGAGCAGCAAGTCAAAAATAACAGTTAACAGTTGTGCTCCTCAAGAGCAACCCCCACCTTGTTTCCAAGGAAATTAAGCACAGTCCCCACTAGTGCTTATTATTGTAGTGGTGGCTATAGTGTCCTACGATTTAGAACATGCATGTGACTAAAGGATACTTTAATCAGGTTTGTTCACTATTAAAGTAAGAGTAATGAGTAAGGAGTCTGAAAACTACAGTAAGGAGCAAGGAGACTGACACAGTGCCAACAAAATCATATGACCTATACAGGTAGAAACCCTAATACTAGAAATAAGTGAGATGTGAGATTTTTTTTTGTAACATACACTGTTACAACACTTAAGGGACTCAGTTCCTCTGTGTCTTAGGACTGAAAACAGGAGCTAATGTTTTAAAACCATATGAAATACTGTGATCATGCTGCCAATGAGCATGATTTTGTTACTTCTACTTAAATCTAATGTTACACCTCATTAAACCAGTGATTATGTATTCTCTGTAGATAATTTTCACACATTCAGTTACGCAAACATCTTGGGATTTAAGGTGTTTGTCATTTTCCTGGGAGCTGAATCCAGCCTCCTGTGAGAATGGTTTTCTTGGCATTGCCCTGAGTCTGGCAGCAACTGCACAGTTGCAATCCTGTGACATCCCTGGGAGTTTGTTCTGCCCAGTTATGCCCATACGCCTTTTCCCAGCATGCTGGAAATCTCAGTGAGGAAAAAGAAATGTTCTCCTTTGCAGTAGAATCAGAGTTCTGCAATGGTAGGGATTTGCCAGCATGACTGCACACAGTGACTAGGGACATAAAACCATAATGTGGGAACGATGCTGCTAAAGTTTGACTTTTATTACTTCTTTAAATGCAACTGAAAATAGAAATGGGTCTTCGTCTTGCTCTGTTGAAGGAATGACAGGACTCCTAAGACTGAAATGGTTAAAATTCAGCACAGGAATGGCATGGTTGTAAGCTTGGTCATTGGTGTTGACATTTACAGTGTTCATTGCTTTTAGGTATGTGTTGTCTGAAAGAAATGGGCTGGATTATCAGCGAGTAGAACTTGTTCTAAACATCTTCCTTAGGCATTTCAAAGTATTTTAAGCAAGTTAGTTCAGTTTGAGGTGTCACATCCTGAAAAATACATTTTTCCAATGGAAATTTCTAGTGAAAAGACTTAGCCAGGCACTTCTTTCCCCATCTTTCCAGCTTATCTGAATCCTGAGGACATCTTACTTTTCTATCTGCATAGGAAGCAAGTATATGTCAGAAACTATTTAAACAACTGCTTGAGATTCAGATTCCTGCTGACAACCTGTGCTTCCTGGTTAGTGTGATGTGATTTGAAATTGTTATGCTTAAGTAACACAGGTTATGATAAGACATGGACACTCTCAACTAAAAGCACTGCTAGCAGATACCTAAAACACCTGCTTGCTTTAATGGAAAAGTGTGTGCGAGCCCTGAGGTTTTTGAATATGTTGCAATGTTTATGAAATATTTGCAAAGGCCAGCCTCATTACATCAAGGAGTATTAGATAAAATTCAGTGTGCTAGATAGTATTTTGTATATAGGATATTCACTAGTCATATGGGATATTGAATCCACTGTTGATTTTTCCCCTCACCAGCTGTACAAGCAGAAGGCCTAAAATTCAGAAGGGTCTTGTGCCAGGAAGGCACTTGGCACGTCTTGCCTTGAACATTGTAGAACATAGGGTGTATCCTGCCACTGCAGTCATATTTTGGGTTTCTAAGGTACTGGCTGTGTCCCTCCTCCTCATACATCACTTCTCCTGTGTGTTTTCTATGAGCTGAGATCTTCCAGGTTGGTAGCACATTGAGCACCTTAAGTTAACACATGGGCCTGTTGCATCTCAGTACTCTGGGTACGTACCAAGAGGATTTTGTTTGTGGTTTTCAGTTGCATGCCTTGGAAGGGTAACTAAGCCCTCCTGAAACTGTATGTAAAAAAGGGGAATATTTTTTTTTTTAGTTTATTTGGGTTCTTTGCCTCTAGCATAACTTTTACATATAAATCTCCCCACATCAACTTGATGTGAAAGGTGTATAGTACAGATGCATCTTCTGAAAGTGTAGGGTGTAGAAAAAACAGATTTTTTTAGGTTAAAAGGCAGTTTGTAAAACTAAAATATTAAACCCAGAATACGATAGCTGAAATCACAGGAGTAGAATGAGGAACCAGACTGTTGTATCAGCAGAAGAAAAACATTAGGTTAATCTGTATTACAGCACTCTGAAAGAATACAGAGCTTTGAAAACAGCTTTCACTAGGGGGTGGGACATTTTACTTTTATGTAGAGCTTTTGTTCATTTAGAATTGTTTACTCCAGCAAGCAACCCTGTGCTCTTTGTTTGACTGATTTTTTCCCATTTGGCAGACCCTTTGCAATCACATGGATAACATTCTTCTTTCACTGAGACATAGAAAAACTATTCTTTATTGACCTTGCTTGTTGTCCTAAATGACAAAAATATATTTATATACTAGGTGAACTGTATGACTTCATCCCTGACTTTTAATTGAAAATTCTTCAAAGCAAAAACCTCAAAGAGCTGCTTTCATTCTTTTTTTTTAAGAATCCAGTGACTTACTAGCAAACAGCTCTGCCCTCAGCTTCAGATGCACAACTCCCACAGCTGGCATGGAGAACTACGTGCAAGTATCTGAGTGCTGAAACTGTGTAAAAACAAAAAAAAAAATGCCATGCATAAAAGAAACAAGCTTTTTGGGTTGAGTGGGGGATTTTTGTTTATTTATTGAACAAGAGAGTATTTGCTGTGGAAGTATGGATGTTTACTTTTTTGTTTCTTTGCCTGTTAATGGGGTTTTTTTGTATGGTTGCAGTGGGAAGCACCTTGGAAGACTTGGAAGAACATACCCCAGATTATTCAATATGTCAACTTTAGTTTCCTCACTAACATTGCAAAACACAAAGCTCATGGACTATAAACTATGTGATACTGATTTAGAAACTCTCTTAGCATTGTAGTTTTACTTTTACATGTGAGGTATTGTAAATCAAAGGGAGATTATATAAGGATCTAGCATGCCAAGACAAAATTCAGTCCTAGTCTAAGTGAACACAATTCTGTTAAAACAGATGGTATTGTGCACATTTAGCCAAAATTGTTCAGCCTGTGTTTATCTTGTTTTCCTGAATGCTCACTTAGGCAAGTGTTAAAGCTAAGGCAAAAATCTTCATTTGGCATAAACTGGACTTCACTGACTCGTGCGGAGCTGTGACAGTTCACACAAATCCAGGCCCTGTTCAGAACGATTTGCTGAAACACTGTGCCCCTGCAATTCCAGTGGAAGGCAATGAGAGCTGGGGTTGCTCTGCATTTCTGCAGGGGAAAAACATTCAAAGGCCCTTTTGTTACCACTTAGCACGTGTGCTGAGAAAGGGTAGAATTAAGATCCCAGTGGTGGCATTTTCACAAATCTTATGTATGGTACTTACCTGTGTTAGGTCCAGTAAAACTCAGATTGGGCCCTCTGCTAAGGGGCCTTCATTTTTTTAACTTAGTCCTGTTGAGCATAGTCTTATTTAAGCCTTTATAATTTCACAATTAGAGAAGATATTTGCAGTTCTGCTACTAATTCCATATAAGTCAAAGATCTAGTTGTTTCAAACAAAGACATGATAAAACATGGATAAGAGCACTTGCTGTGGCTCCACATGGATTTCTTCCATCACTTACACAGACTTTGTCTTCACTGTTATACCGGTACCCACCCCTCGATTTTTTTCCTGGGTGGTGATGGTTGTTGCACCAGATCTGGAAAATCAAACCATTTGAAGAAAAAGCCTTCTTCAACCCCAGCTGTATGATCCTATCCCTTCCTTTTCCCAAGCATGAGCAATTGAGCCAGGACAGGAAACTGCTGAGCCAACTGGAAAAAAAAAAATCACTAGTCTGTTAAGAGTTTGGCTGCTCATCTCTTTGACTGGCTCACTGTGGGTTTGATAGGTGCCAGAGCTAAGGGTAAGCATGGGAATGTGGCCAAAGGTGGAGGAATGTGGCCTCTAGAAGCCTGTTTCCTTCAGTTTAACTTATCTACACTTACAATGCTGTCTGTAACACCGTTAGTTCACTGTAATGGAAAAAACTTCAGGTGGATTTTAACAGCAAGGTAACACAAACATTGTAAGTAAATAGTAAAGCCTTTATTCTCGTTAAGAACAGCATTTTGAAAATAAAACATTTGCCCATGCTTTACAACCTTTGTAGTTTTGTATACTTATGTACAGTCATCATGGTACACATTGATTGTCTTGAAAATCCTTTAAAGATGTACTTAATAAGATACCAGTATGCAACAATCAGCGGAAAAAAGGGTACGTTATAAAACACACGTTAATACATTTAATAAATATATATTATCTATCAAAAATGAGCTTTAGCTCTCATCAATTAATAAAAAGCACCTGCTTTGTAATCCTGTAAGTTGGTAGAATAGTCCAATTGTTTTATTATAAAAGCTACAATGCTCCCTTTTGTATGGCCTTTGGTTAAATCCAAGGCATCAAGCTCAAACAAAGCCAACCAAGATGCCTGTGTTTGGACTAAAAGCTGAAACAGCTCGTTCTATAGTAGTTCATGTACCTTGTTTATAGAAACAATTGTATGTCTTGAGAGTGTTCTTCTGAAGATGCTACATATTTTCTGGCAAGCCTCAAACACCCTCAACTCATCTGAAAGCGGGACAGGATCTGTAAAGAATGGCTTTGAACTCTTTTCCAGCCATTGACCAAAAGCCAGTCATTATAAATCTTGTTTTAGTAATAGTTTTTTCAGATGCTTTGTGATTCCATTTTTCTGCATGGAAACACCATAAGCACATAACCATCAAGGGACAACACAGTAGCTTTTATAGTATAAAAGCTAATTATAATTAGGAGAACTGCGAAAGGCTTGTGCTTACTTACTTATTATGTTGTTCACAGATGCTCTACATTCTAGAAAACTTTCAAAAAAGGCAAAAGTAAATACTGTAACAAAAATATAAGTTAACATAAAGGTGCCTTTCTTCAATTACAGTTTTATTTGGGGCATTTTACATCACAGACTAGTTTACAAAAAAAAGTTGCTTATTACTAATTGTATAAAGTTGGAAAATAAAGACCCTCCTAATCTATTGCCACACTTTCACCACCACACGTTAAACCCAATCCTGCTGATTTTTAGTTTTGTAAATAGTCCACATGACTAACCCAATGAGACTAGTCATGTGAGTAGCAGTTTGTAGGATCTGGCCTTATCTTTGGATAAGGCCTCAAATTCCAAACAACTTCATCAGAAGCAGGATTGGGAACTCTATTTATCAATTCAGTCACATCTAGAAAAAGAAAAAAAAAGTTTCTTAAGATAACTATATCTTGTACAGATTTTGTCCAAGGTCTGTAAAATGTGTATTATACTTCATCAGTCTTGGTTGTAGCATGATAAACTTTTAAAAAGAAAGCTGTCCTACCATTTGTGCCATGGTCATCTTATATGTTTTTATGATAGAGTTTTATGAGGGATTTTTTTAAATTGGTTTTTAAAAGCAAAATTCTGCAGGCAAGTGATGGGTAATAGTTTTTTTATTGTTCCAAATTATGCATCATATGGGTGGCTATCATTATCTCAAATAGTCTTATTTGATCAAAGCTCTGCTTAAAACAAGCAAAATGTATTTCTAAGTCGCTGGATAGCATGCAATATCCACCCCTACCCTACTTGGTTACTAAGGCCATCTAGTTACATACAAAATGAAATAAAGGATCCCTAAAACAAGCACATGCTTCCTTTGCCTCGAGGAGGGAAGGGCAGGGGGGTGCTAACGTACTCCTTCACTCATGCATGACAGAAAAACATTGCTTCTGGAGGAGAAGGGCTTTGAAATAAAACCCCATAAGATGATCATGGCAAGAATGGCAATATATATTTTTCCATATATATATATACATATATCTGTGTGCAACACTTAGGGACTGGTCTTGCAGCCTCTGTACCTGTATGTAGACCTACTGGTGCCGATGGGACTACTCGTGGGAGTACAAGTCTGCAGGACTAGGTTCCTAATTCAGTAGAAATGGAGGTACATGAAGAATCAGGAAGACTCTTGAAAAATAAAAAGCTTGTCTTTCTTTTGCAGTACACAGCAAGTAACTTCTTTCTCTGAAGCTACTAAGCTATTCAGTTATTTGTACATTTTATTTTTTTTTTAGTTTGAAAATATATATTTTTATTACAGCATATGCAAAGTTTAATTGTTATATGTTTCCTATGCCTTCAAGTAAAAACAATTAGCTTTTAGTATTGAGGAAAGCTAAGATTAACATTGGCCAAACAGTGAGGATACAATGATGTTTTCAATGTCCGATATGTATTAAATGTTAAAGAAAGGAATGATTGCTTCAACATAATGAAAAACCATGGCACAAAAAATGGGCAATGGGAACCTTTTAAATAACCTGGAGAAAACAAAGATAAAAAGGTTTGAGAAAGTCTGCCTTATATCAACTCAAGAAAATGGATGGGGAGGGGAGGAGTAGGGAAGAAACCACCTTAAATAAACAAAAACAACAACAAACCACCTCCAGCACGGAGATTCTACTCTCTAGGCACTAAAATGCACAACCACATTTAAATGCACAAACAACTGCAGTCAAGGGGACTACTCATACGAACAGGGACTAGAAAGGGAGGTCTCGACCCTACTCTGCTGCTGAGTGTCTCCCAGGGGTGGTCAGTGCTCCTCAGCTGCCCCCGCGCTCCCGCCTGGCCATCAGCCCGACCCCAGGGCTGGGCAGGGCAGCAGCGCTGCCTTTCATCCACCAGCACAACGAACTGCTGCTGCAAACGCCACCACTCACATTCCCTCCCAGCTAAACCTTTGCCAAAGCACATCCCTGCAAGGTTTCACTGAACGGCTTCGCCTGCAGGACACGTGGGAGTGCGCAGCTCTCCGCTCGCAACCGGGATCGAGGCTGGAATAACAGGGAGTCCATCCCGTGAGGCCGGACGGCTGCCTCTGTGCTGGACCTGCGCTTTCCCTCTCTGCCTCAAGAAGCTCCATAACTCGCGTGAAACATGCCTAGACCTTCCATCCCTCCAGAACTGCACCTCCTAGACCAGCTTGCTGAAGAGCAGTGTATCAGCCTACGGCGTAATGGGAATTTAGTTGCCACAGAGTGACAATGCTCGGCTACACATGATGCTACGTGACTGTACAGTACAGCTACATAATGAGCAAACAAGGTACTTCTCATGACGTTTGAAATGAAGGGAAAAGGAGCAAAATGGAAAGAAGTCCTGCATGGCAATCTCTTGTGGCAACATGAATTAAGTTTAGGTGAGAGGAGGGTATTTTGCAAGCAACTGGCAACCACCAAAAACAGGCTTGCCTGGCACACAGGTTACAGACAAGAGAATATCTTACATTTCAGAATACAATATCCCCTCTTCCAATTTAAGGTGTGCCTACTTCAATTTTAAGTTAGATTCAGCTTCAGTTTTACAATTTTGTTTCTGCAATTCTCAGTTCAATGGTGTTCACATTTAGACAAAATCCTCTGTAGGATTTCGAAAGATCCTGGATGTTTTGTTGCTTTGTTCTGGTACTGTTATGGATTCCTTCCCTCAAAGACACACTGCCAGGGAACAACATCTGCAACAAGGATTCTTATTCTCTACAGCCTACAGCCTTTCACCAGAGGTGTCGTCCAGTGTAACTTGGCGGAGCAGTTGGTATCTGGAAATAAGGATAACAAACCCATAACTGAGAGATCTAGACTGTTCAAAAGTCAGTGTTATCATGCTACATGTACATGAGAGCTTTCCAGATGGTAGTTCTAGAGCAAAGTGATACAAAGAGACTCATCTTCCACCCATACAGTGCATTCACCTCTCTGTAAAAACCATGACTATATATACACATTAATCACTATCTGATGTTCTCCATTGAGCTTCGTATCCACCTCAGAACAAAGAAAAACAAACAGAGAAACCCCCAGACCAAATTCTCAAGCTTTTCATCCTTAAACTGCCTTTTCCCTGAGCTGCACACTCTGGTATCAGAAAACAGGCAGAGATGAATCCAAACATCAGAAGGATGCAATCCATTACTGACACAAAGCAAAGCCTTTTCATTTTACTCAAGTTGACATGTTTCACATTGTGTTACCCACACAGGAGAATTCTTTTATCTAGTCCCTCCTGTTCACTATAATCAACCAAAACTTTACTTATTTAAAAACAAAACCAGACCTGCAATCAGTTCACGTTATTTGATTTTAAATGTAGAGGTTGAGTTATGGAATCAGCTCATGATTCAAACGAAAGAAAACCCAACTCACATGAGTATAAACTGGCTCATGAGTAGATTTTTAAGAAGCATGTAGATATGCATGAAGAATGTGGGGATGAAAATTCTTCTTTTTTAAGAGTATGCCTGCTATATGAAATGTCTTAAGCACGAATTACACATGATGTGAAAAACATTTAGAAAATCCGTTTGGCATCAGATCACTAAACCATTCTTACAACAAGCAGGCTGCAGAAAAACAGGTCTATCAAAGAATTGCATGCCAAACTATTGTCTAAGGAAGAAAAATCAATGCTACTAACATTAAAATATTCTATATTCCTCTTTTATGAACCCCTTTTCAAGAGAGGTACAAATCTGTAAGTTACAAAGAATTACATACATTTTACAAGGAAATAGAAGATGGGAAAGATCACCACTATCTGCGACAATTATTCTTATTTGAAGCAATGCACTGGCCTGTAAACATTTCTGTGACTCACATAATCTTGAAAAATATCAGGTTAGAAATGGTGTCACTTAATAGTTATGTTAAATATCTTAACACAAATTAGATTTGAAAGGGCCATTGAACATGTAGTCTCACAAAAAAAACTTGGTTCACTCAAGCTGCACTGCAAAATCTGAATGGCCAAGTAAAGAAATGCAAAATACTTGTTAATTACATATTTTCTAGAGGGAAAGGAAGCATTACATGCATACTTGCTGGCTGAATTTTCATTTATAGCTCTCCCCCTGCTGTGAATAAGCTACAAGCAGGTTTTTCAATTAGTAGTGGTTGTATATATCAGTGCATATCAAAGATTTCTTAAATCATCACATTTTGATACTTACAGTCCCACCATTTAGCACAACTGCCATCTCAGTTGGCTGATAAACATTGCTTCTAAAAGGAGCGCTGGGTCGGCTTCCCAAACTGCCATTTCGAAATCCTGCCGTTCTTAGTGCTGTTCAGAAAAGAGAGATCACTCTTAGAACACAATTAAAGCTGTGAAGTCACAAAGTATCTTCCTTCCATCTTAGTTATTGGGAACTTTGCCACTGATTTTAACTTTCCTGTTGCCGTGCCAGTTTTCACATTGCTTTTGAACAGCTGTTTCTGTTATATGGCTGGGAATGGATCTCGGAAGAATCAGATTTACATAAAATTAACTGTTTGCTGTGGAACAGGAAAAAATTTAATGGAACCAGATTTTTGAAGCTTGCTTAGTCTCATATCAGTGGAAGCTCAGTATCTTCAGTCACTGAAGCTCTAATGTATCTTGCACAGTGCATTTTGCAAAGTGTTGGTCTGGATACTGTGGGGTTAAGTAAAATGTATTGCAATTTGCTTTCTATCAAATGCAGTGGACAGGGATCCAAAGCCTTGCTCGAGCCAGTAAGCATGCTCACAGCCCCCTGAGCATTACTTCAGCATGACTAGCATATAAGGATTTTCCAGATGTTTCAGATTATATTTACTCTGAGAAACTAGAAAGATGGAGTAAATATTGCTTTCAAATAGCTTAAACATGGCAAATGACTGAAGCAAAAGAGAAGATACCAACTGTCCTTCTGAACGTTTATACCAGGAAAACATCAGTCTCCCCATTAATTTTACACAAGTTTGGGTTCAAGATGTATATTCTGAATGAGAGAGATGCACAGTGAGGGATATACTGCTTTCTCTCTACACCAGTCTGGGGATGGACACACAAAAACTCCCTCTTTAATTTTGGGGGTAAATAATGGCTTCACTCAGTTCAGACGTGGCCAGGGAACAGAGCTCATTTATCCACACAATGTGCCTGGTTACAACGGGCAATACTCATCTGTCAGCTGGTAAATAGAAACATGCCCAGTTCAGGCACCTGGGGCAAGAATTTCTCTTAGATTTAATTCAAATTACAATTCTATGCTCCCTGGCTGAAATCGTGAATGAGCTCAAGTTTACAAGAATTACAGCACAGACTTTAATAAAGCCAGGATTTAATATAGTTGCTCTGTGTAGAACAAGATTTAAATGGATCCTACTGCCATATGCTGTCCTCTATCCACTGCTACTCCTCTCTTTGGGAGCTGTGCACCAGGAGGAAGAACAGTATTGATTTAGCATGGAAATTTAGAAATTCCACCCTAGTAAAAATACTCAATTGTTGACTTCAGAGACACACAGACACTCATTTGCTCTATATTTTAAAATTACATATTTTTGCAGAACACAGAAAACAAATGATCAAAATAGCTAAGCTGGAATTAAGTATTTTTTTTTTTAATATTTAACCATCTCAAGGTCAGTAGCACTTTTTTGTTGTTGTTGTTTGACTAGATATTGTGTGTTAAGCAGAAATGATAGTATATATAAATAAAAAAAATCTTTATAATACATACTATCAAAAAATATTTACACATCTGCACAAAATATTTACATAAAAAGGTTAATTTCAAAGCTATCTTAAAGAGCCAGTAAATTCAATTCCATATTGCTAAATTTCCCTTCCCTATTATTGCAAAGAGTCTAAAATTTTTTAAAGATGAGAATCTGTGATAAAGCTGGTGGACAAAACACTCATTTTAGATTTTTTTTTTCCTCATACCAGTTTTACCATTTTTCCTTGTACTTTTTCCATTACTATTAAATACACGCTCTTGCATAGGGTATTTATAGGTAAAAAACAAGCAGTGCCAAGAAGATCTGAGCAAATGTGTCAAAGTCTCCTTTTAACACGTATTTTAAATTTTGTTAACTTTGCTTTTAGGCATTGGCTGCAATGGTGTCTTGTAGTACTAAAAGTTATTAAATGAAATTCAAGGAGTACTGGAATTGCTTGGGCTTGGGTTTCCTGACAGCTGTAGCATTCTACATTTCACATCCAGATTTTTCATGTATAAGGCAAATTCTCTTTGCCTACAGAGGTTGCCCTACTAGTGTGGACTGCACTTCCAGAAAGCACCGAGAACTGGCCTTTGTCCAGCATTTCTAAATACTTTTCTAACATTTTTAAAAGACACAGCTATGTAAAAAACTCTTTTAAATAGATATTTCAGCCTATCATATGAATATTAAAATCCCAGATAATTATGCTGTTAAAAAGATATTTAAAATACTAACTTTAAAATAGTTTTGCTTTATTAATGCTTAATGTTATTCCTGGAATAGAACAGCTCTTGTTGTGATGTGTAACTTGAAGCTACATCTTTGCTAAGAAAGAAGGAAACTAGGAGGACATACGCTTGTTTGACCCTATAGTTTAAAAGTTGTTCAGATTTTTAAAATGCCACTTAAAATCTTGAAAAAGAGCAAATTTATGGAATTGTTTGATATAAGTATTAATGGAAATAACAGGAATTAACGGAGAATATGTTTGTCCAGGCATATTTTTCTATTTCAAGCTGACTATTTACTGAAACAAGTATTACAGTCAGGGAACTAAGAGGTATTTTCTGGTTATCTTGTCTTCTAAAATTTCACAACGAGTAGATCTTCCATTCTTAAACATTATTCCCAAGTATAATTGAAGAAAGTACCCTTCCATTAATTTCTAAACTCTTAACGATGAATTCTCCAATTGAGGTAATTAAATGGATGAAAGAAGAGAACATTGTCTAAGTACCTGCAGAGAGCCAATTGCTAATAGACTCCAGGTGCTTTACCACTGACAACCATCAGCTGATGTCAGTGATCTGACTTAAACTGACATTTCAGCAGCTGCAATACGTGACTTGATTATTACTGCCTGTATTTACTTTAAGTCTCTACCATAATAATAAGTTTTGTCTCCAAACACTGTTGTCCAAGTCTGTGCTTAAAGAACTGCTGCAAAGGAATATCAAATCTGTTTTGATTTATTAAAAATTCCCCCATGCCATGGCACTATGAATGACATGCATTTATTAAGATAAATATTAATAAGGGCATCAGATAAGGAAATCAATTTTGTATTGTACTGAGTAAGATTCAGATAGATTAAAACAGAACATAAATTGCAGTATAATAGACACTATAATGATTTTCTAGCTATCACACATCTATCCATTTCACTGAAAAACTTAATTACTGAATGATTACATGGAAAAGGAGTTTCCAATTCTTTTTTCTAAACACATGCATGAATTGGAATTATACAGACTGAAAGATCCAATTTTGTTCTTAGATCTGCCTCAGTCTGAAATAGCTCCACTGAAGTCACTGCAGTTACCTTACTATGAAATTAATTTAATGGGGATGGAAGATGGCTAAAAAAACCAAAAACACACCCAGAAAAAACCAGTACTTTCAACAGTCTATAGTGCAGCTGCCTCTGTTGCTCTGGAACATTAGTAATAGCAACCATTCTTTTATCCATTTGATTTTTGTTTTACCACTGCCCTTGTGGTATCTGTTCACAGAACTTAACTCCTTTCTGTTCCAAGACTTCCATACTTAGAAGGAGACCTTTAAAGTTACTGCTAAAAATCTTAAAGGAAAAATGCCTTCCTGACCTGCCATTGTGCCAAACAAGAGTGCTGTTTTCTTCTGTGTCTGGTCTGTACCCACAGGAAATCAAAGACACGTAAAGACAAATAGAAAGGTGAAGTGCCTGGACAGTGTGCCCTAAGCCTTCTTTCGGGGACTGCCAAAGCAATGTGGCAGCTCCTGGCTGGGATACCAGGCCAGTATTCTTTTCAATTAGAGCGAATAAAAATCAGTGTGACTAGTAATGAAATCCTTTACCCAAGTGTGGGACAGCACCAGAGCACAACCCCCCTCCACAGCCCCATCGGGCTCCTGCTTCCCCCTCCCCGGGTCAGAGGGTAACCCATGCATTTCTGACACGGGTTAAACAGTCAGCAATGCTTTGGATCTCTTAAGCACCCAGTTGTTGCTGGTCCTTTCAGTAATCACTCCAAAACATTTTCTCTGGAAATATTAACGATGTGTCTTCATGCATCCTTCTGTGACAAGGAAAGCAAATTACCTCAAAACCCCTGTAAAACCTCAGACGTTAAAGCCTTCAGAACAAAGGCTGTCTTTGAACTTGTCTATAAGCCACTTGGCATTTTTCCCCCACAGTGACACAAAGTGGCACTAAATTAATTTTAATGGAAAGATAATTAATCATAACTATTTTGTTGCTCAAGAGGCTGAGCGTTTTGTAACATAGACCACTTACTTTATTTTTTTCTTGGGTTTGGGGAAAATATTTTGTATTAAATGTTGTTACCTGCTAATGACAAAAAGTGTCATTTAAACTATTTAAAATAGGGCTTTGCATTTCGAATTGTTCAGTTTTTCAAAGAAAAAATAACATGCAGAAGAATCCTTCTAACTTAACACATGTATTTTCTGCATTTTTCCCCCTCTCTGGGTGATTTCTTGATGTAAAAGGGAACAATGTGTAGTACTCAAAATATGGCATTTCTAATGACCCTTGTTTTGAACACCTGACAAAGGTCTCATACAGATAGTTTTCTTGACTACTACAGAAAAATACAGTCCTCTCTAGCAAATTCTTACCTGCGTTATGTTCATCCATCGAGAAGGCTTTGTTTTCCATGTAGCTCCGAGGAAGCTGTATATCTTCCTCAAAAGCAGTTTCGCGCATCCTTGGCTGCGAAGTATCAAAATAATTGGGAGTGTTTTCCTGCTGCGATGGAAGGATGGTACAGTGGACCTCTGGGATGGCGTGAAAAATTACGAACACCCAACCACTGGACACCAGTGCAATAGCCAGAGTGGGATCACTCCATTTGTCTCTTCTGTGTAGCTCAGCATTACCGAAGAGGTACATAGTCATCCAGGCCACCCAAATCAGAATGGAAAAAAAAAGGGTTATAATGAGGCATATTCCGTTTTTCTTCCATTTCTTAAACTTTCCACAGAGAGTGAAAAATGAGAATCCCATGGTAAATACCATCAGGAACATAACGTAAATCGAAGCCATAGCAAAATCCATCGGCTCGTAGCTGCAGGCCAACTTGTTATCTCTGACAATCGTCAGTATCAACCACTCGGTTGCGATAATGACCTGCACGAGCATCAGGCAGATCGCCACCCCAGCTAGATGCCAGCCAGATGGACTCTTCCCATGGCGAACTAGTCTGCGAAGTCTCCAGGCTTGAGCTAGCAAGCACGAGAAGCACAAAGCAAAGATAACTCCCCACAGAAACCTTCGGGTAGAGCACACCATTTCATCTTCTTGTATGATGAAAGCAAACGTCAGCCCAAACAGTCCCAGAGTCCCAAAGAGAAAGAGGAAGTGCATTCCCAGGGGGCTCTTCTTCTCTTTGTCCTTGATGAAGGGCAGCCTCACCAGCAAAATCAGCATCAGCAGCAATGTGGTCAGCACACCTGCCCCTGCGACCGCCTCCAGCACGATCCCCCAGATGGCATCCAGGTCACACAGGTAAATGTACTGAGGGAGGAGATCCAGTCCGCACCCCCTGGGCGTGCTGGAGTTTTCCGAAGAGCCATAGCTGATCACGAAGAGGAGGAAGAAACCGATGGCTGGGTAGGTTTTCATTTTTCTGTCGGAGACAACAAAGTATTTGTTTAGCTGGAGCTCACTTTGGAGGATTTCACAGCAACTGGAAGCAGAGCTGGTTTCTGTAGCCCGTGTTTACTGTTTTCGCACTGTATTTGCCTGGCACAGCCTACCCCCAGCCCCCTTCGCTGCCCTCCCAGAAGCTGCTTTGCCTATTGTACTCAGAATGCAAACTGACTCATTACTCTGTTTGCACAGACTGAAAACAGCATTGCCAAACTCTGCCCCTGCAAATATCCTAAAGCACGGCCAGAAGAAATTATGTATCCTGGTGCAAAATAATACATTATACACAGTACTTAGATACTTACTACCTGTTCAAACTTAATACCCGATTCAAATTCAAGTACTTAAAGTATGTGTAAGTTACACTAGGCCTGATGCAAGTGTAAGCTATACCACAAATAGACTGGTCCACAGCCTCATTCCTTTTGCTGGAACAAAGGAAGAGTAAAAAGCACTTTTTAATTATTACTTAAAGGATAAATCAGTCCAAGGAAAATAAACATTGTATTTTTTTTAAAAAAGGAAAATCTTGTTTTCATGCTTGGTCAATAAAGAGTTATAATATTAACTTCTTTCATCTTCTTCCAAAGCCCAGGTATTAGACAGCATTTGCAAATGGGAATGGTTGGCTAGAAAAATCCCATATTCTGTTACAATAGTGCACACATGCAGTGTCATCAATCAGCTAGTCAAAAATGAATGACTCATTGTGCTTCCTAGCAAGTCCAAAGCCATACAAAGCAAACAAATAACAAAAAACAGAGCATCACTTTCCCAGATCCAGAGAGTAAACAGTGGTAAACTCTCCAGGAACACAACACATCCCACTTGACCAGCAGGACCAAAAGCCTGGACAAATCCCAACTTAATTTTAGGAAGAACATGGGTTAGGTGCTTTAAAAATACGTATGTTATAGCATTTGTTTATATTAAGCAAAGAAAGGCAAAGGAGATTGTTAAAAATCTAACCTTTAACTGCCCAGTGTGCCTGGGTGAGAGCTGCCCCATAAGGGCAGTCTGGAGTGAACACTGCGTGAACCAGCTCTGAAAGCTGACACTGGTAACCTTCACTTGCAGTCAGTGCTGCAGTTCCAGCAGGATCTTGCCCATTGATGTGAGCAACGTGCCAGGGTAAGAGTGCTCAGAGCAAGACTCCCACCTGTATGGTGTGACCATACAAACAAAACCACCACATAAAGGGGCAGTGATGTTGGTCACTGCGAGTCACTGCTCATGTGACATGTCTAGGACACAAAGCGAAAAGCAGAGAAACTGGCAGTAGCTCTTTTGTAAGTCAGACAACAGCCCTAAATGGTTACCTGTCCAAAGCTATTTCATGGATCAGAACTGCATTTAATGAAAACTTCAAAAACTTTGATGAGAGTTGAAAATGGTTTAAAGTAACAGTGTAGTGTTGTTGTGTCAAGCACAGCTGGTCATTACCAACATGAAAACTATTAACATAGACTGTACAAAACTGTACAAGGTCTCTTATAGCTGAGAACTGTGGATTTTCTTCCTGTGCATTACAGGCCTGTGATGACCAAAGTCAAATCTTGAGAATCTCAGTCTTCAAACTAATGTTTTACTGCATAATGACCAATGGCCATTTTCAGCCTCTGCCAGCAGACAGATGATGGAGATTGTAATGTTTCCTATTAGAGGCACCAAGACAGCAAATGTGCTAATATAAATCCATAATGACTCCGTGGTCTTCACTCACACAACAGACGAAACATCCTATTACAACCTTCATCTCAGAAGTGGGAGCTGTGACAAATAATGTGATCTGGGCTTGAACAAACATGAAAAGGGCAATCGACAATCTCTGCTTGCCCACAGAAATTAGCATATCTTTGCATTGTTGAAAGGGCTGCAGTGTTCTAGTGATGCAATGTCCTGCACCTGATGACAAATGAATTGGGATTTCTACATATCCTTAATTTACTTTATGGCGAATTGGTAGAAAATATACTTGTTTATGTCTTATTTGTAAAATAGGCTTCTCAATGACTCTGTCACAACACTCATGTTAAAAACACTGACCTTACAGACAGAAAACTAATCATCAGTGAAATGTATTCAGTTTTGTATTGAATATGGTTACACTCAATAAATCTCCTTGCCTCGTGAGTACATCATTAACTAGAAGGAAACATTCTGAAGGTAGTTCTGCAATTCCTTCAGCGAACTAGCGAATTTACTGTAGAGTATCTGAAATGTCCTAAAAAGTGTGAAATGGTCAGTGCCTGCTGACACAAAGAGAGGCAATCCACTGGGATCTACTAAGGCAATGCTGCAAACCAGTGGTACCATTTCAAGGAGGAGGAGGTCATGTGGAAAATGATTCAAAATTCATTCTAAATGTCACCCAAACTGGAAGCAATAAACAGCCCTTAAGTGAGGGTCATGTTAATTTTCCAGTATCCCATCACTTACAAATTATGATAAGTGTGGACTAAATTGCTTTCAATACTAGCTTTGTTTATTAGCTACTCTCCAAAAACCTGGGGGGTAATGAATTAAGTGCAAGTATCCCCAGTTCTAAGATATTTTCCAGTTTTCTGGTTACTTTATTCATGTCATGTAACCCTCATGTGATTGAGCTATTCTAGGACAGTCTGTTTCCATGGAGATTGTGCTGCATGGGTAAGCAGTCATATTGTCAGCCCATCATTTGTTTCCTCTTCCTATTTGGAAGTGTTTGGGAGGGGGGAAGGGAGGGTTAATGAATTTAAGTATTTCCCCCTCCACGAAGAAGTGCTTTCTTTTGGAAAGGGAAAATTAAGCTGTGACAAAACATATTGAGCATTCAGATAAAAATATATCCTGAAATGCAGAGACGTTCAACTCAAGAGGAGTTTTCTCAAGTTACTTCCATCTGTGAAATTACTTTTGGGAAAGCTGATGGAGATAAACAGTGGTCCTCTTAGTAAGGTTCTAGACTGCTACAGCACTGACCAAGAAATCTCTAGGACTGCTGACGGGTACTCCTGGTGTGAAATCATTTCCTACCAAATGTCAGTTAAGTCCCACTGAACACTAGATCCTGCCCAGACCAAAGCTTGCAAGCAGAGCTTGAAGTCTCTAAAGGAAAAATGTTTTCTTCCCCACTGGTATGAATATAGCAGTTTGTTTCCAACCTGTTTACTATGTATTTCTGCCTGACTGGGTAAAAACTGGCAATAATAATCAACCCCCTGTGATGACACCAATGAAAAGAATCCCCTTTCTAGTGTTGGTACTCAGGACTGAACACAGACAGTTGTAAAAACAAGGGAAAACACTGCATTACAACATACAAGTCTTGCAAGGGAATACCACAACTTAAGCTAAAACGACAGACTAAATAATTTGAAGGGAAAACTGTAAAGTTTTTTTTTGCAGAAAAGTTGCTTTGGAAAAAAGAAATATATCAATATGGGTGTTTTATTCAAATAGTGTCTTCCTCAAGCCTGTGCAGTGTGTAGGATGGCAGAGTCCTGTGTCTGAGATTTTGTAGTAAAATCTGTCTGCACATTCTTGCTGGTGGGTACCTAAATCAGTAACTGTAGAGGAGGAGTATTTTTACCTCTTTATGTCTAGATTAGCTCTTACCAAAGTTATGCAACCTCACAGTAGTAACAATAGCGCTCTTCTTGGCTGGCACTTCATTCCTATTGCCAGAGAACTACAGCAATAGTAATACAGGAATGCCACAGAAACATTCCAGCACAGATACAGTAAGTGGCAGCAATACAGCCCCCACATAGTTGAATGAACGGTTCATACAGAAGGAAATCAGCAATTTCCACCCCTTCCCCCCCCCCCCCAATTGCTCTCCAAAATTTTATTTCTGTAAAGCTATTAAGGTAACATACCTAAACCCAGAGCAACCAAAAGCACTTAAAATGAATCAATGAGCCTTACACATTTCAGGCAAAAGCAGCAAACAATTAGCAGGACAGCTCTCAATGACAGCTGTAATAACTCCACAGAGTGCAGTCTCCTACATTACATTATCTGGCATAGAATCACTACAGAAATTGCAGACACAAAGCTGCCCCAGCAGGTATGAAGTACAATTACAAGCAACTAAGCAGAAACAGAAAATCTCACAGTTGTCATCAAAAAGTTGTCATGGTTAAAAATCAATGAGGCTTTCCATAACTAAAGTCTTCTGACCAAAACTTGCAAATATCTGGTCAAAAAGATATTGCTGTATGCTGCTACATAAATCTGTAATGGTGTGAAGATTTAGGGTTAGGCTATTCATGGTTAGATGTTTTACCTCTTCCCATATTCTAACATTAGTCAACAGACACAAGAAGATGCATCCAATCACAGAGAAGAAAAACAATCTAGTAAATATCAGCAATAGTAGCACAAATAGTAACCTGCCTGCCACACAGACACAAGACTGGTTCACTGTGCAATTTCCAAAAGAAAACCGCCCCCACCATGAAGTGTTGTGGAGAGATGCTAGTGAGTGAGGAATTAATCACAACACGGGATCTCTGCCAGCTGCTTTTGATCAGATCAGAAGAATGAGCTTCAGGACTGATAACAGAGCAGCAACAGCCAAGTTGAGATCAGACTACCCAAGAGATGTGTGTTTTTTCCAGAATAATAATTAATAGTGCAATTGTGCTTTGTAGGCAAAAATAAAGCAGTGATTTTGACAGCCCCTGCATTAGATACACATAATGCTCTGCAGAGCCTCACGGTTACAGAAAGCAAGACCCCACTCCAAATAGGACATGTAGAAAAAGTGCTGCTTTCATTTAGAAATATTTTGTAACGCTGAATATAATATGAAGTGATCTTGCTAATGTTCTAGGTGCTCACAATTCCCTTCGGTCATATTCTGTGAATCGCCTGTGCCTGGATCCTTCTGGCCATAGTGCCTAGAGTAGATTTCACAACCGATAGCAGTCAATGACAGTAATCAATGTTTTTATTTTCTTTGCTAATTCTCAGACTGTTTCTATTCATGTCACAGCCTTCTAACAGATGGGTTCTGTCACCTGATTTCTCCTGATGCAGCGAGAGGACACCTCAACACCGATATTCCCTGCTGGTAAGCAGCAAGCGTATCCCCAATAAACAGGTACTCCGTGCTGGCGCTGAGCACCAACCTGGGTGTTTGGGTTCAGCGCGCAGGAAATCCTGTTAGCCTTAAGATAAACATTAGGGCAGGTGTAAACAAAGGGTTCACATAAGTGCTAAATCCTATCACTGCGTGGCTTTGCGGAGAGGTAACACAGAGACGGGGCTTTTATTAACTAGAGAGAAAACTGCTCCGCACCCGCACCCAGCCGGGGCTCCCGCCAACCCCGGGACCGGACAGGGGCGGCGAAAGGCCAACAAAAGGCTCTTCCCCCTCGGCCTGTACCCCGTTACTGCTGCCCTTGAGCTCCCGCTGGGGAATGCGATGAGATGCCGGGCTTGGCTGCGACTCCCCCGCGAGCGCGGTGCGAGGCCGAGCGGCCCCTCCGTGCGGCCGGTACGCGGCTGCCTCTCCGGGCTCCCCTTAATCCGCCTGCAACCTCCGCCTCCTCCTCCTCCCTGGACGATGCCTATCCCGCTCCAGCCTCCTCTCTTTTGTCCCTTCGTCCATTTCTCTCTTTGGTTTCTTTTCCCCGTCTCTCCCTGCCCCGCCTGTCCCCACTCTCCCAACTCCACTATCCTCCTCGCCAGCTTTCCTCCCCGCTCCCCGCCGCGCAGCGCAGCCCCCTGCTCCAGCCCCCCCCATCCTGCCCTATATCCCGTCTAATCCCCCCCGGACTCCTATATCCAGCCTGTTGTCTGCTGGCGGCCACCGGGCTAATTCTGCGGGCAGCGCAGGGCGCAGAGCCGGGCGAGCGGCTCCGCCGTGCCCCCCCCGCCCGCAGCGCTGCCCCGGGGGCAGCCCCCCGGACCCGGCTCCGGTGTCCCCCCGCCCGCCGCCTGGCCGCCGGCTCACCCGCTGTCTTGCTGCGGCCGAGGGCGGCGGGGCAGCTCTGTCCGCCAGCCCGCCGCAAGTCACATCCCGGCACCGGCGGCGCGGCGGCTCCGCGGCGGGGAGCGAGCGCAGCCCCGACCCGCCCCGCGGCGGCTCATGGAGCGCCCGGCCCGGGCAGCGCCGTGCGGTGCGGTGTCCGCGCTCTGCGCCCGCCGCTCCGCCGCGCCGCGGCCCCGCGGCCAGCCCCCTCCCACCGCCCCGCCCTCCCGGCACGGCGCGGATCGGATCGGATCGGCACGGCACGGCACGGGGGATGAGCTCGCCCCGCGGAGCGCGGCACTGCCCGGCTGGAGCCGGGCCGGTTCGGCGGCGTCGAGCTCCCTCTGCTCGGCGGGGCCGGGCGTACCCCGGGGACAGCGCACCCCGCGACACCGGGGCGCCCGGGGCTGCTCGGCACCCGGGGGAGAGGGGTGCGCGCACACGCACCTCGCTCAGACACTCAGACACGCACTGATACTCACACACACACTCAGACACCCTCGCACCGCAGGTACAGCCGGGCACGTATCGCCGCTGTGAGCGCACAGTGGGACACACACATGGCCGCAGCTCTACGTGCTCAGGTGATGTGACGGCAGGACAGAGCGCAGGGCGGGAGCGGGCACACAGTACACAGACGGGCATTCCTCCCTGCTCCTGCCTCCGCAAAGGAGTGCGAGGGCAAGAATTGGGACCCCCCTCCCGGGCGGGCTGGCTGCGCATGCACACTCCTATGGCCAGGTGTGGGACTGCAAAGGTGAGGGCGTTTTCAGCTCTCTGACGGCGGGAGATTTTTCAAGGGGCTGGATACCTTCTCTAGACCTGCTCTGGATTCAGCTTCCGACCTGCCGCAGCCTGAGACAACAGCTGAACACTTGGAAGAGAAAAGCTGGGAGCCTGTGCAAGTGACACTTTACCGGCTGCTCACGCAGCAGCGCACGGGAGCAGCCCCTGCACACGAGGCCCTGCAAAGGCGATGCTGGGGACTGCTCGCTGTCTGCCTCCCACCTCCCAACGTGCAGCCGGTCTCCTGCTTTCCAGCTTCACGGTTCAACTCCGAGACAGTCGTAGACAGGGCTTTCTACAAACTCCAGGAGGAGTTATTTGTAGGAGGGAAAGACAGTCAGGCTTAGCATAAGATGTTCGTTCATGAGCAGCAGAAACTCATTTGCCTTTTCAGCCGGTTAGAGTCCATCTGTGTGACACGTCCGTGACCAGCAGCCGCGCCGTGTTGTGCATCCCTGGGTTGTGCTTTCACTTAAACTGTAGCAAAAATTTGGGCAGGTACAGCCAACATGAAGTCACCAGCGAGGAGTGACCTGTGTGTGCCCTTCCTCAATGCAGGCAGCACCCTGCCCTTCTTGCCAGGTTTCTGTATCCAGAGCCTTCCAAAAGGAAGCGTCTGCCCTGAAACGTGCATTCTTCAGCACAGCAGAACTGTAACCTTTAGACAGGCTCTTCCTGATATGCGTGGGCTTATTTATCTGTCATTTATGATGCCTTGGGGGGTTACCTGAACTTCTCAGCGTGGCTGACATGGAGTAAATCGGATGGTGGGGTTGGGCTGTAATTGTCTGCATTTAGGCAGGGCAGTAGGACAAGAAAAGCTGAGGCAGAGGAACAATTTCACATTTCTGCTTTTTTCTCTCTCAATTTCTCTACCTTGCTGATTCCAGATTGTAGGCACTGGCTTTGAGTCACACATAAGCAATATACCCTTCCCCTGTGTCAGTCAATAGCTACATGCTGTTCAAAGTTAAGCAGGATAATTTTACAGAAACTGAGGTGGTAAGAGGTGAAGCTGCTGTAAACTGCCCAAGGTCACTCAGCAGTCTGGCAGGAAAGTAGAAAATACTGATTCACCAGATCAGTCTGTACCCCCTGCTCTGGCTTGGCAGCCTGAGCCAAGCACCCAAATACTACAGTACCAAGTAAAGACCTTTTTGTGTATAAATAAACACACAGAGTTCTCTGTGCCATGCTGGATACAGAGAGGTAGATCAGGGGGAGGGATGAATCACAAGGATTCATGTACTGTCGGTCTTGGCCGGCTCACAAGGGAGCAATGTACTGAGCCCTTCAGCAAATGCAAATCTCGGGCATTGTTCCCTTCTTCCTGTGTCTCTAACACAGCCCTGGTTCCCTGAAGGAAATGGCCTCCCTCTTTTGCCTTGTACAGCTAGAACAGGAAAGATAATGCCCCTCTCAACCATTACTAGTGGGTCATTACCGAATAGGGCTGATTTCTGTGCTGCTGAAGCAGTTTTTAGTGTTAGCTACCAGCAAAATGTGTAGGACAGGACACTGAGTCATCAAGGAAATTATAGGAGGACTTGGTAGAGTAGATGAACTAAATCACAGCCCCTCTTGCGTTACTTTCTTACTAGTTAACTTCGAAATATGCTCTGAAAATACACTTTTATTAAGGAGAAAAGTATTTCTGTCAGTCAACAACTAAGTCACCAGCACCTTCAGCATTTCCTCACCTTGAGAGAGCATGTATAAGGATGGAGTTGCTGCTGTGACCCAGACGGACTGTGTGAATTCCTGGATTTTACTCGGTGCTCCCAGCTCCTACAACAGTTCCTGGGACCCTGCAGTGGCTGCAGCCAGTGTCTGCTTGCACGTGAGCAGTGCTTGGAGGAGGCTGGGGAAGGGGGGAGGTATGCAAGGCCAAAGTAAAGGAGAAATTTAGAGCCTCTGCTTATGCTGTGCAATACTTCCCAGAGCTGGTGGCTTAAAGGGATGTAAGTTTAGTGCTTTTCTTCATCTCTAGAATAGTGAAGAACATGTGTGTTATCTATTTGCTTTTATTTTAGACTGGTCATATTCTGATCACCACATATACTTGAATTTAAAAACTCACCACTTTTCAGGAATTCTACTGTCCTATTTCCTACAGCACCCATTTGGTCTTTGAAGACATATTTAGCTTTTTTCCCCCCAAATACTTGGTTTCCTGCTTGTGACAATAGGTAAACAGAAAGTCTGCGTGGTGCTGCGTGTTCCCATTTTTTTCTCTTCTGCAGCAGTGCTCCTAGCAGGATTTGACAGCAGGGAGTTAGAGCAGTGCTGAGTGGATACCACTCACCCATCAATGAATGCCAAATCCATATCGCCACTGACTGTCATCCTCATTTCGCATTTTTTCTGTGTCCCAAACTGAGATCAAGGCAATTTCCGTCCTCTGTTCTCTTCTTTTCCTTCAGAAATCCAGGAAGGTGTCATGCCTATTGCAGGAGCAGGCACAAAAGCTGTCCCAACAGTATTTCACCAACAGCTTCCCTATTGTACAGCGGCTCCTGCAGAACCTTTTCACTGGGTTGACCGATTTTGCAGCTCCTGCCAGCACGGAACTGTGCTTGCGCCAGTGCAATTTAACTGGGATATTTCATTAAGAGATCAGCAGTAGGCACATGGAAATGACAGCGATCATTAAGTCTGCATTACTACTCTTTGCATTAGGGAGTGTGTCGAGGCCCCAGGCACAGACAGGGCTGCACGGCACGAGGGGAAGCCAATCCTCTGTAAAGCAGTTTGTTTTCCAGCAGCCTTGGAAAGAATACCCTGAGACAGACCGTGTGCCTTAATCGTGGGGCAGCCCAGCTCTGTTATCTCTTCCTGGATGTGGAGATACCCCAATAATGGATATGACAGAAGAGAATATGGAGATACCAGGTGAATTTGCCCCAGCAATGGTGTGTGGTTGATTCACACCATTTCTGACCCCCAAGCAGAGGTACTTTTCATTACACAAATCCCTGCAGCGTGATTAGTTTGCCTAATACTTGCCCTGCTTTTTCTCAGGGCAGGATACAAATCCTGGTACTCCCATTGGTTGCCAGCGTCAAGGAGACAGCGAGATTTGTGTGACCACCATGAGATGATTTCTCTGTTACTGCAGAGGGTTTCACACGTTGCTCCTTGCACTGCCCAAGGCAGAGTCTGCTCTCCACAGTACTCTGTTAAATGGGTCTGGGTGACTAAATGTGGTTAATGAGGAGAAGGGGGGAAGGGGAAATGAAAGAAGAAAAGAGTCTTGAAATCAATATGAAGAAAGAGATGGATGTCAGAAAGGAGATGGATACGTGGAGGAGAGAGAAAGAAAGAATTAAGGAGAAATGTAATCCAGAAGAACTTGTATCCATGTCACAAAAGAAAGGTGCTCTCAGGTTGGAGAGTGTGGGTAGGTGGCCATAGTGTTGGATGTCACATCTGTGTTCAGATCCAAATTATACCTGTTTTTCAGTTTGGGTTAGACAAACCAAGGTGAGAACACACCTTTTACAGCTCTGCACCTACTAATAATTCTTTTTCTGTTTGGTAATATGTACAACCTGTCCTGTGGTTCACCCCATCACTTGTTTGGACATACACTGTATGGGAAGGCAGTGAGTCTCCTCCACTTACCAGTCACAGCTCTCCACACCAGGACAGTGATGCAGGAAAGATTCACAATGCAGTCAATGTGATATTTGTTTGTTTTCTTAACACATTATTTATCACACTATTAATGCATAAATGCTACTTTAAACTGAAGAGAAACATGGATGAGTTTTAAGATTTAATGCAGCAGCTGCTATAATTCAATTAAAACACAATTTGAATCAAGATGATTTGTGACACCAGGCATGTGATTATGGGAATTTGCACACCTTCGAATCTCAATTTCACAAGGAAAACCACCAGAGACAGATATTTAAATCATCATATTTCTGATTTATTGAGTTATTGCTATACCCTCTCTGAGGCTCTGGCTAGATACCTCTCAAACTGGCCAAACGAGTTAGATTTAAAAAGTTTATTCTTGACCTTTGCTCAGGCAAAGACCCAATTGGATTAAAATAAATTCAATCAAGCAAATGATTTGTGGCTTTCTGTTCCAGGCACGAGAAAATTTCCTTAAAACCGCGTATATTGGAGAGCTGGTGACCCTGGCCAAGAACAGCAATTTCTGCTGGAGAACCTTGAGCTTCCTTGTGGTGTGTAGCTGTGGATGGTGGTGGGTGCAAAAAGGTTTCTTGGAGTGACTGCTCTACAGCAGGGAATGACATGGAATGGCTGTGGAGCAGAAACCCTCCTTCCACCCACTGTGGGTTCTTGTTTTTCCCGTAAATCACACACTCTGGTCCTGACCAATCCATCCAAGCAGTTCTTGTATTCCTTTAGGTTTTAAACAAGATGCAGCCATCTCTGTAAGGAACATGATGTGTCTAAATGTACAGTGGAAATGTTTCCTTAGCTGTTGCTGCAAAGGTTGTCTTGGCCATCACATGCAGCCATCCTGTGGCACGTGGCTGTGCTCACAGATGCCATTGTGCTCCAGGCTGGGACACAGCCCTGTCTAGGGCTGCTGCAGAAAAATGTTACAGTCACCTACAACTCACATAGAGATTTTCTGCATCCTGTTCCCTCCTCAACACCTTAAAGGTATCAGCTGGTGTAACTGTGACACCCTCCAATGGACTTATGTTTCAAATGGGCTTGACTTATGAGTGCTTTTGTTTATATGTGCTGGTTTTACACTTACACTGAGGTGCAAAGGTGTTTTTTTTTTTTAATTCTGCTAAGAATGGTGCTGACAGCTCTTGAGTGCAGTGTCATTCATGCTCTTTTTCTGAATTATCTCCTTGAGGAGGTGGGAAATCACGCTCAGAAATTTTTCTGGCCTTCCTGTTTGTTGGCATGTTTGGTGAAAAATATTGCCCTCTGTTGTGGGCTGTTTATGTATCCAAACCCCCCCCCCCCCAAAAATAACGTTTTTATCCTGGCAGAATATTGAACAATCCCCTCTTTGTGAGCTGCCGAGGGTTTCTGTTGCTGAGACTGTCACCTGCTGGCCACAGAGCAGCTCGCCAGAATCTCGGGAGCAGCCTCAGAGGCTGATGAATTCAATACTCGGCTTTGCCTTTATAAATTGCACATTGTGATGTTCCTGGCTTATCTAACTCTAAACAGAGCAGTAATTCTGTAAATGGAGGTAGACCAGGAATCCAGAAATCTTCCTCATTTATAAAATGACCAGATTTCATGGAGTTTTAATGCAAAGGAAGTCAGGATCTCATCACAGTGAAGGTGTGGGGTAAATTGCTAGTTCCCATAAACTTAATGAAAGCAAACTAAGCCATAACCAACAGTAAAGGGAAAGTGAAAAAACTGGGAAAAGGACCAGTTATTCCATCTCTGGTGGCTTTTTGTCACATTAGACCATGGATACAAGACGACCTTAAGAAAGGGTCACCTCTTTGCATTGACCAGCAGAGCTCAACAGGAATCAAAGTACCTTTACTGAAGATCAACACTACAGCTTTTACGGGAAAGAGAAGAATTGCTCTGAAAAGCTCTTTCAGCCCTGTCCTTGTCCTGCCCTCCCATCTGTTGTCACTGCTAGCTTATTTTCTGCCAGTCTTTGGGCCAGAATCTCAACTTGTGTAAACCTGAGCAAGTCTGAATTTGCAGCTGGAATGTGGGATTGAAGGGTAGTTCATTCTCCCCATTTCGAGGAGTGCCCCCAGTTCCTCCTCAGACCTGCCAGCAGGTTACTGCAGTGCCTGAAGTGCAATGTTCAGCTGGGATTTTTCTGTTTCAGACCCAGAAATGAGTTCTGAGCTGGACAACAGGTGATGAACTGCACCTGTTTTTCTGATGGAGCACCACTCTTTATAGTTCTTCCTAAAAATTGCTGGCTTTTTCTTACATAATTGAGCTGTATTACTGGCATCCTGCAGGATTGCTCTTAGGAAAGGAAAGCTGGTACCAAAGAAGCTGTTTCATTACAATTATCCTCAGCTAACTTGGTGTTACACAAGGGTATTGCTGCCTGAAAGCATGTCTAAAGTAACCCTCAAGCTCACTGCTCCATGTTGTACTGAAACTTTAAAGAAGAGATTTTTTTATGGATGTTTTTCATATGCTTCTTAGTTCACATCTGTAAAAAATAGATTACATGCACTTGAAAGTATGTCTGGAGTCAATCCCTAGCACTGAATCTATGCAAAGTGGCCATATTTTAATTTCTTATTAGTTTAGGGTTTGTTTGGGTTTTTTTCTGTGAAATGGGTTTATTGTTTCCCTTCACTTTATTCTTGTGCTTGGACACTTACAAGCTTTACTGTTGTCAGAGAACACTCTGTGCCTGGATGTCTCTCTTATGAAAGCAAGTGTCTGGTTAAGCAGAAAACCAGAGAGATTAGAGATTGCATGGAATTGCACTAAATTCAGTGAAAAGAGTAATTTCAAAGAATTTAGGATCAGATTTCAAATGCATTTCATGAGAGATTTTCGACTGGTGCATTAATACAGGATGGATAATGCTATTTACCTCCCCTAGAGTTACCTCACCACTCACTTGTGCGCTGTTGTAAAGAGCAAAGCACTTCCAAGGCCATTCAGTGTCAAGAGGACTTGGAATCCTCTGGCTTACAACCAGGTAAACCCTGGGGCCAGTTCTCAAACACCAATGGGGAAAAACCACAGCTTCTACAGCTTCATTGAGAGCACGAGGCTTCGCCTGAAATGCTCTTTTCAAATTTGTGAATGCTAAACTAGAAAAAATTCCCCTGGCTTCCTTCTCTGCTTTCCACCCACACTTCTCAGCAAGTCATTTCCTCGGAGCTGGTGGGATCTTTATTCAGGCAGAGAGTGATTGGGGAGCGTTGTCGCTGTAAGTACCATGCAGGCTTGGGAGTGTGGGCTCTCCAGGGCCATCAGGCAGCCTGTGCAGTCCCATTTCTCCCTTTATTTATCACATGGAGATAGATTCCCTTTAAAACTGCTCTTTTGCTGGTAGATTTACTTTGCATCGAGACTTAGCGTGAGTTAATATTCTTTTTGAGGGTAAATAAAGGGCAATGAAGATCTAGCCTAAAAAATGTAGCCTATGAATTTTATCCCTGCACTGCACATTCATTTTAATGGTCCTTGCTGTGTGTTTTATTGAGGCTGAGTCATAAGCAGATCTTACTGCTTTGGAAGGAAGGAAATGGAGTTTGGGCAAAAACATTACTTGTCACAAATGGATCCAGCAAAGAGACTGCTCAAGCTGTGAGAGCACAGTGATGTATCTTATCAAAAGGGAGAGTTGAAGGCCAAAAAGAAATTCCTTCTGCTGCATTACTGTTTTCATCACCTGAAGCTTGTCTGGACTCAGTGGTATTTCTGGTGACAGGGCCATCACAGTGAGACAAGCCGATCCTGCTCATGTGCCTTCCCTTAAAAAACAGTCTCAGAGTTAACAGGGACTATTAACTGATGTTATATTTCAGTGTTAGAATGATGAACATTTGTCCATGGCTTGGGGCTGCCACAATTGCTGCTGGGACTTGGTCAAGGCAAAGCATTTTTGACTGAGGTTGTTGAGGAAGGAGGGCGAAGCTCCTGTGTTATGGCAGCACCTCTGTGGGATGCAGGACAGTTCCTTTGCAGCTGCCCTTAGAAGTGCTGCCCTTGGCTGGGGAGGAGAGTGGGGAGCCACACAAGCTGAGCTGGACAGCCTGGGAGAAGGTGCTGTTTGCTGGGCAGAGTCAGCCATGACTAGCAATGTGTGGCAGAGCATCGACCCTGTTGTTGGAAGTCACCTCCATCCCACATCCTAAGTGGGACTGGGCTGCAGTGTAGTGCAGGAGAAGTCATGACATTCAAAGAGGGATCTTTCATGCCCTTTTTTTCACAAATAGTACCTATTTTTTGTTTATTTTTTGTGTTGTATTATGTTATGTCCAGTTTGTTTGTGCTCCTTAAGGCAGGAACCAGATCAGGTGTTCCCTCTGAAGCAGAGGTTGGTGGCTGCCCTTTCTCTGGGATGCTGCTGAGCACATTCAGAGGGAAGATCTGAGACCTGGGCAGGGGACTGGAGACAGGGAACACAGCACAGGAGCAGGAACAGCTTGGGCACAGAGATCAAGGTACTGCAGAGGAGCGGGCAGAAGGCAGCCAGGCTTGAGGCTCCCCAGGGATCCACTTGGACAGGCACAGCTGGCTGCAGCTCAAAGTGCCACTGACTTGCAGCCAAGCCTTGAAATAGGGTAGGCAGAGAGCGACGTGTTCCTTCACTGATAGTTTGACTTTGAATTTGTTTAGAAAGTTAAATGTCTTTTTTTTTTTTCCCCTTTTCCTTTCAGGTGAAGCCTGGCTGTTCTACATCAGAAGCCTTTTGATATTCTTCAGGGAGCACACCATGAGAGAGAGGTTTAGATGTACCTGATCCAAAGGTCTGGACCTTTCACCCTCTCTTTTTGGTGCAGGATGCCACCACTGTCACACTTTGAGAGGCAGTGAAAGGCCAGAGACACTCATCTGTCGGGATGTCTTTATAGGAGCCATTGTCCTCCTGAGGTGAGGCGGCCTGAGTGTGCTCCCTCCTAACCCCTGGGCAGGACTTCGGGTCCTTCCTCTGCCTTCCCTGGAGCTATGGAAGGACAAGTTGTCCTCACTGCAACCACTGCAGCCAGTGGAAAAGTGGAGAGTCTGAGGCCTACAATGAGACACTTCCTGCTGGGCCTTCCAGCAACCTTCTCAGCTTAAACCACTGACATATTGCAGAGATGTCCTGACGAAATACATGCTTGGAACCTCAGCCAGTTTACCAAAGCCCATCCACTGTTCTCAACCGGACAAAGGTACTGGACTTATGCAAACTCAAGTGGCTTCATCACCTGTCTCCAGATTCCCCAGCTGCTACGGTTGAGTGCAGACCCACGTTTTCCCATCATTCCTGCTGGTGGGACTGCCTTGGCTTCAACAAGGTGTTTGGGGTTGCTGCAGCCGGAGCAGACAGTCCCTGGGGCCAGGGCTGCCTCCTGCCCAGAGCCGCTGCCTGGAGCTGGGTGAGGAGCCCCGTGCTCCTCTCCGGATGGCTGACTGCACTCAGCCGGGAGTGAAGTGATCCAGAAATCTCTGAATTCTGGAGAAGCTTGATTAATTAATGCTTGTGAGACAGTGAGCTCTCCAGAGAAAAGCAGCCAGGCGGGGGTGTGGAGGTGGCAGCCAAGGGCGGCTCTGGGGATTCCTGAATTTTCATTAGATCTGCCTGAAAACTTCCTGTCAAAACACTGAGCAGTGTGGTTTCTGCCAGTTAGAGCTGGGTCAGGTGCTCCTCGCCTCGGCCACCCCAAAGAATGGGATTGTTGTAATGTCTGCACAGTCAGGAGCCAGGGATCAGCCATAGGTGCCAACTGATATCCGTGTGTCAGTAGGGCTGTTGAACACCAGGAACACAACAGTTTTGCATAAATGGGGTGACTTTTCTGGTGTGGACAATCTAAATTAACCTAAGTCATACTCAAATCACATCCATTTCATTAAGAAAGTAAAAATAGCAAAACAAAGAATCTCTATGCAGAAGAGTGCATCTCCTGTCCCCACATTCCCCACTCTCCTGCCTCTCTGTTGGTGTAAGTGCTGGGCATCTCCACTGGCCCAGGCAGTATGACCTGTCAGGCACTGCAGCCTTGCTGCTGGCCAAGAGGGAGTCCTGCCCAGGGGCTGACAGTGAGCTGATGTCCAAGCCTGGCCAAAGCCCAGCTCTACCTAAACCCAAGCAGGAGAAAACCACTATCATTTCTGTGCCAGCTGAGTCGCTGGGCTGGAAAAGTCATTCATGTAAGTAAATGATTTGCCTCTATCTGGTGACTCCAGGGTCACTATCAATAGCCCTAACACAATCTGTGATCGCAGCCCAAGAGAAAAGTAAAACAGTTTCCTTCCAAAAAGACCATCATTACATGGACTGATAGCACAGCCTCACAACTCCAAGGCTTTGACATCATCTCATAGATTAGGAAGATTTTCATGCCAGACAACACTTTAGTAGTCTACATGGGCATTGAAGGGCTGTTGTAATGAGCCCTGTAAAATGAAATGCTGACTATAAAAAGGAGGAAACAACTGATTGCCTTCAGCATTCAGGAAGATGTATGAGGCCAAAATAAGTTTAGCAGACGTAATCAGCTCCCATCTCCTTTTAGCATGTGCATGAGTTAGTAACTTTGCAGTTACCAATGCAGGGGTGAGAAGAACCACCTGCCTAAGACACATGGGACATGGTAGCAGAGTAAGGGGATGAGCAGAAGAAGAAACTATAAAGTCTTGCTGGCAGAGAGAAGTAAGGCTGCAGTGTCTAGTGAGGTAGAATAAGTGTCTCTTCGCTTTGCAAACAAATAATGACCTTGGTTATCTAGACCCTGATCTTACTTTCCCTGAAGCTGGTGCCAAAGTGCTCCTTGGGTTCACCATTGCACAACAGGCTCCAGCCTGTTTAATCCGTAAGTGATACTCTGCCCCTGCAAATGATCCATGTGAGCAGGGTGGTGAGCCAGTCAGTGTGGCTCCCTGTGCCAATGATAAAGCTGATCTCATGGGAAGTTATTGTGCCAATGCTTTTAGGCAGTAAACTTTTGGGCAGAAGTCATGCAAATGTTCAGATTAATTTAGGTATGCAAGTAGCCCAGGAAAATCGATGGAATCACTTAGATGATTAAAATTACTCTGTCCAAAGTATTTGTAGCCTCTGTACAGGTCCCTGGTCTGTATGGATGGCTTGCACACAGATCTGTGCACTTGTGAAGATTAAAAAAGAACTTTTTCATTAAGAGAACTTGAATGCAGAGCGACTTGAATGCAGGAAGCGACTGAATAAAGTGAGTTATTCTTTTCCCACTGGCATGTGTTGTTTCTAGGTCTTTGTGTTGATGTTGCAGTATACAGATACTGTCTGTGAGAGACATGAAGAACTGTTATGGCAAGCTCTGTGAGTCCCTGGTGCTTGCAAGTGTGGTTTCTTTATTTTTAGTATTTCCTGGATAAGGGTTGAATCCATCCATGTGCAAAAGATCACAGTTGACAGAGAGGGGAGGCATGCATGTGTTTCGAGACATGTGCCTGGGGTGGCTGTGGTTATATAAGGGCTCTTTTGACACGGCCAATTACATAAAACGGTAATACAGGAGAGGAAGGCAGTGCATGGATGCAGAGAAGGAATCTGGCTGTAGCAGTGGAGCCTGTGTCACCACAGGTGATGGGAATAAAGCAGGAGAAGGGTCACCAGGCAGGTACATCAGGATTAGGCCCGTCCAGTGATCCCCAGGTGCTGCTGACTCGGAGCAAGCAAAGCAGGAATCCTCCTGCTGGAGCCCCTGTGTTGGATGGCCATCGGCAACCGCATGGCAATGCCTCTGCAAGCACTGGGCAGAATGAGGCCATGAAGCATCCCAGTTAATAAGACGCAATCTTTGCAAATCTGCTTCTTTCGTTATGTTTTTAACCAAAATATCTTTACTGAGCTGCAGGACACAGGGCAGTTCTGCCACTGCAGTGGTGGGAGGGGGCAGCAGGACTAGTGCTTGTTTAATGACGTGTGTGCACAGCCCGGAGAGGACACCCACAGGAATGCCCAGTGAAGCATATGCTCCGGCTGCGGGAGCTCAGTCCCCAGGGGAGGATCCACTGCTCTGAAATCCCTGAAGCTGGCACATGGCATTGGGAAAGGTTTTCCTCAGTGAAAATGAAATTCAGAATTGTCAGGGCGGGCAGTAGGTGATCAGCCCAAATCATAACGTGGACCCTTCTCAACATACAAGGAGGGCCTCACCACTAGAGCATGCTCATCTCTCTCTGTAGGTAACACTCTTGCTCTGGCATCACAGCCCTCCCTCTCTGGTGCATGGCACTGTGCCTGCTGGCAGAAAGGAAAAGAGGATGGAAGTTCGTGCCACTTGGCCTGTCCTACTGAATTTCAGACAAGAAATCAGAGATCCCCCATGAGAAAGCCATAATGCATGTGTGCTTCCTGTGCTTTAACCTATGTCAGCCTTTCCAAGTGTAAAGGCCAGCACTGTGTCCAAGCAAAGGGTCACAAAGGGCTAAATTTTGTCACTAGAGCAAATGTGTGATCACCTGCTGTGCAGTTTCCAATGAGCCATGCTGTCTGTGCAGCTTGTGGCATGGACCCAGGACATGGTGACCCCTCTGTGACACAGCTCTTCTTCATACAGGGCTCCTTTATTTCACAGTTCACTGCTGAGGGACACATCTGTGTCCTCCTACTGATGCAGCCACCAGGTTCAGCAGTAGGAAGGAGCACCCAAATGAGGGGTGTATGTCAGTCACATTTGGTGGGGTTTTAGGAGATTGCCTTCCCTGGGGAAATACACGTTTAGCAGGTTTTGGTTGGTAACGACCCGGGTGAACTGGGGCACTGGGGCTCCTACCCGCACCCTGCCTGCCCGCCCGTGTGAGCATGGCACAGTGTCAGTCTCAGCATTGTGGTGCAGGCTGGCCAGCTTCCATGCATTCCCAACAGATGGTGCTGCGGTGCCACCAAAAGCTAAAGGCAGGCGTGGAGAAGGAGAGGTTTTAGGGAGTTTCCTTGCTCCCCATGCTTTGCCCCACGGTTTCCCGGTTGAATTGCAGTGGGTTTTGTTTTCCCCACAGCAATGTGCACAGACTTTCCCTGGCTTCAGTGTTTATCCCTAACAGCTCAACAGCAGGACCCAGCCCGCAGAGCTTCCACCTGTCTGCTCACTCTGTTCATCCACCTGCTTTGGTAGACAAACTGTGACCCATGACTGATTCATGATGAGCTTGATGGAGACATCCCATCAAGTCCACAGCCCATGGTGTGGGAGCAGCTCTGCCATGTGCTGTTGGCACGGGGGCTTCAGCCACACTGTGGTTTGGCACTGCCACCCCTCCTCCTGCCTAAATGTTATTTATGTTGTAGAGTCTTTTCTTTCTTGAGATAATGGTGGGGCTTTTGATGTCCCAGGGATTTGAAGCCTCATGGGCTTTAGGGCTGGCAGTGGTGGAGTCTTCATGTCAAGCTGTGATGAGCAGTTATGCTGGCAAGGAAGCCATCCCTGCCTGGATGGTTTGGCTTTTGGATGGATCTTGTGTCCTGGCTTTTCTCTCCTGATGCCTTTAAATCTTCTGCCCACCTGCTCAGACTGTAGGGATGGTAAGATTCTGTTGCATGGACCTTCCCTAGGAGACATTTCTCTAGCTCTGCAGACACTGGGACCAATAAAGGTCAAGTACCACCTGCAGCTGTTTGTCAGGGCCTGAGTGCACTAACAGGTCTTAAGTGTCCTGATGAGCTTCACCTGGGGCCTCCCCTTGCCCCAGTGTGTACTGGGAGCTCTATTTAAGCTCAGCCCAGGAGATGTACCCCATTCCTGAGTTATATTGTAAGGGTGAGAGTCTCAATCTTGCCCTGCTCTGCCTGGCCAAGAAGCTGTTCTGCCACTGTGAGCTTTCCTGGTGATCTCAACTCCTGCTGGATCCTGGCTGTGCTCTCTGCACCTGCCCTGCTCAAGAGTCAGGTACTGTGGGGTGTTCCTTGCCCTTTTGGCTCTCGTTGTGCTCAGTCCAGAGGGTGCAGCTTGCCCTTGCTGTGCCCTCCCATTGCTTGTGCTGTGTTTCTGAACCCAAGGGATGCTGCAAATGCTTCAGGCAAGGGAAGAAGCTATCAATGTGGGGAGAATTCATGTGGTTTGATTTCATCAGTGCAAGGGGAAGGGGAGTAAAGTACTTCTGTATGTGTGCTTTTAGTACTTACCTGCCTGCTCTTGTTGCTTGTGGGAGCTGTGCTTGAGCAGCTCAGTGTTGCCCTGCTGGAGGTGCAGGGTGTATTTGCTGACCCTCTCTGAACCTTCTCCGATTTCTTTATGCCTTTAGAAACTCATTTTCCTCTGGTATGATGTGGCAAATTTGTGCCAGGGAGTTAAGCTCATAAAAAACTTGTGAGTGGTGGAGAGCTTCCCCCTTGGCAGTGGGGCATTTCTTTGGGGATATGTTCCAGGTTGAGCACCCAGCCTGGCACCACTGCAGCTGCTGGGGCCCCATGTGGGAGCTTTGATGAAACATCAGCTGTTCATGATTTTTGAGGGACTGTTGGAGTCAACATGTGTAAGTTTGATTCATATCTTCTTCATTTAAAAATTATATCCTTCTTCTATTCCCCTTCCTCTGGAAGATTTGATACTTTCTAAACACTTCAGAAACAAATCAAGTAATCGTTAGGGGCTGCCAGAGAATGACTCTGGGAAACTGAACTGAAATGGGACCCTTTTGATAAGGGCTGGAGACTCAGCCTCTTGCCTTGGTCTTGTGTCAACACTGGCTTTAAGACTGCTACATAACATCTCTGCAGCGAGCAGGAGTTTTGTGGCTGCACTGAGTGAGAGTTCTTACTGCCTTTAGTGTAAGCAGGTAGGTACCTGTTAATCCCCAGAGCACAGCTGTGTGAAGGGTGATAAAGGCTCCATATCTCACCAGTCCTGACCTCAGGGCTTGGCTGCAGCAGGGTCTGGGGAAAGGTCTTTGTGGTAGCAGGCATAGGGGTTAGCTGTGCACCTCAGGGAGATGCCCTCTGAAGAGGGAGGCTAGTCAGTAAACTTTAAGCTACAAGGGTGGTTTTGCTGTGAATTCTGCAGCAAGGTGTAGGTGCTGGGCAGTGGGATGCAGGCTGGAGCAGCTGCAAAGCCCCTGTGGGTAGGACAGTGGGTGCCACCTGTGTCACATGGCCTCAGTGGCACAGGGGACAATGTCTCTTCAGGAGTGCAATTACGCTGTTACATCCTGGGCAATATACAGTCAGACTGTGTTTAACACAGCAGCTTGGCTCTGCTGGCAGCCAGTAAAGCTGGCTCTGGTCTAGGAAGGGTTCATGGACCTTCCCCTCCTTGCTCCCTTCAGTGTGCCCTGTGGTGAGGTGCTCCTTTGCCCTGGCTTGGAGAGAAGGGGTCACCTTTCTCCCTGCACTCTGAAATCATGCTGGCTTCTGGCACAGCCTTGCTCAGGAGTGTCTGCACCCTGAGGATGCCTCAGGGAGGTGGAGAGGATGGTGTCTGCCCAGGGAACACACTGCAGAGATGCTGTGTGTGATTCAGGCGAAGCCTGTGCCCGGCAGGGTCAGGAGCTGATGGCCATGGTGTGCTGAGGCACACTGTGCTGTTACATCCACTTGTCCCTAGAAGCACTCCTGGCCCTTCTGTGGGTGGGATTGACAGGTCTGTTCCTTCCTCTCTCTTCCCAAACACATATTGGGAGTGTCCTGGTGTCTGGTCTGGCTGTGGTGTGATATTGGGTTATGGTGACATTAATCCTGGAGAGGTGGTAGTGCAGAGACAGCAGATGTGGCAGGGTGCTAAGGGGGTGGTGCTGGGAGCAGCAGCAGAGGGATGTTTTCTGCCTTGCTTAGGTTGATGTTTCCCTGAGTGCAGACCTGCACAAACACTCAAACCTGCTCACATGCCTTCCTCGTGCTCCCTGCGTGCCGGTTTCTCTGGGCACTACATCCTTGCAGTCTGCCTGCACTGCAGGATGAATTTACTGTTGTTGAATAGTAACAGTGCTTAAAGAAGACAATAGGGAAAATACGAAAACACATTTCAATAAAGAATTGAGCATTCAAACTCACTTTACAGGAGTTCATTATGTCCCTGCCCAGCCCCTAGCACAGCCTGTGTGGCTCCTGTCACCAGCAAACATCCCTGAAATGAGGTGAGCCATGAACAGCCTCTCAAAGCATCGATCAAATCCAATTATTAAGAGACTCAAAAAGCAGCTTGGGCATTGATCTGTGAGCTGACAGCACTGTGCTGCTTGGCCAGGACTTTGATCTAAATGAGCACCCCATCTTTCAGATCCAACATCATTCTCTTGCCAAAAACTGAAATTGCCCTTTTGTATCTTGAGGCCGTGAAATTAAGTGATTCCTTTTCAGGTCATGTGCACCCCTGAAAAGCACAGACTGGGTTGATTTTCCAGAAACCCAGGGGAACCCTTGAATAAATACACAATCAAGTGACTAGTTCCCCTAATTAATGCTGACAGAAAAATTTGATCCCCACCTCTATGTAGAAGAAATGATGCTGATATCAATTCACCCTAATTTAGTTGAAATTACCTGAATGAATGCATGGCTGCACTTCAGAATAGTAAGAACATTTTGGCTCTATTCTCACATGAATATTTTTCCTTTGGATGCAGTCTCATTGAATTCAGAAAGACTTCTCAACATTGTATCCCTTTAAACAAATATCTGTTAAAATTAACCTTAATTTCTTGGGCTGAAGTACTGTCCTGGAGGGAGAGCCCTGGTAGTGGTGATGGTTTTATTGTACTTTTGTGTGGCAGGTGAAAAGCTCAGCAAGGCAGCCAGTCTCCTTTCTTCTCTTCCTCTGCCTTTGGCCTTTGAGCTCCAGCTTGTAGCTCAAAGAGATGAGAGGAAAATATCTGCTCAGTGGGGCATAGAGCAGTAACTTGTACCTAAGTCAGCCTTTGTCACATGCCACCACTTTGAGGAGAAACAGGCTGACTCCTTTGAACTTGCTTCTTGCATCCTGCCCTTTCAGCAGCATCAGTGGGCCATGGCTCGGGCCTTGGTTGAAGTTTTGCTCTGTGTCCTGGTTTGGGGGATTTGGCTTCTGCCTGCACAGGGGAACACTGAGATCTGCTGGGTCTCTGCACAGGGTCTTGCTCACCCATCTTGTGCTCTGTGCAGGCTTTGGTGGTTGGGGTCTTGGCTAACCCATCCAGGATTGATGCTGTTGCAGTCCTGGAGCATCTGCATCATTATTCGTTTGGCTCTGCTGCTACAGTCATGGGAGTGGGTGACTGCTTGTCAAATATGGACCTTCCATGGATGGGCTCCTTGAAGATTCTCATCTCTGCTGGTGTCACCACAAACTCATCTCCTTTTGGCCTTCCATGTCTGCCCTGGCCCTGACATTGCCACTGTGCAGCCCCAGTTAGAGATAAGCCCCCAGTTCCAGGAGGTCTGACAGTTAAATTACCTTCTGCAGGTTTTCAGGGCCCATAAGGTGAGTTTTTAACCTGATGCCTGTGTCTGATATGATTTCTGACTACTCTCAAGTTTCAGTCCTGCTGGGAGTGCAGGGGCTCTGTGAGGAGGTAGCCTGGCTGAGTGGTAGTGATGGGACATGATCTTTCTCCTCCCTTGGAAGAAGCACAGTGAAGGCAGGCTATGGGAGGTCAGGTTAGAGTAGGCTGCTGCAGTGAGCAGGAGCACCTCCACAACTGTCCTCTCCAGAGCATGTCCCTGAGATCCTGGACCTCAAAGCTCAAGAGGAGTTTTGCTCCTGATGGCTCCCTCCCTTGGCCCTCCCCACTCCCTTCCCCTGCATGGTGGTGGGTGATGCATCCCATCCCACTGTGGGCTGTCTGCAGGAGATCCAGGCTATAAAACTGGCCCGGGCTGGACCAGGGAGAAGCCAGTTTGCCCAAGAGGATGTGAGTGAAGCATCCCTTTGCAGGGAGACCCGGGCTGTCCCGTGCCAGGGCTGGTGGCACTAGGTGGCACCATTGAATTAGGAGCCGAGGGGATTGGACACGCAGGACTCAGGAGCCAGCAGCTGTCTCCCAAGGGACTTGGGGAGAGCTGCTTGGGGTATATTCTGCTGGAGTATCCTCTGCCACAGCTTTAGCTGTTTCCTAGTGCTGAGAGTACGTGCACCCCTCATGCTCAGAATATCTGAGCAGCAGAGCTGCTGTTGGCCTTTGGAACCTCTCCCCTTTTCCCATCCGAGCAATGTGGGGTCAGGTCCCAGCAGGGCTGGAGGAGCTGTGGGTTCATCAGAGCAGGGGTAGAACACAGCTGCTGAATATTTCTGGAGCTTCTTAATCCCTCACCAGCACTCTGTGGTCTGGTTGGGTAATTAGCCCTTCTGGCGGCAATTTGTGGCAGCAGGAAGGAGGGGATTTTCCTTTTCCCTGTTTCACTTTATCATCTTTCCATTTCTGGCCTTTTATCTTGGTCCATCATTACAGGGCCTTTGCTATAAGCTCATGGTTTGCTCAAAGCCAGCCTGTACAGAGAACTTGCTGTGGGTGTTGCTGAGAGGGACACAAGTAAGAAAACTGCAGGAAGAGCTACTCAGAAGATTTTTTTTTTTTCCCCCTACAAGATTTTTATTAAAATATAATATTAATCAAAGCCTTTAGTGGAACATCTAGTTTTTGAAATTGGAAAGCAATACTTTCTGGGGGTATTTTTGTTGTAAATATTTAATGTCCCACTTCTGTAATGCAACCCAAGTATAAACTAATGGAAAAATAGTGTTGGGAGGGATAATAGACTGCATGCAGAAAATTTGAGACTAATTATCCAAACTAATTAAAATAAGTTGCTGTAACTGAATAGTAATTGATTAAAATTTGCTATTATGCTATGAGAACAAACATAAAATATCCTTTTGTTGCAGGAAAAATTATTGCTGCCCACTTGTTCCCTGCTGCTAATACTGTGGTATCAGGAGCAAACCCAGTGAGTGGGGCTGTGCTGCTTGCTGCTGGAGGGGAATTATGTTTCTTGTGCTAGTGCAGGGGGTAGGGTTGCTCATGGCTCCTTTGGGAAGTGCACATAGCCTGCAGGGAGTCCTGGGGCTGGTGGCAGCAGCAGAGTGTGGGGCAGTATGGCTTTGCAGCTCTGTGCATTTGAGCATCCTTATTTTGGAGCTGGACCAGCCCCAGGCCTGTCCAGGGAGGACCTTAGACTGACTCAGAAAATGCAGTGTGAAATTCCTATAGCTACAACTGATGGATTACTCAAAGCTTAGGTGGTTATTACATTTATTCTATAAATAAATTATCCTATTACCCACAGTAATACTGTAACTATATGCTAATATGTTATTATGTGCTTAAGTTTTTCTACCTCTGATGCAAACTTGTCCCTCTATAGAAAATCATTCTGAGCTTTCCTCGTGGTCTGCCTGCTGTCTGCTCCTGCCTGCCCAGCACTGATCCAGCCTTGTCTGACTCCCATTCTGCTTCCTCCCTGGAAAGGGCAACAGCTGAAATACAGTGCAAGAAAACTCATTTCCCCTTAAAATATAAAACATGTCAGTGATGTATAGCAGTTGCTGCTGTTGATGTCAGTGAATTCTTATTTAGGTTCAAATGTGTTCAGCTTTTTGACTTGCCATTCAGAAAACATGTGAGAGGGAATAACAGTGGATGAGTAAGCACAAGTTTTGGCAGTTGGAGTTAAAGACGTCACCTGAGATTAGGCATCAGGAGCTTTTTAGAAAACTTATGTTATCTCTTTAATGCCATGAAGTATCAGTTAATGCATCGAATAGACTGTCACACAGGGTATCAGGACCATGATTAGGCAGTTTCTTAGACCTTGCCTGTCAGCAGAAAGATATGGTCTTGGCATCTCTTCCAAAATAGTTCCCTGAGACTTTGTTTTGGGGAGAGACAGGTAAAGTTTTCACTGATTAGACAAGGGGGACTTGAGAAACCACATGGCAGGAGTGATAAAAACTGATGCATGATGGGGAGGGAACTAAGCTCTGGAGGCTGCAATGGATAGAGCTAGAGACTCAGGTGGGGGTGGAGAGAATCTGAAATGAGGCTAAACAAGTAATTGGCATTGTGTGTTCATCCTTTCTTCCCATTTTTCTTTGTCTAACACCTAGTTGATTAGACAAACTGACCCATCCTTAAACCAAAAGGTTATTTCTTCTAAGAAGTGCAGAAGAGATGCTGAAATCAGCACTCTGCTTGTTTGTATGTATTTAGCACTGCCTGGTGTCACTGGCTGCTGAGTCTGTAGCTGCTACTTTTCAAGGGAATTTCAGCTTGCTTGTCCCTGTTGTCCTGAGCTCTGCTGTGCAGTTGGTCCCTTTGCTAATGCATCGCTGGGTTGGAACCTCACCTTTAGGGAAACCAGTCTTCAAATGAGACCCCACAGAAAAAAAAACAACCTTGGGAATACTTCCTTGTTTCTGAGAAGCAGGGCAAGCTTACCAGGAGATGATCCTGTAACCTGTCCTTTGCACAGGTACAGTGCTGTCGGCATGCATATCTTGGGTTTCTGAGCCTTCCAGGCATGGACATGTCTCATGTCAGCCATGGACCAGTTTCCCTTCATGTGCTCCTTAGGAAAGGAAGGAACAGTGAGTGTTTTGTGATGCTAAGCTGCCATTGGTTCTTAATGCATAATCCTTTATTAGCAGAGGCAGAGCCCAGGAAAACCTGGACTCCTTGATTTCCCTTGAATGAAAAGCTTTCTGCCAATTCTGTTGACCAAGGAAACTTATCTCCCCACCTCAGCCTTCATCAAGCAGTGGAAGGTGTGGGGTTTTTTGTTTTTTTAGCATGGTGAAGCATGGAGCATATGAAAGCTACTGTTCTTGAACATCACTCTTAAAAGCCAGTGTACAGTGGTGATGCTGTGGTTTGTGTTTCTGGAGAGGGGCACTGCAGTGGTCTGTATAAAAGTGTCTTGAGTTAAATGAGCTGGTCCTGAAGCCCCTGGGGACTTGCTTGAGGGTGGCAAATTTTACAGCAGGCGGTACTTTGCCAAAGCCATGCAGAGCACCAGGCACTTATCTCAGTGTGGCAGTGGAGCCTCCAAGGAGCACACAAGTGGTTCAGCTTCCCCATGGAGTGCTAGTGTTGGTGTCCAGCAGCTGCATTAGCCTCAGCAGGATATTGCACAGCATGTATGGCACTTCAGGGTAAAGGAAATAATGGTCTTGCTAAGGTCACTGTCTCAAAAACATACAGTCTTGCTCCACTTAGATTCTGCACTGGAATCAATAGTTCAGCAGCCACCCTGATCTTGTGCTGCTGAAAGTCTCTCTAATCTCATTTTATGCAAATGTTTCCTGTTCTGTGTTTCTATGTCTTTCCTTTTCAGTAGTGTCTGTTTTCAGACCAGAAGGAGTGTGAATGCTGCACTGAGGGCCATCAGTCCGCTCTGAATTAGGGTGGATGTTCCATACTTGGCATGTGAGATGAGCTGTCTGGTTTGGGAGGATGGTACCTCACTGAGAGGCTGCACACAATTCTGTGATTGTCTTATGACTGACACCCCCCCCTTTTCTAATCTAACATGGTTAGACTTTCCACTGTCACAGTGCACACCTGTTTGCTACATATTGTTCTGTGTTGTGCAGTCCATTGCTACATTGGTATGAGGGGCAGTGTTGTCTTCTCCGCTCTGTAGAGGTGCCTGCAGGTGTTCAGCAGCTCTTGCTACTGTGTGCAGTTCACCTCCTTGTCTCCACCTCCCTCTGCAGCCTGTGAGCTGCCCTTTAGTGTGTTATCAGTCCTTCTCTCAAGCACTTTCCACGTGTGTTCCAGGCTGCTGGAGGGCTTTGGCAGTGGTGCTCCCTGCTCTCCCCTCTGTGGAGTGTGGGACTACCCCCACCATCTCTGCTCCTTTCTCTACGCACTTTGTGCCACCAAACCACAAAGGAATGAGGGGTGTGGAGTCCTTTGTGCAAGTGGCCCACAAAGCCAGGCCACCTAAAGCATTTAGTGTGGTTTAGGAGGGGACTAACCTTTAGACAGCAGGTTTGAGCTTTATTAAACAGCTGGAGCTGTTCTGACAGTTGGCTCCCCTGGGCACTGGAGAGGGATGAAACCAGTCTGTGTTGCTAATTGCAGATGCTCATCCTTCACTGAGAGCCAATATCTTTTAAGGGATCAAGCCACCCCACTGCCTTCAATATGGGCAGGGCATGGAAGGTCACTACACCATGGATATACAGTTAAGCAGAAAGTTTCTGCATCCCTATTCTCCTTGCTTAGTAAAAAGTGCTCAAGGGGCTTTGACTGTTGCTAGTTATAGTGTGCCTTACTTAATTTTTATTGTAGGAAGAGTTCAGTGTGAATGCAGAGAGGACTTGAATGTGTCTGGTGCTGTGACTGGGAAGTAGGACATTCACAGACCTGCCAGGCAGAAGTTCCTCTCTGTGTCCTGGTGGTCCTTCTGGAACCCTGGGGAGCTGTATGGGTGGTGATGCTACATCAGAGAGGTCTGGGTTACGTTGCAGAGGAATAAGAGAAAACGGGGAGTGCAAAATCTGCTGGAGGATGAATGAACTCTGGGGTTTTCTCTGTATTTTATGGGTGTGCTTTGCAATGCTGAGCCCAAGTGTAAACACAAATACAATACAAATACTTATTTGCTACTACTACTGCGTTTTCCCTACCCAAAATCATTCTGCTGTAGTGTGTGCTCAATCATGTTGTTAATTAGGAATGGACTAGTGCACTTCTGTTATTAAAATTCTTCCTACTTCTTTTAACTAACTACAGCGTCTTTGGACTTGTGCCCACTTCAGTTTTAAACCTTTGAGAAACCTCTAATCTGCTCAGTGCAGACCAGCCAATTATTTTTTTTTTTTTTGCTATTTTTAAACAGTAAATATTCATTGAATGCTGATTTTCTTGATGCTGATGGGGATGCCTCTTCAAATAAGATTCATTTTTTCCTCCATATCTTCCTTAGGGTTAAAAAATACTTAGGAGATGCACTTCCATCAGCCTGGTACTGAGTGGGGGAAAAGGTGATGGAAGAGCAGCTGTTTAAGACAGACCTTTAGGGTGAATGCAGCCATGCTGGAGATTTGTAGTGCATTCAAATGAGAATAATTTATCTGGAGCCGTAAGATGCTGTGCATTGTTTTCCTGTTAAAGCATATTGGAAATAGAGAGGAGTGACTTTTTCAGGATGGGTGTTTATCAGTTTGATCCTGGGCTCAGGGGTCAGACATTGCATGCCACAACATCTACTGAAAAACAGAACTCCATGGGGTTACCAATTACTCACTGATTTATTGAATAGTGTTTGGGTTCACTGTAGTTTTATAAGAGCTGAGTCATTTCAGGTGAAACTTTCCATGTCACCTTTGCATTTTGGGAAAGATTACTTTTTTTGCATGGATGAAAATGAACTGAGATTAAAGTAAAGTTGTGCCTGTCCTGGGTGAACCCAACCACCTGATGGTACCTCACATCACTTTAAGCATTAAACTTGAACATGCATTTAAACAAGCTGTGAGCTATAGCAGGCACTAAACTCTGGTTCCAAACACAGTCTTTCATCATGTTAGCTTTTAGCTGAAAAGGCAAGTCTTTTTTTTCTTGCATTTTCTTGTGTAAGCAGGTCTGTCCTCATTACTGCAGACTTGTTCTTATTTTATTCTCCAGGGTTTTGTGCCATAGCAAAGTGTTATTTGGGGGTGTAGTTTCATACAGATAAAGAATAGGAAAAGTCCTGGATGTAACCCAGGGCAGGACCAATGCTGACCTTTGGAAAGGTATTTGTAAGCCATTCATGTCTGTTCTTGCTTTGTAATATGTATGACTGAGAAGCAATGACCTAGGAAAGCTCCTTAGGCTGGAGTTAGAAAAGCTTAATTGATGCTTCCCAAACTGATGCCTTTATAAAAGTGCAAAATGCATCTTCCTTCTAAGGTTTGCTTGGCTTTGTTCTTCCTTCTCTGGATGTAACATTCCATCAAGACACAGCAGTCAGTGGCTGCCTGACCCACTTAAGGTAAATATTAACTCAAGAAAATGCATTGTCATCTGTTAAATAAGAACTATAAAGGGGAAGCCAAAGCAGGAGTACCATCCCTGCTCTTCTCTACCTGCCTTGAAACTGATGGCCCTGTATGTTTTATTCCAGTCCTGCAGCAGGACAGTAGCTCTGCCCTCTTACAGGGATGTCAATCAAAGGGCTTTGCTGTGGTAAACAATAACATTAATTATCTTGACAGCTGGTGGCAAGAGTTAGAAGGCTCAAAACTTTCCCAGAGGAGGAGTTAAGATGAGAGTTCGCAGATAGAGTTAATACAGTCTCCTGTTGCTGCCTTGATGCCTGGGGAGCTGACATGATGGATCAGGATGGCAGGTCTGAGGGCTAATAAGAAATGGTGCTTATGTGGCTTGTGCTGCCCTCCCTGAGGGGGCTCTGCTGGAGCCAAGTGATGTGCTGCCAGCAGTGTGGCTGCAGCCACAGGACCCTCAGGAGGGGGCTCGTCAGGTGCAGGCCCTGCTCCCCAGCTGGACTGCCCAGCCACGCTCTCTCCTGTGTTTCTATGAATTCCAGCTTCAGGTAGTTCAGACTTAGCTCAGATACAATGCTTGGCTCTTACACCTGGGCTGTGGGCAGCATTTTCCTTTGGGGAAGATGCTCAGGAGATTAAGACACCATGTTTGCAGCATCACCTTGAGCATGTGCTCTTTGTTCAACCTTCCTTATTGACACAGTTGCTCACCAAGTCCTAACCCCCAAAATACAGCCTTGCTGCTGTTAACACTGTGTGGAATAGAACAGAACCCAGGACTCAGCTCAGATGTTCTGCTAATTTTTGTGCTGTGTGATGATCACATAAGCAGTCAAATTACTCTCTGAAGTGAAGTCACCCTTGGCAGTGGTCAGCTGAGGAAGTCTAGAAGACACAATTAACAAGGTGACTTTAGCAGACTTAAAAATAGGTCTGTGGAAGTGCTTTTAAGGACCTGGAGGGACTTATGTCATCTTACTGGGGTGCTGAGGGCTGTGTAGGAGGAGAAAGCTATATGGAAAGGTAAAATGGGAATGTAAAATGGAGGTCAGTTCTTATATAGCTGTTACTAATTGTTTTAAGTGTTTTGGGGTCAGCAAAGATCCGGGCTTTTCATTTGATTATGGCACTGAGCAGGTAGTTAATCACACAAATGAGAACCTTGTGATGCTTTTAAATAAACAGTACATACAATTTAAAATTTGTGGTTTGTAAGCACTACAGGCTTTGTTACTCTCTTTAGAGCATGGCTGTGTGGTTTATAGATTGGTGGTCTGTGGTGCTCTTAAATGCATGGGAGCTGTGCTAATGAAACCTGGCTGCTCCTATGGCATCAGGGCTGTACTGCCCAAGAACAAATCCTTCAGATGACTTTCTGGCTCTTCAGAAGCCCACTGTGTGTGTCACCCTGACAGCCAGCCAAAGATCTAGTGCTCTGCTGGGAAACATCAATGTGGAGGGGGAAACCTGAGCACTCTACCCCAGGAACACCAGGACAAAAAACCTTCAGGATCTTTTTTTACAAGCAAACTGCAAGCACAAAACTTATTCACGTAGCTGAGAAACAGGCAGGACACGTGAGTGAGTCTGAAGCAGCCCCTGGGGTGTTGATCTCTCTTTGAGGGGGTTTCCCCCTCTTTATGAGTTAAATCTCTCATCAGTGGTCTTATTGAATTCAACATGTAAGAAACTTGACCATGCACTTCATCTCCCTAGAGATGAAGAACTCCCAGAACTGTGAGTTGGGAGCATAAAGCTGAATTAATGGCCCAAGCAGAAGAAAACTTTTCATGGGAAAGGGTGGCTTATGTTGCTCTTCTTCATTCTTTTATTTTTACAAAGCAAGCCCAAGTGCTGGTGTGGGACTGACTTGCAGATGAAAACTAATGAGGGAAATTACTGCCTTAATGAAGAAAATGCTACTAGCAAGTTGTGAAAAGTACTTTAATCATAATTAATGGAACAAAATTAAAACTGAACTTTAACTCTTCTCTGGTGTTTTAATTAATAATTAAGTTTAATATTGGTTATGGAACATCTTCGCATGCTCCCAAGCACCTGTGTCGGAGCAGTCAGGAGAATGTAGCAGTTTTAGAAGCTTCTATGATGATACATTCATAAAGTTTAGGCTGGAGGGACCTTTGTAATCTACTTGCATAAATAGCCAGCTCTGTAATATCAGTGGACTGAGATGTAACATGGTCCAGAGTGTTGTTACACAAGGTGTAGTTGACAGTGTGATGGTGCCACAGCTGCCTCATAAACCATTTCTACTGTTCTTCAGTCTGCTTTGTATTGAAAGTGCAAACTCTTTCTTAAAAGTTGTATTTATCATCCCTTTAGAGAGTGCTGCAGCTCCACTGTAAAATATTGGCCAGGGGATGATTTCTGGTGGATTTTTTTTTTTGTTTAATCCACCCTGAGCTACAGGATATCTTCCAGAAATATTAGACTACAAGATAGTGTCACTGCCTGTGGAGGCTGGGTGGCAGCAGGTGTGATCCCTGTGGTTTGCAGTGGCTGTGCTCTTTCCCAATGCTCAGCTTCCCCATCCCAGGCAGAACACTCATTTCTCCCAGCATTCTGCTCCATCTGGGTAGGTCGAAAGTACTTCTCCTGTGAGTGCCTGTCTTGTGTTTAAGCTTTCTTCAGAATGTAGCTGGAAAACAAGAAGAGTATGTGAAGATGTAACTAAAGCTGATGGGTGCCTGGAAGTTACAAGCAGGTCTGTAGCACTGGGTGTTGTGATGATCGAGTTCTACACTACACTGAGGAGCTTTGGGAAGCCTGTGGGCAAAGCAGATGCCTGGGAGGAAAAAGCACTTAGAAATAAAAGTTTCCAACTTCTAAGGTGTCTGCTCCAAAAGCTGTGATGGTGGGTGAGGACACTGCTGCCCTGGGGTCACCCCAGCTCATCCTTCCCTTGGGCACCAGCCCTGTGCTGAGTGCTCCTTGGCATGGTATCTCACAAACATGGGCTGGGGAATTTGCCAGCTAGCAAGGGGTGGTTCTGGAACTGCAGAATTTGTAGTGGTCTTTGCTTTTTCTGGCCATGCTGATTAGAAACTTTTATGGCATCCTTTTATGGCATTGAGAGGACTTAATTTTTTTTAAAAAAAAGATAAACCAGGAGGAAAAAGATGACTCCTGTGATGTCTAGAAACTCAGGAGGTGAGGACTGTAGTACTATTGCATAGGACTGAATGGAAACTAGGAGACCTCCTATGCTGCAGTGGAAGGGGCTTACAAAGGAGAGGGATGTGCTGTTTCCTTTGACCCACAGTGTGATAACCCCTCTACCAAAATGTAGGCTTGGTTCTAAATAGCTGAGGGCCTTGTAGGAACACTCCTGCTTCACCTCAGTGGGCTGCCTCCCGTGGGAAATGTGCTTTGCTTGTGTATGTTGTTCTTTCAAATATGTCCAGCTTCAAAATGAAACTGGCGCATGTCATGGAGGTGAAAAGATGGGAGATGTGAGGAAGCTGAAATCCTCATCCAGTGAACACTGCACATGTGTGACATTACATTGGTGCTCTTCCTTAACAAGGCCATTCTTATTTGTGCAGGAAGATGGCTGAGAGATGAACAGTTGCTTTCAGAAGGTCTTTGCCTTTGTCTGCAGGTGCTTGCAAAGCCTCCTATTACACTGATCCAGTGCTGAGCATTATTTAGAGGCATTGCTCAGAATAGCTGATTCTTTCTGGTTTTACAGGATTATCTTCAAAAACAGCAGTAATGCCATGCAATTGCTTACCTCTTTCACCTCTTCTCCAGCCCTCAATCTTCCTTAATGTTTACCCTGTTTCTGTATTCTTTGAATGTTCTATGAAGGTGCAGAAAACAGTAAGGAACAATCAGAAGTTGGTAAAAAGTGAGCTTTGAGTCCTCAAATGCAAAGATTCGTACTGGGATGATGACTCAGTTGTTATCTCGTCAGAGAGTAAACCACTATTGAGTTACATGTCAAATCTAAACTGCACCAAAGTTTTGAATTTGAAATCTGAAACACTTGCAACACAGTTCTCATAAACAAGTTATGGGTCAGAAATTAGTCACCAAAACCATTGTGACTAACTTAAAATAACAAGATAAATGGGGGGGCAGGGGAGGAAGAAAAAAATCTGCTCAGAGGTAATTTGCAAGCTGAATAAAATAGTATTAAAATTATTCATTAAGCTTATCAAGCTTTATTCTTGAGTAATGTTGTGTCATCACTAGCAGGTGGTGGGAGAAATGGCACAGCATACCATAATTAGTAATAGCCTTGTATTTTTGATGCTAGTTTGTCTGTGTGATTTACATCCAGATGGTTTTGAAAATGGAACCAAGATAAAATACAACTTCCTGGATCAGAATTTGCGTCCTAGTTAATGATATAATTCAGAGCTCATTATTGCTTGAAAAAAATTCTAAATTGCTAAGGAAGAGTATTAAATGTTGGGATCGTTCCAGCTTTATTATTGGATTTCTTTTTTAGCTCAGTATTGCACGTGAGCACCACCACAGGTATGAGTTATAGTGCCATCTAATGTGCCTGTGTACACAATTGTTTCCTCTTGGTGCGGATGCTCACCGTGTAGCTTTGCCCAACTCTAACTGCTGACCCTCAGAAGTTACCAATGGAATAATGGAAATTCTTAAAATGAAAAAGGTGTTTGATGTGACCTGGAATAGCAAGCACTGCCAGCTTTGGTTCAAAGGATGCTTAAATAGCTGTTTTCTCCTGAAGGATTGTTAGGTAGCACAAAATTGAACTGGATACAGCAGAAACTTCCTCAGTTGGGCCCAGCCCTCACAGCAGTGATGATTATTCATGACGTTTACTTGCTGGGTCACAGAGTTCTCATTTACATATCTGTAGCTTTTGGCAATACAATTTTGCTTTCAAGTAGCCTTCAGTTCCAGCAAACATCACTTCAAGTTGTCTCAATCTCTTGACCTGGCGTACTTAGACATCTTCTGCAGCAGAAGTGCTCTATCTTCTAGGAAATCTCCAAGTAATTTCTTTTTTTCCCTTTTTGACCCCATGGGCAAGACCATATCTTGCTTGCATACATCAGTAGTGCTATTTGTGGACAACTCCAGTGGGAATGTGCAGAATTTTAGTCCCTGTTCTAGCTGAAAAACACTGAGTTTCATATCACCCTGAATTTAGACATCTGCTAAGTTTAAGATATCTCTCTACACTCCTATATCCAGTAGAGAGAAACATCTCCAGTTCCATCATATTTCAAGAGAAGTGTCTGAATTGTAGCTGCTTGCTTAGGCAGTGAGAACTATTTACCACTTGGTGAGATGAATTTCACCCTACGTTTCCAGGTGAGCACAGTTGGTCACTAGTTAGTACGTAAATGTAGGTATTAAATAACCTGGCTCTGTTTTGATTAATATATTACAGTGCTGAACTTTGAGTTTATATCAGAGTCTAATGACAGTTGGGGTGGGGAGTAAAAGAATGGGAACAGAAATCCTCTGTTATTTGATGTTCTCTGTTACTCTGTGCCAGCCAGCAGAGGTGAGGAAACCTGCTGTTAGAAGTGCTTGCCGTGAAGTGCTTGTTACTGGGAGACAAATCATCTCTCGGTACAGCTGAGGAATATCACACCTCCTCTAACACTGGCAGTGAGGAAACACCGAGAAGTGCTCTGGATAGACAGGACACTTCAGACATTGTCCTTGAAAGCAAACTGCTTGTTACTCTGTTTTGACAACTGGAGCTCTGCCTCCCCAGAGTGACTCCACACACTTATTTCAGCCATTGCTAAGCTTAGCTCCTCAGGAACTCCCTAAGACTGAAGTCGGCTCCTAGCATAAGAAATGGTTCTGAATTTGCTTTTGGAAGCTTTTCTTCGGGTAGAACAAGTATTTCAGAAGGATACTCACATCTATTTCCTGATATGAGAGTATTTGACTCTTAATCTCTCTTCCATGCACATTTGACTCTTAATCCTCCTTCCATGCCCAAGTAATCCCAGTTGGCCTCGTGGGGCACAGTGTCTCTGGCTGAGGAGTGTGTGAGGTGTGTTGGGCTGGTTCCTGGCTCTGATCTCCTTTTCTGTGCTGAGACCTACTTTATGGTCAGTCTCTGGGAGTGCAGCACCCAGCTGTACTGCTCAAGGGAGCTGGTTCTTTGGGGTAAAATCAGAACAGCAGCATATATAAAAATGGTGTATGGGGAGTTATAATGCAGATATATGTGAAGGTTGATGCCACTGCAAAAAGAAATAACCTATTACCAAAAATGGGATTACCTCTGGGATAAGAGTTAAAGCAGTTCAGTGAGACAAACTTAACCCTTGTACCTGGCTTAAGCTGCAAAAGGAATCCAGGTAAAAACATTTTACTATGAGTAGTCAGATATGTGTGGGTTGTGGAAGTGAGCATCCTTACCTGGTGAAGGAAGAAGTGGTTATGCTTTGGTTTCACATCCCTGTAAGATGGTTCCTTTGGATACAGGGCTGTTCTGCTGCCCTTGCTCAGTTCAGAGAGGGAGAAGAGGGCCCTGTGCTGAGAGATGTGGGTTTGCAGCCCTGGGGCATTATCCTTCTGCCTGGAGCTCCCAGAAGAGGGATCAAGCAATGAATGTGTGCCCTTTTCCAACTGAACTCAGTGAAGTTTGTTCACAGGAATTCAAACCTCTGGTGAATAACATGTTCTTGGGCAGAACAAGAACAAAGCAAAAATAACCTGTGGTAGGCATCCTCCTGGGATGCAGGTGAGGAAGATGCTTCCCTGAAACAACTGTCATGGGGCAGAGGAGGGTGTGAGGTCTGGTCCTGAGAAGGGTGAGTGAATGCCCACTCAGACCATTTAAGTGGGCAGGGGAAAAAAATGCCTCTGTCAAATAGAGCTGAGGTGATGTGGGTTTGTTTAATCCAGCTAATGTTTGTTTTTCCAGAGACTTTGATGCAAGAAACATTGTAGCTTCTAGAAGCAGAAGTAGATGTATTAAAACTAAACCCGGGTGAGATAGGCTGGAGACAGGAAACCAGGGAAAAGTAAATGACAAGAACTTCTTTCTCAGACAGTGGGGGGTGTGGGAAATCCCCATATCTCTGAAGCTGAATTTTGAAAGCCATAACGCTGAGATGCTCCTAAAGCTCTTTCAGTATCTGTTTTCAGCTGAGCTGTCTGTCAAAGGATGTGGGTGTGTGTCTTTGGGAACAGATTAATACAGGTTAAAATAGATATGGCACAAGTCTCTGTAAAACATCTGCCTTATCTTTACATAATGAATTAAAAAAGATGAGTTTGAAAGAAATGTAATAAATTATTCAAAAACCTCCTATGCTTTTGAAATGCTAACAACTCAAATCCTTTGAGACTGCTTGATCAGATTATGGTGTATCATACAGTAAATCTAATTGGTTATATTCAGTACTGAATTATCAGATTTACTAGTTTGGCCAAAATAATTTAAGCAAGGCTAAAATAATGCCAAATGATTTTAATTAAAATAAATTCACTTCCACAAAATAAGGAACTCTACTCAAACTCTTTACAATTTGGGAGCTGGGAATAATTTGCTCTTTTACCAGACCTCTGCTCAGCAGCAGTGCTCATGGCTTCCTTCTCACTTTTTTTGGGTGTGCAGCTTTAGACAAGTGCCTCAATTTATCGAGTAGGTGCCTGAGACTTTCTTAGAACCAGACTTCTTTCAAGGCAAACCACAATAAAAGCACTAAAAATTCAAAGGGAGTTTGAATTTGTTTAATTTGGTTGCTTCTGACCTAAATATTATTGTGAAACGTATGCTGAAGTAGGTGGTTTCAGGCCCAGCCATATTTTATTGGGAAGAAATAAACTTGCTGTAGGACCCACACCTCAGCACCTCCTTCATGTGTGGGTTAGGACAGACCCTGCACTCAATTTAATTCCACTTAGGTCTGTGAATCACATTCTTCATAATGACCTAAACTGAAAAGGTACATTCCTCCTGCTTCTTCCAGACACTGCAGTGAGTGGAAATATCTATAAAGGCACAGGCTTTCCATTCCAGAGATGGAGGTGGGAAATGCTCTCCTGCCCTGCCTGTGTGACCACCACAGCAGCCCCCCATGCTAAGGGGTCCCTGCTTCTGCTTCAAAGAAGTGCCTTGGAGGGGAGGAAGGATTTTAAGGCAGTATTGAGTTGACCTTTGTGGACATGGCTGGAGTTAAAGCTACAGCATTTCTGAATGCAGCTCTCAAGGTGGTTTTGTTCTGCAGCCCTGTGTGGTGAGAGAACCAGACATTAGTGGTGATTTGCTGCTGTGTGGGCTGTTAACTACTCAGACAATCCACTGCAGATCTGCTCATTGTAGATGTTACCAGGTCTTGCTTTCTAGGTGATGTGAAAAAGGTATAAAAGCTTCTTTAGGCTCCTACTGGGTAAAGATGCTGGTCCAAATCCTCAGCTAGTGCAAATCAGTGCAGCTCCACTGAAATCCATAAAGATTGATCGACTGACTGTGTTGGAGGATCTGCACTGCTGGCCCTCACTGAAATTCTGCTAAAGTTACAGGGCACTTCACATGGGCTTTTGCTCTGGGGTAGGACAACTGAGTGGTTTGAAAGCAGTGAAATATTGATTTGGAGATAGACCACTAAGCGGTTTGTCCTAGTAATCAATTCCAGAACAACATTAATGTGAGTCAGGATTAGGGAAGAAGCATGTCATGGTAAAATCTGTCCTGCAAATGGTGCTGGCTGAGAGACTCCCAAGATGGGGTTTAGATCTGCAGGGTGAGGAAGGAGGCTTGAGGAGGAGAGGGAAGGACTAAGGCTTTCAGGTTTAGTATTTGGAGGGGGGTTGAGACACAGAGGAAGGTTTTGTTTAAAATTACATCTGTGTCACCAAAGACAATGCAGTAACTTGCAGGTTTTTCCCTGCATCTCTCTTCCCCCTTGCTATGGGGTGTGTTGAAGGCAGAGCTGTGATTCTGGTCCAGAAGTCTTGACTTGGGCACTGTCTTCCTGCCTCCCCTAGCTCTGAAATGAGGTCGGGAACGGACTCCACACAAACCCAGGCAGTCTTGCTGATGTCGGCATGGTTTCAGGGAGTGTGTTTGAAGAAGGACTCTCATCTCTGCACTGACACTACTGATGATGAATAGGCCTTACCAGAACACTTGCTAAACATGTGCCTTGTGCATGGAAATCGTATTTAGTGTGGGGATAGCATCCATTTATCCTGTTGCCTCAGTGAATGTGTACAAGGAAGTGGGAGTGCACTGTAAGGAGTGCAGGCTGTGCCAGCTGATAACTGTTGGCTTGTAATCTGTACTCTCATGTGCATAAGACTGCAAAGACTTAAATTTGGCACATGTGTGATCTGGGATTGTCCGAATAGGAGGAGGTTGTTCACAGGATTTTTTACAGTTAGAATTATTAGATATCGGGCTTTAGAAAGATAGCAAGTTTAGTCTGGTGACTTACAAATGATGGGGTCTTTGGCAATATAAACTTCATAGAGTAATTATCTTTAGCAGCTGACTGATTCATGAACAGGAAAAAAAGCCCTGGCTTTAATCATTGGCAAAACATTAGTATTCCAAATTGTATTGCAATCTGTAGTAAGGTATTCCATTGCTTTGGTAAGTTTAGGTCAAGCACAGAGAGAGAGCAAATAAAACCTTTTGTTTGTTGCCATGACTGGAAGGGCAGGTCTCTCCCAGATGATACCTATAGAAAAAGTTCTGACCATTGCAATAAGTCATAAAATACATAATTATTTTGTGATCTAAACTGAATTGTGTTCAAAATGAAATTCCCTTTGCCCTCTCCTCTGGCATTTGAGACATGTCATCATTAGCTGATTTGAAAGTTAAACTATTGAGATTTGATCCTGTAGACTCAAGTGACAGTAGATACCACCTTAAGCATTGTAAATCATAGCTGAGTGATTAAGGGGTTATCTTGAATGTGTATGTGTATATTCCTGAAAATCTGTCTGGCTTCATCATGGAGTTGCAATTTTCACTCACATCCCATTTTTGTAGGGGCTGCTGTATTGAACCACACCAAAGGTCCATCTTCTGGTAGCCTGTTTCTGTCACTGGCTAGTAGGTGGCTAAGAGTCATTAGCTGCTGTTGTTGTCATCTGTTATCTGTATATTTTTGTAAGGAATGAGTTATCAAATCCCATATTTAGCATTCAAAGTAGACTCAGCAAATGGAGGTAGTGTTTCTCTACAAAGCCCTGTGGTGATTGTGCAGGTGTTACTCATTCTGTGCATTTTGGAAAGATGTATCTACAGGAATTAACCTTCCTGTCTTTGATTGTGGGTTTTACTGTTTTCCTTTTGAGTCCAGTGCATGTGTTCTGTCTACACTTGCATACAGCCATGGAAGGAGCTGTGTAAATGTGCTGTGGGAGTTGTTTTCTGCATATTAAAAAAAAAAAATATTTTTCCCCATGTTTACTCATTTCATACATACACAGAGAGCTGCCATTTTGCTCTTCCATGTTCTATTTCATTTTTCCCTAGATCCTGGCAATAATTGATCTGTGACTTTTTTTCTCATTTGTTTTCTTCTTCAGACACAGTAATTTTTCCTTGTCCCAGGATCTATAGTATTGATCTTGTGTGGTTCGTCTCAGTCTGGCAAATGTTTCTATTCCTATTCCAGTCAGATTGACTTTGGTTTGTTGGCCAATTTGAGAGCTGGCAAGCTCCTAAGTGACTCTTGGTGTCTATGTAATAGAGTGAAAAGCAAGATTCAACTGCGGTGTTTCTGAAGGAGGATGTTTATTGTGGCTACTTGGTGTTTAGAGGATCTTGTACTACTCTTTCTAGCCCTCAGGCAAATTAAATTGTTGACTGTTATCAGTGTCCTATAGTTTCCATTGACTGGGCTGGGTCCTGGGGACCACAACCTGCCTTGAAGGTGTGCAGCTCTGCTAAGAGCTAATCTACAACATCCCTAAAAAGTTGCAATGAGGATCCATTGAACTTGTCTGTGTGTTTTTTCAAGGAGAAGCATTAAGATCAAAGTCTGAGAAAACCATTTGATCTTCCAGCTGTAAACAACTACTAAAAGAGAACATATGCTATATTTAATTACCCTCCATTGAGGTGCTTGTATCCAAACTCTGACAGCTACTTGAGTTTCTTTTCCCCTTGTTTGAAGCAATGGGTAGTTACAGGGGATGGGCATTGTGAGAAAAGATGAGTGAAGAAGGTAGAAGAGTTGAACAAGTTTCAGTCCTTGACCCCTTCTTATTTCCTGCTGGAGCTGGTAGAATTCAGCTGGGATGTTGGTCTTGCTTTGGGAGTGTACCCACAAGTGCTGGCTTTCCCATTCCTGTACCCATTGGCTGTTCACAAAAATGTCATCCAGAAAGTTCTTGTGTACAAGTCCTTACTCTCAGAAGTTTTCTTTTGTAGGGACCTTCCCAAAAGTAAAACTGGTAGATGGCTACATTTGAATAGTAGTTCCCAGTTTTATAGCTAATTATCAAAAAGACCCTGCTTTGCTTCCCTCCCTCTCTTCCCCCACGCTCATCAAATACTTAAACAAGATGAAGTGGTGACCTAATCACACCAGAACTGTGGACTTTGTAGTGAAGATGGAGTCAGGCTTGTCTAGTAGAATGTTTGTGTGTTGAACTATCAGCACATCGATCTCTGACTGATGGAATTGTCTGTATTCTGAAGTTCTACATTTTAGAGCAGCATCCAGGTGTCAAAATTCAGTAGAAGTCAGTGGATTTCCTAGTAATTTGTGTGAATTATTAAGTCATTACTGTAATGAGAAGTAATTATCTATGTTACCTTGGAAGGTTGATTCACTGGATAACTGATCAATCTGGAATATTTCCAATGGCAAGGAGCATTAGAGAAAAATAGGTAAGCAGGTAAAGATCCAACACAACAAATATCCTTATATTTATCATGAGTAGACCTGCTGGATTATTCACAGGATTTATATCAAATTTACAAGATTTAAGGTTTGACAAATTCTGCCTCAGTGTTTGATACTCTTGCACTTATAATAAGTAGTTGGGCTAAATTACATCCCAGGAAACTTGTTTTTCTTCTTCATTCCCCCCTCTCCCAAGCTTCTTAGGTATGATTTTGTTCCAAAAAATGATGCATAGCCATGAAATGGCTTTGCCCTTTATCACTCCAGAATAGGAGAAGATAAACCGAACAGACCTGTTTATTCATTTTGGAAGAAAAACTAAATTAAAAGGCTTCTGTGTATTGTGGTAATGTAATTCCTAATCAATGACAGTGGGTTTAACAGAGATTTATGGGTTTTTAATTTGTAAGATTAATGGCTACATACATTGATTCTGCCAAAATGACAGCATCATGGTCACGTACCTCATGGAACAGAGAGCGACCTCCTGCCAGACACGTCCTCAAGGAAATGCAATTATCACTGCCCATTTTACAGTGCTTAACTTTTTTTTCTCTCAGTAAGTGACAACAGAAAGGGTTTTGAGCATAAATTAATCTTTCTAGATGAACTGTTAACCCTTCATGACTAGCAGCTAGTTTCATTAACTCAATGCCTGCATACTGTTTTCTGGGGTGGCCCTGGCAAATAAAATAAAGCAGTGCCAGAAGTACCATCTGGAGGCTCTCTGGAGCCCTCTGCTCCAGCAGCCATGTGGAGGATCAGATCTGCAATGTGACTGTCTCATGCTGGACTTCATTACTGCAGCAGTCACTGACAGGGCACTTGGCAACATGACTTTTCCAAATGTTATGTGTAGGTACACAAAGCATAAAGGTGAGCTCTGCATGTGCAACTTACTGTGGACAGGTAGGAGATGCAGACACGGGAGGATATCTGCTCTAGCTGTATCTATTCCCAGGACAGCAGTGTTGTCATAATGTCTGGTTATGTGTGATTACAAGATTACCTGACAGCCTGTGCCCCAAGAGCTGAGTGAGGTGCCAGGTCTGGTGGTCCAGGCTAAGAGCTGCCATCAGTGTCACCACTCTGCTGCTGGGTGACTGAGATGCCCCATGCTTGCCTGTAGAACTCCCACCTTGTGCTGGGCTGCAAGACATGCTACAGCACAATCTCTTCTTGGGTCTGAAAATTGATTTTTAATAAAATGTATATGAAGTGTTGTGAAAGGGGATGAAGAGGTCTTAGCGAGGGCTTAGAAATCCCAACTGGCATCTCAAAGGTCAGCAGGAGGACAGTACAGTCTTAGAGCACTTGGTCCCCAGTGCTGGTGGGAACCACTGTGCTGTCCTCTGTTTCTGAACTGGTCTGACCTTCTCATGTTTCTGCTTCTACTGTAATAACTCCCAAGTTTCTTAAGCTGAAAGTCCATCACTTTCTTTTCAGGCTTTCTTTTTTTGGGAATGATCAGGTAATTTCAGCAGACATTAAAGTGTTTCCAAGTAATAGCCTGGTAATGGTTTCAGACAGGCAACAGAAATGTCATGAAAAGGAAGGCTGTGCTTGTCCAAAAGACTTTCCAGCCTATGTTGGTTGAAATGCCTGTAGAAGCAATTTTTGAATATCTGCATGCATCTCATCAGCAGTCAGTCAGCGAGTTCCTATCTTGAGAAGCAGATTCTGCTGCATAGGTAGGTCATCAAAATATTATAACTTATGGGGAAATCTGCTAAAAAACATAGCCAGATATGTCAGCAATAAGTAACAACACTGTAATGTTTTAAAGGTCCTGAGAAACCAGGAGGCAAAGTCACTGACGATTGTGAGACTTAATTCAGCATAATTTCCTTCATCTTTTTCATGTCTAGGGTACTTATGTCTCAGAGGTGATGTGCTTCAGTGTGTGGAGAAAACTCTAGTGTCCTAAAAGACTTCTGCTGAGGGGAAAGAGCTCAAGGGACGTGTCCAAGGTTATCTGAGAAGTCAGTGGCAGAGCTGGGAACAGAATGGGGACTTAAATCCTCATTGGCACCTTTAAACTGGAATTCCTTCATCATTTTACATGTAGCAATGCTACAGGGAATTTGCTTCACTTGCTATACTTGCGAAACTTGATGCAGAATGTGCCTTTTCTCCATGTGAGCTGTTTACATGGTGTAATTACACTGAGGTGAAGCATTGGTTCTTGGAATTCAACAAACTTGTGTTGTGCCTAGAAAGAAAGGTTGTTTGTTTGTTTGTTTTTAAAAAGTAAAGTGGAAATTGAATCCTCAGTCACGTTTCTTGCGATGGTAGGTGGTTCCTTAAGAGCAACTGGTCTTCCTTGTTCACCTCCCCTTTTTACTGTTGTTGCCTCTGACATGGTGCAGTAGTATCGCCACATCCTGGAGAGCAGCTGTCTATCCTAACCCCAGGTCTAAGCAAATCCCTGTACCTGCTGAGAGGCCAGCCAAACCTTAATAGTGTGCCCAGTTCTTTGTAAACTGTATTCACAAAGCATTCATGTGCCTGCAGGTATCAGCATGTCCTTTACTTGACTCTGTGCTAACTCTGCCTTCAGCTCTTGCTTGTTTATTTACGTCAAGGAAAGGTTGGTTTTAAGAACTGTAAAATTGAGATGTCTTGGTGAGGACAATGTGATTTAAAAGGCTGATCCAGATGAGCTGCTTCTGAAATAACATTTATTCTGATCATCCAGTGCTTAGCTGGGAGCTCACTGGACATGAGCAGCTCACATTTCTGAGCCCCTGTGTGTATGAGCTGTGTCACAGACTTCATCAATGAGCATCGTGTGGCCAGTGGGAATATGTTAGTGCTGCCTGAGGAGATGGAGCTTTGCAGGTGCAGGAAATGGCTTTGCCAGGAGGTGAGGTCAGGGGGGTGGCGCTCACACCTATCAGGAGGCTGGTATATGCCAGTCTGAGAACCCATAGCAATATTCATTTCTCCACCTGCTTCCCCATAATGTGAGAGCTGTGCTGGAGGCTGCCAAACTCTAATGGCCCACGAGAGTTGTGTGGAGTCAGTTGAGCTGTTTGTGACAGAGGGCTGGCGTGGCTCCAGGTAAGGGTGGGAGGGATGGATGTACAAACTGACACTGAAGGATAAGGTCAGAATATCTATAAGAATGCAAAAGCTGCATTTTCCCTACCTAATACCTACTGCCATAAGATATTGATTTACAAGAAAGGGGGTCAGTTTTCTGACATGTTCTGACATCATGACCCACTGATGTATTGAGAAATGGATGGGAGGGAACATGCTCTGGTCCCACTCAGACCATGGGTAGATGTGTGACTTTTGAACTGAGAAGGATGTCCAATGGCCTGGGGAGGAGAAATAATGGCCATGGAGGCAGAAGGACTATATGGTGAAAACTAGCCATACACTGAGGTTTACCTTTTAGAAAACTGAATGGAGGAAAGTATAGCAAAGTCTTTTAACTTGGAATGTAATAGTTTGTTTTCCAGAAAATGTTTGCAATTTTAAGTGCTCTGCTTCTTATAAACACTTGAGGATGAGTTTTGTTGAATCCATCTGGTAGTCAATATTTTTATATCCTGGAACATTTAAACCTTTTAAACCTGGTTCCAAAACCATGTGGAGCTGCTCGAACTATAGCTTCACTCAGCTCTCCTGGAGTTTATCCAAAACTCTGATGGGAGCAGAGCCCTGCAATTTCTTGGTGTTCATGAACCTGATCCTGGGTCTCTGCAGGTGAGTCCTGCATTGCTGAAGGGGACACAGTGGGATTGCTGGTGGGGCAGTGTATTCTGCCATCTGAGGCTTTTTCTCCCTGATACCAAAGACCTCACTAAGTGGGCAAGACTAGGGATGACTCACTGCAGAGAAAAATAACTTATCCTCATACATCTCCTCGTGAGTTTAATGGACTGGGGAAAGATGATAACCCACAAAGATATTGATATTTCTCCTTTGCTGCTTTATGGGGTTCAGGAGGATAACTAGTGCAGAGAGGTCTGAGTGGAGAATGGTTTGGTTCTCTTTAATGTACATTAGCAGCACTGATAAATTGTCACCTCTGCCTTTACCTGCTAGATTGTGGCTGAATCCATGCGGGGGGGGTACCTTGCAGTATGTCTGCTTAATGTGATGCAGTAATTGTACCATTTGGCAGATGTGGGGGGTTTACCAAACAAGTATGAGGTTCTCTTTATTAAGTGATGGTGTAAATGATTACACAGAACCCTAAAGCTGATGTGACTCTGTGCTCTTCTCTTGAGATGATGAGCTGCAAGGGCAGCTCCCTCTGCTTTGGGAGAGGGGCAGGGGAGGCTGTGCTGTGAGGAAGTGCCACCTGCAACCAAAATTTTGCTACTCAAAACCAATATAACTTTCCTCTATAGTGCTTTTCTCCTACTCACTCTGGCCCAGATAAAGACAAGACTGTCCAAGTCCCTTTCTGGCTGAGGTGGATTATGGGGCAGCCCATGAAAAAGAGTTCCTTCTATGGTCTCTGGGGATCTGGTACAACACCTCCAAGTTGGTGATCAGAGGAACACTGGCCTTTCTGCTGCTTTTTACTGTTGTTGGACTCGATGGTATTAAGGGTGTTTTTCAACATAAATGATTTTATGATTCTGTAGTGGCCTAACCCTTGTCTTTGTGCCTTCTGGAATCCTCCCTACAGAGACCCACTGATGCTCTTTAGATTTGGATTTCTTTTATTTACACCGATGTGTTTCTGTATTGGATGGCAGCCTTAGCAGAATGGCCACTGCCCTCTGCCCATGAATTCCCCTGTGCTGCTCCTCTGTTTTCCCCACTTTGATAATTCCTAGTAGTTTAATTAAACTGCAAATTTCCTCCCGTCCTTGTTCATTCTCCTCTCTGAATCAGTGGTGCAGTAGCTCACACGGAGTGTGGTGGCTTTGCATGTTAAGCAGGTCTCTCCAGCTAGTCTGCAGATGTGTAGCCTTATCTTCACCCCGCGGGCGCCGCTCTCCTCAGTGCTCCCAGACAAACACCGAGCGCTGTTCTCCTCCTCGGTGCGCACCGGGCTTGGCTGCGAGCGCTGAATTGTCGGGCAGGAGCCTCCCCGCACACAGCTGAGCTTTAGTGCTGCTGACTGCTGGAGTTTACACATGCTCACTCCTGGAAAAAAGGGCCACGCCAGTGCAGGATTGGCTTAAATGAAAATTGGTTTATTATGCGTGTGGCTCTTCCTACAGGCAGCTGATTAAGTAGCCAGCTGCAGCCAGATGTCTGCCAGAGATCCTCCGGGATGCACGGAGCTCCAGAACATGCTTTGGATGACTTGCAGTTGTGCCTGTTTGTTGGTTCAGCCAGTCTGGTGGTACTTTTTGTCACAGTTTGCCCCCTCAGTCCGTGAGGGGGCTGCTCATTGTTGTCGCTGAAGGTCTTCAGTACCCTCTGTTACAGCAAATTAATCTTCTGACTGTAATATTCAATATCACACTTTTGCCAGCGGTTCATCTTGTCCATTCAGTCTGCTAGAAGAAGGTACAGAGTGAGAAACAGGTGGAGCAGCATTTCTAGCCTATTGGCAAGGCAGGAGAACATGAGCCTTTAATATCTTTTGACACAATTTTGTAATTTTAATAAATATTTATGTGTCTTTGGTCCACTGTAGAAAGCTAATACTAAATTCACTTTTGACGCCTATTTATTACAAAAGGCTGGAGCCTTTCAACCCCGTTGTTGTGTCTGGTAACTCCTGGGAATTAATTGCATGCTGTCAGAGAGGCAAATCCCACAAATCCAGCCCCAGACTGCTAAGAGTGGGATTATCATTTAATAGTTCAGGACTATATGGGTCTGCTTTTTATTCTACTCTTCTTGGTATGTTTAAACAGGTTTTTAAAAAACTGAAAGCTGATGCAGAAGTCAGTGTGAGTTCAGTGGGGAGTGCATTGGAGTGTCCCATCTGCAGCATCCACTGCAAGAGCTGCTGAGAGAACTGTGGCTGCATGCAGGAATCACTCAGAGTAGCTGCTTGCTCTCATGGCTCTCATAGTGTCCCTCAGAGCAGCCCCAGTGGGATGAATAGGCTCAGGGAGCACCTCAGCTGTCCTTTGAGCTGCTTCCAAGGAAGCACAGTCCCAGTGTGTTCTGCTGCCTGCCTCAGCTCATAATTCTGTGCATGAACCCCCCAATCTCCATTTAAAACCAGTGGAGCTGCTAGGAAGGCTTTTGCTGAGCCTTCCCTGCTTCAGTCATTAGCCTGTCTTCTAACTTCCAGGACAAATTTACCTGAGAAAAATTCATAAACACTTATTATTGTTCCAGCTGTTACATCAAGTTCTTCTGCACTGCTATTTATCCCTTTACATATGCATATAGCACATGAAGTCTTATAAAATGCAATTAATACTGTGCTGTATCTTTAGAAGTGTCTGTGATTACATTCTGGGATTTTTCTCAGCTGCTTTCTGTTAGTGACTCATTGTCATTCAAGCCCAGCTGGCGCAACGGGGTTCTTGGTTGTTTCTGGCTGCTGAGGTTTTATAGCAAATGTATTGTTATAGGCAGACAACTGGAGAACCTTGTGTTTATTACTGTTGAATTCATCTCATTTTTATCACTGCCATCTTCAAGGTCATCTGTTTCTGACATGAAATACCTGTCTTTCAGTCCTCTGCCAGCAGTATAATTCCTTTTTTAATAACCTGTACACTTCATCAGGACTTCTCATGCTGTAACTGTTAATGAAACTATCAAGACAGGCAGACCCCAGGCTCTTTCCTTAAGGAACAACTCTGATAAGCTCCATCAAATCTGACACTGACCCCTTCTGCAGTGCCCCCTTCCCCTGGCTTCTCTCTTTGAAGCTGTCCTTTAAAACCTGTTCCCAGCCTTTCACAGCAGGGAAATCTGACAAGCAGGTTGGGCATTACCTGGATTCTTGACCTCTAAAATACTGGACTCTTTCTGGGCAGTTTTGTCTCTATTCTTTGCTTAGTTTTAATATTTTCTGTAATATTCTTTTCGTGTGCTTTTACTTCTCCAGAGAAGCTAAGAGCTTGATCCTAGCTCTACAAAGTTTTACATTTGCCAGGGGTATGAAATCTGCATAGTGTTAATAATTTTCATTTGAAGAAATGTTGGGCTTCCTCCACATGCAGTCCTCTGAGGTCCTGATTCCACTTTCTATCTCTAGTATTTTGTATTTCTCATCATACTTTTGAGGTTTTTTTCACTCTCTATTCCTGGCAACAGGTACAATACATTTATCATGTTCACATATTTGCCAATACTCAAATCTGTAAGTGTGGTGTTTCATGAGGGATCCTTATTCCTGCAACAGACTGAAATTCCCCACAGGAACCAATGAAATCCAAAATGTTTGGGATCACCAGCTGATGGAGCCAGGGGCTCTGGCTGCTTATCTCAAAATGGGATATCCCACCACTTGCACAGACCAGGGGTATCATCCTGATTTTCTGATATCACTCCTGTTTGGACAGGTGTCAACATTTTCAGGTCGAACTTTCCCCTGATATTCATTGACTTTAACTTAACTAAACTTAACTTAGAGCAGCTGGGTCTCTGGTTCAAAATGAAGAATTGGGCCAGTAATAATTTATAGATCTTACATTTCAGAGTTTTTTTTCAGGAAATGAATACCCATAATCTAAGACTGTGGTTGCCAAGGGTTGGTCTTACTTGCAGTGTATCATAAGTATCTGTAAATCAGAAGTATATCATAAGAATCCATAAATCAAACAATAGCTTCACACACAATAGTAAGTTATGCACCATCTCATAATTTATTATAATACAAACAAGTTTGTCAAACACAAGATATTGTCTACTTATGAAAATATCAATATTCACAATTTAAATAGCTGATAGGTCTCATAATTTTATATACCAGCAACTCATCTAAAAAGTATTTTGTTCCTAGCTGTGGTCTTCAAGGATGTATACCTATAAGTAATTGTAAAACTGTCCATTCACAGCTTATTTTTTCTAATTGTAGACATTTGAAATATAAATTAGAGTACAAAAGACCATCTCCACAACAGAGATGGTTTTGTCTCCAGGATACTTTTTCCCTAAATAATGACACTATATGTGCTTGGTTAAGGTTTTTTTACTACTGGCAAATTAGGAGGTACAAATAATACAGCAAGACATTGGCTAGTTAGCAACAGTCATTGCAAAATGCTTCACGCAACCAAAAATAAGGCAAGTATTATCAACAGCAGCTCCCATATGGCAGACTAAAAAGTCAAGGCTTTATTATCCAAACTGGCTTTGAATGTCTGTTAACAGGATACAGCTTGATCCAAAGCCCTCCTAAAATGATGGGGATTTGAAAAACCAACCACAAAACCCACTAGCAACCTTCCCTTTGACTTCAAAGGGCTTTGGAAGTAAGCTTTTGAAGCCCTAAATTATCAGAAGTGAAATGACCAATCCACTGTACATGAAAATTGCACCTTGTCATTTCGAAAATGATATGGAAAAGTATTGTGAGTTTTTCCAAATAAGTTACAAGAATTTAATGGGTTATTTTTCGTGGGGAAATAAAATATACAGAAAGATTTTTGTTTTTAAATATGGTCATTTACAAAAATACATTATCAGGACAGAAAAGATCAGACAACACTGATAGTCTGCAGGATAACCATTATGCTACAAAAATTAATAAACCACAGCATGTGAATGGCAGCATATGCCATGCACTTAATTGAAATTTTTTTAATAAATAAAAGCCCTAAACATTCACTATTTTCTTTAAGGTTACTATCATATTAAGTAGAACAGTGAAATTCTTGTATAAATAGGTTTTTTTTCCCCATAGATACATTCTCAAAAATGAACCACTTATCTATATAGATATTGCACTTCAGACTCATTCACATGTAACTCAGACAAGCATTCCTCATAACAAATGTAGAATAAAAATAAGTTATAAATACAGTGTTTTCCCAAAATGAGACATACAGTACCTTTTCCATAAGGTAACTTTGGTTACTATCAACTGACAAAGACCAGAGAGAGGTTTGTGAGAGGAGGGCAGAAGGGATGGCCACAAAACTGAATTTCTGTAAAACACCACTAAAGGAAGCAATAATTTTAACCTTTCCATGAAAAATACAGCAAGGCTCAGCATCCCTTTTGCACTTATTATTGCAAGGGTGAAGCTTTGAGATCACAGGGGCAAACAGCTGACAGACTGAGAGGCTCTTCATTTCCCTTTGGGGATGTTTGGGTGGGTACCATCCCCTCGGTGGTGAAGGTGGAAAGCGTCAGCTTTTGCTCTCAGCCCCCATTTCCCCAGATGTGCCCCCTCCTTGCTCTGACCTGCGCGGTCCTTGGGGTGCCTGAGCACCTCAAGAGGAGTGCTGAGCAGCTCTCCCAAACACTCTGCCAGTGGGAGAGGACTGGGGGGCATGTGCTCCCCAAGGCCCTGGGCATTTGGACCAAACTGAGCAGCCTTGATCTCTCCTGAGAACACCCCTCCATGCAAGAGCCAGCCCTTGCCTGGGGACCTGATTTTTCACACCTTGTGCCTTTTGCTGCCCTTCCCTTCTGTGCTCGGGTTTGTAGGTTTAGCTCCTGCAGGATGTCAGTATGAGGTGTTGTGCAAACCCACCCTGTGTGGCAGAGGGGAACCAGGCTGTTGTCCAAGACTTTTGTAGACTTGGCGTTTCTTAGGGAAAATGCACCAAAGCTGAGCCATCCATGGGTTTTAGAGAGATGCTTTCAGCCCTCAGATCCCACCACAGTGGGATTGATTGGATCCCTTCTGAAAGGACCCCTCTATGTTAGTCCCTGATGCACCATGAGCTCTCTGCTGGCATTGGAGATGGACACAGGCACAAATGCAGTGCTAGCACCAAGGTACTTACTGAGGAGCTGCTGTGTCCACTGACCACACTGTGCTTGTGTTCACCATGTACCTTCACTGCTCTCACGTCAGTGAGGCTGCATTAAGTGCCCAATATAGAACAAAAAGGTTGTGGTATGTGGCTCTGAGACCACATGCAAAGATTTGAAAGTGAAAGAAATTAAAAGAAGTACATTTTCAGCCTTCCTGTAAATCTCTGCTTATTTCCTACACTCAGCATTGATGGGATGCTGTTTTTTGAGTGTGAAGGAAAAGAAGCTAACCTACTTTAAGTAAGTGTAATACTTAGATCAGCTTAGACTAAGGCTTTTATGTTTTTACTGCTCTTGGGTATTTAATGAATTTCTTTCATAATTGTTTTTAACAATTAAATGGCAAATCTGCAACAGAATGGCATCATCCATCAGGAGAAAAGCTTAGGTTGAGGTTTTCATATGTTAATCCCTAAAGGCCTGAACATGGAGGATAACTGAGAATCTGTATTGATTAAAAAGGAACTTGAAGGCTCTGATCACTCCAAACCTCACAGAAGCAGCTTTGGTGGAACCTCTGCATCAGGCAGGACTTGGTTTCAAACTTGAAAGTCCTTAGACACCATAACTGAAATAGTTGGGAAAAGATGCTGCTTTTGTTCTTGGCTCTATAAACTTCCCTCCCTCCCTCCCTCAAGCTCCCCTGTCTCAGTCACATTCTTAAATAACACCTTAAAACACATGACTATTGGCAGCTTGTGGATTGCTTTCCATGTCAAAGCTGCAATGGGTACTGTATCGGTCCTTGAGCCTTGTTCAAGTGAGCCACAAAAGGGCTTGTCACCACTTGTGTCTCACACGCTGCCTCCTGCAACGAGGTCTTGACAGCAAAACTGTGTGTGGTGGCATTTTGTGTCAGATTCAACACATAATTTTTGGCAAGTGCACACATCAGAAATGGCACCTTCCACAGTACACAAAAGCATCCATTCACTTTGTCAACAGCAAACGACACAGTCGAGCAAGGTTTTGTTGTTGTGTGTTAAAAGGTCGTAATTAAACACTGCTGTGGCTTTTCGCCCCTCCAATGACTTTGGACTGCACTGATGCTGGAATGCAAAACATTTGAGGGCGGCTGAACACTAAGACTTGAACTCTGAAGCTTATTCAAAATGCTATATAAGAGATGGAGGCATTTGCCTTCTCACTTTTCCTTCTAAAATCAAGCTCTCCTGTTCCTTCCTGACAGTCTGCTCTGCCCTTGGTCTCCCAGGGAAATGAAATCAAATGACCACTCTTCAAAACAGCCATTTCAGCAAATTACATCCCGAAGATGTAACCACTTGAAAGGAACTTGCACCCAGAAACTCCAACTATTGCCCTTTTCATGGTGATATTTTTATAGGCTTTCCATTCTTATCATACTGGTAAACAAGCATTTTGATGCAGTGAGAGTTGGCTGGGGAAATCCAAGGGCTGCTCGTTATGGAAAAGTTATGGTTTGTATAGAATTGCACAGGTTGCTTCTGACACTTAAAGAAGGCTTTCAGTGTGGCAGCTGCCATTGTGCGAAATCTTTTGCTAATAAAACAGTAGAGAAAGAAATTAATTGCAGTGTTCAGCAGTGCAAGCATATTGGCGATGTCCGACACGATATGTACCACCCAGCTGTTGTTTATAGGCGACACATAGAGGTGATACAATATCATGATGATTCTTGGTGCCCAAAGTATGGCAAAAATAGAAGTTATAGTAAACAAAATGGCTGTTGTTTTCCCCGTGGAGTACCCTCGCAGTCGGAAATTGCTCTTTCGCCGCAGCTTGTACACAATGATGGAATTCAGGATGAAGAAGATGGAGCAGGGCACTAAGTAAACAGTAAAGCAGTGGACCCAAATGAGGACATGATGCATTGATGTGCTTATGTAGTCTTCAATCCAAATATTGGGCCACCAGTAGTAGGGAATGCTGGTCAAAAAGCAGGTGATATAGACACTTACTATGACTTTTCGAGTACGAGCAGGGTAGGAGACTGTGTGATACTTCAGCGGGTGGCACACAGCTATGTACCTATCGATGGTTAGTGGAACTGTAATCCAAATGGAGGTGTGGATGGAAGAAAATTCCAAGACCTCAATTATTTTGTCCAGTACCTGAGGCATCTGTTTGTTTAAGATGAAGTCTTCCATGAGGAAATCAACAAAGACGATGAAGAAGAGAACCAGGATGTCAGCAGCAGCTAGAGCTAGAAGATAGTTATAGGAGGACTTCTGCCTGCGAGCTACAAGCTGGGAGAGGATGATGACTGTCAAGATGTTTGCTGTGGAGAAAGAAACGCAAAGTTAGGCTATTAAGGTGTAACACCAGCTTTTCTGAGCGCTCGTTTGGAGCTGCTCAAGCACTTGGCAGCATGATCGCCTTTATTAAATTTAAACCAAAAGGAAAATGCCACAGTCAGGTCCCTCAGAGAAACTGTTGCAATGGGAGGAGCATGTGGCCCTGCTCTCAGCTGTGGAATACACATCCTGAGCAGAGGGTTCTGGGACCCCTGTCCATGCACACAGAGGCAGAGGTAGCAGGAGTAAAAAGCTAATAGCTCACATGCACATTTTCCCTTGGTTCTCACCTTGCTTTTTTTACTTTTTTGTTTAACCAGGGACAAATGAGAAGGGTGGGGTGGGCTCTGGAGAAAAACACATTTTGTCTCTCATCCCAGCTTGTGGTACCTGACTGTTTCAGAACTGAAACCAAAGCCACCTGGATTAGGTAATTCTCTCTTGACTGAGTGGGCTCCCAATCGAGAGAAGGACTTTCAGGGAAACAAGTGTCCTCAGCTCTTCCTGAGATTCTTCTGTGATTCAGTCATTCCTGTCTGACCTGCTCTCCTACTCATGGGCTCTGGGGAAGCATCTCCCTTCCCACCACTGAGACAGTCAGCTCCACGAAGACCTGCCTGCTTACCCAGAGCTGCCCTTTAGAAGTCCTTCAGCTGGAAGGCATTTTTCCTCTAAAGCGATATAATTTAGCCTTAAATGAAATCCTGCTGGTCACATCAGACATGATGGATGTTCTGATTCAGCATGAGTGTAAACATCCCTGAATTTCCCAAAAAGCGCCTGTTTGCAACTCTCTGGCCACAATACAGACCCGTCACCTAGATGTACTGCATGGCAGTGAAACAATATTGTGGTGAAGTGCTGAAGTGTCTTTGCTCTGCTCTGTCACTGCCTGGTTTGCCTCAGTTTTCTAAAGCTTTGGTTAAACTTAGATATACTTTAATGTCTTCTTGAACCAGTGCTACAAGGGATCAGTCCTACAACCCCTGGCCAGGCAGAGCTCCCCATGAATATAAGCAGCCTTTGCAATCCTGGAGAGCTTCCCCGGTGCACTAAGGTGCAGCCAAATTTTAGCTACTTGCTCTCGTTTACTAGAACTTACTGTGTAGTCTTGAAGTGGGGAAAAAAAAATAATTCTATTATTCCTACTATCACTATGGCTGGAATGAGACAGGCAAGATTGTTCCCATCAGAAGTTGGTATCACTTGGCTAGAATAATACTTGAAGTAGTGCTTAAAAATCAGAGCTCTGGTGTACTGTACAAGAGGCTGCCAAATGTTTGTAGTTGATACTTTCCTAAGTGTTCTACAAATCACCTCTTCTGTGCATTCAGTGCTTCAAACATTTCTGCCAGCTTTGATGGATTTCCCAAAACAAATCAACAATACTTGTAAGGATTCCTTTAAATCAGAGAGAAAGGAAGTTGCTGACATTAAGGTAATGATAACTTAGGGCACATGTCCTACAACTGGAAATGCTCATTTTTTAAAAACTGTTTTACTTGGCACTGAAAAAAACTTCCTCCTTCATAAGTGCCTTCAAAACCTGCTGTCTGGAAGCAGATTTCTGCCACCAGGGAAATGAACTGCAGCAGAGTGAATGATTTTGACTAACAGCCCTCACCAGCCCTCACCTATTTTTGTATTAACTTAATGTATTAATTTTGTATCTTGGAACAAAACTAAACAAAACATGACAATCAACTGACTCCTTCCCTATATTAAAAAAAAAAAAAAAGGCAGCATGATCTTTCCAAGGTATTGTCTCGAATTGCCTTCAGGGGAATTTTCCCGATTCTGTCCTCCATTAATGGGAATGCAACTGCATTGATTTCAGCTCAGAGCAGACGTGGGAGACAAGAGGTGATACAGTCAGAACTGCTGTGTCATTTTTCACTTACTTGCTTACGAAATGCCTCTGTTGTGCCTGCTGATGAGCCCTGGAGGTGCAGTGAGTGATGTACTGTCAAGGAAATCCTCGAGCTGGAGTGTTTATCATGGCTCTGCAGCCACTGCTGGTTTTGGCCAGACAGACTGACTGGCTCGGCTTCAGATATTGGATGTGACCCATGGGGCGCATCTTCTCTTTAAATCCTCTGGATTTGACTCATTCCAGTGGCAGCAGCTGGAGCCAGTGTGCAGCAAGGGGGATGTCTCAAGACACTGGTCCCTGCTGGTAACTCTGGCCTGACTGTCAGAGCAGCTCCTGCAGGGATGCTGAAGCCAGGCTGTGCCCAGGCACAGCAGACCCACTCCCTACACTTTCTACTAACCCCACTCAGTTTTGCTACAGGAGCAAATTTATGATCAGTCCTTTCCTCTGTACCCTCTGCCCCTGCCTCTCAGGGTTACCAGCCATGGCAGTAACAGCATGTGCTGAAGTGCAAGTTATTCATCTAAGGCCAGCAAAACCTTGCCTGGTGAGCTGGATTAGAAAATTGATCTGACAAAATACATGCTAGCTCTATCCCATTTTTTCTGCAAGGGTTACTGTATCTTGTACTGGAAATGCTTTCCCTGGGATCACATTCAAGCCTTTTCTGGCTGGATGATATGAAATACAGTAACATCACTTTGTGAAAACAGATATATACTGGGGTGCAGCAGAAAGTTGCCAGTGTGCCAGTGTCTTAGCACAGGGTCTGTGAGTGTTTTTCTTGCTGCATACTGTACAGGGAAAATGTAGATGGGCTATGAATGTCTCAGTCCTTCACCCATTTCCTAGCCAGTGTTGAGTTAGTCCTTGGTGTGTCCTCAAACACTGCCTAAAACTCAGTAAAATGGAAAATGGGTGGGCACACAGCTCTGTGTGACAACTGTGTCCTTGTGCCAGTGTCTCTGTAAGTCCTGCTCTCTTGTTCTCCTGTGGGCAAAAATTACTCACTGTGGGTGAAAGGTGATGGAAGAGTATTTGCAACCATATTTTAACCTGGCTGACCCTAATCCTTACACTAATACTGTAGTGTGTGGTGAGGACTATGGCAGAGATGGTGATGACGGAGATAGAAAAGTATCTGTCTCTACTGTAACATACGTGGAGTTACAGCTGTTGGGGAGGTCAGCACCCCTAAATTGTCCTGGACGGTACACTGCCCATTTCTTGCAGTGTTTTTTCTAGATACTAAGTGGTTAAGATCATTTGAATTTGAAAGAGATTGATCACTGTGCTGGGAGATGATTAGGGGATGACAGATGGGAATTTATGCCAGCGTCGCTTGCTGCAGTGCAGTATTCTGAATTTATAAATATCTGGTTGAGAACCAGGGCTTGATTAGGGACTAGCTGGCTGAAGCCTTGAGGTGCCGTTGGCAGATGATTAGAAGCAACTGTATGAAATGGCAGTCTCAATTCTTTCCCTTCAGGCCTGAGGATGCCTTTGAGGCACAGTGTCTGAAGGTCTCTGATACCCAAACACCCTTGGCCCACACTGCTCAAAATATGGCAACCTTCTAACTCAGCCAGGCTTCATCATGGGACACTCACATCTCTCCTTTGACGTCTCCCCTGACTTTATCAGCTTCTGAGTACAAACTGTAGCACTGAAATTCATGCCATTGGAGGTTCTACATGTCTGAGAGGGATCTCCCTTTAGGAGTAACTTTGGTTCTCATGTGGATTTGGGTTTACTTCCCATACTGAAGCCATGCAGAGCCCAGGCAATCTTCTGTGCCTCCTCAAAGCAGTGCCTGTGACCTAAGGGCACAGTTTTTTCTCCAGCTCCTTAGTTCATGGATTACAGTCATCGCTCAAATAGTGTCTAAGGACGGCCTTTGCAGGGGATTCAAAGAGCTCCTTTCACTGACTATCACCACTGCACGTGAGCTTAAGCAGGAGCGATTGTATCTGTGTAAAGAAGAAATAGGCATATTTCTGGGCTTTCTGGTTTGGTTTTTTTTTTAATTGAGAGCACTTTGCACGAACAGAGCAGCCTGTGCAGTGTAACAGCCATTACAACACGAGCAGCAGTGCCGTGGTGCTGGGGACAAGGCTGGCTGTGTGGCTCAGCAGTTCAGCATCACTAACCACCTAAATGAAGTGGCCACGAGTGTCGCTCACTGAGTGTGATAAACATTAGGCCACACAATATAATGGATATCTTTTACCCAATACAGTTGTTGCTAGGATCCCTAGGATCCCCACAAATAATTGTGCAATGTACGAAACTTCTCTGCAGGCCTGGCATTAGTCACCTGACCAGCACAGAGAGACAGCTTACAAATGGGAAATTTTAAGTTGCTTTAGAAAATATGTTAGTAACACCTCGGTCTTAGATTTAGAAACTCTGAGAATGGAAGTACAACATGCTAAAAATATACGGTGAGAACAAGGGATGTTTTGGCTTGATGGCAATAGGTGATTTCCTCTAAACTAGGAGGCAATATTCAAATGTAAACAGGTACCGTGTCCAGTAGCCAGATCTGACCACAGTTACTAATGCACCAATAGTTACTAGGCTGGAGATAAGGATGGCAGTTAGCCCTTACTTTGTGTGGGAGCTCTCTGGGGAAGCTGATGACAAGGGTTGATTTCTGATGAAAGTGCTACATAACAGGAATTATTTAAAAAGAAACTCAGAATTGCTGTGGCAATTTAAATACTTGTTTATTACTAAAGTTGGCTATAGCTGGTTATGTGGCCTTTGAAAATGACCCCTGGATGCTGTTTGCCCTTAAAAATGATAGGGCAGGTCCACGTTTTCCTCTTACAGCCAATATGAATCAAACTCAGCACTAGAGCAGATGGGGACAGTCTCTGTGAACTGTGCCTCAATTTGTTCCTCTCTTTTATTATCATATCCTGAGATCCTTCCTTAAACTGTTGTGAAGCGTAAAGAGATACTTTATAGAATATAATTAGTGCAACACAAGTTTTTGCTTCCCTGGGAGTTCCTGTGAGGATTGATTTTTGAAAATAAATGGATTTATTTGCTGTTCAATTGTCTGAGCGCTGTCGAACAGCTCACGGCGAGGCACCCCCAGGAGGGAAGAGCTGTCAGCCCCTTCTGCTGGTGCCTGCATTATCTCCGTGGGGATGGAGGGGGATATAAGCAAAAAAAATGAGCATCATAAAAACTACAGCAGACATGGATGTAGGACTGCTACTGGAGCAGGTTTCACATCTTGTGGGAAGGCTCTCATGTGGTTTGTGCTTAGAAATCCCACGTGCAGGGACAGACCACACCAGTTCTGAGGGTGAAAAAGAACTTGGAGGTAGAGGATGGCCAAGCTCCTGCCCAGGACAACCTGAACTCCCTTTTATATGCAGGAGACTGGGTTAGTCACTGCCAGAGAAAACACAGCATGGCCTTGCACTTACAAGTCACAAGTGAATGAACGAGTTAGTGCCAGAGGCCAGATTCTGACAAGGAAATCTGGCCTCTGGGGCCATTTTTCTCACTAACAGCATTTATTAGCTGAGACGGCTCTGGGGAAGGATGCAGTGAATGAGGTACTCTGCTCTGCGGCTGGCATTAGCCATCAGTGGGTCATGGAGGCCAGAGAAGGATTTTAATCCAGGAAAAGCACTTCCTCGCTGTTGGAGGCCACAGATGCAGTAATGGCATGGAGGTGCCAGTGGCTGGTATTCACTTTGAGCTTTGCCAGCCACTGAGGCTGGAGTGCAGCAGCTTTGTCTGGCAGAAAGGTGTAATTATACTGTGCTGCTTTTGGCTTTCCTAGACCATTGGAGTACAATTTTTTCATAGTCTGTATAAAATAGGGCTATTTCTGCAGTATGAGAAGGAACACTGGGCTAAGACACAGGAAGGTCTGGTTTGTGCTCACTGGTGACACATGTGTGAACGTGACAGGGATCTGGTTCTCCTCTTGCCATCTTCACCCTCTTCATCTGCCTTTCCTGAGCTGGGCCTACAGCGTAGAAAGTCTCTAATGACTCTCAGGAATTCCCCCCTGCCTCCCCAAAGCCTTTCTTAGAGGCACTCACACAAGGATAAAAATGTCTAAAATGCACATCTCAAAATCTAGCCTCACATCTTGCTACCAGAGCAGTAAAGCTTTCCAATGGAAATTGATGCTGGGAAGAGAAAAAGCAATCTGCAAAATAATGCAGAAATCATAAAAGGAATTTGGTTATTCATGCAACATATCTGGACAGACAGAGGTTTTCAAGGCAATTCAGGTGTCTCATTTGGCAGGTGTCTGTGGCTTCTACATGTGGGCTGTCAGCACAGTGTAAGAGGTCCCAGGCTGAGTAACTTGAGCTCAAGAGTGACAAAGGTGTTTCATGGGATGACTGGGATGGAGAGAGGATGTGATTTCATAAGGGCACTGGCATGAATTCTTTACTGAACATGAATAATTAAGAGGATTTTACCTCTGATTGTGGTTTTGCTAAAATAAACCAGTCTTTATGTCTTCCTAAAGCATTAGCTAATGCAGTAGGAGCTCATGCTTGCAAACCCCATGGCCAAGCTTTCTCAGAGACTACGCCAATTTTACACAATATGCAGGAAATTACAGACTATGTAAAACCATTGCAGTTTGGCTTTATTCCCCCCACAGAGAATATACTGCATCCACACTAGATATATCACTCTTTGGTGTGCTAGTCTGGACATTGAAGAAAACACTCTTGGAGGGAACAAACATTTGAGAAATATCCTAGTCTGATATAACAGACTGACAGGTAATTTGTCTTGAAACCAAAAGCAACCTCTAGTGCACCTGTCTGTGCAGCCAATGGTCCATATGATTGAAAAGAGGGAGAAGCTAAACAACTGTTGCAAGGACTCTCTGTTTCAGTTGGTAGAACGGAACAATTTTAGTGAAAAAGATGTTCGGGGTTTCAATAGGTAAGGTTCTCTCCTCTTCCATGAATAAAGGGATAGAACTCTTTTTTTGTCATCTTCTGTACTTCTAATTCTGGTCCTACTTGGCTGCCTCTACTTCATTCTCTCTGCACAACCATACTGGTGTCCTGGGGGGCAACCCAATACCATCTTCTCTCATCAGGTCACTCTGAGAACAGCACCAACAGCACTCCAGACATTGGGGTTTAGGATCCTTATGTACTTTTCTGTATCCTGCATAATGAAAACGGATTTGTGTGTAAGGTCTCCTGTTCTCGAGGAGTTAATTTTGGCTTTGTTTCCTTTTCTGGTGTCTCAAAGCTAATGGGAAAAGAGATCATAGGCTCAAAAAGACCACCTGAAACAGAAGGTGAAAGCTTTTGTGGACAGGGATTGCTTTGCACTTGGTGTGTGAAAGCAGAGGGCACCTCATCAGGACATCTCCGCGTTGTTTGTTTGCCTACAGCAAATTGCTTTGTCGTATGCGGATGAAGGCCTGCTCCTGCTGGCTTGTTTCTGCTGATTCACCCCCATTTTATGGAAGGAAGCAGAAAGAGGATGAGGAGGACAGAACTAAATAAGGGAGTGGATGAAGAACAGCAGGATATTAGACTGCCTAGTGTTTCTGAATGTTTTGACTTCTTCACAACTGGGGGCTCAGCATTACCCACCTACCGTGAAAACTGGCTGTGCTCTCTCTTATGTGTCGTTGTCATTTCAAGGAAAAATCTCCTCTGGAGTTTTTCCTTCCCAATCCATTTTAGCAGCCTGCCATGCAAGGTTGTGCACTTCATAGTCTACTGAGCCTCCCAAATATGGCACCTCATTATCATTACAGCCCTGACAGCATTGTTTCCTACTGACGTGGCAGAAGAAAACCAAAGCTAGCAGTTGTACTCTGTAGTGGCATCCAGAAATGTGGAATCAACTTCTTCACAATCCATGCATTAGCATGGGTTCATCCACATGCTGCCTTTCAGGCTGCAAGACTGTAGTGGCCACAGTCTGCAGATGTACTGACCAAACTAAATCACTCCTATCTACACACCTTGCTGTCACCGGTTCTGTACAGGAACAGAATGAATTTATTCTTTTTTGAGATGATTCTTCTTACCTTACAGAACAAGCATTCATTTTACAATAGGAAATGACTCATTTTAAGCATGTTAGCAGTAGTTTTGTTCCCCTCTGTCCTGTAGTACTACTGTGAATGTGCTGTAGTGCCCTTCAGTTGTTCCAATAGCTGAGCTAAAGTTCTGGCAATTTATTTTTCCTCTTTTAAGTAGGATGCAATGTACTGGCCTTGCATCCAATTCAGATTTTAAGTCAGAGAAAGTATGGTCTTTGAATGAAAGGGTGGCTGAATCAGGTCTCAGGAGGGTTTGGTTCTTATTCATTGTGTGAACTCTGCCTAATGAGCGACAGCTGAAGAGTGCTGTTTTTTCAAGGTCATAACTGTACATGTAACAATTCTCCCACTCATATTTTCAGATCTTCCTTTAGCTCTTCTGTTGTTCAGGTGTGCTGTTATGAGAAAGGCTATTTATTCAGGTGCTAGAAATGCTCTCTTTAATCAGAAGCCTGTACTGTGATTGCAAAAGAATATACTAGGCAGCAGATGGCAGGAATCCAAAACAAGCCAGACATTTCTATAGTGCTGTGTGCTGTACGTACACCTACCTTCTGCCTGCTTTGGTATTTACTGGGTATTACGTGCCACATTAGCCATCAACAAACGTTGCTACCTGTCTCCCTTCCTGCTCGTGGTACTAACAGGGTTGCAGCTGTAAGCACAGAATTGGCAACGCTCCTTGGGTCTCGTTCCCCCACTCGTGCCAAGGAGCGGAGGGAACACAGCTGGGCTGTTGTGTGGGGGTGGTCTCTTAGATCTGGGGTGCTCAGCCCACCAACAGGACCTGCCTTGCCAGGATGATGATCCTGGCATGCACACCTCCCACGTAGCCTCCTTATTCCAAACTTTACACAACGACAAGGCTCCAGAAGGACCAGTTCTCCATTGTTTCAGCTTTCCTGTGGCTATACTGCAGTTTGCATGGGCACAGTGCACCCGTGTGTCAGTCCAACACCCTGGGAAGCATCTGGCTTGTTGAGCAAGGACAGCCAGTCTGTCATTTGTTAGGGGAAGGTCCATAACGCGTCTCTCTCTCTTCACAGTGTGTTAAAACAGTTAGGCATCCCTGCTGAGCTTACATGTTCCTCCAGGTCAGGACTACAGCTTCTCTCCCTCTGCATGGAGCCCTCTGAGTGCATTCTGTGCATGGTTGGGCTTTGAATAACCTGGGTTGTCCCCATCTCCACAACACCTTGTTCAGCAGCTGGTCTGACACAAACATTACCTCTTTGTACCCTCCAGCTGAGAGCATCCACGTGTGTCCCAGCTGCTTTCCCAAGCTTGTGAAGTCCTGAATCTGTGACTGATTCTATGTAAAAGCCTAAAGCACAAATAAAAGAAACAGTTGTGGACCAGGCTCCCAAAGTTTGGAGTGGCTCTTCCCTGGGGCATCCCCTCCTGGGGATGCTGTAAGGGTGCTGGGTACCTGCCTGTGCTTTGTGTTGCTGGGATGTGATGACCCCAGAAGCCAAGGCCCCAGAAGCAAGGTAGGCAACTGACTGGGGAGCAAAGTGGAATCAGCAATCCCACACTAGGAAAGCCAGATTTCACTCTGCCTCTTGCATTGTCAGAAGGAGATGAGCCCTGGGAACATTGATCAGGCCAGACTCTGGTCTAGGAAATGCTGCTGCTCTGTCCTTTCAGGACCAATACACTCTACTCCCGATGGAAAAGGTGGCTGCCTGCAAGGCAAGCCTGTTGCTGCTGCATCTTCTCATGAAGCAGGAATTAAAGTCAAAGCCAGGTGTCTGCAGCAAGCAGTGTTGCTTCTGTGCCTGACCTTCCTGGTTGTGTTCAGTGGCCCGGCCACAGCAGGAGCAATTTTGTGCAGCTGCTTTGCGCAGCTCTCACTGACAAAGGGACAGACCAAGTGGTACCTGCTGCTCTTTGCTTTCTCACCTTTACCAGCCCCCTCCTGGACTAAAACAGAGCAATTAATTCCCTCCCCTACAGCCAATATCATCTCTTCTTTAGCATTTTCTCTCACTAAAGCAAGAAACTTCCATTAAGACTTTTTGCAGTCCCTCTCTTGCTTCCCAATTAACTGCAGGTGCTTCAAAGGTTCTCTCCGACTGACAGACAAGGGGAGTGCAGGGTTAGTAAAGCAGGGGCTGCAGAACAGCTCCATAAATGAGAAACCCTCCCCTCTAAATAGGAGAATGACCCTACTTCCAGTGCCTCTGCCTTGCTCTCCTCCTCACCCTTGTACTGGCAGTTTCTCCTTGTTCCATGCATCCTGCTCCTGAGGCACACCACTCCCGGTAGCACAACTGCACACTTGTGGGACATCTTTGCACATGTGCACTCATAACAAGTTTTGAAAAACTGTTTCTGTGTTGTCAGCCTCTGCTTAGAGGGAAAAGATGCAGCCTCCTGCCCCAGCTGATGGAAGGCATGACCTCCCCAGCCGGGCTGTAACCACCTTTGTGCATGGTACCAGTCACACAGGTTGGTGTAGTGCTGCCTCTGTGGTTGCCCCTCTTTGCAGGGCACAGCCTGGCCCTTGCCTCTGTGTGCTAATACCACGGCAGGGATGAAGGGAGTCCACTTCGCTCTCTCTCCTCCCTATCTTTTACAGACTTTCTAGTGCCTGGTTGAACAGAGAGGGAGAAGGAGCCAGTGCTGAGAACAGGCTCTGCTGAGGTGCCTGGGTTATACTTGGGCAGGAGGGGAAGGATGCTTCCTCTGCATGCACAGTCAGGCCTGGCATCACTTGGCCTCAACGTGGAGTTGTTGAGTTAGTGAAATTTCCTTCAGACACTACAGCAGGAAAGGCAGAAACAGTTAACCGGTTTCTCCTCTTATCAGTCTTTCTCTAAGATTTGTGGCAATGAATTAACTGTTTCCATTTCACCAAAACACTGCACCAGTGCTGTTTTTGAGGACAGATCCTCGATAGTGTTTCTCTTAAATTCTTGGCGCCACGCAAAGCTAATTAATATCCCACATACTTCAGAGTTCTTTTTCTAACAGCCGCTACCTTTACAATTTTCTAATGTTAGAAAATTTTCAAATTAAAACATGAAAAGCTCTTTTTAGTGCTTCTCTTGCCCTGTGCCCCATCCCCGATGAAGCATGGCTGTGTGAGTTTTCCCCTAAACATATTTAGCTTGTTCTCATCTCTGTGCAGTCAAAGGGTGAGAATAATGAATTTCTCATGCACTCAGCATACTGTGCATTTATTCAACATACTGTACCTGTGCAATGACTTCAGGTGATAGTGCCAGTGTTATCCTCAGATCATGTGCACTGAGCACATCTATACCTGATATAAGCTCACTGAACTCAGCGGTGTTGCACTACCAAATGCTTTGGCTAGTTCTGTTGAGCACTGTCACAGGTGCCACTGCTCTAATCAACTGATGTCTGATCCCTTGAGAAATGCATGTCACCATTGCTAATTTGGATCGTGTACTGATTTTAACCATGTTCTTAGAATGACAGCATTAGGTCTGTAATTATAATGCAGTATCCTTAGGGAGCCGGTGCAAGTATGTGCAGAACACTCATTAAATTTTTTTTCTTGTCTGTTCACGTAAGACTTTCCCCTGTATGAGACATACAAAGGCAAGCTTAGCCACCGACTGCTTCATGACAACTTCTTCACCTGATAATTTTGAGAGGGTCTTGGTCATTTCCTAGAGGACTGGTGTTAAAATCAGAGCTTTTCACATGGACATCTAAGCAGCCCCTAAGGGATTAATGAAGAGGAAGCTACCACCTCATCCCTGCTGGCTGGGTCTCTCTGGGTCAGGGCTGAGACTCGTCAATGCTGTGGAGCACAGACACTTGCCTGTGCTCTACATCCTCTGTGGGCAAATTCAGAACTTAACTTTCCAGTTCTCTGAACTATTAGCCAATGTTCAAATTTTAATTATGAGCCAGGAAGGGAAAAAACCCAAAAACAACACAAAGAACATCAATTCATATGCAGAGTGGTAATTGCATGTGTGCTGTTCAGAGGCAGGCTTCTCTTCATGTCTGATTAAAAATTTTTCTATGAATTAATTGCTTGAAGAAGGAATTAAGATGAACAAAACATTTAGAAATTAACTATCATTGCTGCTTGCCATTCCACATGGCACTTTAAATGTAGCTGTATGAGGAAACAACCAAACTCTTGTTCGGCATCCTTAAAATACCAGTTCATCTTGGTGCATGAGATTGCTCTAACTTTACCCTGACTCATTCTGCCTGTCCTTGGGATCACTCTAAGTTACTCTCAGGTTGGAGGCGTTAAGCTCTGCCCACTGGAGCCCAACCTGTAACTATAACAGCTCTCGGTGGTCCTGCGTGCCAAGGTGTCTCGCTGGGAGCCACAGGCAGCCCCCTAGGGATGAGGTACCTGCTCAGTCCTTGTCTCAGCTGAGACAGTGCTGCTGATGTGATGTTCGTGTAGCATCTGCACATTTTGAGCTGTGGGCACCTGCGTGCTGGCAGCGGTGGCTCACAGGTGTTCACACCCAAGACTGAGACATGCTTTCCTTCCCTATCTGGGATGTCTCTAGCTTTTCTTATCTCCAGCATCTCTGTATTGTCTTTGTCCCCTTTTTAAGTAGGAAATTTCTCAGAGAGTTACACAGGCTGGAGGCTGGTGCCTGTGAGCTGGGACTTTGTTCCAAGCCCTGTACCTGTATTCAGGGGTCTCAGTGTCAGCATTGCAGTGCACTGACCCCAAGACTGGACTTTATAAGTACTGTCCTGCTCCACCAGCCACAGGGATGGGCTCACGAGTATGACAACTGTCTGCTAACATTCCGACAGCGTGCTCCTTCCCCAGCCAAGTTCTGTACTGCTGGCATGTTGCTCCTAAAGCCCAGGGAATAAGGCAGAGATTTGCACCAGAAAAACTCGGCAGCTACACTTGTGCTTAGTGCTGGCCCGGCACGCGACCGGTGGGGACCAGACCCGGCCGTCTCGGTACCGCTCTGGCACTCACATGGCCAAATTGATAACGACAAGAAACTTCACGACAGGCTGACTCTGTACTGTCAAGTTCAAAGTCAGGGTGCCCGAGGCCGGGTGGGAAAGCGGCCGCAGCAGCAGCAGTGCGATGGCAGGCAGGGACAAACCCCGGAGAGGGAGGCAGCGCCGGGACGGCAACGCGCCGGGCGGGGAGATGCTGCCCGGGGAGAGAGATGCTGCCGAGGAGAAAGATGCTGCCCGAAGCGCCCGAGTTCATCCCGCCGAGCACACGGAGGCAGCGCGCCCGGGGCAGCCCGAGGACGTTCATCCCGCCCCGCCCCGCACAGCGGGCAGGAGCCGCTCCGGCGGGCGGTGCCGGGGCCCCGCAGCCTCGCCCGTCCCGCGGCACTCACCCGGCAGCCCGAGGCAGAGCAGGAGGCTGTAGTAGACGACAGGTGCGTACCCCAAGCCGCAGCCATAGCGGTGGTGCGCCAGCAGGGAGCCGTTGTGGAGGTGGAGGTGGTTGTGCTCCATGGACCCGCTCTGTCCCCGCTGCCGGCGCTCGCTCCGCCGCACGGGCCGCCCCGGCCGCGCCGCCCGCCCGCCCCTCGCACGCTCCGCGGCGGCGGCGAGCGCGGCGCGGCCCCGCGGCGGGCGGTGGCACATGGCGCGGCCCCCGGCGAGCCGGGCCGGGCGGGGCGGAGAGGGGCGGGACCGGCCCCCGCCCCCGGCCGTGCGGGGGGATCTCCCCCGGTGAGCATCTTCCGAGAGCCGCCGCCTCCCGGGGGGCAGCGGGCTCGCCCCACAGCCAGGAGCAGGGAAAAGGGGGATGTCCTCCAAGTTGGTGCAGGAGTCAATGAAAGATGAGCAGAGGCGGGGGTTGCCAGCGGTGAACGCTCCCGGCAGCCCTGGGTTGTGGTTCAAGCCGGCTTGGGAGGCAGGGGTATATCTCGCAGTGGGCGTTTGTATCTGCGGCATCGAAACGCAGGCCCGGGTTAACTGCACTGTCCCTCTTCCCCCCGCAGTGCTGCCGGGTGAGGGACGGGGCTGCCAGCGGGGTCACACCATGCTCCAGCATGGACATACACCCTGCTCCAGCAAGGACACACCATGCACAAGCATGGACACACACCGCGGTCCAGCAGGGACACATGCCATCCACCAGGATGGACACACACCATGCTCCAGCAGGGACACATGCCATCCACCAGGATGGACATACATTGTGCTCCAGCAGGGACACAGCCTGAGTGGCAGGTGTGGGTGCAGCTCCCTCAGGGCAACGCTGAAGGGCGGTCAAAATTTTGGAAGCTTTCTCCATCTGTTCCTTAAGGCTTGTGTGTTTCTGTACAGAACCTCGTGTGAAACTAATAAGGTGGTGAGCCCTGTGCTTTGTGCTGCTGATCAGTGGGTTGGACAGATGTCAGCATATTGATATGGTCAGGAGGTCATGGTTTAGTGATAAAATAGATGTTAGATTACAGTGCACACCTCCTGAGCAGAAAACAAGATGTTTTTTCACCCAGAGTGTGTAGGGCTGAGCCCCACAAATCAGCACTGGGAGCAGGAAGAACCCCTGGATTTCTGTGGCTGCCAGAGAAGGCCAAGGGGGATGTATGTTTGCAGTGCATGTGAGGTTGGTCAGTGAGGCATGTCTGATGGGATATGCACAAGGTACAGTGGGTAGGTTACAAAACTAAATAAAGATGCGGTCCTTGCTCTCTGAAAACACCCAGCTGCTTAGCATGGGTAATAATATAACATAAAGAGTGTGTTACAGGTGGGAAGGCACCTTTAGAACAAGTGCTGTAACAGACCACCAGGTGACTAAGCAAGGACTTCTGTATCTTTGGGTTTCCATGGTCTTGTTTGAAAAGTAGTTTAGCTTCTGTTTGGAAGCCCAACTAGGAGAAAGCAAGGCTCTGGTCTTGCAAGGACTTGGGTAGCTTACTTCGTTGGGAGAGTCAGCAAGATTATTCATGTGATTAAATCTTTAATAGAAATGGTCTTCTTGAACTGTACTAAAACTGTTGTCCATCTCCCCAGGTTAAACATGCTGGAAAAAAATTGTTTTTCCTCTGTTTTTTCAATTGATGTCTTCATGAATGTAGCCTAGTACTGAGACTCTACTAGTACAGCTTTTAAGTGGATGTGTTCCTTTTAAAAAGAATTTTTTTGAAACCAATAATTCAAATACCCAGCAGAATTTTATAAAACAGTGAGGTGTGTGTGGTTATATAGTACGAAGTCCTGTGAAATCAGCTTTGCCTGTTTTTTTCCCCAGCTATTTAACCTTAAGGGGTTTTTTTCTTGTTATTTTAAAAAGTGTAATTTCTCCTTGTGTTTCTGCAACAGACTTGATGAGGAAAGAGATCTTTTATTGCCTCCCAAAAGAGAAGTGATGATTCCTGGAGCCTTTTCTTGGGGGCAGTAAGTCCACCAGCAGGGCTGATAGTTTGACTTGCGATTTCGAAGCTAAGTGAAGTTTATCTGCAAAGGAAAACACCAAAGAAGGAGATGGCAGTGGAGAGGTACCTTGGCAAATGTTGGTTGAAAAGCCTCACATCCAGTTCATTGCAGCACCATGAGTCTCTCAGCTTCCCAGGTAACAACAGTGAAATTTCACAAAGGCTGAAAGCTGAGGAAGAGCCTCTGCCATCCATTTTCTGTTGTGCTGTTGCCAGTATTCAGACTGGCCTAGTTTTAAACTTCCTGAGCAATAGGGCTTCCCTGGAGAGGTTTCTATAATAGCAGCATTTGCTTCCTCAGAGCTAGAGTTGTCTCCAGGGCACAGTTCAGGTAGATGCTCATGTGCTGAGAAGAACCATTGGTAATAAGAGAATATTTTCCCATCTCCCTGCTTGGAATGCTCACTAGAGCCTCACAAGAGGTTCTGCCGTGTGTGATGTTTTCCCATTCTAGGGGGGAAAACTAGAAAATTCGCTCACATTCACTAACACTTCCCTCTGGCCTGCTCTGCAAGTGGAGTGGCCACAGAAAGTAAATCTGCTCCTGGTACCTCAGTTAGCTTAATTAAAGCTTCTTGAGGAACTTCTCTGCTTGCACTGTGCAAAGAGCTAAGGTAGGATGGACCAGGTTTCCACATCTGATTTACTTTTGCTTCACTGAATTCAAATCAATGGAATACTTTGTAATACCAGAATTAAGGGCCCAAAGTAAAGGTGAAGGTTGCTCTTGTGTTCCATGTGTAAATTGTGTTTTGAGGGGCTTTTGTCCTTCAAACAACTTAAAAGCAATTTTTGGCTTAAATGAAATGAATTTGGTTGTTCTGCCCTCTGAAGTGTGCAGTAACAGAACCCTAGACAGATATTTCAATAAAGCCAATTCAAAACTAACCACAATGCTTATGTCTACTTAAAGCTGTTTATTTTTAAACTTCTTGCTGTTTTCTAAGGGGATGACATTTATGTGTAGCATCAGGGCCACAGTGAGAAGAGCACTGGTCTACTGTTGAATCAACAGGCAGAAAGCATCAGGAGCCTTGAGGAGGATGGTTTCTGAAGCTCATCTCATAAACAGCCACATGCTCAGGCAATGAATGATGTTTATTCCTTTCCAAAGAGCAGTTTATTCTTTGCATGACGCGCTACATAGAGATACGAAGTGAATGTACTTTGCTTTAAAATTCCAGAGGCACTTGAGCTTGGTTAGCTTTCTGTTTTCAGAGGAACTGAGCCTCCCTAGAAACTGCTAGGCAGTGATCCTGGGGGAAAGAAGATGATGTTGGTCACACACACCCCCATGCACTTGGGCCATGGAGCAAAGTAATGGTGACTTCAGGAGACAAGAGTTATTGACTGAAGGAGTCGGGAAGAACCAAATATTGTTGCAATACAGGTGTGAGTAACATGCCTGGAAGATAGTAAAGGTGAAACTGGAAGACTGATGCATGGACTGTGTACAAGGGATTGGGAGAGGCAGTGTGAAGGCAGAGAAGTCTCTCAAAGGAAGGGTTATCATCTGGCCAAAAATATGGGGTTAACAGTTACAAGAGGCCAGGGATGTTGGCAAGAGAACTGGTTTATGGCCTGATCAAGGCTGTCTTACCTGTGTAGCAGTGAGGCAGGAATGACACTCAGAACTGCTACAGAGAAAATGACACCTATAAGAATGACAACTCTTAGATTATATCTTATTAGGTGCTTGTATATAATTTTGCTGCAAGGAAACCCTTCTCTTCAAAGCAGTATTTTTATCTTTCCTTACTGTTAGGTTGCAGAGTAATTGAGTCAAATTCTACTCCTCCTGAGTTAAAGGACTGTCTTTGTCAATAGCTTTTTGCAGGTCTCTCCAGGCTTGGAAGGGGAGGGAAACCTTTCTGTGTTCTCATAAAAGCCATTAAGGAAAAAATGTGATTATGAAGGTTCTTTACTGGAACCTCCTCAGTGTCTGTGCATAGGCAGGCTCCAGTTTTACAAGAGAAGTGAAGATTTATTCGTTTTTAAGGTGAGAATTTTTTTCTTGTGCTGGTAGTGATTGCTAGGGAAGGCTGTGAGGCCACAATACGGATTCATCAAGGCTTCTCCAGCTTGTGCTGCAGGTCCATAGCCTTCACCTTCAGGCTTCACAGCCCTGTAGACTCCTCTTCATCTCTTCTTCCTTTGACCTCATATTTCCTTGGAGACCCATGAAGTTTGCAACAGGTCTCAAACAGTGCCTATAATGAAGCTCTGCCTATTTGAACCATCTGAAAACAAGTTTAAAGCCTTTAAACACCAATTATTTCCTTCTTTGTTTATTCCCTGAACTCCCTTTTAGGTTTCAACTGACAAATCTCATTGTAATTAATTTGAGCACGATTGTGAGTATACTTTCCAAGGGAACAGAAAACAGATGTGATAAATGCCTGAACATGAGATTTAACCTAGCATCTGTTGTTTTAAAGAAGAGTTACAAAACAAACTGTGTTTTGTTTGTGTTTAGTTGGTAGGTGATACACCTGATTTTCCGTCATACTCTTTTCAGGTTACATTGAAAACATCTGACAGAAATGTGCACTGAGATAAACTCATTTGACCTGTCCAGTTTGCAGTGGTTATGATAAATTATTACTATTTTTGCAATAGCCAGCATATAGGTGGTGTTTCAGATAAAATTAATCCATTACTTACAACAGAAATCAAACTCTTTTTACAAGATAAGGAAGTGAAAAGGATCCATCAGAAGCTTGTATGATGTATTTGTATGATGTTTAACTGTGGAATTAATGGGCTAATTCATATGTTAAGCATCAGCATATGCTTAAATCCCTTGCTGGATTTAGGCGTAAATAAGTTAGGATTAAAATGTAATTACTTGACAAATATTTCTGAAGATGGAGGCTAGTTTAGCCTCTCCCCATGGTGAAAAGAAAGCACATGAGATTTATGTCACAGAGACTCTGTATTTCCTCTACTGACATTTTTAAAAGTTGAATAACAAAGTACGTGAATATTCCAGTGTTCTTGGGCTGGAAATTCCAAGTGGTTTTCTGTAGAAAAGGTGTGCCATGCATAGACCTCACAGTGGAATGCTGACAAAGGGAGGTGATGCTTCCTTACTCTGTTACTGAGCAAAAATCAAGTTCAGCCTGTGAATACCAAGAAAAAGGGTGACAACAGATTAGATTATTTTAAAATCATTGTACCAATTATTCATACTAATTATTGCAACCCCCCCAAGTATTATTACAACATAACAATGCATGCATATTTGCTATCCTAAACCTCATTAGGCCTCATTTCAGGATCAAGTCACAAAGTTACGTACTTTGTTCTGCAGTTTAGTGTTTCCATGCAAATGCCACGGCTAGCTGGTTTGGTTCAATCCTCCCTGCACATCTCAAGATGAGCTAAATGATTTAGATCTGGATCTTTTCTTCACCTTAAGGAAATACATAATTCTTCCTGTATTTGCTTGTTAGTGCCTTCGCATGACTGGGACGTGGCGAGCGCTGGCCAAATCAATGCAGCCCTTCAGGAGGGCTGGGAACGGTTCCTGTGTGGAGCAGCCGTCACTGGCTGTGATGAGATGCCTACAGAGAGTGTCTTGTCAGGAGTGGAGGCTCTGCCACTGCCGTGCTTGTCACGGGCACTGGCAGTGACAGCCCCCGCAGCTGCGGGGCACGAGTGCTGAACGCGGCTTTCCCACTGACCTGTGTGCGGCCAGCTTCTGGCAGCCTGGTGGAAATGAAGGAAGGTCTTGCTGCATCACCTTCATTTTCTGTGGGAAGGCACAAAAAAAGTGCAGTTCTACGGACAAAAGGCTGATGCAGACTCTGAGTTTGTGGCCAATTAAATAATTTGCAAGGTCCCTTGTTAACTTCTGCCCGTCTACCAAATGAGCAGCCAGGCTGAGCAGAATAAGATTGCTTTCTCATTTTACATAAGGCTTTCACATGCTATCCCCCTGCTAATTAACTAGATTAAAGGTTCTGGCTTCCTTGAACTCCTCTTTTCTTGGCTGATTCACTTTGAATTAGATGTAACCATTATAAACTGATCTGAAGCAAAAGACCCATTTTTTCTCACTTTCTAGGTATTGTGGGTATTTTTAGGTACCACACTTAGCAGATACAGCAAAAATACCTCCCTGCAGGTGAATGTTTTAAGTGGCTATAAAAGCCACTATTAATTTGGCTTTATTTCCGTGACATAAAAAAAGTCTTTTTTTGAATTTTCTGCAAGAGTAATTTGTCTGTCAGTGGACATGTATTCTCCTGCTTCAGGCTTGACTTTTTTGTTGTTGTTATTGCTCTAGATAAAAAGAGTTAGTGCTTAATCAAAAAGTAGAGCCATTAAAAATGTTAGTGAGCTTTTTACTCAGTGTTACTCCCATGGAATTCCACTAACTGTGCCACAGTTTCTCTCAATTTACCTTGGCATAAGTGAGGCATAAGCAGGATCTTATGTCTCAGGTTAGCCACAGCTTTGCTGTAATCCATGGGGTCAACGAGAGCACAAAATGAAGGAAGTTCTACATAAGCAGAAATCAAATAATACAATCCCCCTACAGCTCTGCTGGTGATGTCAAACATATGTCCAAGCCTACACTAGAGGCACCACCAGCAGTTGCCTAGGGGAAGAGCAACAAGACCAGTCGTGTGTCTGAGCCCTGAGACTGGAAATGGTTTTGATTAAATTCATGTCATTTTACAGGCAGGTGCAGCTCTCTGATATCCTTATGTTTATTCCGCAGTTCACCTGCCTCAGCCTATGGCAGGAGGCAAAGATGTTGGAACACATCATTGAAGAAAGGAAGGGGAAAAAAAAAGGGAGGAAGAAAACAAACTGAAAAAATGGAACTTGTCAGTATTAGCAGGGAGGGGGATGTAACTGAAAAACTAACGGATGCGTTTCCACTCAACCGAGACCGTGAGCAATTCTCAGTGCAGCAGCAGGGCTGCAGGAAGCCTGTCTTCTAGGTGGGGACTGGTTTCATTAACTTCAGCAAGATTGCTTCACTGAGTAGGATGAGCAGGATCTTGGGTTTTAGAAAACTGCAGAGAATATCATTGCAGGGTTCTCGGATTATTTTCCCCCCCTGTTTAAATTGGCTCAGCAGGCCTTGCAAAAATCCCTGTGGGTTTGAACAAAAAATTATTTGCAGTTTCCTAGAGGCCAACAACTGTTTCTCCTCTAATCAGATATTGCCCTGAAGGGAGCTTTGGTCTCCCTGGGGATCAGACAGCGGTAATCTAAAGTTACTTAAATGGGGCCAAATCCTGCTTGCTGGCATGTTTTAAGGAGGGTTAGTAGTTTATTTTACACCTAAGTCCACAAAGGCTCTGGATGATATACAGTATGTGGTAAGATTACATGGCAAAAGTTTCTGTCCTTGATGATATTAGTGCTTGGGCACACTTTTGACAAAGACATACAGCTGTGATTTTCCTACCTTGAACTTGAAAGAGAAGTCAGGATTTAATTTTATGTCAGCACCCGGAGGCTCTTTATTTCTTGCCTTTGCTCTTTATTGCTCCCACACTGCACAAACATACACCAAACTGAAGTCTCTAATAATACAGCCTATGGAAATCACAAATGCAGGGTCACACAGTGCTTGCTATTGGCCCCTGAAGAACAACTTGGGCACTGCTATAAAAGCAGAGACTCCTCTGCCATTGACTCTTCTCTTCCACTGCTGTTGGCCTGGGAACACTAGAGCACTTACTGACCACAGAGCTTGTCTTCCAGACACATCACAAACAGCACAGTAGTTTCCAAAGGGGCCACTGATCTTCCCCCGTAGTCAGTGGAAGCTGTCAGTGGCCAGCATTTCCAGTACGAGGTCTCAAGTTCGTAGTCATGAGCCTGCTCCTGATGGTTGATATGCAAGGGCTTTGTCGGTTCAATGGCAAAATTAAATTCCAGAGTCAGACTTGGCTTTAATTTTTTTCAATAGATTTGGGGTTATGAGAGAATGGAAAGGCAAGCCAACAGGAGGACTTCAACCCTTTCTTTTCTTTTTCCTTTATAACAGCCAATGCTCCTGGGCCAGATGATGCAGGTTACACCCTTTTAATTTTGTTAAGTTCCTGTAGATGCATGCAAGCATTGGTGGAGTACTGTGCTAGCAAGGAGTTTACTGCAGCTGTGGGTTGGGTGCTCTCCTTTTAGTCTTTGAATGAACTCACATATTTCTGAACTTCTCTTGCATGATACTGGTGGTAGATACTAAAATACACCTTGGATCAGAAAGACAAGTGTTTCCTCATTTTCAGAGGTTTGTTCTGTTTTGTGATGGTTGTACAATGACCGATGCAATAAACATTTGTTTTTCACTTTGAGGTAGCTAATGGATTTCAAAGCTATTTGCTACTGTAACTTTTTGCCTAATTGTTTTCTCTCTGTAACTGTATGCCTTCACTTCCAGAATTGACTCTTACATTCCCATGTAGTTAGATTGATGTAGATTCTGTCCACAAAATGACACTGTTCAATAGCAATCAGGGATGCATAGAGAGGAGACAGAGACTGCCAAAAGATTATTTTCGTCTGCCACTGGAAATGCAATTTCTAACCTGCTTTTGGAAAAAATGACGCCCCAATCTCAGAAAGCGGGTAACATATCATTTTATGTGGCAATTATTTAAAGCTGTTGGGCAGCTGACTAATGAAAGTGACAAACAAGCTGTACATGAGTCAGATTTCTGAGTCGGTTTTGCAAAGGTGGTTTTTGTGCAGGCACTGATTTACAACCAATGTGCTTTTTAGGGTCCTTGATTTGGTGTGGCATGTGGGAAGGTACTTGTAGGTCAGCACCACATCTAACATTAGGATGGTATCTAGTTTCTGTAAATATTGATTTCTCTTTAAACAGGTTGACTTTAACTTGTTTTTAATTAGTAATGGCAGATGTTCAGCTGGGAGAACATCTAGGGATCATTATTCTAATAATGTCCTATTAGCTTTTAAACCTTCCTCTTAATGTAAATCTGTAATTAGAGTGCTCTCTCTATCTGCTGCATCCTACTACCAATTCTCTCTGTAAGCCAATACAGAGGGATGCCAAAAAGCTGCAGGGATTGTAAATTGTGTCTTATGACTCTGTGTTTCGGGTAATTGCACACCGAGGACAAAGCAGAATAAAGCTGCAGAACTGCAGCAGCAGCCCCCACCTTCTCACAGTCCATAGGATGGATATTCCTTTGGGTACAGGATGCTTTGACAGCAAGGGAGGACTGAAGAGTTGGAGCAGTGATTGTGGTGTGTGTCCCACTGACACAAAGAGAACCCAGGGGCAGAACAGCCCTTGGGGTTGATGGTGGTGTGTCCCACAGCCCTGCCCACATGGGTGCCTGGCTACATGCCTGAGATAATGTGTGTGGAGTGTCTGAGGAAGCTTTCCCTCTGCTGGAAGCTTTTGGCTTTGCGTGTATTTAGACAAAGGTTTCTCCCCTAGGTCATTGTTCCCCTGCCTCATCTGTGTGCAGTTCCCAACACAACAGCACTGAGTAGACACTTCCCTAGAGAGATTTTATATCCGTGCAGCTTCTCTGGTTCTCACCAAGCCATTCCAGCATCAAACTGATAGTGAATCACCAAACCATCAGTGAATCAGGCCATGAGCTGTGTCTGTAAGTACAGGTGTGTAGAATGAAGCTGGTTTGGTTGTTTTATCCATGTGCTTTGTCTCTTACAAACCCAATGCAATAAAAACCCAACCCATTTCATTCACTGCCCTCTGGTGGCACATTCACTTTTCCTCACATTGATCCTTTCTCATGTACAAAAAAATCCATTGCATCTGTGGATCCCAAAAGAGAAGTTAATGTCATCTTTTGCACATGGTGCAAACCAGATGTGCAGAGGCCTTGTTAACTGCCTACAGAAACATCAGGAACATCCAGCCTTCTGATGGCCTCCAGGGGTTCCAGAGTAGATCTGCAGTCCCCTACTCCCAACCCACTGACTGTGAGAGGTGTTCTTCAGTGTATTTCTCAAAAAACACAAATGCCATTCATATTTTCTATTGCAATAGAAAAAGCTAGTCCTTGCCATCAGATAGGAGGTATATGTGACCATGTCTATATACTTAATGTTTCCCTGGAGAATGTAGTGTCATTAAACTCCAGTGTTGTGTCTTTGCTGCGTACCCGCGTTGAAATAAAATGCCATTCTGAAAAACTCACTCCAACTTTCCAGCCTCCTGGAGTCAGGCCTAGAGTGACATAAATCTGCCATGCTGCCTGTGAGAGACTTATTTCTAGTCCTGCAGTGACACAATATTTTTTACTTATCTGCAAAAGTTTCCTGCCTTGCTCTCTCCCCATCCCGCTCACCCTATCTTTCTCTTCTCTTCCTGCAGGCACAGTGCTTAGCTACTGGCTCAGTTTAAAATAAATAAATAATGCTCCAAGGTACTCTCTTCTGGATCACTCTTGAAAGGTCACTCCATACTCACAGGGCATGTTGAAGTTACCAGAGCCTGCTGACCTGTTTCTCTTATTTATTCTGCAGCTTTCGCACTGGCAGAGTCTGCCTTTAGTAATTAGATAATCTGCACAAATGGAGTCAACAGGCAGCAGAGGTAGGACAAGAACCAGATTTCATATCTTTCTTTGCATTTCTTTTACAAGATGAAGATACCTGATACTCTTGAAAGCCAGAAGACCTGTTGGTAGTGACAGCTGATAAACTGCTGTCCTGATATACATGCTGATAAATCCAGCTTATTTCCTTTAAATCCATACCCTGCTACCTCACAGGATGCCATGCAGTCTTACTCAAAGACTATCTTGTGTGTTACCTCTTGCTGTTTTAGGGAAGAAACTATTAGGGTTCTTTTTCTAATTACCTTGTGTTTCTCAGTGTTTAACTTCATTCTTTCATTCAGGCTGTGCTTGAAGCACATCCTGCCTGATGTGACTAAGCTGTTGACTCACTTCTTTTATGGCTGTAATAAAACTAGATCTAATGTCTGGATATCAACCACGACAGCATTTGCAAAAAAAAAAAATAAATCCAGATTGTTTCTTCTCAGTATTGTGTGTCCTGGTATAACTTTCACGTAATTTATAATTTCAAGTGAGCATGGCCCAGTTTTAATCACAGTTTTGTTTTCTTCTTTTCTAGAGATTATCTGCTTGGCTTTAGTGTTATCCCAGACCCTCCAGTTCTGAGTTTTAAATAGTGCTTGTTTGGAATCTGTCCCTGTAACCATTAGTGCTGGTAATTGCACTCAAAGACTTAAAGTAGACAATTAGCCTTGCACTGGGCCCCAGGGATTTCATAATTTTATGAATTTGGAGCTCTCCTCAGTTTTGCCATCCATCTGGTATAATTTGGTGGTCTCTCAGCCCCTGCTGTCATCTCAGGTGGGCTGTTGCCTGTGATTCCAAAGTGTCTTTGCTACACAGGGTTGGGGAAGGGCAAGCATCTACTTTTGTTTGCAGGTTGACCCCAGCAAATTTCTGTGATGTGAGGAAGGCTGGGGTGAGCATCTGCAGGAGAATGTGGCCACTGCACTTCTGCTCATGTCTTTGCAGAGTATAAGGCGAGTGCCATGCACGAGAACGTGACATGAGAGGATTTGTTTCCTCTATGTCATTAGTACTTTCCTTGCCAGTGGCAAAACAGTGGACTGTTTAATGTAGTATAGGGCATGGATGGGAAGGAGAATCAGGGACCTGGAATTGATTCCCTTGAGCCTCCACCATCTGCTGCACTGAGGAAAGCCCACAGTAATTCTACACGTTCAATCCAGACTCAGGGAAATGATAGGTTTTAGCCCTAAGACATCTGCAATTGCAAGTCTCCCAAATTGAGGTTGTATCACAATATTTGATGCTGGAGTCATTCAATTACATAGGATTCTCAGTTTCATTTAAAAGAAAAAATAACTTTTTGTACTGTAGAGTAGCAAAGATTAGCTTGCACAGATGAGCTGAGGGACTACAAAAGGCTTACAGTCCAGAGGACTAAAGAGTCTCGTGTTTGTTGTTTAATGTCTCATGAATCTAGAAACCATGCCACAATAGAGGCAATAGAGGCAATATCATAATGGGAAGTTGATTTCAGTGAATGCCAAGTTTTTTTTTTTAAAAAATGAAAGTCCCAAACCCAACAACAGCAGTTTCAGCAGATTTGAAGCTTTCTGTGAATTCATATGATGTTCAGCAAATACTTTGGGAGGAAAACTGGAGACATTTGCTTTGAATAAGCTGAATAATTTTTCTCAAGCATTCTAGCTTTTACTTTGACATGGTGTTTACATTCCAAAATTGAGCCGTTATATAAAAGTAAATTAAACAAAGAAGATAAACAAAACAGTAGGGGATTATTTAAAAACTTTGGAAGGTGCAGACATTTTGATATGACAAAATATATGGTCATTATATGTACAACTCTTAATCTGGAGATTGGGCTTGCTGGGCATGAATGCTGCAGGGAAGGCTGCCCTGGAAAAATAAATTGAATCTGGATTTTAAACGTGCTGCACTGATCTGTGTCCTTAGTACCAATGGAGAAAAATCCAGCACTCCTCAGAGTCTGACCTCCTCTTTCCTAAAGACAGCAGAAATTTTTTTGGGACATGTGCAGGAATTATGAACTTACTTTCCTTTGCCTTTCTTGTCTTGCCACAAACTGAGATCACCTGAATGTCTCACCTTCCTGGATTCAATCATCAGGACTTAAAATACACATCTAAGCCTTGGTTGAAAAAGAAGTCTTGAGGTTATATCGAGTCACTTTGTGAAGCCCAAGGACGCTGACCTGAAATCTGCCTTTTTCCGACTGCTGTTTCTGGCTGTTTCTCATGGGCTTTCCCATGGGGTCTGAGCCCCTGCAGGCTTTGCCAGGGTTATATGTAGTGTGGGGGGACTGCAGATGCCTGAGGATCTGATCCCACATACAGGATTCTGCCTAAGAAACTTCAGGGTCTGGGCTGACTGTTCTACTTGTGCAGCTCTCTCAGGGTCCACGATTCCTGAAAAAAAACAAGGACCTTTCAGTGGAGCTAAGCAAGAAGTTTTTATACTCGACTCTAAGAGCAGAGCTGGCTTGTGATAAGTGGTTGAGTGGTTTCAAACAATGAAAAATTAAAACAATCATTCAATTAAATGTGAGCAGATGCCCTGAAGTGAACTGGTGTGGCTGGCTTTACAGTTTTATTGATGATAAGGCATGGAAGTATTTGATCATTCTTATTTCATGGCTCTCCCTTGCTTAATATTACCCTTTTTTATAGCTGACATGGTTTAAAAACCTGAGTTAAATTTTTGCAGCAGCAGTACACTTTCTGAAAGAAAGAAAAATGCAAATCTCCAGGAAGAGCTTAGTTAGAGTATACTGAGCCGGAGGGGGTCTTACTCAATTTTATTTAGAGCAAAATTTTAAAAGATATTTAGGTATCTATGGAGGAGACTAACAACTGGGATTTTGAGAATCACTTAGGCAACAGCCCCCCGGAGTACTTTTTGAAAACAGGTCCTTATTTCATATGGAGATAAAAATCCCTAATAATAGAGCAGCCATGGTCTGTTTGCTCCCTTGAGGGCAGGAGCTGCTTAGCATCTGCAGGGACTAGCATTTTGTGAAAGCAGGGTCTAAACCATGTTCAAAGAAAAATGCCCCCTTTTAAAAAATAAATATTTTATTTTCCTATTCTTTTGTAAAAACCAAAAATTTCCACTTTAGCAGACATCATTCCTAACTGTCTTGAATGTACTATATTGATACCCAAATATTTTTTGAAGGTCTGGGTTTCTTGCTTTATTTTGTTTTTAAACTCTTGTAAGCTTTCCAAGTTCAGGGAAAGTGATGGGGAGGAGCCTCAGCCTGGGGATCCTTCGTGTTGTTGCATTCAGAAACTGGAAAGTATTCCTGTACTCTGCATCCTTGTATAAAAACAACTTGATACATAATCTCCAAGTGTGGGGAACTGCCCTGTGAAGCAAAAACAACTTCAAAGTCCACATTTTTGTTTAGTTTTCATGAGCTCTGCTGCAGACCTGTTTCACTCCCCCTGGATGGAATGGCCTCTTCACTGCCAAAGCTGGACACTAACAAGGTGACGTGTTTTGTTCTGTCACTGGGTTTGTCCCTTTTCTCACCTCTGGTCCATTGTCCATTGTCATTTTCAGGAGTATTTCCTCATCATTTCTGTGTATCCTGTTTGTTTTGATGAATTTCTGATATAACAGGCAATAGCTTCACCCCCACTGCAAATGAAGAAGGTGGTGCAAGTACTGAAAAGCAAGAAGAGTGCAAATAATTACTTCCTTAGAAAGGTAAAGTGTGGTTTACCTCATTACAGTAAACTAATTAAAGCTGGGCTCAATCTGGTCCTTTGGGCTCTGCATTGATACCTGGTGATAATACAGCTAACTACACATAGGTCAACGGGAAATAAAAGTCCCTATTTATATTAATAGAGCAGAATGAGGTTTGTGCCTTCCTTTTGGGTTTCTGAGGTTGACTATTAACAATTTGTGGGAAAGCGATGCTCTAATGCTTCTGTCTGACCTTTCAGAGTAGCACATGGCAGCGTGGACTCAGGAAGGAAATGCACAGTTCTGGATGAGAATTTAATTTTTTGGAGGCAGAGCCTGTAAAAATACTGCCAGCTAAGGGCCCTCTCAGGTGTGACCTCTTCTTGAAGCTACCTCAAACCCCAAAATGCTTCTCCCTCAATTCAGGTTGTCCTTAAGATGTTTACCTTTTCCTTCACCATCAAGGCAAGGTGATAGCTGTAGATGTCCTGGTAGAGAGCTGGATGGATTTCCCAATCTCTTCTTTGTTTTTCTGCTTTTTTTTCCCCCAAATCTAACACCACAAATACTTTAGAGGTACTTCAACAAGTTTCCTGCAGAAGTTGCACCTGTATTTTTGGGCAGCGATTACTCATTATACCTCCTCCTCTCTTGTGTCTTGATTTCAGTGGATTTTGTGTTGAACTAGCCTCTAATTATCTGTATGTCCATACTGCAGCATTTATGGCTTTGGATCCCAAAGGGATTTTCTAATCAGGAATGCAATTGGTCATTATTTACCAGTAATAAGTAGAAATAATTAACCTGTCGGTGAGTGTAGGAAAACAAATTAGGTGAAAAATATCCACAAAGCCAGAAAGCAGGTTGGATTTTTGAGAATTGCAGGGAGCATGAAACTCAGTTCTAGTCTGAGCAGAAGGAGGAGTGTGAGCAGCTCTTACCCGTCTAGAAGTGCCATTTTAAAGGTACCACTGATATCCCTGACTTCTTAGCCATGCCACTGCTTAGCAACTGCACATTAAAATACCAAAAAACTCTGTGTTAAGTTGAAAGAGGAGAAAGGGAGATGGTAACTTCAAAGTGGGAGGCATCAGTGCCTCAGGCATCAGCTTGAAAACCCCATGAGAAGGACAATATATGAAACCCTTGTCATCAAGGGCCAGCTGATCAACCCAGCAGCCACCTCTCACACCTAAACTGGATTCTTAACAGATGGAAGAGACAAATCCACCTTCTCATCAGGCTCTAAAACGTTTGCAGGGCTAGTCCATGGCAGGTGTGGTAGTGGTGGTGGTGTCCCTGGTGTGGTGTCAGCTGGGACTCTGAAAATCTGCCTTTCATGATGGCAGACCCTGACCAGGTCGGATCCATGCCAAGCCTGGAGAAAATCAACCCAGGAAAATGAGAGGCTATAACGTGGGTGTGAGGGGGCTGGCTGCTGCAGGCTTGCAGGTGGGGTTGCTTGGGCTTCGTGCCTCTCCTCTGAGGGCTACTGTCTTATAGGTGAGCTTGAAATCCCTTGCTCTGTTCACTGGATGTTCTCCCAGGATCCTTGTTCTGCACAGGCAATTGCTTGGTTACCATTTGTCTTAGAAACACGCAATAATATCTAGAGCACATGAAGGATGGCACGTTAGTGTCTGTATTTGGGGAATTACAGGGGAACAGTCTTAGCGTCACTTAGGATCTCCGAAACACTCCTCTAAGGCAAAATGAAAAAGTCAACATTTTATGTGAAATCAGAAATTAACTGTTTTGATTTGGTTTTGAGCTCTTAAACAGATCCTTTGAAAACATCAATCAGAATCTTTATTTTGACAGAGCCTTACTCAGTATAAAAGTACTGAACGAATTCAAGTAGGAGTATTTTGTTTAAAGGATTCCTCTCAGAGATGCCTGAAGTGGAGAAATACCTATGATCTCTTCTAAACAGTACAGTAGGATGTCCTTGATAGAGCCAAAAGATTATGTGTTATATATTTCAAGTTATTTTCTCGAAGTTTTTTGTTATGAAGGACTATATATTGAAGAAAGGTCTGTGGAACTCTTTCACTGCAAAAAACAACATCTGTAAAGTGGAAAGTGTGCCTTCCTCACAGCAAGGGTTAATTGTCAAAAAGGGTGGTAGTTATGAATTACGTCTTGGTAAAGTGGAAATGTCTGAAAATACTGTGTGGAGAAAAACCTGCCAAACAGCAGACAGGGAAATTTAAGGGGAGGAGAAAGTGAGTGTCACAAAGTGCACAAAGTGTAAACCAGTACTTTTCTTTGATTACAAATATGCCAGCTAAATAAAATTAAGAAGCATCACTCGTCTGAGTCAGAATCTGAAAAAGGTTATACAAAGAAATCTTCTCAAAATATTTATGAACTACAGGGCAATGTAAATCCCACTTGAGTTTTACAAGCCCAGAGACACTGGTTTGGCCTCATATTTTTGTGAATCTCTTTATACGTATTTTCATAATGTTCCATCATTTTTTCCCCTTTTTTGGAGTGGTAGCACTGATTTCTGTGCTCAGCAGAATACATTTTAAAGAATTTTTTAGTGAATGAGAAGCTATAAAAATCTGCTTGTTGCCACAAAGTTTTTGGTTACTAAAAAATGAGTCCACATGAGATGATGTTATCTGGCTTCAGCTTATGGGAATTTTGCAGAAATCTGTATGAACAGAGTTTTTTTAGTCCAAATTTGGCTGTACTGAAGATCAACTTGTATCTGTAAGTGATTGCAGCTATTCTGAAAAAAGTTATTAATAAAAGACACATTATTTCTGTAGAGAAGGGAACGCTATGGAGGCTTGTGAGGAGTCAGAGGACAACTTAAGTCCCAAACTGTTCCCATCTCTGTGATGCATTGCATATAATTAACAGGAATGATGGAGAGACTGCAGGCAGAATCCTTCTGAGCAGGATGTAAGGTGAAATGGTCTCTGTGTACTTATTGAATCTAATAATTTACATCTCATTGAATCCAATCAAGTTAGCAGTTTATCACATTAAGATTGCATTAAGTTGGTTGTCTCCAGCAAGGCTGAATTATTGCTGGAGGGAATCCTACAGCTCTGTGCTCAGGGCTCTTATATTCCCCAAATAAAAGGCCCAACTGGCCAGGACATCCAGCAAGAATTAAAAAGGCTTTTGCAGGGGCCACCTTGCCTGACATAGTTCCACGTCGTATGTGCTAGGGATGGAAGAAAGCTGTGGGCCAGCAAAAGGAGACAGCTCCCCACTCACATCTTGCTTACACTCAGTCACTGAAATGTCACTGAAATCAGCAGGTTTGTTTAGAATGTTCCTTCTTGCAACTGAGGTCTGATCAAGTCCTTGAAATGTGGTTTTATAATAGAAGGGTATTAGTCAGGTGTGTTGGTGGATGGCACCAGTAGTAAGTGTATAATCCCACTTTATCTTCACCTATTGAGAATATGGAGTGATGTGTTTGTTACTGGAATATTTTGAAATTCAGAAGCTTAAGTTGATCGATTGTGATCAGAAAGAAAAAAAAACAAAGTGTCCAGTTTCCAATTGATTCAGTGATGTCCCATGGGCTCAGAAACAGAAAGCAAGAGTGAGGGACAGAGTTAATCTTGATGCTGAAAAATAGAAGTTAGAAAATTAGGTATTTTGTGTAGCCCCACTGCAATATCCCAGATTGTACTAAAAATACCAAGTATTTTTGTAACTAACTCTTGCTTATGAGGCAAAATCAAATAACTGTGCTCTTTTTTTAATCTGTAAGTATCCAGCCTGTAAATTGGAATGAAGTTGAAGAGAGGAGAGTTCTGTAGAGATTACTTGGATGCCACAGAGATTTTTACAGAGAATTTTGTCTCTGTGGTGGAACCCTGTTGGGCAGTTTTACAGTTCTGGGGAAAGATTATTGTTATTTCTTCAAGACATTCTTATGAACACCTTGGTCCTGCTGGTGCTGCCTGTGGGAGACAGCACCCCACAGGGCAGGTGGAGGGTGGCTGCACTGGGTGGGGGCAGCTGGGACTCAGAGCAGTGTCTCCTGACCTCCTGGGGTTCTTTGTCTTGTGCAAGGATTATCTCCTATGCAATCAACAGTGTCCCACCTTACAGACCCACTGGTGCTGCTTAACCTGTTCCCTGCAGGGGTGGTTATTGCCAGTCCCAGTGCCTCACAGGGGAGCTGTGCTGTGCCAGGCAGGGTGCACTTCAGAGCCACTTTTCATAGAATCATAGAATCCTAGAATCAACCGGGTCGGAAAAGACCTCCAAGATCATCAAGTCCAACTCTTGATCCAATCTTGCCGTGGTTACCAGACCATGGCACTGATGCCACATCCAGTCTCACCTTAAAAACCTCCAGGGACAGTGAATCCACCACCTCCCTGGGCAGACCATTCCAATGTCTGATTGCTCTCTCTGTAAAAAATTTCTTCCTAATATCCCACACCATGTCTTGTTTCACTGAGGAAGAAGTGCATCAGAGGGGAGTATGTTCCTGCTGACCCAAAACCCGAACATTTTGGCCAGAAGATAAAAAATACAAAGAAGAAAGTAGTGGGAGAAAGCTAGTTACTGGGTATAGCTTACAGGTGTGAAGTCAAATGTTTTCATTGGCAGTTGACTTTTAAACAGCCTCTTCTTCTGGATTGCAGCTGCTGATTGTACAATGTCATAAAGCCTGTTACTCTGATCCTCCATTCTCTCCCTGCTCTGCAGCTTTCCCACTGCTTTGCAGCCCGCTCACATTCTGCTGAGGAGTGTGCAGAGAAGGGTTTTTAATATTTTTTTCTACAGCTTGTGGGCAATTGATCTAAGATTACCCGTATCCTGCAAATTGGTTGTCATTATTTAAACATCAGATAGAGAATTTTTGCCCTAGAGCCTGGGCCAAATAAGTATGACTTTTCTGAAAAATAATTTTATAATAATAATTTGAACATGAACTGAGGAGAGGGGAAGACCTTTATCTCACTGCCCATATCTCATTACAGCTTACCCCAGTGCAGTAATGTGGGAATCATCAGGAAAGGCAGTTCAATTTCTGTCAAAGACTCCACAATACTTTTCTTGGGGCTTGCAGTAGCTGTAAACTGATTAGATTTGTTTTGGAATAGGCTGGATGAAGTAGAATTCCACAGAGGCTAAATGAAAATCTATGTAGTTCTAAAGTCTAGGATTACTGTAAAGGCATTTAAATATACTGCATTTTCAAAAAGAAATGCAGGGTTTTAATAATTTGCTATTTCATTTCTTTATCTCTTGAGAGTCAGTGGAGTTGCCTTTTGATAGTGACACAATGCTCATGTCCACATTTAGCAATCCTTAAATTAACTTGATTTTTTTCTCAACTGCCACCTTACTTGTAATCAAGTAACACTTTCAGTCCTTGCGAAGACCTTCCAGCTTTTCAGAAGGGTTCACACCTCTTTTAATTCAGCCAGACATTGGTGCAGAACAGGGGCTGCAGGGACATGCATATAGTGAAGCTTGGCTGGTTTAACAAAGGTGACTTTGAACTACCACTGTGCTCCAATAATTGTGAGATTGGTGAGCTCCAAAGGAAAACTGCAAGGGAAACTAGATTATACCTGGTCATGGTCTCTTTTCTTTGCCATCATTTACGTGTTTCTAAGACAGGGGCACCATTAACACTTTTGGCTCATTTTACATAAAGTCTCATCGAGTCACTGCGTTAGTCTTGCTATTTTTAAGTCTGACTTTCACCATCACAAAAGAGATTTAATACGCTAACAAATTGAATCACTATATTTAGGATTTGGTCAATGAGCAGCTGAGCAGAAAACACTTTAAGTAAAGTTATCACATAGGTAAAGATGTTCTTTCTCTGCTGGTTTTGCTCTTTCACTGGGTTTATACAACAATGAGCACAATTAATTTAGTGATTGTATTCCAAATCATCTGTGTGTTACAGTGAAATAATACAAAATACTCAAAAGTGTAGTTTCGGTGATTTCTCTTGGTGAGCAGTTTAAAACAGTTGTTGTGTTTGGACTAGATGGAAAATCCAATTTCCAAGGCTGGGAAAATACTTTACTTTTTAAAATTGGGCATGTTTATTAAACTCATAAAAGTTAATAGAAACAACAAAAAGCCAATAAGATCTGTGGAAGAAATAACAAGATTTCTCTCCTTATAAAACTACCTTTGCCTGGGATGGCATTTTCTGTTCCTCTCTGCAGGGAGGTGGCCAGTCCCTGGCATGGGGGGAGGAAGGCTGAGTCAGGACAGGACTCGCAGGTATCCATCAGGACACCATAACCCTGGAAAACCTCTCAGAAGCCGTGAGCAGCTGCTGACTCTCAAAGTCAGGAATTTACAGAGGAGCTGGGAAAGCAGCCTCTTCAGGAGATCCCATGAGCCCAGCCTGTAGCCAGGCAGGTCCTGAGCCTGGGCTTTCCAGTGGGGTTTTCAGCAGTGATGGAACTGCCTTGGCTCTTCCCCTGGTAGAATCTCTGTGGCTTTGAAGGGAGCAGAGTGGAGTTGCGTGTCCCACCCTGGAGATCTGCTCCCCTGGCCAGGCAGTGGTGGTGTGGGGGAGCAGGAACTGAAATTACATTTTATGCAAGCAGATTTTTTGATCCTCCCAAAGCACTGTCCTTCAGGAAAGATTATCAAGCACAACTCCCACTTATGTTTGAATATGCAGAAGAGAGGGCAGTTTGCTGGTTATTTACTCTATTCTACTTGGTTTTAAGGTTTTCTTTCTAGCAGTCACTCCCTACCACAACCTTGGCACATGACCCAGACAACAAAACACGTGGAGTGGCTCTCTGGTAGTAATGGAAATGGCAGTGGGAAGGCTCAAGCAACTGGACCAGAGCCGGGTTATGTTACAGAAACAAGGACTGCTGTAAAGCAGGGGAAGGGCTCTCTTCTTTCTCTGCAGGGTGAACTAAGTAAGAAGAGGGAAACCCATCTTCTCTTAGGCATATAAAGAAGACATCATAAACCATTTGGGTCATGAGAAGCAAGGGAAGAGATGCATTTAATGGAATCTGTGTTAGAGCTGTAGAAGATTAATAGATTCCTCGGACATAGCTGGCGTTTGGGTTAGAGCATCCTTCAACAAAGAGCCCATCTGTGACCCCATTTCTCTGTAGGGCTATTCTCATTGCCAGGTGCCTGCCCCCGACGAGAGCAGTGGCTGCTGGGCTGCCAGTCAGGCTGGATGGGGAGATGCTGAGAGAGCCCCAGTTGTTAGGAGAATGTGTGGCTTTATTCCTTTTCAATTAACGTCATCATGTATAAATCTGCTGTGGGACTCCAGTGATAAAGAAAACTGACGTGCACCACTCCAGAGCAATAAATCTTCAGGCTCTGGCTGTGGGGATGCCAAATCCACTCGTCAGCTTGTTATTCTTGAGCCTATCAATTGTGTGGCAGTTGTTGCTGCCTCTGAATACCATTGTTTGTGCAGAGACAGAGCTCTGCTTGGACAACTGAAAAAATCTTCTAAGTGAGAAGCTCAGATTGTGCTTTTCTACACCTTTCTTAGTTTTCTACAATAGAACATATCCCTGTAATCATTTTAAGAGCCTATAAGGCATTTCCCTGCCCCATTTTCAGTATTGACAATTTTAGATTTTGGTTTTTATCTTGTGCTTATGTATCTGTGTGCACAGTGCACATATGTGTGGGAACTCTGTGGATGCAACCAGACAACTTCCCAGCCTAAATGACTGATGATTTTGCACCAGTGTTCCTGGTCCTAGATTGAATCCAGGCAGAGCAGACTTGTGTCTCTCTGCTCTCTGTGTATTTCTGTAGGACCTAGTGTGCAAAGGATTGGTTCATAGTTGGGGTTCCTGAGTATGTCCAGGCTACAGGTAAGAACAATTTTAATTAACCCACTCCCAGACAAGGTGTAGCTCTTGGTTGTGAAGGTTCAAAGAGGCCCTCTGCTCCGAAGCTTTCTGACTTTAGAGAAGTTGAACATTACCTCTCTTCAAATAAATCACATTATTTTGCACAAGACCTCAGTATTTTATCCAGGTATAATGGTGCCAGGAATAATCCAGCACATCAGGCTGGCTGACTGAAGTATTTGCAGAAGCCATACCGTTCCTACTGATGGACCATTTGGGGCTTGTTCCCATCACTAGCTTTTTTATCAATATTCTCAAAGTAGAAGCCTGCCACAAATAATGTATGTAGTGTCTGGCATGAGCTAACTAATGGTCTGCTGGCAGGATGGCTATTTTGCTGCCTACGGTACTTTGTTCTTGAATATTCTAGTGGGATGGGAACTGTGTAATGCTAACTGTGGTAATGATGGGCTACCTGCACAAGCCTATATATATGTCCCAGAAAATGGCTCCCTTTGGTACTCATTCATTCTTTAAGCACCTTATATTATATAGGCTATAGTAACACCACAATTTAATATTGGAAGATATGGGTAAAATGCAAAAAAAAATATCAAATACACGAGATTGCACATAAATCATATCAGTCCATTTTTTCAGAACCGCATTTATTTCTTGAAGAGAAGGTGCAGGGCTGTGAGAGTTGAAATTTCTTTTCTGAGCAGTCCTTATAATTATTTATGTCACATCATGACAGCAGTCCCACTAAGGGATGCTGCCTTTATGGCGATTGTATATGGTGGAATGAAAGATGATGTACTGCTGCAGGAGAGCCGTGACAATGTATCATAGTACCTGGAGAGCAAGGGAAGTGACTGGGCTTTGGGGAAGCTTGTGAAAATCATGTGGAGGGGAAAAGAATCAGTGAAAATTATTTTAAGAGTGGAATTTTTTTTGCATTTCTTTACCGACTATTTAGATTTTTAAAAAATAATTTAATTGCTCAGAATTTCAACCAACTCCATGACTGAGCAACTGATTCAAAATGGTCAGTATAATTTGTCATTATGTCAGTTTTGGAGCTGCACCTTTTCCTCCCTTACTTCTCCTTTAGCTGTAACAGTGAAAAACCCCTGTAGATTCTCTCATAAAACAAAATTTGAGCAGCTACAGGAAAAGAGTTTTGTTGAAATCACCCATTGCTTTCTCTATATGAGTATCATTAGGTTTCAGAAGATATGTCTGTATGCAAAAGGGAAAAGTTACATGATTTTTGAGCAAGGGTATATGGTTGTAACATAATCATATGTTTATGTTCTGTACCTGCATTTTTACTCACACACTTTAATTTTTTGTGTTGATGAGACAACAACTGAACAACTGAATAGCAAGTTGATGGTGCTGGTTGTGTCTTCCTTCTCCCCTCTATCAGAGATTAAACTTTCTTTTTCCATCTATATAGTCCAAAGTAAATATGGTTGAACAATTTGTATAATAGAATTGCGCATGGAATTGGATCTGCTCAAGCTCATGATGCAGAAGCAATGCAGGATCAGGCTCATAAACTTTCTGAAATTTTCTGCTACTTTCTGCGTGCATTTAGCCCACTTAACTTGGAATCCACATTAAAAGCTAAATGCTTCAGAAGCCACCATCACTATGTACTGTGTCAGAAGACTGGGGTTGTTAATGCTCTCTCTGTATTAAGATAAAATTGAACCAACACAGAATTTTCCAATTTTTGTTTAATTACCCGAGTCACTTTTTAATAAATAAGGAAGTTGTTTCACTTCTTGTAAACAAGTCTATTTGTACGAAGTTCCTTTCAACTCAAACGATCTCTCTTGCTTGAATTTTGGGTGTCAATTTATATCACTGTCAAGATGATGGAATTTAAATTGGTGATTAAAAACAACACCCTGAAGGATTTCATTTGCTTTTAAGAACCCTGAAAATGCAAGTGGTTAAATTCAGACCTGCCAGTTAAGACAAAGCCATTACAGTTTCTGGAAATGTGAGAGACACCACTAATGAGAACAACTCATCTACTCCCTGGTATCATGGGGGTGGGTTTAGCTCTTTGGAAATTTCCTGAAAATGCTCTCTTTTTAAGATGCTTGGCAGGCAGGATAAGGACAGAAAGAGCAGACACTATTTCAGACACATTTCCAGTCTTATTTTTGCTTCCTTTCAGTTGCTATTTATTCTCAGCTATTATAATAATTTCATACTTAATAAGCACCTAGATAACCAAATACAGACAGAAACAGAGATAAATAAAATATTGATGTTATCTGGACATGCTGTGCTTCTGTAGCAATAAAGTAAACTATTTATGCTGCTCTGAATAACAGCATAAATTATAGATCAGATAATTATACCATGTGATTGTGGGAAATAATAGGATGAAACTGAACCAAAACAAACCAGATGTGTAAGGAAGCAGCCTTATGCTCTTCACTGGCTTTGCATGACAGTGAGCTAGAGGAAAAGGTTCATATTTTGTTGATGCCAACTATGCAAACAATATTTGCTGCCTGGGCTGAATCTAATGATAGCTGGTGATGAGAGGCTGTGGTTTGAATGCTACAGAGACTAACAGATTTAAAGAGGGATATTTGGTCCAGGAATTTTTATTCAACCTCCTCCAAATTTCTAGAAAATTTGGAAAAAGCATGTTAGTTTTCCGTTTGAGATGAAGAGATTTCACTAACAATTCTGCATCAATTTTCTTTTTAACATGAGTATGATCTTTTAAAAGAATGAACTGTGTTTTGGCAATATTTTAATGAAAACTTTCTTGTATTTGGTTGAGCTATTGGAAGGTGTTAAATGAAGGCAAGCTTCAGAGCCTTACCAAATAGCACATTACTGATTTTTCCTCCTTGTCCTTAAATGACCAACTCTCCAAAATGCCTGAGAGAAAAGTCAAGAGGTACAGCACACCAAGAAAATCTGGCAGAAAAAAGAGGAAAGCATTTTCCACAGGTGAAGTGTTTTCACTGGTAATTCCTTTTCACCAAATATTCCCAGTTACACCAGAGCAGCTCCCATATGGATCTCACTGGCAGCGCTGTCGGTGTGCACTGCTGGCTACCAAAAGCTGAATCCTTCTCCTGGCTTTGCTGGGTCACAGCTCAGCTGTCCTGAAGGAAGGGTCAGCTCTCAGCTCCCAAAGCATCACAGTTCAAAGTGCTGGGGTGGTGGTTACCTGCAGATGGGAAGGATCCAGCACCTCAGCTCCTCTGATCCACCTCTTGCGCTCGTTTGTACTTTGTGCTCACAACCAGCATTTGGCAACTGGTAACAGTGTCCTTGTCTGCCAGATGCCGAGGCAGCTGAGGAGCCTGGAAGAATGAAGCTCTTTGAAGTGGTAACCCAGACGCTCATTAAACGCCCTGCTTGGGCTTTCATCCCTCCTCTGGACCTCTGTCTGCAACTGCTCAATTGTTTGCGTTTCTTCCAGACGCGCTATTTCATTACGATGCCTCCTGGATTAGATAGAAGAGCAGTAATAAGTTTTATTGTTTAATCATTGATGAGGTTAGGCTAAATTAGACATGAATTCAGTTATGTAATTCTGAATATGGTATTTCAAGATGGAACTGGGAACAGAACTGGTCCAAAGCTCGGGCAGAGGAGGCTGGAGCCAGGCCTGGCAGGCTGTAGGGGACACCTCTACTCATCCACAACTGTGGAGAATGGGTCATGGGGAGGAATGGGAAGAGCTCACCCCTCTGCCAGGTGAGGAGGGAGGAGTGGGAGGAATGGGTGCTCCCCGTGCTGACTTCATCCTTTCCCCCATTCTTCCTGGCAGCAGGAACAGAAATCTCTGGGGTTTTATTCCTTCCTGTGTCCCTTCCCCAGTCTCACTGCAGAGGATTCTGGTGCCAGGCTGGGCATAGGACTATGATGGCATGAAATGTCCCATGCCTGGGACAGCAAGGAAGGGAGGATTTGGAAACACTCATTTCCAAACCCTTCCATGGCCCCACTCAAAAATCTCACCCTTCCCAGCCCTTCTTTCCCAAGAGCATCCAAAAGCCCCTGGTGTCTCCCCTCACTCTGTTTTCACTGATACTTGCTTCCCTTGCTCAGCCCCCTGCCACATCCTGACTTCTATCCAAAAGGCTTTGAAAAACATGGATCTCCAAAGATACACCTCACCCCACCAGTCCCTGTCATTCTCTTCCTGGCACCAACACAAAGCTAAATTTTGCTTCTGTTGCTGCGATGTTTGGAGGTGGCTCTGATCAGGTGAGTGCTGTGGTGATGAGAGACTGTTGGGAAAGGAGTTCAAAACAAAATCTGCTCATGTGAGCATCACTGCAGCTGCCTGTGTTTGGTTTGCAACAGCTACCCAAGCAAATCACTAATGCCTGATGGAGAACAATACCCCAGTGTGGGAACCAGTTAGTAACCCGGTGGCATCCTAACTGAGCCCAAAAATCTGCATACATCAGCATAACAATGTATGCATAGATTTAGATTAATTTATTAATTTGATTCATAAAAGGCTCCTATATTCTGTTCTCCCTTTTTATTGCCTCATGTATATACTCATATGCTTGAGTTTGCTTTGCTATGAAGGAAAAATAATAAAAGATGATCCTGCAGGTATTATCAGTGTTTATAGCTCTCATATATCTTTGCAAAGCAGAACTGGTTATTAGAAAGCCTAGATACAGAGCAAGGTTATCTGCAGTATATAAGATGCTTTTCCAACCAGTGTAGTAAATACACAGAACAGTCACACTCCAGTTGTTCCCTGCGTTAATGACCTAACAGAAAGCTAAGGATCTGCTCAGCCTAAAATCCAGCATAGATGGCCTTGCTGATTTACAGTGCTACTTTTGAAATAATTGAGGATTGTGCTGGGATATTTTTCTCCGGAGCCTTTTATTCAGCAGTTTTACAACCATAAGTAACTGCAGTGAGTTGATGCATCAGCTGGTGCAGCTGAGGACAGACAGTCCTGAAGTCACTGAAATAATTTCTGTATTGGAGTTGCCCAATTATTAGTAGGAGTTAATTCTTGATTCATTCTATACAGATCTAAGTGTAAGCTAAGGGTCTTCATGCAGTGTGAAAATACTCTGTGGTTGGTAGGTTTAACCTAGTAAAATAGCAATGACCTAGTAACAGAGCTATGTTTATGTGTTTATTTGTTGATTTATTTACCTTTTCAGTCAGATGGGTTAGTTGGATGCTAAATATTATTTCAGGAGATCTGGAGGTAAATTGTGTTATCAAATCTTTGTGAGAATGAGTAAACAAATCTGTAAATATGGACCTATTTTTCTACAACCACCTGGGAATGGAGTCTAATTTTAATCAAAAAACCTATCTAGATGGAGAACCCCAGTGTGCAATGAAGTGAACTGTGACGATCTGGTGTATTAAGGTAGCACCAGAGATTAAATTCAAGATCACTTTGTGCCATTCAACAAAGATGACCGTGTTTTTTGGAGTTACCTATATCTCTGGTTCTCAGGTATGGTTTTATACACAGCATTAAGACACAGTGAGAAATATGTATATAAAAAGAGAATTGTTAGATATATATTCTGTATTCTGGTGGGGTTTACAGGGATGTGACCTATACCCTGAGCACGGGGCACTTTGAAGCACATACTGCCTGTGCTGTTACAGGGAAGGCTGCACAGAGAGCTGTCCCGGTCAGGGTCACAGCTGTATTGCAGTTATTCCTATTCCCATCAGTAACAGTTTTGAAGACCTTTGCAAATTGAAATTCACTTGTCCTTGCATCACCCCTGAAGTAATATGATATCCATTTTACAAATGGGAAGCTGAAGCCCAGAGAAACTAGATGACTGTCTCTAGCCTCATCCTCAATCAATGTGTATCAAATTAGCTTAATGTTCATTCGAATGCTCAGATTTGTCTAGAAGAAAGTGTGATCACCACCAGATATTATCACTCACTTGTCAATATGCTAGGAACGACTGGACAGCATAAAGATCTGTTGCTGCTTGTCCTGAGAGCCGTCACTCAAGTTGTGTTTTTCAATCATGAAGTTTCACACTGCAAGTGGTCAGGCTCATCCTAGCTAAGGGTATTACCTGCTATCTCTGTTCCCCCCCATTAGGTGCTATTAACAGAGTTTAATATAGGTGTAATGAGACTTTCTTTTGAATGATGAATGCTATTTTCTGTAAAGCAGCAGGCAGGCTCCCTAGTTCTTACTACCTGTACAGAAGGTAGAGAAGTAAATGCAGCCACTCCCAGAAGGTCACATCTGGCGAATTCACATCTTTGTCTGCTGAAACAAGGAGTAGTGAGTGTCTTGTTAAAAGGAATGATGGAATGAATTAAAAGAAAAACTCATTTTCAATCAGAGAGTCTGATCAAAGCAATTATTCTACATGCTTATAGAAAAGTAACTCCCTACAGACTATGATTTTTGCAGGACTTCAGGACCATAGAGGCCCTGCATGCTTCCATGACCCTGTGCTTCTAAAGAAAATATGTTTGCTAATCTCATTCTAATTAGCTAATTAGTTAATCTCATTCTGTGATTTACAGCACATTGGCCCTAGCACCACAGCCATGTAGAAAGCACCTGAAAATACCTGCAGCTGCTTTCAACACCAACAAAATGCTTTTGGAAACATTTGGATGGGTTGTGATTTCCTTTCAGCTCTTATTATCCTCCATGGACTTTCCCAGAGACAACATTTTGAACCCTGGACGTCAAGAAAAATGGGCCAGGTATGTATTTGTGTTAGACTATAAGCTTTTAGAGATTTTATAAAAGTTTTTGGAGCTGCCTGTAATGCTACATGTTCTGCCTGTAGATTTGATATTAGGCTCTTTTTGTGATGACAGCTGTGCTTTGCTGAAGACAGAACAGGCAATTTCCCTGTTCAGGAGTGAGAGGGGTTTGTTCTGTGGAAGGGTTTTCTCTGACTAAGCTGTATTTTGTTCCTGAGCTCATACCTGCAGATGGGAGAGCTTAGGTGAGGGGGGAAAACAGTATCTAGAAACTGCCATAGCTGAGGATGCAACCGAAAATAATCCAGAACCCAGACTGAAGCCTAGTTGCCAGTGTGTAAGTGGTTGGCTGACTGCTGGAAAGACCAGCAGTCACTAAGGCTGGGTGCAGAAGTTATGTTCCTTTGTTCTATCTTGCTCCCACTGTTGCATTTAGACCAGGTTGTTATTCTTTATAATTCTGTTGCAAGTCCTGTAAAATGTCAAATGTCACGGCTCTAAAGGGGAAAATGTCAGGGAGGACAAACCCAACCTGGTGTACCTGTGTAGCTGAGACTTCAGTAGCAAGAGTGAAAGGTAAAGGCTAAGGAAGAAACTGGAGAGGCAAAAGGTATTACTGTCCTCAAGATGTAGTCTATGAGTGGTTTTTTTAGAGAGTATTTTTAAACATGTTTTAGTTGAGGGCCCTGTTCTTTGATATCTGTGTAAGTCACCATCTCCTCATAGGTCTGTGTGCTCGATGATCCCCTCGTCATCATCAAGACATTCCCTACAGTGAATTTGTCATCCCAGTGAAATAAATAGAAGGCAGGATAACCTACTCCCCTCTCTCAGGTTAAATTGTGATAAACCCCCTTCCCAATGTTACCGGGGGGCTCTGAAATCTGAAGTCCTTGGTCAGAATAAATGCAGGTGCAGAAGTTTACATCTTCTCACAGCTTGTATTATGATTCTCTGCAATTAGATTCTCCCCAACACCCATCTAGGGCAGACAGGTGTCAGTTTACCTTGTTCGTGAGTATTTTACATTTTCAATTAATGTCTTAGTGTGGTGAAAAGTTTGTATCCGGTTTTGGAGTATAGTGTGCAGACTGTGCAGTAGTCTACTGCAGGAAGGGAAATTTGTGTCTTTTACATTACCTTCACTAATTGATGACTGAAGCCAGATCCAGTGAAGTTTTCACTGTCCTGAACTCATCTGCCTTCTCTCCAACCTGTTGCTGTATAACTTGCTTTTACCTCAGCAAACAGTGTAAACAGCATTGAGTAACTGTGCACAGTCATGTGGGCACCTGACTGTGCTGGGGTGGGATGGATGAGGGGGCTGTGTTTGTGATGTTGCTCTCAATGGGTTTTGGGTGGCTGTGTGACTCCAGCACATGGGGAGCATCACTTCAGCACTGAAAGCTCTTCCCTGGAGGCTGTGGGATTACACAACTGTCTCCAGGCTTCACAGGAGGGGACTGTGCATGGCCCTGTGTCTTTGACCCAAAGGATTGCTTTGATATTGTTCTGGGAGTATGCATGAGATTCAAATATACAAAGTGACTTTGAATATGTACTGAAGGAGTCTCTGTTCCCTGAGAAAAGCCCTAATGATGAGAGAAGGGAGAAGCAGCTTCACCATTAGCTTTCTCCCGGAGAGGAGCATTTTGTGCTTCTCAGGTGTCTGTTTAATACATATGACAAGCACGAGGAGGCTGTGCTGCTGAGATTTGAGAATCTTTTGGCTCTGGGATTCCTGATCAAGGACAGACAAAATAAAGATTAATACTAAGCCGTGAAATACAAAATCTGAATGAATACCACAAACACTTATTAATACAGAAATGAAATCCAATGAAGCAATATATACCTTCAAATAAATAAAAGACAGTGTATTTCAACAGTGTTGATCTGATCTCTGATTGTAATTATTTTGCCAAATCATGTTTAAAGATCACAAACAAACCCAAGACAGAATAGCTGAAGAATTTTCAAATGGAATGAGTGCTGCAGATGTCTGTTATAATTGCTGTTACGTATTCAGCTTGAGTTTCTCTGCATAGAGACATATGTATAAAGCTCTGAAAGGGCTGCAATAACATCTGGATGGTGTTTTGGTGGCATAATGAGCTGGTAAATAACATTACTGAAAGTAAGGAATGTTGCACTGCATATCCTTTTTTTCTGTTTCCACTCTAGCAGTAGTTTTCAGTGTTGAAATGAAGATGCCTGATTAATGATCCATCCAGGAACTAGCATCAGATTTGCAGTGGGGTGAAACTCATTAATACCTAATATTTGTTCTATTAAGTTTCTTATACTGAAGTCTGACTGACCTGGTGGAATCCTAAATCCTGAGCCAAGAGTGCTGCTACTCTTCAAAGAGATTTGGTAGCCTTGATGATATATTGCTATCCCTAAGGGAGACTTTCAAAGCTAGAAAAACCTGAGGGGCAAAAAAAGTGAAAGCATCCACTTTACACAAATCTGTCTGGTACTGAAGAGATGAAAAGATCAGTCATCACTAGCCCAGTGTTTGGAAATAAAAGGTGAGGATTCCAACAAGCATCTATCATGACTTCTATAGCCCATGCTTCAGTGGTAAGAACCAGTACTTTCCACTGTAGTCAGTGGAGTTGTACCAGTTTACAGTAGATGGGAGCTGGGTCCTGTACTTCAGCAAACTGTAAATATCAGCTCTTAGCTGCAGAAATAGAAAAAATGGAGCCCTGTTGTGATGCACTGTGTGATCGTCAGCCCTTAATCTATTTAATCAAGCAGAAATAATAGAAACTGGCTAACCTTGACACTTTTGCTGTCCCTTTCTTGCAAAGAGTGTTGACTTTCTCAGCAATCCCCATACTAACAAAGTTTTAGTGATATGACTAAAGGGGAAAAAGCAAATGATGGTGAGTTTGTTATTTGCATGCATTTTCCTATGACATAACTTGAGGCTAATCCCAGCTATTCATACCAAGGTACATTCTTGTCTCCAAATACTTCACTGCATCATTTTCTTAGCATTCTGCTTAGACACATTTCTTATGCTTCCATGACTGACAGTGGAAAGGCTTTAAAAAAAAAAAATCAAACCAAAACTAGATACAAGAATTGTACCGTAGTGTATTTAGAAAACAGTGAGTTAAATCAAGTCTCAAGTAAAATAAAGGAAACTCCACAGGCTCAAGTTAATTTCTTCTGTATGTATTTTCTTCTATTCATTATACCACTGTAATACAAAGGCCAGTGTTCCTCTCTCTTAGAGATAAGATAGACCTTGGCTCTGGTACAATTTTTTCTGTACTAGCTCAACCACTGAGAGCCAAACACCACAGATGAGATCCTCCAAGTGGAGCTTTGAAGAAAACTGTTCTTGTTTTAATTTTTATTTAGTCTCCTTGAAGATACTGACAAGGAGGCAAAGGGAAGAGCAGCTCTTTCACATGTTGTAAAGTGTGGGTATAGCCAGTGCAGTCAACATGCCAAGCTTTTCAGGACATGTCTTTGATCTATGGAGGAGACTGTGCCTGCAGTGTTCACAGGGACCCTTGGTTAAGACAAACCTTTAAAACCCATCCTAACTGATGGTGCGGTGACCGACAGAGTGGGGGTGGCAAGCTTCCCAGGATGAAGAAACAGGAACATCTCTAAGTTTCTTTTGACCCAGACAGTTTCCACAAGAGACTCCTATTTTTAATAAGTTGTATATATCCTTTCCTAGAGGTCCTATCAAAATGCTTCTAAATATGAGTGTGGAGGTTGCATATTCTGATTGGAATGCAGAAGCAGATACAATCAGTGGAAACTCGGGGTGTACGTCATCAGGGAGCCAATTAGGGAGGTTTTATGCAAACACAGGGCCTGCATGACTCCGTGGCTGGTGCTCTTGCTCTCTCCTTCCTGCATTTATTCAGAACACACTTCCAGCACAGCTGAGCACATACCAGATACGAAGACATGCAAACATTGACTCTGTTTGTGTAAAGTCACTTTTTAGCAAATTGGCTTCATAAGCCGTGATTATGCATTGATAGTGTTGATGTGTGTAGTCAAGCTAATCCCAAAATATAGAGACAGACAGTCCACTTTGAATTAAAAAATTGCTGAGAGAGCTAACATTGTTACAGGTGAGCATTGGGACATTTCATTAAGAAGGGTTAGATTCGGTTGAAGTTGTAAAATTCCAGTGTGGCTGCTCTGAAGCTGGTAATAATGAACGACTTCTAGTATCAATTTCAGGACTACAGCATGTTACAGAAAGAGAAACTTTTTTGGCATGTACTCTGCCAGCATTTAAGAGCTGAGACTTTCTGGAAAGGCAAATGGTTGAAGAGGAAGTTCAAGAATGGCTCTAATCTGATAACTAATTGCAGTGCTTAAGGATTTCTTACAGTTTATTGTTGATGATGGTACATTTCTGCTCCAATGGTACTGCTGCCACACTGCAGCTCTGGAGAAACAGCAATGCAGTGTCTGTGACACTGGGCAAGACCCCTTCCCATTAGATCAGGAAGGAGGATTTGCATATTCTTGAGAAGAATTTTGCAAGCCCAAGTGGGACTGCAAAAAGCCTGGTGTAACCCCCATCAGGCTGGGATCCTGGGTAACCAGGAGGCTTCTGCTGTTCTGAGCACAGCAGTCTTAAATCTTCTTGTGGGAACTTTCAGCAAGGGATGATGTAAACAGACTGCACTAGATATGAATTAGGTTTTAAGATATAACACATACTACCTTTATTTAACAAATGCTTTGAAATATGGCATTCCCTGTAAAGGAAGACTCTTAAAATGTGTGTACCTAGTGGGCACGCACTGTAACTCAGTTAACTTTTGCAATTTTTTTTCCAGAGTATCATTGATATAGTATGATATCCTTTGTATAAAGTGTGCTTGGGCTTAGTGTTTTTCCATTTCCAAGCTCTTAGTTTTTTTTCAGTAGCAGGGAAACTGCATCAAATATATTTACAGCTCGTACAATATGAGTCTTAAAATTGTAATGCTTCAAGAAGCTAAGAGATAAGTGACATAATGTGTGATGAATGAATGAATGCAACTAGAATGGTTAAACAGCTCCATAGCAATAGGTCTTTAGAGAGAGACAAAGGAACCATGTCTGAGGTAATGCATTCATTTTTGCTGGCATTTAGATGGCAAGACTGAGAAGAGAAAATAAGATCATGAAATGGACTTTTTTACAGTCTGCTTCTCTGACCCTTGTTTAAGGTCAAAGAGACCTTCTGTGTCTTGGCACTGACAGAAGCTGGTGATCCCAGCTGAAATATCTTTTAACACTGGCAGAGCTGGTGCTGGCAGTGGCAACTAAGGGATGGAGTGAAATGAGGGACGAAAGATGACTGATGGAGTCCTTTCCCAAGGGGGCATGAGGATGTGTCCATGTTTTAGCATCTGTGTTGCACAAGATAGACACAGTCTCAGAGGCTACAGGGACTTTGGCTGCAAACTGCAGACTCAGCAATTAATCATAAACTTGAGTACTTTGGTCAATTATAAACCAAGGATGAGCTGCCAAAGTGTCCAGTCTAGAAAGAGCTGCCATGATTTTCAAGTGCATCGATTAAAACATCCTTGGTGATGGTGGGGAGTGTTTAAACTGTAGCATAAGACATTGGCAAGTTTTCATTTAGAATAATCCCAACTACAGGAAAAACTATAAATTAGCTCAAATTCAAAAGCATCAATGCATTAAATGAACTAAGAAATGTCAAGTGTGTTAGGCTCTTCAAGGACAGGGTCCATTCACATTCAGTGGGATTCTATCCAAAACTCTACACTTCTTATTTATTGCAGAACATTTATCAGCTCTAATTAGAGGTCAAGCTTTTATAAACTAAATATACTTGAGAAAATAAAAAAAAAGACAACCTACAGTAAGTCATCCTGAAAGACAAACTTGGAAGAAAAAATAAATGTTGCCCTATGTGCAGAAAATATTACAACAATTTGTCTTTTTGTGTCATGGTGAACCTCTAGGAAGATGTAAAGCAAGGAAAAATAATGGTGATGGCAGATATTAAGTTTAGAATTGTAGTGCTTCATTTATTAGACAGCAAAAATCAAAATGCCCTAAAATGTCTATTTTGTCTGGAGGCAAATGACACAAAACAATCCCTGTAATGGTTTATTGCACCAGTAAACATTTTGAAAGCTCTGTATGGAGGATTTTTTTAAGAAATTAGTTAAATTAAATTTTGTATAAAGAGCACTTAATGATTCTTTAGAGAGCCTACACACTGTTGAATTTTAACAAATATGAAAAATAGATTTTTTGATTTCTGCTTAACACTCAGGACCTGATTATTTCCTTGCTACTGAGGAAAAGCCATGAGAATGGGAGACCTGCCTTCTCAAGCAAAGAGAATAGGCCCTGGAGCCCACTTTTCCCAGGTATATATTGCCAGGGAGTAACACAGGATGACTGAACCTGTACAGCTTGTCCCCAGATCTCTACTGTGTGTGTAATACCTCTGCAAACGCTATTCCTGCCTCTCAGTTTAGGATTGTTTGCAACTGTTTGTGTACATTTTTAAAGCAGAAGTGAGCACAAAGCTGCAGTGTCAAATCCTGCATGGGTCTGCATGCAAATGTGCACAAATGTGCCTGCATGGGAAATGCCCAGTCTTGCTCATAGGTATATGAGTGCTCCTGGGTGTGGATGTCAAGCATACTAAATAAAATTTTTAGACTCTCCATCTGTCAGGTAGAAATGAAGCAATAGTCACATGAGATCATGTCCAGTACGACACAGGCTGTAAAACTTCATTTGCTGTGGAGGGAAATATTTTTCTGTGCTACTTATGATAGCACAATTTCCATGCAACTGAGAAACTATGTTTTGCATTCATAATAGTGCACTTGCACTTATACCAATCATGCTGATGGTCCCAGCTTTTGCATATGTTCAGTCCTTTGAGCACCAGGATCATTACCAGCCCCCAAGTCAAGAAAGTGTAGGAAGCAAAGTTTCCTGTTCTCGGGTCTAATCATCAGTTGGAGAAGATGCAACGAAAATACCATTAAAAAGTCATTTTGTATAAAGAATTGTAAAAGAAATTTATTTACATGGAATTACAGGAATACTTCCAAAAATAAAGATGGGCAGAAAGAGAAAGCCAGCAAAACTATTGTAATGATATAATATCCCACTACCACAGCTCATGGAAGTGGCATCAAACATAGTACTGAAACAGATTAAAGGCATGAGGGATTAAACTGTGTTCAGAGCTATAACTGTACCCTCCATGTTTAAAACTTATTGAGTCTTATCTTCTGCAGTGTAAATCAGTCTTGCTGTCCCACTGTCAATGGAGTTGTACCCACTTACAGCCGCCAAGGATCTGTCTCATTGGGTTCATCTGACACACTGTGCTGGAAACCATGATTTTTGCAAGCTCTACAGTTATTGCTGCCAAAAACTTTTCAACCTTGAGAGACTGAAAGAAATGTGTGACAAAAGAATTGCACTTTGGGGATAAAGCATCTCCTAAAAAAAAAAATCTGTTTTTCTCTGTCTGGTTGCCAAATGCTTCCTCCCACAAAAGCCATTGAAAAGTCTCCTTTGAGCAACTTCTCGTGAATAGCATAACTGTTGCAAAAATGCATGGTCTGAAGGCCCATCATAAGTATTTAAACAATCTATTCTCAGACCCAAGGGGGATAGCTGCTGACCTTCTCTCACAAGACAGTTCTGGCTGAATGTAAGGTTGTTGGTAAGACAGACAGCACTTGGAAGATGAACTTTCGTCCTATCTCTTCCTGCAAACACCCACCACACCTGAGCTCTCAGACCAACTATGGGGCTGACCACCCATTCCCTTTCTGTGGTCAGTCATGGGACAAGCATTGAAAGGACTCTTGATAGTCTGAAAAAATAGTGCATCTGGAAAATGATCTCAAAAAATAACGTACTCTGCTGTTCAAACTTTAGAGTGGCAGAAAATGGACATTTTACCTTGCCTTTTAAAATTTAAGTAAAAAGTAATTTTAAACTATTTTTGTCATCTGATGTACAGGATTTTTATGCATTAAAGGCTCTTTTATTGTAACATTTATAGAGCTGGAGAAGTCCTAATTTATCCCTATTGATTTTGACTCTGACTTACTTATACACTGTGGGCAAGCTTCTTCAGAAATCAATATTTTTACATTTTGACAGATCTGCTGCAAATGCATTGTTTTCCTATCAATCCTTGACTTTTGAGTAACAATAAAATATAGAGAAAAAAAAGAAAAAAGGAAAGCCAGTCAGCATAAAACCTTCCTTATCTTCCTTAACATTGCTTGCAGTAAGCCTCGTTGAGCATATACGGTGTATGCTCTCTGCTAAGTGATCAGGGTTTGAATTTAAGATCTCATTCAAATTATGGCATTGTGGGATATCTTATTCCTCAAATTGGGTCGTTTGACAACAACACTAGGGAGAAACTTTACAAGTGCATTAAAACTTAAAAGCATGTAATAAGTACAGATGAGCACAGCCATCCCATTTTGCAGGCAGAGGGGAAAAAGGTCTGTCAAGGTGATAGGAAGGCCATGGAGCAGACAAGGAATTTTCTCCAGGTGCATGTGCAGCTTCTGCTTCAGGCACTGTTTGGTGGAGCACATCTGACTGTACAGAACTAAACTTCCTCTCAGTGTAAGTCCCTAAAACTGCGATGTTGCACAGGGCACTTGTAGACAGTCTATAACAGTTCTGCTTCATTGCTTCACTGAAAGCTGTGGGATTTTGCCTTTGACTTTAATAGCCACAAAGACAGCTCCAAAATATTTTTATACTATATATGTTGTTTGTTTTTTGTTTTTTGTTTTTTTTTTTTTTTAATGGGATGCTTCCATTAATACATCCCTTAGGCAACATTTAGTTTTGTGACTGGCACTTAGCAGGTCATCTTGGGTCCCACTGACATCAGCAGGATTAAGCAGGGTCTTAATTTTAATAATGAGAAGCTGTCAGACAATTTCTACTGCTGTTTATTCACAAATGAAAATTCCTTTAACAGTCATTGGGGGCTCTGAAGGACACCTGTTGTTGTTTAATTTCTTTCAGCAAATGCATTTATTATGATTATGTGGCTCTCAGAGTCAGGAGCACCTCCCCGCCTTTTTCAGGGAAATTAAGAGGAAGGATGATGGGCACCTCAAGTCCAGTTAAAACTGTTTAGAAGGCAAATATCTGAAAGTACTAGAGACATTTCTTCTCAGAATAGGATCACTGGATGTTTCAAGGAGAGTAGAGAACAGGAGCCATCGTAGTTGCCACTGGTTTCAGACGGAGGATGGCCTTTAGTGATCCTCAGACACAGGACCCCACTCTGTGGTCCCTGAATATTCTTTTAACTGTCCCTGTTCCCCTGCTGTTCTCCTTCTGAGTTTGGTAGGAAGCTCTTCTAATGAAGTGCTTATGCTGGGTAAGCCTCCCGTGCCTTCCTGCCATGGCCCTGCTGGCAGGCTGCTTGCAGAAGTGCACACAAAGGCAGAAAGGGCCCTTCAAACAGAATGAATGCTGATGGCACATAATGCTTATTGCTAAATCCATGCTGCATCTGATAGCATCACACAGGGTAGTTACAGTTAGTTGTCCATTATTCTTCATCCTTAGCCAGCAGGAAAAGGAATGTTCAAGAACGTCTGCCAGGATAGCACAAGGTAAGGTACAGGCTTGTTATAAGAGAGTGAATCAAGAGCAAAAATTGAGAGATTGGAACCTGGAAAAATGAGGCTCTGAAATACATATCACTATTATTTAATGATAGTATTAATCCAGTCATCCAGTTTATTGCTTCCTGCTTTTACCCCACCTTGTAAGACATCATCCATCTACTGCAGTCTCAGTTGCTCTGGAGAAGTTTCTCCATCCCATAGGAAAAACAGCAAGAACAACTAGAGACTACTCTGCAGTTCAAATAGCTGCAGTGCCAGTCACTCCACTGATCTGTCCCTGAGAATATAGGGTCTTACTCTGGAGGGTCTTACTGCAGTCCTAGAGCCCTTCCTCCTGGTACTGCTGGAGACAGTGCTGGCCCCACAGTCACTGGGCCACTAAAATACATGTATTGCCCTTTCAGCTTTTAGATGCTTCCGATGGTAGTTAAAGTGCCTTTTTAATAAAGATCCATATTTCTTTTGAGATTACAGGCCAATTGCTTAGTTTCAGCTTGAGAAAGTGCCCAGGGTGCACCAGCCCAGATTTCAATGCTATAGTAACAGAGGTCTTGCTTTCCCAATTTCTAGAGGCCGAGGACATCCCCAGGCATGAGTTATGCATGAAAACCCTGCTTTGTTGTTCCTTGTCATTTCTCCTGATCAATAGTAGCCTCCATGAGCTGGGTATCAACTGCCTCTCAGATTTAGGGGATAGAGAACTACTGTCTAATAGTATCCTAATATTGTCTAATAGTAATACTAATAGTATAGTATTACCCTTTTGATAGTTACTAATATTATCTCTCTATAAATGATAACAAGATAATGATTGGACTGCCTTAATGTGAGATATTTGTATTTTATTGCTTGTATCTATTCTCATTGCTGTGCACAGACCTGCAGTTTCCCATCAAGCTGGGAGGTGCCATATCACTGAGACTATGTATGCACCATATGGAAAAGCCAAAAAAGCAGGCAGAGGGTATAAGCACCTCAGTGCTGAGCTGTGACATCAAGAGTTAAAATCTCAGATAGTTAAGAAAGATATAACCACAATTTGGGGTTTATTTCCCACTCCAAGGACAGGATGCCATTCACACTCTTGCCCTTTATGTTTTAAGATACAAGCCTGAATCAAACCAAAGAGATCTGGTTTTGCTGAAATGTTAAGCAACTTTTTATTTTTTAAATAAAAGAACTCAGCTAAGTAATTCTGACCATTTAATTGGAAAATACTCTGCACTGTTCTTGCTGACCCCTCTGAACAAGGCAACATTATCACCAGTGTGCAGAAAAGTCCTGACAGAAAGCACACAGAGTATCTTTAATACAGTACAAACAAGGGGGTGGGACTGAACTTTGGGGTGCTCTTATAGTCATGCCATCTATTCCTCTGAAAGTGCATGCCCTCTGCCTGCTTCCAGGGAAACACCAAATTGCATTATCAGCTGCTCTGAATGCACAGAACTGGTGCAGAGATTAGAGCATCTGACAGCATCAACTGTTCGCTCTGCATTCAGGAATATCCCTCTCTGCAGATGTTCCTTATCTGTGTTGGTGTATATTGGGTCAGTACATTCAAGTAATGTGCAGAAATAGAATACCTGAGGTAGAATCCAGATTGGGAAGCACTTGGCTCAGACTGAATCACAACAGAGATATAAAAAGCCCTTTTCAGCAGTGCTGGACAGTAAAGCCAGAAAGATACTATTAGTGCGATCTAAAATTCACCAGTTTCTGCTCAGTGGTTGGAAACTTGCTGTATCCTTTCCTTGAGTTTGCTTGCTAACTCTTTCCCCGTGACCAAAAGCAGTTTTCCTCTCCATTTGGGTCAAATGACTCTCTGTATCTGCAGCCAGCTGGAGGGGGAGAGCAGTGGTGACACTTTGCTGGTGCCACCTTGATGTGTGGCACATGGGCACCCATTTTTCCCAGCTCTCACTTCCCCTGCAGTGCTCCAGCTATGCCAAAACCACATTAGCCAACATTCTCAATGAAAACGTGGCCACTGCTTTAAGGAATTGTGCAGTACTGAAACATACACACTCCCATGGAAAATGGCCTTGCATTTTTTTGTCAAAATGCTGGTTGTTGCTTTTAGCGTCTTTCGTGAAAATGGTTTTAATCCCAGAATGTACAAAATACCTTAGAAGCTGGTAGCTTTGATTTTTGTTATGAGTGTCATCCCTGCCTATTACTACTATAGGCCCTTGATTTTCCGTGTCCTCGTACTGGGGTACGTGGCATCACTTTTATCATAAATGGGAAACACACAGTTGTTTTCTATGCATAGGGGAGGCACTTTGTTCTCAGAGAAAGATGAATTATGTAGTCAAAACAGGTGACACATAGTAGATGTTGTTGCTTTCCATAACCTGAGATGTAACCCAGCTGTGCCCTTTGCTTTTGCAGATGTCAGCTGTACCATCTGCTGCTGAAAAAAAACCCCCACATTCATCTCTGTGGCAACACTGAGCAATTCTGTGGTCTTTTCTGCACTCTCTTTGGGCTCTGTATTTTTAAATAGCATGACCTTTATTGATTCTTACAAAAATGAACTGTGCAAGATGGAAAACCTGAAAAGTATACTGTCAGAGTTTCCTTTTAGGACAAAGAATACAATTATATTGCAGAAATGTTAAAACTAGGAGAGATGAAATCAGTTAATTTCCTCTGAAAATGTTTGAAAGCGCTTCAGAAAAACAGAATGGGTGACAAAGGGAACAGAAATCTGATCAGAGAGATGGTGGGAAGGGAAAAATACTTGCTCCACTGAAAAAATATGTAGTTTTGGCATTGCTTCAATGGAATGAGGGTTTCATCAACTATAATGTTTAATACACCACAAATTTACAGTGCTTTTCCTAAGGAGAATGCTCCTGAGCTCCCCTTTGCTGTAGGTGTTACCTGGCTCCTGGCAGCTGCTGTCAGGTGATGGCTGGGAAGGGGTAAAAACAGTCCAGGGAGGGGAAGCCTGCACAGCAGTTACTGCTTTGCATTCCTCGCATTTTCTGCAGCCAGGTCAGCCATTTTCTTCCTCCTCTCACAGAAGCTACACAAGGTGTTTTCTTTCCATACATAAAAGTCCTCCACTCTGTTTTTCCCAAGGATTTCTAGGACAATTTCCCTTAGCTGACCCTCCAGACCAGCCAAGTCAGCTTTTCTTCTCCTCTTCACTGTCCCCATGCACTTTGAACAGCAAGAAGAAAACACGGGCCCTTTTGCAGCCCCCATCCTTGTTCATACCTACTCCTTGCCCCAGGTGGATAGCATAAGGTCTCCAGTTGTAGACTTTATTACCAGGGTCCAGTGAGAAACAATGCTAAGTAAAACACTCAAGCAATTGTTTTGTACTGTAATGACTTATCCGTGGCTTTGTTTCCTTTCCTTCAATTGATCAAATTCCAGATGGCTCTAGAAGGAGTTGTGGTTCAGCAGATAATCAAATAGTTACAGTGTGCTGAAGAGCGTGGCAAGTAGCTTTAACTCTGCAGTCTTGTGCTGTTCTTGGCTACTGCCAGCATGAAGTATCAGAAAAGAGTTTCTAAATACTCAAATCACTCAAACGTAGCTCGAAAGTGTAACTATTCTTCCTGTATTTCAGAGGTTTAATGTCTACATTATTTTAGGACTAATGGCAGGAAACTTTGTTTCTGCTCTTTCATAGCTTCTAGGTGCAAACTTCATTAGTATTAAGTACCTAGTCTTAAAAACCAGCTTTCCCAACAAAAAGAGAATGGAAGACAAATTTTAGTAGTACTATGCTGATTTGTGTCACTGTGAAACAGCATTAATTCTTCAAACAGACACAAATAATGTCAAGCGGTCCAGACTCCCTGAAGAAATGCAAAAAAGGGAAGATTCTACTGAAAATAGGAAAATAGGGACTTGTGCTAGTCAGTCTGGTCTAATGGGGGCTATCCAGTGGAGGAGCTGGCTGCTGTGTTATTCATCATCACTGCCTGCAGCCTGCACATTCCTTGTGGCTGACAAAGAACGGGGACAGTTTCCTATGTCTGCTTAGGTAAAGGCTGTTCATGGAAATTAGGACACTTAAATTTGTTAGGGATATTTCTAAGACTGTTTCTGGGAGGTGATTTACCATAATAGTAGGTGAAAGTGCAGACTCCTCCAGAAAAGGACATTTGATGTTTAACAGACAGTTGCCAGTGTAAATGTTTATGAAGGGTTTGTTAAGTATGTGATGTGACCCATATGGTAACACAGAAATGACACTGCTACTGAAAGATATGTTATGATATAAAAATCAGTGGATAAGGAATGGATGAGAATGGTGCCAAAACAGGACCACTGCTATGACAAATGCAGTGCCGAGCAAGAGCAGCAAGAAGAAAATCTATTAACTCCATATATTCACTGTTAGTGGCATATCTTGAAGTTGTCATTTTAAGATGCTATTAAAATTAATGCTGTCCTGAGAGGTAGGTATAAAATTGCCTAATTAGCTTAAAAAAAGAATTCCAGTGAGATGCTAGATTTTGTGAGAGAGACAGTGAGCAGATAAGTATGCCACCAGACACTCATAAAATGGACTCTCTTTGGAGAGGAATTCTTTGTCTCTGATTTCCAAGAACTGCCTTGCAGCAGAATTGAAGTGGGAACTGAGATCACAACTGCAGATCTTTCAATTCTGAAAGGTATTCTTTCACTTATTAAAAAGGCATTTTGCTGACTGGATTCATACCACAAATCAGTGGGTTTAATTAGGTGAAATAAATTACTCTCTTATTGAAACTCTCTTTCATTTATAGATGCAGACCCTGGAATCACTGGTCACTAGTTTTCATGTCCGTGATTTAATCAGACAGTGAAACAGAGGGAAACCCTGGTATTCACCTCTGGCAAAACAGATGCAAATGTTTTTCAGATCTCTTTCTCTTCTTCCCATCCAGTCCACTGTAGGACCCAGAAACAGATTGAATGACCTGGCTGAGGGATCTGTAAAATAATTAGGATAGTTAAACCTTTGGCCCTACTGGGCTAACAGCTGATGGAAGAGACCAGCACATTTCAAGTGTGGAATGGTGTCAGAAATAGAGAAAAACACAGGCAGGTGCAGGAGCTGGCACAGAGTGTTTCCATGCATCACGAGGGAAGAGCTAGAAATGCCAGCAGAGAAAGGCAAAGGGAAGTGTGGGAGTGAAGGGGGACTTCAACCTCCTGAGCTCCAAGCTGTGGTAACTTGGCCTTTTTCACATGGAGTTCTCTGAATCCCACCGGTCAGGAATGCTGAGTGTGGTTAGAGGTGGGGAGGGACCCAGCTGAACATTTCTGCAACCTGGATTGAGCCTCTGGTGTCCCTGCAACTGGATTTATCCTCCCACCATTGGAGGTTGTGAGTGTTCATATTTTCTGGCAGTTCACCACAGCAAAGCCTCTTCTCTGCTGTGGCAGTACCCAAGTCAGTAAGTGAAATCACAGCCTGGTATTGATTTTCTGTTCTAGTGATAATGAATTTGGGAATCCTCTGGGATTAGATGTGGGGTATGCACTGACACAGAGCTAAGGGGAGGGATCCTGTGTCCCAGTTTCACAGCAGCTAGCCACTATCAACACACACATTTCTGTTACAGTGAGGTATTAATATTCAATTTGAGTGTTTCATCTTACTTAAAACAAGAGGAGGGAGATGTGAGGAGGAGGGATGGGATTGGCCTGCTAATCCTAATAAAAGTAAGCCCATTTAAATGAGTAATTTTATAAAATACTGAGTAGTTGTGCTGAATAAGAGCTGAAGCCTGCTGCTATTAGCTTTGGCAATAAAAGGCTGCTTTGATTATTAAAGCCACCACGAGGGAATACCTAGAAGCAGATGCTGCCAGTGAACCATACAGATTTTGGGCAGAAGATCCTTTCAATATGTAAGTGCAGGGAAACATTTCCTTTAATAAAAAAAAAAAAAAAGCCAAATTCCCACTACATTCAAATCAAAACTATTCTGCAAAAAGACATTAAAGGTACTGCATGCTGAACTATCAGACCCTGCCTCAAGCAGACACTGTTACAGCCTTCTCCCCATGAGTACAGGGAAGTACAAAGAGACACAGAACATGAGCCCCACATGAACAGCTACAGTAACTGTTTGAAACCATTTGAGAACCAATTTTAATAGTTAAAATTTAATTTTGGTGATTTATATATTAATATTTCCTGATTTTTGCTTATGAAAGGCAGTGGTTGTAACATTTACAAAGCTCCCACAATCCTCAGAATTTACTTAGATAGTGATTTTTGAAGGCATGTGCTGCTAATCAATGAAGTAATGATTTCTTCCATGCTGTAATCCATCATTTTATCACAGCACACAATTTAGCAATTTGTTTATGCTAATTACTACAACAACCAGAGCAGTTCTGAACACAGCTCTAGGCTATGGCTAGAGAAATGTTTGCCATGTTATTTACATTTCCTCCATTTACCATGGGAAAGGCCTAGAATGCAAAATACACCAGGAAAATTTTACTAAGATAGCAGAAGTATTCATCTTGCAGTCATTGAGTTTCCCTCAGTGATCACTGCAAAGGATGCTTAAGAAAAGCTGCTCTCCTCTCCTCAAATCACTGAGTGCCCAGGTGCAGGTGTGAACAGGAGACAGTCGGGAACTGGAGGGAAAAGAGGCTTCTTGCACTGCTGGTTGTAGCCCAGTAAATGTGTTTAAGGATCAGAGCTGTTAATCACAAGAGCCAAGCAGTCTGAGGGACAACAGCTTGGCAGACAGAGCACTAGGTAGGCGTCCCATTTAGGCTTTATTTTCTATCTTGTGTTGTATTGCTGCTTTGACCTTGCTGAGGGCAGGAAGCATTGCCAGGGTATCCCACTTGTCTCCATGGGCTGTTCACTGGGGTAAGCAGAGTTCATCTCTTGCCCATCTGTGCTGTAGAAATATACCCACCTCTTAAGCATAAGAGGGGGATTCAGTGTATCCTGCACCACTAGTGCAGTCAGCAGTGGCTGCTCTAAGGGAGAAGAGCCTTCAGGGTGTCCTGGTATAGGATTTTAATCACAAGGGTCAATGGTCTAGTGTATCTAGGGGAGCTGCCAGGAAGGAGGGGCAATGAGACACCTGGAGAGCTCAGCAAATATCCATGTCATCTGAGGAAGTGTCAGATGTTCTCCTGGACAGAGCTCTGCATCTTGGGAAGTCAGTCACCCAAGAGAGTGAGCACTGGGTTTCAGAGGGCAGCTGTGCCTGAAGGGCATTTGACCCTACTGCCATGCCCTTGGCCTTGCTGGGAACCTGAAGGCTATGTTGAAATTGCAGCCTGTCACAGGACAATAGTTTTCAACCTCTGTCATAATTGCTCTCTTAAAAGTAGCACAGAAGACTTTCCTGACAAGGCCATTACTGTTGGAAGGACAAAGGGAAAGTAGTTAGTCGGCTGTGTTCAGAACTGGGTTATCAAATTAGCTTCAGCCACTTTCAATTACAGAATCTTATGGTTTTGAAATGAGCTCTAAATGAGGGGCTATAATTCTTTGTCGACAGTGAGCAAAAAGAACATAATCATCATTATTTAACAGGGGCCTACAGTCTAGCTGGCTCCCAGATAAGTTCATCCAAGAGAAAAAAGGATTCAATTGGTATAAGCAAGGCAAGCGATTATCAGCTGGCCAGGCTTCAGTGCATTTCTCCGTCCTGCAGCTATGGAAGTGACCTTGGGATTCATCCAGAAGGGATTTACTCCCAGAGCCATTCTGAATCACTAGCTAATTAAACATAAATACCAGAAAAATTAGAACAGTAGGGGTTGTCCCAGGCATGCATTATTCCACCTTTAGCTGGGGCTTTGTTCTGCCAGGATTTCCACTCTACCTGAAGACTGTTGTTGTTATTATAGGAGCATTGTTTAATCCTACCTGTCTGGTGGCTGCTGCTTTACAGCAACAAGGAGAGAGAAGAGCTGGGTTCATGCCAATAGAAAGAAGGTTCATTTGTGAGATCAGGCAGCTTTCTGTAACAAGCCAGTGCCTGACCTGGGTGCACCCTGTTTTCCTCGATACCATGGAGAGGGAGCAGCCTTTGCTATGCCATCCTGCCACAGCTGCTCTGCCCCAGGCAGCCAGAGGGTCTGGGTGCAGTGGATAAGCTTGGCCAGGGGCAACAGAACCACCAGCAGTAAGTGCAAAGCCTCTAGGCATGCAGGGACACTGTATAGGGTATGTGGGGAGCTGATGACATACCATCACCATCCTCATCCTCACTGGACCCTTGAGGAAACCATTCCCAGGTTAAAGAGAACGGTTGTCCCTGGGCAGCCTCACAACCTCACACCCATGGGGTGTGACCTCTGAGGCCAATTCCAAACACAACCCTTTAACAACATGCACAGGTAACAGCAGCAAAATTGTCCAGGCTTTGTGGTCTCTGAGGGAGCTGCTGGTGACATCCAGATTGTTTTTCACTGTGTCATCCAGAGCAGCTACAGTGACATAAATTGCAAGGACACCACTGTCATGCAGGTGTTGGTGGGCCACCCAGGGAGAACAACAGATTTCTTTGGCAGGCTCATTGCATACTGCATGGCATCTAAGTTCTCTATAACTCAGGCTCTGAAACCGTGAAAGGTGTTGGGTTATGGTCTCTCTTTTTCTCACTGCCTCCATTCTGATCTGCCCTATCTCACATGAAGCTGTGTCATTACTCCATCTAACTCTAGACCAGCACTTCTACTCTACTATCCCTAAGATAGTGGAGAAAGAGGCATCACCAGATAATGACAAGGTGGGGGTAGGGAAGCAAGTTTTGAGCATTGTTTGTTACATTTTCAGGAAAATTTTACAAAACAGGTGGACAATCCAAAGGCCATTTTCCTTTACCTCTTCGCTGATTTTCAAAGGTCAAATTTATTACCTTCTGGCTGTTGGTAAATTTGTCCCAAATATCTGGGGCAAAATTCTGTCTCTGCTGAAGTCAAGGGAGCTTTGCCATTTATTTCAACAGGTCATTGATTCTTTAATTTTTATTCTGTGTTTCTGAATCAACATTGCCTCCAGGCTTGGGAATATATTTAGGTTTACACACAGTCATGAATACACACACAGATGAAAACGACAGAGAAAGAAACCATTTCTTTTCAAGTCCCACACCTTTTATTAATTTTTTCAGTCCTTGTTCTGTACATTAATTTTATTTTCAACAAGGTTTCTATTCTATACCTGTTACAGAACAGATATCTGTGGAAAACTCATGCCATTTAACACTAGTTTTGTTATTCCTGATGCTGTCTTGTTATGTATACATTGACTTTCTTGTTTTCTTTGACAGTTTTGTGGGGTTTATTTTTTCATCATAAATGGAGTTTCACTGACAATGCCTAATAGCTGCTGGAACTGCTTTTAAGTTTTCCTTGAGAAAAATCATCATCTTATATCTGAAAACTGAATGATTGTAAACAGTGGGAATATGGAGGTCAGTCTATATAGAGTGTAGTCTACAATTGCATCCTGAAAAGGTGCAAAATGTCTCCTTAATGGATGCATTACTTGACTAAGGATTATGACATTTACCCTCGACTTGCTGATCAGAATGGCAGAGAAGTCTCATTTTAAAATATTAAAGTTGATAGAAAATTGATGTTCTGATTAGCTCTGGAGTGGAAGCATTCCTCATCAGAGAGTTGGACATTGAGAAGAACAGCACACAGTTTGGGTACACCGGGGTAGGACACTGGGAGAACCATCAGAAAAGGAGTTTCATTCAGGTGTTGAATGAACAAGCAGGGCTAGGGCTCACTCCTGGGGTTGTTGCCAGGGTCATGTGCTGCTTCCATGCCTTGGTTTCACTTCTGTGAAATAGAGCTTGATCTTTCACATTCCTTGTATTTTTTTTTCCGTGTTGACACTTTACAGGAAACAGAGAGTCTGAGGGCCTTGTTTTTTGCCAGGTCCACTTAGTCCTGCTATGAATTAAAGTGTTATTAATTATAGACAGCTCTGTTTACATCTGTCATTTCCCAAAGTGATAGTTGGCTGTTACAGAACCAGTCATCAACACTGTTAGTGCAAGGAAGATAGTTCCAATTTTGAACTCTAAACACACTCGAGACCATTAGCAAGTCAAAGCCTTCTGTCAAGGAACCTGTGAAATTCCCTGCAGTTTCTCTTTAGCTTTCAGCAGAGAGAAATCCCACTACCTCTCCCTGCCTCCACAGCCACAGAACATGTATATCCTCATGCATGGAGTGCAGTACATGTGCACCCATAGTCTGTAAGAGGGATTAGCACTTTGGTGTGCCAAACAAAAGGGCAGCTGGTGTGGCTGTGTTGTGTTTACACACCTCATTCACTCACACCTCTGTTAAATGGTCTAATGAAACAAGGTGCTCTGAGGGGAAAGCCCATTTAAGAGAATAACAAATCCCATTAAGCTCAGTGGTGCTGGAAATCTACTGCATAATAAATTAACTCTGAATTCATGGCTTTGAACATAAGTTTCCAGGACTAAACTGATACATTTTTTTAAGCTTGTATACATTTTGCTGATATTTTTTCACTCTTTCTATCAGAGCAGCAGTTTTATTGCTCTGTCCTCCTGCTACAAAAGGAAGAGCTGCTGTTACTCAAATGCAGGAACACATGTGCATTCATGTTGAAGAGTGAGACCACAAGATGGAATGTATCACCCTGACCTAAGCCAAAGCCTGTCCCTGTCCCAAAGGCCTGGCAGTCCAAGGCACTCTAATATAATCCACTTATACAGACTGAGGAGAGAACTGCCTGTCTCCAAGTGACACAGGCAGCTGCATATAGGCCAGTTTAGACTGGAAAACAGTGTGGCTGTATATGACTTGGTACCTTGCCCATAGTAATAAACCAGGAGATAGGTTTTACTGATCTGGATTTAATTCAGCACAAATGTGGCTATGCAATTTCCAGGCCAAATCTGATGTACCCACTGCACTGTGGGAGCATACCTGGGGCCTGTCCAGCATCTCAGCTTAAGGCTCTGTCAAGTAGTGTAAGAATATGTTGTCTCCAGTGCAGAATACATCAACTCTTGTCTTGAATTCTTGTCTTGCTGGCCTGCTGCCCGAGAGATACAGGATAGTAAACACTGCAAAATCCTGGTAGAATTAATTTGAGCTACCTTCCTTTCAGTTAAAGCTTCTGACTGATCACAGTGGCTACACGGATTAAACAGTGAATTCGCCAAATCAAACTGCTTGAATAAAAACTGAATTTCCATCTTGTGAAGCCAGAACACATCCTGCAAAGCTCTTCACTGACAAGGCAGCTCAGCCAGGTTATATAATTGGCACCTTCACAAGCTTTTCATCTTTGTCTGAGTGGTACTCGAAAGGAATGAAGTTCTCTCCTACATTTGAAAATATCAATGAAACTCGAAGAGTGCTTGCTGCTGAATATCCCACTGATCACAGGGAGCCAAGGGCACCCAAAACCTCACCATGAAGAACAGAGCTTCCAGAAAGTCAGTCTTCCTCCTCTTAAAAAAATCAGTGATTCCCAGGAACATTCCCATCAAAATCATTTAGATCCTTTGGGTCACTGATTCATACTGTGCATAAGAGCTACAGATCTAACCCAGAGGCTGTTTTTTACAGCTCATATTTAGGAATAGCTGAAATGCTCTTTCTGCCTTTCTGTGTCAGGCTGGAGGCTTTGCCTGCCTCTCTTGGCATGCCATGGTGGTGTATTGACCTCAACAAAATATTTGCAACCTCCCAAGGTACCAGGTGAACTTGGGCCTGTGAGCCTCCTCTTCCTGATCATGGCAGCATATTCTGGGGCTTGAGTAGGAACATGCAGTGAATCTGTCCTTGTGGGGTGACTGCTCATACACACTTTTGAAGGGCAACAATGATGCAGACAGTGAGATAAAATCTAACTTACTGGGGTGAATCAATTCTGATGTAACCTCATGCATGTCAGTAAAATTGCACTTGGTCCAGGATCTGTACATGCTGAGTATGTAATTGAATTTATTGCTGTCTCCTATAGAGCAACTGAGACATTTCTGTGAGGAGAACTGTCAAGGGCAGAACACCAGCATTGCCCCAGGTATAGCAGCAAGGTTTCCTGGATGGTGTTATTAAATCATTGGTAGTATTCAGTGTCAATAAACCCTCTGCAGAGTGCCAGTCCCTAAGGAGCAGGTACATAGGTGGAGAAGACCTCTCTGAGCAGAGCTGTAGTTGCTGGATCTTATCCTGTTGAGAAAATGACAAGTCCATTGGGGACCAGGGCTCTGATCAACATGTACCTGTTTCTGCTCCCTTTTGGGTCTGGTTTAGGGTTGAGGGCTGTTCATTCAGTGACAGGTAGGGGTCAGAGCTGGCTGCTGTGGCTGGGTACTACCCATCAGCAGCAGTGCTTGGGGGGCAGCTTAAAGTCAGGAACACAGAAAGGACAAAAGCAGCCAGAACTCTTGGAGCTGGAAGGAAGTCACTCTGTATCCATGTATTTTTGTGGATTGAGGTTTAACCTCAGGACAGTCTGACCAGGCTCTGCTTGCTCTTTTGCTCAGCTCCTTGCAGTCTGTTACATTTTCTGGGCTTCTTGAAAGCAGAACGGTGTTGACAGGCTGAAGGAAACCTGCCAAGAGGAGGATGAATGAGCCACTGGGGGCAGAGGGGAGGGATGTGGATAAAAGGCTGGGTGGAGATGGGGTAATCATCACTGATGCTCCCCAGGTGGTGTTTCCTGAGGGGAGCTGGGCTTGTGCACAGTGGGAGCAGGTCCAAAGCTTCCTGTGGAAATGTGTCCCTGGACCTGTGCCTCAGCTCGTGTTGCAGAGCCCTGTACCATGTTGGTAAGTTGCTATCACATGTGGGAAGCAGAGGGGAGCGGGGCTCCGGAAATCTGTTTTGCGAACTTAAAATTATCATTAAACGAGGAGAATTTATCTTCTACTGGTGATTTAGGTTCTGGTTGATTGCTGAGTATCAGAGCTGAGTATGAGCGACTTCTACACTGGAGTCACATAAACAGCTAAAATGAACTTGGGTTAACCTTCTGTATTGCCATCTTTAGCAAGAGCTAGTTCATTGTTCCAGCTAGCCTCAAAGTCACAGCAGAGCACTGATGCCTGTGAAATTTAATATTCCTAAAAATGACAATCGCCATCTCCCATAAAGTTCACTGCACCCTGTTGTCTAGTATCTCTGCACTTCTGCCACTTGGCAATTTCTACACTACCGTTTTAAATAGTAAGTATTAACAATTAAGATGCATTTTATTGCTTATTGAAGAGATGGAAGATTCATGGAGACTGTTTCTTCTCATGCGTGAGAGATTCATAGACTGCTTTGACCATGAGTATTAAAACTGGAATTGATCTCATCCATATATTTGAATGTATAAAGCAAAGATGAGCTCTCGTGGGCTGTACTTACAGTGTTACAGCAAGAAACCCAGCAGCTCTTCATAAGTTTTGTACAAGCATCACTTGATTATGTTGGATTTTTGAAAGTATAAAAGCATTTAAATGTAGGTACATGCTTTAAGAGCTGTTGGCTCTCAGACATTTTTATAAATAGCAAATGGCATTTTTTTCTGTTAAGGCAAAGTTCAAATACAGAAAAGCATCTTGCTTTCTTCTGTGTGCATTTTTATGTAGTGGCTTCTCAAAGGGCAGCTCCTAAAATAAAACTGTTTACAATAACCTCCTCAGATAAAAACATTTCACTGCTAAGATTGAGCATAAAATTTTCACATCTTGCACTTCAGCTCTGATGTGCCTTGCTCTCATATTTTGCCCAGAGGCTTGATTATTGTTCCATTACTAATACAAATGGAGAAGCTTTTGTTTCAATTCAGGTTTTTCAAAGAAACTCTCTTCAAGTCATCAGGGTCTAGCCACTGAACTCTTTTAATCTCTAGCTATAGTTTTCTTGCTTTTTCCACTTACTGTTTAAAATCTATTTTCTGTTCACCCTTTTATAACTTGAATATAATGGTATTTTTTCTTTTCCTCTTTGTTCTCCTTGTTTGTCATCTTTCTTGCTTTGCCATGTCCTTAGGATGGTGTATTTTCTTGAATTCTCTGCAGTACAACTTGAACCCTGGAGACTGCACAAGTGTTTTTGAACAATGTGAGAGGATTGTGGTTCCAAATACCAAAGAGGACAGCATTATTTCCAATACTGGTTAGATTTATTGTTAGGTACTACAAACTAGTGTATGTATTGAGTGAGTCCATATATATATATATATGTATACATATATGGCCTGTCAATTTTGTAGTTAATGTAAGCAGTTGTTACCATGGTTCATCTGCTTGTTCAGTGTTTCAGTCCTGCAGGCTCATTGTTCCTCAAGTTGCCCCACTGCTCCCCTAAATAAAATGAAGAAATGTCTGTTTCCCTGTGCTGATTGCAAATGAAGGAGGTGTTGCTTGTGATAGAAATTTTGTAGCAGTAGCAAAAATGAAATAGTGTCAGATTCTGTTTATAGTAAAATTATACTTTCTCTTTGGTGTTTCTGTACAGTTTTACAGTAGTATACTATAGAAATTACAGTTCTGATGAACAGTCAAGGGCATTCAGAACCCTGTTGTAGTACTTTCTTGTTTTTACTTAGAATATAAGAGTCAGATTAACTACACTGGTGAATGCTTGAGTCCACTAAAGTCAAAATGTCATTTTCCTAATAGAGTTTTGTTCTATGACTGCATTGCTAATGGCCTGCTTCCTAGGAACGGCCTAATTAAAGGTCTGACATTGAAAAAGTGATTAAAATTTGCATGAAGAGTTATTGAAGGAATTAATTTTTTTCCTGGTGAGTTGATAAGTAATAACATGCATTTTGGTAAATATTAGACATCTGATCCAATGGACTTGCTGGACAGAAGCATCTATTCAAAGGCTGGTATTTAATTCTCACTAATTTATTTGAGGCTTCAGCATGTGTTTAAAGTTAACTAGATATTACAAAGGATATATCCAGAATTGTGGATGAAACCTTTATGCCAGTACTAGGTAGGATCATACCTATAACTCTACGTATGTATTTACTTTTGAATATACCTTTGGCATTTTAAAGGATGCTGCTTCACAGAATTTCCTGGGTGAATCACTAATACAGGGTTAGGTTCTGAGTAATCTTACTTGTACCAAGCAGTGCACACTTCATACAATAGCCCCACTGAAGTAATAGACTGTCAAAAACATACCAGTAACACTATTAGAATCTGTCCTATTATTGCTGACTGGCTGAGTATATCAGTATTCCTCATGCCTGAGCTGAATTCACCTATATATTTAAAAGGCACTTATTTTTGCAATAAACAGGGAATAGGCCTTTGTATAGACACAATGGCATAATTCTTCCTCCCAGTACAACCGTATGGTCCTAAGTGAAGTTATAGTAGTACAAATTAGTCATTGATGTATGGCACAGAAGCTGCAGAAGTACTGGAGGGAACTTTCTCCCTGCTGTTATATTGTCAGAGAACTGTTTCATCTACCTCCCCTACCATGATATACAATGTTTTCAAAAGGATTCAGACCTGCAGGCAACTTCACCGCTCATCTCTAGTGCTTAAAATGCGACATGTAAATCAACCAAGGGCAATTATAAGCATTGCCAGGAGCACTGCAGGCACATGACTGAATGTTGGTAGGCAACAATACACTGTGCACTGAATGTCCAAGGAGTTCAGTAGTGGAAGTACGTCCTTCCTGCTTTCAGGCCATGTGTGTGCATGTGCAAATTGTTGTATTGCTTATCTCTGCTCGGTGAGGAAGGAAGAGGGGGGATGCACCACCACAACTGGTCATCACAAGCTCTGTATCAGGGCCTGTTGTGAGCAAAATAAAACAGGGAGTATCTCAGCGGGTCACACAGTTATGTGTTAACTGTCTCTGTGTCTGTTCTTTTGAAGTGTGCCTGCAATATGTGGTTGTAAGTCAGTGTAACAAGAATTTGTGCTCTAGCATATTCGGCTTAAGTAGAGCAGACTCTTGTTGCTGTCTCACAAATACGTTCCATTTTCTGGGGAGATGGCATATTTTGCAGAAGACTAGAATACCAGATTTCTAGGAATACAAAATTCAAATGTTTAAGGAGCCACTAGTGAAATGAACCAAGCTGCTAAAAGAAGGGCAAGGGATCTTGTTATTAAAGAATTGGCAAGGGAAAATCTGATAATCCAAACTTCTGCTGAATAATTCCCCATAGAAACAGAAAACCTTCGGCATAAAGATCTGACCCACTTCAAGCAGTGAAAGTTTGTATCAGAGACAGGTAACAAGTTAACAAGAATCATTTGGGAATTAGGTGATTTAATTACAAACCCAATGGGCAGAAAGTTCTCATGAGTGAACCAGGGGGATCTCTAGCAATTCCCCTGGAGACAGTGTCTGTCCTGTTACTGGCCATCTCAGTCTGACCTCTCTACTGTCCAGTTTTACTCACAGTTAACCAAAACCTGCTGATGTAAACAAAAGAGAGAGCACTGCATCAAAGTAGACACAAATCTGTACTAATTTATTCCTGTATCTGTGGCCCCAGAAGTCTTCAATTGTAAATAACCAGAACCATGGGAATGCTGTGTGGGTCCCTGGGCGTGGATGTGTGGTGGGTGTGTGGCAGAAAAGCCACCAAGTGTATTTTTCACTGTGTTGTGGGGTTGATTATCCTGAGCTGCTCTCTGCATTCATGCTGCAAAGAAATGGCCCTTAGCAGTGTCCTTCCTCCTGCAGCAGCCGCTGTGTCTGAGCAGAAAACTGAACCTATGCATTCCCACTGGGAAGCTGTTGTACCATATGTTTATAAGCAACTCAAACAGCCTGCCTGTGTTCCTTCTACTCCCCCTTTCATGTGCTTTAAAGCAAAAAGCAATTACGGATAGTTTCTTTTTCTTCGTTTTTTATTTTTCCCCTGATCTTTCTTTTTGATGGACTGGCATCAGGTTTTTGGATTTGTGTATGCAAAGTACATGGAGGAAAGTCATCCCTAAATCTAACAAGCTGCTTTTTTTTTTTTTTTTTTTTTTTCCAAACCAGAGACAGAAAACCAGTAAAAATTTCCCTGTTAAATTAGATTATAAGATCATTGACTGGAGTTGTTCCTCCTGATCTGTTTGGATACAAAGGCATTGCTTGGACAATGCAAGGCTTTTAGGACTGCTACAATGCAAATGGATGATGTCACAAATATTTTTTTCTCTGTGCCCAAATAGAGGTGGCAGTATATCTACACAGAGAGGGTGCTAGAGTGAATTAATTCAATCCTTGGAGAAAAAAAAGCCAACTTCATTACAACAGATGCAACTAAACAGGAATGTTCATTTTATTTTCAGAGGCTTATTAAACTTTGAAAAAGCATAATATACAATAGAAGGTGGATGTGCTGTGTGTATGTAATTATTGACCTTAAATGCTCTCTCTGGGCACTGATGAGGAAAAGGAAGAAACCTGCACAGGTGGAATACATAAACCAACAAAGTCTGTCCCGAAGACTCTCACAAAACTGAATGTTGTGGAAAACGTTTTGGGATAAGCAGTGGTTACAACAACTGAAGACTTGGAAAACAGTCCTTTTAGCCTGGTTTTAGTGGTATATAGGCTTATATTCTACTTGCCTGTATTCAGTAGCCATCTTTGCCTGAAAATATTGACAGCTCAACATTCAAGAGGAGCTGCTTGACTTTGGTGCCTCTCTCACATCACAGCAGTTTCCCCCAGCTTGCTCCTCAGTGCTGCTGTACATCCAGCCCTTGGTGAGATGAAAGTCTGACGTGTTGGGTTGATATTTGCTGCCTTAACACAGTCTCCCCAATGGTCATAGTAAATGAGGAGATGTGGGACATAGTGAGCAAAGGCAGCTCATCTGAAATGAATGATGGTAAATGTGTAAATAATTCACAGCCTTTATGCAGCTCTCTGCACATCCCACACTAGGTACACATGTAACCTAACAGCTCCAGTAATTTCAAACATCAGTGTGGGAGCCAGCCTGGTTCAGTGTTATTCTATCAAGCAAATGTTGCACATATTTTACAAGCAAAGAATGGTGGTTTTAATGATGCTGCTGAGAAACTGTCACTGCTGGTCAGAGCTAGGCACTGTACCAGAGAAAATAGCCTTCCCTGGAAGAGTTTCCAGTCAAACCGTGAATGTCAAATGGATATACACAACAAGAAAAAATGCCATGGTAGTAGTTACACTGCCCAGCAGCCTGCCTGTTAAATGTATCTTGCAGATGTCCCAGGAAAAGAGGGATCTGAAGAAGAGCAAAGCTGATGTTTGCACACACCAGCTCTCTTTTTGCAGTTACTGTTATGTAGAAATGCTTGTGCAGGAGGAGGAAGCTTCTTACTGACATGTTGTTCTCTCCAAATACCTACATATATATGGGTGTAGGGATTTTTTTATAATATCTATATGTTGCTGCTAGTAATTACACCGTACAAAAGAAGAATCATAAATAATGAAGGAAGAATAAGCTTTAGGCAACCTAATTAAAAACCTGTTCTCTTTATTAGTTAGCAAGGTAATCTAAGTCAACCTCTGGCTCTAAAGATTTTCACTGTAATGTGAAGGAAATTAATCACCTGTTAAAAAGTATTTTCTTTAACTCTTCGCTTTGGCAAAAGACAATTGGCTAGAAGTGGATTTTGGAAGAAAATTAATAGATGCAGCTCGGATTGGGTTTTGGTTTGGGATTTTTTTTTATTTGGTGGTACATTCTTTGTTAAAATGGAACACCCTGCCTATTACTTTCTATATGGGTACCTGCTAATCTGGAGTGCTTCACACTGAATAACCTCCATCCAGGGAAAACTCCCCTCTTGAGTCCAGTGCTTCTGATAAAACCTGCTCTCAATTTTGTCTTCTCTTAACTGATGAATTGGTTTTCTCCCAGTCTAAGATATTATTACAGGTTTTTAATAGTTGATTGAAACATGTGTGTTGATAGTAGCCCTGGCTGGGAAATGTGGGAAAAGAAGAGAGCAGTCTATTAGCACTTTTAAACATTCCACTGCTGAATGAAGTAGATCTTTATTAAAAGTTCCTGCATGCCAACACACATGAATCAGTTGGTACAGATATTGCAATGTTTGAGGTCTCTGCTGCAGTGTAGCTGATGACTTGGATTTACTAAGGTCTATCTGAGGCTGCTTTTTGGGTCCTGTTTCTGTGATGAGAGTATGTACAGGAAAATAAGTCTCCTTTATGACTGAGCTGACTACTTGTGAAAACAGGCATTAACTCTTTAAAAAGGTCTGTAGGATTTTAGTCAAGTTTGCATCAGCTGTAGATGTGTTACAGGGTTTTTTCTCTGTGTTGAAAGGGTTTACCATAACTATTATTTTTCTTAATACTTTCACATTTTTGAAGTTTCCAGATTAATTTGGCGGAAGCGGGGGAAGATTTGGAAAAAAAAGGAGAAAGATAATTAGCCTTTATGTAGCAATCAGGCATGCCAAGATCTCTTGAATTATTAAACTTAATTAGTTTCATTTATTATTCCTGCAGGCTACAAATATCTGTATTAAATGCCAATCTAAAGTGTGGTATGTTTGATCTGGTGGGAACATGGATTTGGTGATACACTGCAATGCCACTAATCTTCTGAAGAAACTCATGATTCTGCTGTACTCTCACATTCTGAATAGTGCTTGTTATTTTCATACAGTGCTGGTAGAAAATAAGAGCATCTTAAAATGTATTCACCATTGTGTGATACATCAGTAGTTCAGTGGATGTTTCAATCTGTATTTCTGAAATTATTTGAGTCTGGATTTCACATAAGCTTGTATGTGTACAGAACTTTATTCACAGCTTGCAACTACCAGTGCAAAAACTTGCTATTGGTGGCACTTCTCCTTGTAAGACCTGGCTTCTGAAAAGCCTTCACCAAACAGTGACTTGATTCAACTTCTTTCTTCTGACAAAATCCAGATTAAAATAATGTAAAAAATGTCTTGGATCTATTTTGAATTTAATTGGTAGTCATATTTGATTAGAAAGGGTAGGGTAATAAAAATTACTGTAAATTGTGGGCCTGTCCCTGGCAATGTCAACTAATCAACATATTTACTGTTAATTTCTCTTTTTGGCAAGCTGGCATGCACTGTATCTGTTGTATTCTTGTTGCAAAATAATTAATTAGTCTTGTATATTACTAAAGGCAGTGGAAAATCAAGAAGGCAATTTTCATTCCAATAACTTAGTGCTAGCTAGAAGAGAATAGTCATAAATGATGGAAAAGGTCATGAGTTTTGCTGTAATTTTGTTAGAAATTCTAAGTGGGAAGAGGGAGGGAGAGATGGGAGGGAAAAGAAGATAATGAAATGAATGATGGAGTTTTACCACTCTCTGTTTTTTCAGCACAATTCACACCTGCAGCCCTACTGGCTGAGTGATGATTTACAGCCGTATCAGCTGGATTTTAAATTCTTCTCACATTCCAGGGATTTCAGTATTCCCACATGACTGCACTGCATTAGTGCTCTAATAATGTTGCCGTTTGCTATTAATTACTGTCTTGAACTGTTTCAGTCATGTGATAGATTTTGTTTTAGACTGTAACTGGTCATCCTTTTTAATTATAAATTAGTAGTGGTGTTTATTTCCCTGTTGGTTTTGCTTTTTGATCCCATGTTGAAATATGCCCAAAGGTTATCAACAGGCTGCTTAGTGAGAGATTTTGTCTTTTAAACAAAACAGAGAGAATGAAAGGATGAATGGGCAACAATAGCATCCTAAAGCAGTAAAAGCCTTGTAATTTATTAATGTTTCTCTCTCCTGAGACATGGGTTCCATGTTACAAACAAAGCCTCTGTCCAGGACAGAATTTTGAGGACCAGGGCTTTGGGGATATGACTATTTTCCAAGCTCTGCACACAAACCCGGTATCTGCCCTGCCAGCATGTCACAGGTAGACTCAATTATCATACTGTATCAGTCTTAAACAGTTACAGGCATTTTTAGATCAACAAGAACCTAGTTAGAATAGTGACACTTTAAATTATCAATAATTTGTACTACCATATTTTGTAAGGCATAAAATGCTATAAGGAAGTTAGAGAGGGGAAGAGAAGAATATGTGCAGTTCAGAGTCCACTTAATGACTTGAGTAGCCCAGGTGGGAGGGTGTCCTTAATACACAGAACAAAGCACAGAGATGATTTTGCAAGGGATTTGTTGATATGAACTCTGGAGAGATGACAGGAAAGTCTGAAGCAACAGCAAAAAATTTACAGTCCACATAGAAGGCTTTAAGGAAAGTGACTTCTAATGAGCTATATCACTGAGAATTGTGCTAAAAACTTATCCCAAGAATTTTTGTCTTGACAAGGAACTGAATTCTGTTAAAAACAGCTGCATTTAGTAGTAATTATCATAGTTTTTTCTACTGTGGTATGTGATAGTGTAAAACATCCTGAGTCCTTCATCAGAACTGGGTGTGATATGGGGTACTGCTAACAGGCAGCTCCTGCTCTCTCTGAAGTTGTCCAAACTCCCTTGTGTTAATGCTATACTGATGTTAAAACTTGTGTGAGAAAGCTGCTTACAGCAGCTAATTCTGAACATCTTTATGTTAAAGTTAGATCACAAGTGCCCAGTCCTGAATGGTTCTGAGTGCCTGTAATACAAATTGATTTAATTTAGGGTTTGATTTTTATTTATTTATTTCCCAGTGGAAACTGGATCTTTGTACTCAGCAGATGCTCAGCTTCTGTCAGGAACTGAACTCTAATTAATTTTCTGTATGTATTCTCTGAGTGGTTTTCCAGTGTGGATGAAGCTCTTGAATTTGAAAACTCTTGTAAGATTGAAATATCTGAAAATGTGCTTTTTAAAAATCGGTTATTATGTGAATCAGCACTAAGCTGAAACCAAAATTAGATTTTTAAAGAAAAAAGGATCTGCGGTCATTTGCCAGATTTGTGTTCCTTCACAAATCTAGACAGGAAGTCAGACATTGGCAGATTGGGTATAACACTACCTAAATGCAGTAAGGAGTTAGATATGCAGTAAACACACATAAACTGTTGACAGAAAACCTGTTAATCTTCTATTTTAACCTCAGATTAAAAAAATGTCTCAATTGCTTTGAATCATTGGGTGAACTTATTGGAGAAAATTTGTACGGGAAACATCCTTAGAATATCTCACTGTATTTGTGGGGCCAAATTCTGTCATGCAGCATAGCTGCATCCTAGCTGGTAGTGCTCTGAGATCAGCTTATTATAAATGACTGTAAAACCTTCTGATTGAGGCTGCAGTTGCCGTTACTTAATTTGAAGTCCAAGCAGAACCACCAGGCTCTCCAAGCCCCCAAAGCACTCTGCAGTCAGAGTGCTCGGTGCTGTGTTAGCGTAGTTTTGGGGTCTCCTGCTCCTGTTTTCTTAACAGAGAGCATTCAAAACAGGGAGGTTCTGTTTTGGATCAATCAGTGTGTCCTGGGCAGGTGAAATACAGACTTTATAAAATATTTAGCCAAGGAAAATATAGCACTTAGCACCTCTTCCTAACTAAATGACACGAGAAGTCACATCAAATGGAGAGTTGGTAGGAGCTTGTGTTATACTTGCAAATAAAAGCACAAGTAGTGGGAATGAACTCAACTTGTGAAAGCAGACCTCTTAAACAGTCATCCAAGAGTTAGAAAGAAAAATTCCAAGGGCTGCTTTTTTTTCCCGTTGACTTGAATTGCTATCCTTTAATGGGGAAAAAACAACCAAAACAGGACAGGCTGTGGGGAAAACAGGCTGGCAAAGAGGGTGGTGAATCCACTTGCAGTAGTCTGATAATGCTGTTCATGTCTTATTAAAGGTAATGAGATTCTATGAGAAATGAGCAGCTGCCAGAGAAGATTTTTGTCTGGGGACAGGGAGGAGGGTCCCCAGCCTGCCCTCCTGGTGCAAAGCAGGGGCAGGTACTGAATGCTACCTACGTGCTGAATTCAGAAGTCAACACACATCTCATCTTTTTGTTGAAATACTAAACAGATTTCCACCACTTCTTATGTGACAATGCACATTAATACGCTGCTTCATTTCAGATGGTGCAAATGGAATAATAAATGATGGTTTCAGTCAACTGTCTGGCTGGTGTGGAAGAGGAGAGTGGCTGTATTATTCTCCAGTGCTGTGCAGTGATTTTCCGTGTCCCCATTATATATGTCCCCTGCATAATCCCCTATTAGCAATTAATTTATCTTCTTTCTTCAGTTTAAAAGCAGTTTGAAAAAGCAAAACAATGTCTATATTCTGAACCATATGTGATTTTAAACTCAGTCAGGGAACAGCTTTTAAAGGTACTGTATTGACAGTCATATTTTGAAGAGATGCTGCTGTTAGCTGTGGAGTTGTTCTTTGTTACAGCACTTTGTAGTCAACAAATGAAGTCAGCTTTCTGTGACTGGCAGTTGTGAGGCCTCCAGAAATGTGTGTGACATCTACAGCTGGTACTGTTTAGGATGGCAAGCAGGGAATGCCATTAGGAAAGAGGTAACAAAGAGGGAGCAAAATTCCCACCTAACTTCACTCTCTGTGTTCCAGTCTTTGCTAAGTATGTTAGGCACCATTCCTGTGGAGGAGTTAGACTTTGCAAACAATGAGCAAATAAGTTCTTTTGACTCACAAATCCAAAGTCAAAATAACCTCTGAACAGCATTTGCAGTAGTGGTAAATATTAAATTAGATATGGGAACATGAGGTTCATTTAGACCTTCAAACTGACCTGTTACTTTACAAAAAGAAAAGCACACTTTTCATACTGAAATAATGAAAGTAGGAAATGTTTGATATTTCATAAGAAGTATACCTGCTTAGTTAGAGAGAAAATGATTTGTTCTAGGGACTTTTTAGAGAAGAGCTTCTTAGAATATTTCAGTAAACTTAATTTTTCACAACAGGCTAAGGACCTGACATGTTTCTGAGACAAAATTAAAGCCTGAGCTCACCTAGCAAAGAGAGGTTTAATCAGTCAGTCTGGAAAGATGTTCTTTAAGTACGTAATTCAATACAGTATAAGTAGGGATAGGGACAAGGAAGCCACTTACTATAATGACATTGACTGCCCTAAGGATTAAAATCAGAAGTGAGAGTTTAAAGCAGTGCAGATATTAATGGACCGTTGAAGAGCAGCTGTGATCAGGAGCACATCCCAATTTGTTGGTGTGGTGTGATCAATACCAGCCACTGCAGCTGTGCAGGCAGTGTCTTCCTCTTCCACTTAGTTTGATGGTGGCTGATGACCTGCAGGATGGCAGTTAGTATCCAGCTGTTATTGGCCAAGTTTGCATTAAATGCTGAAAAAGACATGTAAGTGTTAATTTAAAGAAAAAAAACCAAATCTCAACAGTTTTTAGACTGTCCCCAATTTCCTGAAATCAGCAGAAGTGTACTCCTTTAACTAAAGGCTTAGACCGAATCTGTAAGGGTACAAACAAGACAATAATGTCCTCTCCCCTTAGCCCCTCCATTTCAGTTTCTCCCAAGGGTGTCTGGAAAGATGCTGTGTGTAGCAAACGTGTCTGGAACAGGGGGGGTGCTGTCTGAGTCCAGAAAGGATGGAGGTGCTGGCACATGAGGAAGGTGGTGCCACTGAGCTGGCAGTGCTGGAGGTGAGCTGAGGTGAGCTGAAGTGCCCTGGCAGGACCGTGTGATGTTTTATCCATTGACAAATTCTTCACGTCACTGCAGCGACGTGTGCCTTGTGTATTGTTTTCCTGCAGCCGCTCTGGGAGTGATGCAAAGCTTGCTGTGAACTTGGCAGTATGGCAAAGCAGCTGTCACCTGCGAGAATCTGTCAGTCCTAAATACTAGAAGTATCTTTTGAAATTGCTTTTGTAATTACCCTGTTGTTGGGCTGAACAGATGTGCAGATTAGAACTGCTGAAGAGTCTCTTAAATGAGGTCAAAAAATGAACAACCAAAGAAATAGATTTAAAACCACTGAGACAATCTTTAAAAATATGATAAAAATAGTTTTGAGCCTGATTCTTCAGTGGTGTAGAGAGGCAGCATTCTGCTGATTCCAATGGAGCTGACCCAGTTTTCACTCGTTCAAAACCAGAGGCTAATGCTTTAGTGTAGCCTTGCTCTGACCCCCAGTAGCACGTCTGTGTGTGCTTGCAGCAAGTGATGCAGGCTGTGGGACCACAGCCATGCTGTGGGACCATAGTTCCAGTGGCAGCCCAGGCTCCGTGTGTTCCAGCAGGATGAGGTCTGTGTGCCTTCACAGGAGAGTTGCTTATGTGAGGATTTGGGTGGGACTTTCATTACTTTGAAAAGAGACATTTTATTTTTTAAGTAGGTAAGGAGATGGTTAGTGAAGCACTTTAGGGGTGAGTAAGGTTGGTTATTGGGATGATGTTCTGCCTCCATCCTGCAGGAAATACAGTCTGGGGTAGTGGCAGTGGGAATGTGTCAGCTGTGTTGCATCAGATCATCCAGCTGCTTGGAGAGAGAGAAAACATGGAAAGGTTTTATATATTGAGTTTCAGTATATGCTAGCAGCATTGGACATCTTATAGCATTCTCCTTCCTCTAAACATATCCTCTAAAGATATTTATCTTCTACATGGGAAGATTACCACACAATCTGTTATAAGACTATATATCTTTTAAGTGTCATAGTGCAATATCTTGGGGTATAATACTGTCCCTTTCTTTTGAAATGTTCTTTGCTACCCAAAATAGACAAGTTAGCTGCTTGACAAAGAGAAGCTTTGGGGTTTCAGTGTTAAGAACTTGTTGGCTGACATCTCACATGAAGCTGTTAATTTCTTTGGCCATAAAGCAAAGACTGAGGTGTAAAATGGCTTCTGGGCAGATGTTGTGTATAATGAAATCTTAGTTTATGGATTTATTCTTGGCTCATTATTCAAGGCTTGAGTCTGACTCCTGAGATGTGGAAAATGTTCAGTATTCATCTTAAAACCAGTAAAAAGAAACTTTTTCATAGCAGAGGATGCATTTGCTGTTCACTTGCCCCACTCACAGTTGTGTTATTTTGCTTCTTTTTTTCTAATTTCTGTTCCCCCTAAATCTATAGCATGAAAATACACGACCTATTGTTTTTGATGCCTACTGTGCTCTGTAAACAGTGGTGGGAGGCATAGTAGATGTGACCTTTTCAGGCTGCTAAATAACTCTCTGTGTTGCAGTATCCTGGAAACTTTAAAATGCTACTTAATGTGAAGATCACAGCTCATTCACATCTCTAATGAGAGGGGGAGGTTTTCTGTCTTACTGTAATTGTTTTTGTCCTCAGCCTGCAAGCTGGGTTACAGCACGTAGCTGAAACACAAGGGAACAGCCTGTGAAAATAAGCAGCAGTCACTGGCTCTCCATTACAAAACCACTGGACCTAAGCTCCTACAAGTCTCACCACTCTGTATGTGTGTGTTCTCGGGCTTCCCTTAGTTTGAGTGGGCTACAGGACTGCATTTCCTTGGAGTGTCCAACATGTTTCTGACCCAACTGTCAGTCTGTTTTCTCTTCCATATGGAAGAGGCTCCTAGGATGGATGCCTCGTAGCCTGACTTTGTAGATGCTCCTTCTCCTCGTGCTGATTTTGGAAAGGAAAAGAGGTAAAATGAAGGTGCTTTGATATCCATTGCTTGGATCTGCTGAGGGCCTGGCTCAGGCATCAAACACTGCTTTCACTTCTACTGACCAGGAGCCATTTAGCACAGAAATGTTTTCTGCCCCAAGCTCAGAATCAGTTTCTCTTCTCTGCCCAGTCCTCCTTATCACTTGAAATCTTGCGTAAGTGCTTTGTGCTGTCAGTGTCCCAGACCAAGCAAAACGTTTGTGGAGTATTTTGGATCAGCAGGAGTGGTAGTCATATGTCTATGGAGACATCTGAATTTCTGGTTACCTTCCAGTGTGTTTCTGCAAATGGCTGATATTCAGCTTCAGAGCACATAAAAAATTTAAAGAATCACTAAATGCTATGTAAAAAAAAATACAATGGAGTTCTCTGCACTCAGGGAAATTATTGAAGCAATAAGGAATAATGCTTTTGCAGATGAGGCTCCAGACCAAGCAGTGCAGAGCAAATCAATAATGTCATACTTCTTGCCAGATTCAAAATACTTGTGGAAATAGCTGCAGAGTGAAAGGGGAAAAAGGTTTGTTTCAATCAATCATTCTTGTATAATGCAATATCACAGTCCAAACTAACTTGCTTGCTGGGGACTTTAAGAGCTCAAAAAGCATTTAATCAAAAATGTTCAGGCATTGTTTATCCTGAAGACTCATTATAAAGGGAATATGTGGTGGATAGAGGGGAGGCAGGCTGAACCAGCAAGGTTGCATCAGGTCCTGGACGCGCTTACCTTGCAAGTCCTCCTGCAAAAAGCTGAGTGCCTGACTTTTTTTCAGAGTGTCTCACTGCATGTTCAGCCTGTGAATGCCAGTGAAACAGTGGGAGAAATGCCCAGTCAGGTCTCACTGGCAGGGAGGAGCTTGCTTGGTACATTAATGTTCGTAATGCAATATTGCACTGGAGTCCAGCTGCAACTCCTTCTCTGCTCTCTGCCAGCTGTTAAAGGTACTCAGGGTTGGGTGGCCCTGCTCTTGGGTAATTTGGAGCTTAAGCAGGAAGTGTATACTTGGAGTGGGTGAAAGCTGTAATGAAATTAAATGCTCTGCTAAGGAAACTTGTAGTGGGACTGAGAATTGAAAACAGATCTCATGAATCCTTATCCCATGCCTTTATAGCCAAGCTGTCCTTTATAGACAGCACCAGGCTAATGCAGACAAACAACTTTTGGATTAGTGTTGCTCCCTGGACCTTGATGTGATTGAGAGCAGCTCAGGTTAATCTGTTTAGGGTCAGAAGACTGTTACAAAGCAATAATTCATTATACAATAAACAGAGAGAAATACTATGGCCATCCCCATAGTATGGCCCAGGGTATGGCTCAGGAGAGACCTTGCAGATGCACGGGAGCTCTTCAGGTGTAGAGCAATGGATAATACTCTGAACTTGGGGGTGCTTTGTTTAAATGATACCTGTTTTGAATGTGTCCACAGAATCTCTATTCACCAGGTGTGAGGTAAAACTATCTTTTGTAGTTTCCCTGTTCTTTTAAAAAATTCTTCATTAAAAAAAAAAAAAAGAGGAACATGATAACATGATCTTTGTCTTCCACTGTACATAAATAATAATAATAATGGAACAGAAATGATTGTCACATCCTCTTGGGCAATACAGGTTGCTTAAGGGAGTGCGTGTACCTCAGAAACAATTTCCCTCTTTTTTGATGCCAATATTTTATCGATTAAAGGGCAGCAATTCCAATTTCAGCAACTTTTTATGCTTTGAAATGCATGTTAATTCTGCAGGGGAGCAATATGAACCCTTTTTTTACTGTGAATGTAGAATTGCCACAATTTATATTCTCAGAATGAAAGCCCATTTTTCTGTGTGACTCCAAGACACATGGACTCTCTCACCCTCTAAATCACACACAGAGGTTCATGTGCTTAGGTCGTTTTTCATTCCAGATATCCCTGACTTGGTCAGAACAGGGAGTTGAACTGATGCCTCCCTTCATCCTGTGATACAGCCATCTCACTCTGTATTTATTTTTTAAAAAGGAAAACTTCAAACTAATTGATTGCCACAAAATATTTGATAAAAGAGCACACTTCTACAAGATCAGTTGAACCAGAAATGTTTTCGTGACTATGGTGAGACTATCTTGAAGTTCTCTTGAAGGTCATCTAAAGGCTTGGAGCACTCTGGGTTTTGGAATGAAAACTGTTGTCTTCACTCATTTTGAGTAATAGTGGAAGAAACTAGAATTATAAATTGAGATTCAGTTCTTCCTCCTTCAGCTACTGAATCAAAAAAAGTTGTATAAAATGAGATCCATCTTCTGATTACTCAGAAGAGGGTTTTCAGCCTCTCATAAGGCAGGTCAAACAATTCCCAGAAAGTTTCCCCTCTTTTCCTTAGGCCATTAGAGAATTAAATTGATTGCATCATTTTCAGCATCATTTCACAACAGTCAATAGTCCATCTTCCAAATTGCATCAGTGCCTCGTACCATAATACCCATATGGAAAACGGAGCAGCTGCCCCTTCCTGATACACAAGGCATTTAAAATTCTCCTACAGAAAATTATTCAAACAAGACAGTAAAATGGCAGCAATTTACCATCTCTTTCTCCTGCAAATAGATTGTTCTGTAAGAATAAAATTATTTTGCCATTGTTCTTTGTTCTTCCCCCTTGAAGTAGCCTAAATCCACAATTATGTAGAGAAGTTTAGATCAAAACAGAATGCACACAGTAACTGTGCTGTAGTAGTCATAGGCACTAACTGAATAAAGCAAAGTTGAGAAGTCAAGTTGGATGCTGGGTGGAATCAATTCTGACACCGTGTTCTCTGCTGAACTGTGTGTCTTCTTACCTGGAGGTTTATTTAGTGGTGGAAGGGGGAAGGACTGCCAGCCCTGGTGTGTGCCTTGGGAATGAAGCAGGAAAGGCAGTAGGAACTGGAAAATAGTTTCACGCTTCTGGATGGGTTTTTTTCCTCCCAAGCTATTTGGTACATTTTTCATAACTGCTCCATGAAAAATACTCTATCCCTATCTGACTCCTTTAGAGATGATCCTCCTTAACTTAGTGGTATAAAAAAGAACAACTCGCAGCCTCAAGATTACCCTGTAAATGTATTCTGCAGCAGTAATGAGGTGCAGCTGTGATCCAGAGCAAATAATAACTTTAACCTTCCTGCCCTTGATTCCTAGATATTAATTTACATGTACATTTTTGTTGTTGGATCAGCCTGGGAGGAGAAGACATGTCAGTAGGCTTGCACCAAATGTAGCCACAGACTTCCTTTCGACTCCCACCTGAGCACTTTCCAGTCTCCTGTCATCAGTGCCCATTCAATGCCCATCCCTCCACTGATATGGCCTTTGTGTTAAGGGAACAGGCTGGAATTCGGACCATTGAGCATGGTGAAAGATTTGCATTTTCTTTTTGATATTAGCAGCCTTTGCTTTGACATTAGAACTACCATTATTTCCTCTAAAATGTATTTGTATTGACCAGGAGAGACATCTGCCATCCACAGGCCTACATATTCAGATATAATTTCTTGCATTTTGTTCCTTTACTCCAAATGGCACTTCCCCCTAATAGCACTCCCACAGTATCTTTCAGAAATTATAACTGCTGTAGACTGCTTGCCCCAGGAGGTGATCTCTGCAAATTGGCAGCTTTGCCTCTCTGTAAATCTTCTGCCTACTTGCAGAGTTCATGCGGTTCGTCCTTTAGGCTAACAGCTTCTTTATATTTAAGAACACATATATACATACCCTTTGTATCTTAACTCAGAAAAGCGTTGCAACCTTCTTGCTATTTCATTACACGTTTAAAAGAAAATTGGTGCTCCCTCTTATAGTATAGCCACATTAGCTGGCCAGTCACTGTGTTTGATGTTTTGATAACTTTAGTGGGGAAATGAGTTCTGATTTTGGCCTTCTCTGTGCTTATGCTGGGCTCTTTAGAAACAACAGTTACTGTAAATGATAGCTGGTGTGAGCAATGTGTCTTCACTGTTATGCCTGTTAAGGAGAGAATGTTGTGCACAGAGTTGTGCCATAGTCACGTGGAGCTTGTCTGTGTATCCCACATGCTATACTGTTCATCTGGAAAACCTCTACCAACAAAAAGGGACAAAGTTAGCCCTGTTAAACAACTATCAATAGTTGGTCTTATTTAGCTGCAGACCTATGGTATCCCTCGCTTGCAATGTGATTCTTCCACACCTATTGTCACATATGATGCTTTCTTCTTGGAGTCAGTTCTGTCAAGGAAATGCTGTGCCTACATGAAACACGGCAAATGTAGCCACTGCTTGGGAATGTGATAATAAACCTTTTGTTTCAGAAAAGGATAGGTGTTATATTTTTATAAGTTATTCTGAAATATAATGGATTTATGGATCTACTGCAAAATTCAGTAGTGTAAGTCTATACTGAAGGTGTTGACCAGAACACCAATTTGAATTTCTTTTCTGCTCTCTCAACTGCTCTTTATCCTTTACCCTTTTCCATAACGTAACAACTCCCTGGGCCCAAATGCTGTTTAAACTCCTGTCCCTCACCCTAAAAGTCACAAGGGCTGCTCAGAACTCAGAGTGGAAGCAGTGATGAAAAATGTTCTTGCTTTCCCAAAGCTGGAAAACTCTCTGTCCCCCTGTTGCCATGGTAACACCTCCATCCACATTTCTTCGTCACTGCTTGCTATTACCTTGCTCTACTGCTGTCTTGAAGCACTCATTGTCTTTTCCTATCTCTGTGCTGAAGCAAGGAGGAAAAAGTATGTAGAAACTGAAGGAACAGCCATAAGCACACAAGGGCAGGTTCATTCTGGGTATAAAACCATCAAAATGATTAGCCCTGAGGACAAAAGTCAGAAAATGAAGAAAAAATTGTTGATTTGAAAGTGCAGGTCAGATTCTCATCAAATAATTCACTGTGTAACTTGTATGTTGATGGTCTACAGATCATTCTGGGGCATAGCTGCTTCTACTCATGCCTCCGAAATTTGGGGTTGCTTAGGAAAGTGATTGCCTGTGATTTCTCTGCCTGGGTTATGGTTGGTCAACTGGCCAAGCTAAAAGGTTTGTCACAGGAAGCAGGCTGGCTCAAGACCATAGAAACCATTGTGAAGGGGATTAAGATGAAATGCCTGCACTGACAGTTCCCAGAGGCTCCATTCCTCAAAGTGATGCCCAATAAATTTGTTGAAATAGGCTTGACTCATATGGTTGAAGCTTCAGTAGGTATCTGGTGATCTTTGTAGAGTCTATAGATCTTTCTACTAGAAAATGCTTGATGGCAAGCAGCCTGGCAAACTCTCCTTGTAGATGCTACTGATGTCACCCAAATTAACATGTGTGTGCAAGTTCCCTGAGTGAAATGAGTTGTACAGAGGGTATGATCCTCTTCATACAGGTCTGTACCTCTGTTTTTGGTGTAGCTGCCTAGAGGTGAAATTGTTTTGCCATGCTCCAAACCTACATGTCTGGGTAACACAAATGAAGAGTGGGTCTTGTGTTATTTTGATGCAAAGATTATCTCACATAATTACAAAGTTCTGTACAGTCACCTATCTTTAATTAGAAGCACTGATCACTATCTCTTGCAAAGTGGATAATTACAGTACTTCTAACTAAAACTCACTTGTCAGTGTCTTCTAGAATGAGAATGAGGGCTGTTCTCTCACTCCTGAGATGTACATTTTACCTCTCATGACTTGAGATGAGGCGAGTGCCGTCATGGGATGTCATAATCTCTCAGCTGTCCTTGGTTGTTATCCTGACAACATGGTAATGATGTACTTGGAAAAATAACACAGTGCAGCCTGATGTAACCTCCACAGGGCATACTGCACAGTTTTAATGGAAACTTCATGATCAGAAAAATTTCAGGGAACTGGTTTTATCACATATTGGCAGTTTTCACTTCAGGTTTAGTTGAAATGTTCTCCACTGCCTGGCACTCTTCTGGGGTTCAATAAAACTGCACTAAAACTGTTTCCCCAAAGTAGAGGCTTTCTGAATCAAACCCAAGTAATTCCATAGAAGAATCCAAAGGCTCTTCTCAGAAAATTGTAGAGGGAGACTTGCACTGATAGTTAGTCTTCCAAATGTGAGGTGTCTTAGGTACAACAGGGCTCTGTATTTGGGACTGGATGCAACATTAGTTAGCAGTAGAGCTTCTCCCCTCTTATAAAACTGGTTCTTTCTTTTTTTCTTCAATTCTTCACACTTATATGTATCTCCTCTCATGATCTTTATTTGTCCTGTCCTACTTACCACTTTTAGGTTTTCTTCCTTTGGGAGTCCCATATTTAGTCAGTGGCTTGGTCTCTCACCAGTTCCATGGCATCTCTCCGTTTCACAAATCTCCCTTGCCTTTCTTGCACTCTGCCCTTCCCTCTGTATTTATTGTGACACCAGAAGAACACAGGAGGGAAGAGGCGATACAACATGCTGAAGATAAGAGATTGTGTAATTTGTTATCTGATTGAGTATGGTGTAGTATACATAAAAAAGTAGTATCCACGGAAGGAATAACATGCACAGAACACAAGTCTTTCATGTTGTCCTCTAAAAGATTTCTGCTGAGAACCCATAAGATCGAAAGGATAGCAGAAATTTTAATCAAATTCATTCTCTTCTCTCTGTAAGCAAATGGATTGACTGCATTAAGCTTTGAGAAATGCTGAGTTCTCTTGAATGAGATCTTCAATGTATTTTGCTCCAAAGCCTCATCCTACTCCTAATGTTATATTGAGTTTGCTAAATATAGATAATTTTTCTGATATTCAGACATGAAGAGAAGGTAATTAGTGGTGTTTGTGTACAGGAAAAGCTGATTTGTGCAGGGAAACACAAACTCTGCCTCCCTCATTTCCATTTCAGGGAGCAAGTGTAAAACTGTAACTTACCCTTTTTCCTTCTTGTCTCCTCAGAGAGGGGAAAGAAGAAAACTGGCTTCTTTAGTCAAAAATATACAAAGAAAAATTGGAAGAGTTTATTCAACACAGCAACATGAGCAACTTTTAAATGAGTATGTTTAGTGGTCAGTCATGCTCATGAGCAAATAAAAATTACAATTAGGACAATATCAAAAAAACTAACTTTAACTAATGATTTTACCCTCGACATGTATCAGTCAGCTTAGCTCCTTGAGTAGAAGAGCATGTGTCTGGCCCTGTTGCTGTTGTCATGAAAGCAATTCTATAACAGGAAATTAAAATCAACAAATTAATAAGAAGGAAAAGAGGTGACAGCAAGAACCTCTGCTCCTGGAAGCTTCAAAAGTCTGAGAAGTTTCCCACACATAGAGATCTGCAGTTCTTGCACAAACTGAACCTAAAGTTTTTGTACTTACCTATTTAGCTAATCCTGCCCCAGCACCTTCTGATGCTCAGTGGTGACAGATGAATATTCTGACTAAGGAGAGGTGGGCATGGGGTTGCTTATACTGGTTTGGGACCATAAATATCCTGCTGTCCTGTAGTATGTGTGTATTTTCACGGTAAGCAGCAGCAGGAGATTCTTCTGAAGTAGTACATCTATTTTGTATAATGCTCTGAAATGAGCATAAAAATAATCCAGTCGTGTGAGTGTGTTATGTACAGGTATGAAGGATCTGGTAGATCTTCATTCAGCCATTCTTTTTCACGAGGATACATGGATGGACTTGTGATCCTTTGGGTCCCCATAAGCGTATCCCATGAGTGTTTTCTCTCCCAAATACACTGTTCTTTGGCTCCGTTGGTGCTGGAACGTGCTGTTCCCCAGGTCAGGATGCGTCCCAGGGAACCAACACAGGGAGTAGGATCTCCCGGTCCCCCAGCAGGTGGTGGTAGCAGCGCAGAGAGGGACGTGCCGTGGGAACTGCTAAAGGAATTAGCAGAACTGGCTCCTGCGAAGCTGAGCTTGTTCTTGTCACCTCTTGGCTTGCCAGCCCATCCCCTTAGGCTGCACCTGGGCAGCTTTTCTGACACTTTCAAATCTTGTGCAGAATGACTGCCTTAAGCTTCTGTTGTCCAACACTCAGTGTGATTTTCCTAAGTCATGTAGTCTTATTTCTCATCTCTGACCATATGATTGGAATTCGTTGTTGTGCTTGGCTTGAATGAAATGTTAGGAACAAGTCTGTAGAAGAATAGACGTATTTGAAAAAGTATTTTGCATGCTCCTAACATAAATGAGAATTTGTTCCGTTCTAAACAGCAGTGACTGTCAGTTGTAAGAGAAGATTTCAGGTTGCAAAATTTCAAAATGAAGGCATTCATTTATCCAAATGAATGTTCTTTTCATTTGTCACAAATTATGGTTCACTTTCCCCAATGACTGTTCCGTAGAAGACCATCTTCCTTGTTCTGTATGAAGTCCTCTGGTTACTGAGGGAGCACATTCTTCACATTTCCACACCAGTGTACTCTCTGAGGAAATTGTCCTGAGAATTCTTATACCAAGCAGCATCTTAGTGCAAGGGTTTCAAGTGGGAAACCACACAGATGAATTTGCAGCAAAGATTGTCAATTAAGTGAACACTAAAAAGTGTCCAATCTCTTCTTTCTGTGAATCTTAATAAAGGATTACATGGGAAAATATTGAAGACTGGAATGGAAATAGTTTAGACTTGAGTGTGTATTTAATGCCAGTTGGAAAGCTGTTAAATCCCACACTTGACTCTTACAAAGACTGTAGTTGCCACCTTTAAACCAAGTATTCCCAGAGGCACTTGATGCTGTGCAGCCAGTGTAAAACAGCGGTACAGATTTTTGCTATGTTCTCAGAGTCTTAAAAGCACATGTGGTTTCTGGGCAAATGCCTTGGTCCATAGAAGCTCCTAGACCTTGGCAAACAGTTATTTAAGAAAAGGATCGGGATATGGAGGAAGAGGGTGATTTTTTTTTCCCTGACTCAGCAAATATCAGTGCTTTGGAGGACAGGAGAGTGAGGCAGACCAGGACCCACCAGTGTCAAACTAAGTAAAGGGAAACGATAGTTAACCAGATTTCATGAAACCTTTCATCCATTACTGGTCTTAAAGATTTATTATCCTGGCAGCCATAGGTGATGTATCCTGGGATGTAGAGGCTGAAGGGAATGATTTCCCAGGATGCTGGTTAGTATGTAGTGTGTGTGCTAAGAAATAACCAATATCTGCTCAAAAATGACAAGGCCAGAGGAGGAAAATTTAGGCAGAATTCCCTAATTATTTCAGTCTATTAAATACGTGCTTTGAAAAGCTCAGGCTTCAGCAGTGATGTTCACACGTGTATGGTCCTTAGCCTCTGCTGACTAATTATGACTCTACCTATGTTGTACTTGGCAAGCAAAAGCATTTGTTCAAGGGGGCTCTTGCCAGCTGTGCTGGTGAAAGTGCTTTTCAATAAGATTCCAATTAAATGCTTTATTAATATTTATTACTCACTGGTAGCAGTTGTTGGTAACATGCATTTGCCCAGGGGAGCTGAAATTAAATACAACATAGTGTTTCTTGCTGGGGAGGGGGAGAAAACGATTCTTTAGCTGTTTGTGTTCACTGCATGGTGTTTAAGTGCTGATGCAGATCCAGCGTGTGAACAGTGAGAGTCCTTGTGCAGGAAATTCCCCACCCAGGACCTGGTGCAGGGCAACTGGCAGGCTCTGGTGAAAAGGCAGCCACTGCATGTTTGTTCAGCAGAGAGAGGGGTGGGCAGCAGGGCTGGCACGGCTTTAGTTCTGTCAATGTTTTACAAAAAGCAAATATTTCCAAGGTGATTCTCAGAAACTGGAAACCGAGGACACATTGGGCAATGCGTGATCCTGTTGGTCCAAAACTGCACCATGAGAAACAGCTGCCTCCTCTAAAACCAACAAAAGAGCTGCATTGGGCTTGGCCTTTCAGTCATGTTAGTTCCTAAATGTAGTGAATCAAGTATGAAACGTGAGCAGTGAAATCCACCTGGGAACCCTCTGAACTGGACACGAGCTTGTGTGAGTGGCTGACAGCCTGTGTGGGACTCCTGATGCAAAGCCACAATAGCATGGCCACAAGCCCAGAGGACAAATGGGTTTAAAGCTTTTCCAAAATGAAAGTTTTTAAATTAACATACCCTCCTTCCCCATCACAGCTGATTATACCAAGTATGGTTTGCAGACATCTGAGCTGAGTAATTTCCACTGGTCAAACTCCACTTGAGTTAACACGAGAGCATGTTTTTATTAAAGTGTAAGTTGTTTCTTTTTTTTAATGTATCTGCATCAAATCATTGTGACCTTGGACAAACTTTCCTCTCTTTACTATCAGGAGTATGAGAGAAAGGAATGACAAGAACGTCAAACTTCCTAATGTGAAGTTTGACAATCCAATTCTCTGAATTAAATGCCTGAAATACTGGATTTAGACACTTCTCTCTGTCTGTCCCATCAGTCTTCAAGCATATAGTACACGTATGTATTTCTACCAACACCAAACTTCTGACCTCCAAGCCAGACCTTTCGGGTTATACCAATTATGCCACTGCTACACATCAGGGTTTTTTCTTTTTAAACAGTCAATGCATTTGTGTTTGTATCAATCTCTTTTGATATATTGTGGCTCTATTTCTGTTATTATGCTAATGCCAGCTGAAAGTAATTCCAGGGAAATCAAGCTAGGATTAAACGGTTGTAAAGAGAAAAAGAATTATTGTTGTTCTCTTTAGGATTGATTATTTTTCCTGTTCATCTGAGCATTTATGAATGATTGTCAATTCTGAACATCATTTTTCTTCCTCAGGATTTAAGAAAAGAACTTAATGAGATGAATTGCTATCTTTAAGGTGCTAAAAGCTTGTATTTTAAGGAGGAATAGGCTGGCATTTAGTAAAAAAACAAGTCAGCATTTCCACGGGATGGTTCAGGTTTACCTCTTTTTTGTATTAAACTTTGCTATGCTTTTTCTTTTTTTTTTTTTTTTTTTTTTTTTTTGGTGGACTTTTTATAAATATGATCCCTAGCTGGGAGTGTTGCTTTTGCTGCTTCATATTGATAACCAAATCAGCTTGACACTGCAGATTAAAGCAGCTCCACTGTTGGTAAACATTTGATATCTCTTTACTTAGTCCTGTCAGTCTTAATTGATAGGGCTTGTTTATGTGCATGAGGAGATTTTTCATGTGATTGTGGCATTCAAAATATGGGTATTCATTTACGGGAACAAGTTTGACTAATAAATATTGATTTTTAAAATATTTTATATGGTTTTAAGTAATGCTTAGAATGTCTGAGCACGGTTATAATTATGTACTCTTTAAAACTAAACAGATTCACTTCATGTTTAGACTAAATTACAAGTAGTGTTTGACTTAGCAAAGCCTGAGGAAGTAATTCCATTTCGCACATAGGGCTCAATTCTCCTTGTGACATTTTTAAATTTTTGTTCCAGGAAAATATTCCGTACCTGACTTGAGTCAGAGGGAAAATAAGACAATGTGCCAGGTCACTTGCCTGGCACTGAGGGCACATCCTGCCACTGTTGAGGGCTGGAGGAACCCAGCCAGCAACAAGGTAAACTTTCAACCAGGGAAGACTTGTTTTTCAGTCAGGCTCTTACCAGATGATTTGCAGCTCCTGTCATGTGTCAGGGCATGGCATGTGAGTCTGCACTTGGCCCCTTGTCTTGACACAACATCTGAGAGTGGCTGGAATAGAAATGAGAACATCATTTGCTGAGATGGCACATGTTTTCATTAAAATGTAATCTTGCACCTTATAATAGGATAGATAGCAGTTTCAGGATTGAGCCTTGTATACAGTGGGTAGACGCAGTGAAAATTAATTTTTTTTCATTATCTTGAATGGTAAACCCATCTGCCAGATACAGAGTGGTGCTGAACATCGCTTGCTCTGTTTTTCTGTAAGGAAACTAATTAAAAGATTATAGCTTCTGTGTTAAATAGTTGTTCAAAATATGTTGGTGGCACTGCTTGCCATTCAGATTTCATCATGTTGTAAGCAGCAGAGGGAAAGCACACTGACACTTCCTTCTCTTTGGGATTCAGTTCATCTCATTCGCTTTCTAATCTGATCTCCTGGGATATCAAATGAGGGCTTCTGTTTGTTAATGAATGCCCAATGTTAAATGAAAGTCAAATGAAACCCAATATCCAGCAGTGATCAGGTTTACTTTGTCCAAGGTCCTGCTGGCAGTGTCCCAGAGAACTCATGTTTGACATCCAATGGAGAGTTGTCTTCTTCAGTGTGTATAAGAGAGGCAGTTTGGGCATAATTCAGTGATCAAACTGACAAGTTATTTTTTCTGTGTGGTATTCATAAATGAAGTCCTCTTAACAAGGGTGCTGAGAAACACTTATTGTTAACTGCATCCCACACTGTCCAGCTGCACTGGGAGTTCCCACCCACAGCAAACAGCTTGAACTCTTCAAAACCATCCCATCTTTTCCTCATGCCACTAAGTGACACTTTGATTTGATTTGTACCGTATTGCAGTTCTATCAAAAATTTAATCTATCCTAGAACACATGAGAATTAAACTTTACTTGTCATCTTCAGAGAATTGCTTCAAATAATAATAACTTGGCTGTGGTTCACAACTAGAAGTGAAAGTGGGCTGCATCTCTCACCTCTACCATGCTGACTTTTAAGCTACAGTTTCCCTGTGTAGCTTTAAGTCCCTTCTCCCTTGTAGGTGATGTTTCTGGATGAGGAGGGAGCTACAGCTGGCAGAAACCTGAATGTGTGGAGCCCATCTGATCTGTGGTCTTCAGCAGTTTCAGATAGTTTGAAGTAAACTGCTCAAGAAACTAGGTCCAAGACCTACAAAACCCAGGTGGACCATATTAGGAATGGTGATCTAGCACTGAATATGCTTCCACAAGAATACGCTTCCATTAGGCTGATTTAATTGCAGTCCCAACGAATGTTGACCCCAGCAGAGATTAAACTGTGCCCATGAGGAATCGACATAAACTGTTTTACATTCTGTGTCTTCTTGTTAAGTCCTCGTCAGTGAAGAACAACTGATAGCCTCATGAGGAGTGTTGCATGTTTAATCCTATTTATTTGCAAGAACTGGGAAGTAGAGAAGTTATTTAAATCTCTGCATGTGCTTATTTGATTACATGTTGCAACTTGGACAGCAAACAAGCCATCATTCATGAACTGCACTTTTTAGCAAATAGTTGTAAAATGTAAGAGGTCCAGTATTTAAAAATTGTCCCTCTCTTGCTGACTTGTGTGACAGGCGGGTTAGGAGGTCTCCATGATTTCTCTCACTGCAATGGTTAAGCCTTCTTCCATTCAAATAGGCATTCCTTCTTTTTCCAAGTTTTCATCATTTTTTTCCTCTGCTTATCTAAGAAAGTAACTTATTAGCAATAACAAGTTGGGAACAAAGACTTTGGGCACCTGTTTGTGAAAAGAAATTTTAGTAAGTGTTCTCCCTTCTCTAATTGTGTAAGAAAAGGTTTAAAATCTTCATAATTATTTCTGCTTTATCTGGTCCTTGCGGGAAGAATTTAGTGTTTTCCAGCAGTTTCACCTGTTTCATTTTTATAACATGTGAGGGGTAGTTAAGGGACCTCATGTAAGTAAAATGTGAGTCATACCTGTGTCTGTGTATCAGATATGGTATTTTCCTTACTGGAATTAAATTATATCTCATATATTTCTGCATTTTTTACTGCTTGATATTAAAAAAATCATTAACTGTGCCTTGCTGCCCCTTTGGGCACAACCCCTAGGTTCAATTACTTCTTTTGAAGATCGCTGTAAAAATGCTCTTTGCAGTGTTAGACCCATCCTTGTGGGAGCAGTTAATCCCTCTTGAAAACAAAAGGGCTGTCTTAGGGCAAATTGGAGAGAAATTGGTTGTCATCCTGTTGCAGATCTTGTTCAGAAAGAATAGTTTTATATCTTGATCTTTTTTCCGTGGCACATATACCTTTCTAAATGAGGGCAGTTTTACTGAAAATAAAGGCATTTATTTTAAGAACCCATGACAACCAATCCCTGTAAAACTAGGAGTTAAATCAGATTCAGAAGAGAAGTCACACATAATGAGCCATTGATACTGAATTCTTTATTTTTATTTTTTAATTCAGCTCTGTGTTCACTTGAGATGATTCATTCTTCCAGTGAGCTCCTTCCAGGAATGATTCCCCACAATCCTCAGAATTTTTCTCTTTCTCTGTACTACTAAAGTTCTTTCTCTGTTATTACAGTCTCTTTTTGGCTGCGATCCTCTTTGATTCCTCCCAAAGGATCCTTTTAAAAAATGAAATGCAAGAGAAAAGCTGCTTATTACTAATATTCACAAAGACAATTGCTCTAGTAATTCTCTTCAAAAAATTTTAAAGATTGGTTGAAGCACAGGTTTTCATCTTTTCAAGCAAGCAGCTTGAGGTCTTATTAATGAGGTCAGAAGTAGAGCAGCTGTTGCTAAAATGTGCTTTTCAGGTTTTCAAACCTTTTCGCTGGTTTATATTCGAGCAGTGAATGCATGAGCAAACCAAAACCTCTGGTGGAGATAAGTCTGAAAACTTAAAACTATTTCTTCAGCCACGGGCAGCTTCCCTGCTAGTTGAAAAGAGCATTCATAATATTGGCATCCTGTGGATCCACTTCATGTCTGGGTAGAATAGGCCCAGGGTTCTTACAGTGGGTGGACAGTGTCTCCATCTACATGTCAGGTTTTTTCTGTTGCCTGTAGCTGTCTGTGTGGAGATTGTTCTCATCACCCACTTAAAGTGTGTCTTTTTGCAGTGGAGTACCTGTGATTAAATAACAGGCTGATCTGGGACAGCAAGCACTTATCTGGTCTGATTTACAGTGGAGAAGAAAGGGTCAAGGAACCAGACAATTATCATAACCAGATTATCATAACCAAACATCATCTGCTCTCAGTTAGTCCTTGTTTCATGAAGAGAAGCTGCAATGAATGTAACAGAATGAGGTGGGCAATGGATATTTGAACCACTCCAGCTGCAGCTGAATCTTACTTAGCTAGGGCTTTTTTTTCCGGCTAAAATCGTGATCAAGTGTTTCTTATACCTCTCAGGGTGCAGGCTCCTTTCTGCCATGCAGCACTTACTGCCAGAGTGTTGATGTAGTGACTCAGCGATAACAGGAGCAGTGGGAGAAAAGGTTTCTGTGTGATGGAAACAAGGATGTGAGGGGGTGTGTGCCTGCCAGGCTGTGTGTATGACTGCAACTGGTGTGGTCATGCCAAGCTAGTCAGCTTGAAACCAGCTACGAGCTGGTGAGAACCACCTAAGCATTGACATGACAGTGGCCCAGGAGTGTGGCTGTGCTATGGCCAGCTCAGGTATGCCCACACAAGGTGTGAACGTGCCTTGGATCACACAGCAGATCAGTGTCTGGGTCAAATGCCTACCTTCTCTCTTGGTTCTGCTTTTGTCTTGCTTTGTTCTTCTAAGAATTCAGAAAATGCCTCCAGTGTATAGTCCCCAGCATAGGCCACCTCCTGAAAAGAATTTTAAGGTTAAGTATTTAACTCTGTACATAAAATTCCGTAAATAACAGCAAAATCAGCTGGAGCATTTCAGTTCTTTAGACTGACCAAATTCTAGACTTTCGTGCTCAGTTTAGAAAGCGAGGGCAGAGGCACAGCAGGTTCTGACGTCATCTGAAACTCAAGTGTAGAGAAGAAGTAGATTACATCCCTGAGAAGAAAAGGATTTGTATAAAAAATATAACTATTATTGTATAGTTTCAGTTGGGATTCTGCCAACTGCTGACATCAGTGGGGTTCTTTGTGCTTAGCAATAAATATTGGCAAGATATTTTGAAGAGAATTCTTTTCAGTGTCCAGCCATGATATTCAAATTTTTCTAAAGATTTTGATGGAAATTCAAATTCTGAAATAGTTTTGAAATACACAGTCCAGAAGTACCAAGTGTTGCACAGCTTGAAAGAACAGGATGAAGATGAGCAGTGATATCAATTTTCTTATCCTTCACCTTAAGTTGGGGATTTACTGAGGACTTTCTCCTGAGGAAGTTTAATGAAAGAAGAAGTTTCAGTTTAGAGCTTTAAAATTCTCTGAGTGGGTCTAGGCACTATGTTGTGTTTTAAAGATGCCGCCCCACCAAACCTTTGCTCTCTGGAAGTATAAAAGGGTTTTGCACAAGTCTTCTAACAAAAAGTTGTAAAAGCTCCTGTACGTGACATTGGGAATTGTCTGCTGTTACCTGAGTGTCTTTAGAAATAGGCCTATTATTTAGATGCCTATTATTCTGTGGGTTAAGCTCACTTACTCCCACTGAGACCAATAATCTTGTGTTACTTTACACTAGTCACATTTTTACCTTACTTGAGTTCAAAGGTCTGTAAACAAAACACCTCCAGTCTCTGGTGAATTCACTAGAAGTGTACACTTCTAGTATACTAAAAGTTTTTTGTTCCAAATCAGTAAGGTATTCTCTTGTAATAAAAAGTGTGTCAGCTTTTAAACTACTGTTATATGTTTGCGAGCTTCAGTTGAGAAAAATTATTTTATTTCTCCAGAGGCAATTAATATTCTCAGATGAGTCTTGATTTTTATTGACTCTGATGATGGCTGGAACAGCAATTTCTCAGGGCCTGAAGACCTGTAAATCCAGAGAAGAAGCTGATTCCTGCACTGGTTACTGAGGATAGGTGTCAACACTTCTCATTAGAGTAATCAGGGGATAAGAGTATATCAATGTTATTTTTCTCACTTAACCCATGGAAACAAATAGAATCATCTTAAATCGATCTGAAAGGCTGCATGTTTTTCTCTTAAATTTGGAGTGGATAATGCAGTGGATGAGTTGTTCATCAGCTTCACAGATGGAGCTCAGATGATGCCTGGTCACCTCCCTCCTCAATATAAGTCATCAGATTAATTGTAATTCCTTCAGCTCTGGCTATAACTGTTCCTTGGAAACTTAGTTGGTGCTTTGGAAAACTGGACACGTGCTTAAACACCTAGCTGTAGATCTAGGTCTCTAGGCTCATCCAGCTCCATTTAACTCCAGTTAAGTTGAAGTGGTTCCTGATTTAAAAATATTGTCACTCATCGGGTTTTGCATACACTGAAAGGAAGAGAGTGACTTGTCTTTAACTCCATGAAAAGCTGAATCTGTTCTTAAACAGACAGAGGAGTGGCAGTCCATGGAAAGAAGACAGTTGATAGCCTGCAGACCTGGCAGATACTTCTCCTTGGAGGAGGGGGGTATCTGATATGATCTCATCAGGTGAGAGTGCTTGGAAGGGACTGCACAACAATGTGTTCTGCCCATGGCTGTGCCTTTAACGAGGTGTGAGGGTGTCTGTGGTGAATGCAATAACTGAGTTCTAGGAAACAGCTTTGGTTTGTGTTATGTTAGCCACATTTCCCTTGCTTTACCAGAAGCAGGTTTAGACTTCTTTACATGCATTTTGGTGTGCTTTCTACAGTCTTTTCATAGTTATTTCATCTTTAGAGGTCCTACTTCTGTGCTAGTGTTCAATTCATTCTTAGTCCTTAAACAATGGGAAGGATCAGTAGAGATCATTGGAAAGCTCATGTGTTTGTGTTTCTAAATCTAACAAGATACTGAAGGCTAGAAGAGACACTGTGTTATTGTTGGACTCCATATATTTCCTGTTCCTCTTATTCTTCATTCTGAACAGTTTCTCTTCAGCTCCAAACCCCTTCTATTGCTCTTTTCTTGGCCAGAATAAGGGAGTAGGGTTTGTAATTTTGGGGCAGTGCCTATACAGTGAAAAACAGGGGAGGTACTCAGAGCCTTGACATTTGTATCCTGTGCTTTGATTTTCATTAACTTCTGGAGAAGGACATGTGGGAGAATTGCTAGTGTAAATGCTGGCTGGGCAGGAAATAAAGATGTTGAAGTGACTGTGTATTATCAGCTCAGTTGTGTCTCAGACCATTTATGGTCATCTGTAGTGAGAAAAGATGTCTGTGGCCAACTGTGCCATAAGAAAGAAGGTCAGAACACAAGACTGCAGACATGTACAGGACACCTGCATTGCTGGTCAAGTACAAGTCAAAATCTCTGTATTTGAGGGAACTGGTGTAAAAACATGGTGCACAAGGATGAAATTGAGATTTCAAATACTCTTTCATTTCAGGGTATTTTTAAGTATGAAGCAGTCCCTTAGTAGTTAATGGAAGTCTTTATTGGTTTTTTGTTTGTTTGTTTTGGGTTTTTTTGCAAACTGACATTTCTTATGAGCTTTTAATGGGTTTCTGCTTTTCTGCATGAAGACTAAACCCGGTGTGAGTGTGCAGGACTGCAGTTCAATTCATTAGAAGATGTGCGTGCACATCTGAGAGGAAAATCTCTCCTTCAAAGATTAAATGAGGACATGGGCAAATGTCTGAGAATTTAATTTAAGTTTAGTACTAAGAAGAAAAATGAATAGCTTAGTAATATCTTAATTATAGCAGTATCTTGATTTTTTTCTTCAGAAATATTTTCTTTTTAATTAGATAATCTACATAGATGGAAAATGAAGCTATTTAGTATTTTTCCTTGCCATCTCTTTTAGCATCATTTTCTGATTATTTTGTAACATAGCTGATTCATATTTGCATAGTGCAAAAATCATTGGTCTTGACAACAAATATTTATTCCCAGTTGAGGCTGTGTAAAATTACTGGCATGAGTGTATAGAAGAAAGTTTTGGGACTTGAGTTTTGTGAAAATGTAGAGGCTATAACAAGAGCAGTACCAGCATTTTAGAGACTATGGTCATACCTGCTCTGGAAACAACTAGCATAGGTAGTTCTGTGACAGTATATCTCCTGTCATGGTTTGAAGTAAAAAGGCACTGCAGTCATCAAGAGGTATCTGCAAATTCACTCAGATTGTTGCTAGAACCCAACAGGAAGATTGGAGGCTGTTAAACAGCAGAATGTGAGGCTGTAATGACTTGTAGTCCAAGTCAGTAAATTGTATGTGGGCTCTTGCCACAACCTCATACACAGAAGGAGACAATAGAAGGTTTTCTCCTCTAATTCAGGTTTTTGACAGCAATGTCTTCTGCTCAAAAACCAGTGCTGAGTAGATGAGGACCAAAGGTTTCTTACTTAAAGGAGTCCTTTCTCACTGTGACACATGTGCACATGCAAACACACCCCCTCTCCCTTGGTGTGCAGCTGTGTCTCCACACTCTTCTGTGACAGCTTCTCACCTGGTAATCTGATCCAGCAGGGAAGAGTGTGAAGAATGGATATCGAGCTAATCCAACAGACAGGATGTCATTTGCTGTGACATCTATCTTTGCAATGATTACGTCTTCACGACTGTTGTATTGCTCTCCTAGCTTATCCCAGATTGGCAGGAGTTTTCTGCAGTCATGGGACCAAGGGGCATCTGCAAATTAAAAAACAAAGGTAGGATACAGTCTGACAGGAGAGCATGTGCTGGTGTGATCACTGGGACCTATTTAGCTCTTCAAGTTAACAGGGTTTGGGATTTCAGTTGTGGTCAGTCTCTGCTTGAAACCATTCACTCTTCATGACTTTCAGGTTTTCATGTAGTGATAACTAGTTATTCACTAATGCATTTCTGACAGCAGTGCTGCTTTAGCTCTCTTTAGCCCTTTATGACTATAAATGCAACACTTGGACAACTTTGCTGGAGAGGTGTGCCAGGTAACCAATGCCACCCAGGTAAGTCTTGCATCATTCCTATGATGAAATATTTGTCTGAGGCACAAAATACTTCCTGAAGACTAAAATTAACTGTGTTCATAAAGCATGCTATATTTACCCTAAAAGGAGGAGTTTGAGGTATGGTACTGTTTTGACTCTGAGCACTGCACTGATGCAGGTTAGCAGAAAGGCAAACTGCTGAAAACCCAGAATCCCCTGAAACAGCATAAAACACAGTTGCAGTCCTTCAGTCAGGAGAACAATGCTCATACTCAGTTTATACAGAATTAAAATTTCTGGGGCACTTTGCTGAGTAGAGTACCTCCCATTTACCAGCCTTTCGTTTCCAGAGGACTTGGTTCAATTCCTGCTTAGATCATTCAGCTTGTTCATGACACTGAAATGTAAAAAATTACTTATGTGAGTGAAATGGCTGCAGCCAACAAGGAGGATGACAGGAATGTACTGCCTTCGTGAGCCTCTGGAATTTGGGGCAGTACAGCTAGTCATCTCTATTTCTCTTAATGCTGCATGTTTGCTTTACTGAAGTAACCAAGGCACAAACTAATCCGTGCTGGCTGGTACAAGGATAGGGCAGTGGCTTCTTGCTGGAAAGAGTCATGTAGGAAAGCCACTTCCCTTGCAGACAGAGGAGGATAAAAGGAGCTATGATTTGCTAAACCACAGTCCCTCTGGGATTTAATCCTAGAGCATTATAACCAGACCATTTCACTTAATTCTTCCTCTGCCCTTGGAAGACAGCCTGACTCATGCTGTACAACACGCTGTAATGTTCCATTGTACAACATGATGCTCTAGTGTCATGTTGTCTTTCAACACTGAGATTTGATATGGCCCTGACAAATATTTACTGAAGGGATCCAGCACTGCTCAGCGCAACACTAAGTCAGCAAAGGTATCACAGCGTTACCATAGATATGACACAAATTTTTCTTCAGTGCTTTCCACAAGCAACAAAGATTCATTGAGCTCAGCTTCTCTAAAGTGCAAAAAATTAGTTTGGTCTATAAGCATGTTAGCTTGGTATATGAGCATGAGCTTTCATTTTTTCCTTCCAATTGATCATGTTAAAGCAGCTTAAAATCTGAATTCAACAATAACACTTACAAAACATAACAAACACAGTCCTGGTCTTATTGAAGACGATACTGTTGAAATTCTTCCCAACAAGCACTTTGACAGGCATCTTGTCCCAGTCTTCTGGAATTTCTTCACTAGAGAGATGTACCTAAGCAGAAACAGAAACATTGCTGTGAAAATGCAGGGACCATTGAGAAACTGTGCTCCAGCTCAAGTTAATGTGAGAATAGTGGAACATTACCTAATGTGCACTGTTACTACGTGATAATTATTTTATATCTTTATATCCCAGCCAGCCTCCACGTGGTACTACCTCCTCTCCCTTCAGCGGGAGCTGGGGTCTCACATAGTTATTAGTCAGAATTAATCATCCCTCTCTTGAATACAGACTCTACTATAGTAGAGTCCCTGGTGGGAATGTGCCACTCAAGAGGATCTTGATGGGGATAAGGTGACATTCTGTCTCTTCTGTCTTTCTGCCCCCCTCCAACACTGAAATCAGGATCTGCTACTCAAATTTCTTAAATTCTGCCTGCTGTCAGACTGACCATCTTTTCTCCCTGTAAATGAGCCTGAAGAGCACTGAATAAGCAAAGCATTTTAATGTATTTTTGACATGAGTGTGATGATGCCTCATTATGACAACAAATGCTGTATTTACCATTGGGAATGATCCCCCTGGGAAAGTTCACTCTGCTAAACTAGCTTAAAACAAATACCAAATCCTACTCCACTCTGAAACTGTCAATTCTCTGTTTACTGGACTTTTCTGTAACCTCAACATTTGTCACAATCATGGTTTGCATCTATCCCAACTAAGGGAGTGAAATATCTCTGTTATAGTATTGGGAAGATTGAGACATTAGAAGTTTTTAAACCACTAAAATGCAACAGTTGACATCAACTAAATTATTGAGTCAGAAATTATTCCATCCAGTTTTTACATTGAAGGACTGGAAAACTTTGTAATCCACCTCAGTTGTTAAATACAGAGGAATGCTCTGTCAACAACTGTAGATGAATGCATTAGGGTGACAGTAGATTAACAGACTGATGATCAGAACAGGACACTGTTCTAACTTAAAAAGGGGTGCCTTGCAAATTTGTTACTGTTTTAGCTGGTGTAGTAGAGAGGTGTCTTATTAGTAATGGACGTACCTTTGCTTTTCCATTGAGGTAGCTCTGGCAAAATTCTCTAAGGTTCTCCACAGTCACCTCGTCTGCAGGCATTTTGTACTTTGCATCACTTGTCAGATTCAGGATTCTCACGGCAGGAACATCAATGTCCCTGATGCAAAAATACTCAAAAATTCGTCCATTCCTTCCTTCATTAGTATCCACCAAAACAAACAGTATCTGATAGTAAAGAGAGAGTCATGCATCTGGTTGATTCTTCCAGGTTTGGATTAGCCATTTTAAAGAAATGGAGCTTGGCAGTGCAGGAGGATCTAACCTTAAATGCAAGGAATTGTGTAGAAAAATTTTTGGTCTCAGACTAGAAACCAGCAGCTCTATGGACTTTATCATACCTTCATCCTTAGTTAATAACAACTGCTAAAGCAGCCAAAAGTAATGGAGTTTTTCCCTCTGTCCTTTCACAGTGGTTTGCTATCACATCTTTTAGCAACACTTCTAAATTACTCCTCAGAGTGCTTATTGCTCTTCCTCATAAATCTTAACAGGATAGAAGAGCTGAAACACCTGTAACCATGTCTTTACCAATATGTGATATTTTAGTACAAGATGACTTTAATACAATTCTTCAGTGTGTCATGTACTTGGAGCAGGAAAAGCACCAGAGTGATTAACAATGGAAAACTGAAATTCTTGTGAGTATGACTGCCTATAACTGTCCATACACATGCAAACACATGCTGCAAGCAAGGCTATGCACATACCTTACAATATTCCTCAGATTTTGTAGCTGGTTCCAGCCCTTGGTTCAGGCAATACTCTGAGATCCTCATGGCATTTCCTGGTAGTGCCAGAAATTGCCAGAACCTTGCTAAAACTATCTTTGGTTGGAAACTGCTCCTGGAAAGTCATATTTGTAAAATCAGAAACAGGTTAATTGGGAGCAGCTGGAATTAGTCTTCCTTTGTGTGAACTTTATATTTTAAAAAATCATGTCCTAGTAAAGTTTATTTTTCAGCTTGTCCTTAACAAATTCAAATAATAGTTACTGAAACTGTTTTTAAGTGGTTTGGTAGACTTAGAAGATGAGCTGACAGCAGTACTTTTACCAGTAATAATGTTGGTGAGTGTTTTTCCATGATCTTTTGGCATTCATATTTGCAGAGCTGGATTCAGCATTACAAACCTGTCCTCTAAATTCCGCAGCAGCAGACTTGTAGTTTTCATAAATCGCACTGAACGTCTCCGAGTTCGTTGGGGTGAACAGCAGGATGTGATTTTCAACAGGGACATCAAAAATCTTCACAGATGTCTGGGAAACAAAAGGCTCAACATCTGTTCCACTCTTTGTAAGCAGAACAGTGAATCAGGGGCTCAGTGTATCACTCAGTTCTGTTATTGCAAATTTTACTTTTTAAGACTCAATTCCCAATCATTTCCACAACTGTTGGATTTTTTTCATTGTTTTAAAGAAGATAGAGTGAGAAGAATCAGCAGCTGCTGATTGATGTTTTTTCTGTTCCAGGGGAAACCTCATAATTATTCATAGATTTTTACAGTCAGAAGGGACTGTGATCTTCCAGTCTGCCCTCCTGTATAACACACGCTGAAGAATGAACGCTGAAAGTAAAAGGCAGTGTTACCCTGGGAGGCCCAGCTGCAGGAGCTAGACCTGGCTGGGCACATCCTTCGCTTCTAGGTGGCATCAGCAGCCTATGTCTCCTTCCCTGCACAGAGCTGTCCTTTTTCTCATGCCACCCCATGATCAGAGGAAATGGGGTGTCCCCCAGGAAAGCAGGTATTTCCATGTCTTTCCCTCCCTACCTGCACTAGCAACAATTATTGCTGATTTCTTTTGTCCTTGTCTTGGCCAGAGCACCTGGTGTTTGCATGCTCAGAGTTCATTGTTCAACCAGCCACTCCTCCTCTCCTCTAGGAAACAATGTCTTGCCAGAGGAGAGCATCATTTTGCCTGGGTTAGACCAAAAGCTGTCTGTTGGGTTCTGCTGGTGTTTCTGGATGTGTTTAGGGCTGGTCTTTTCAAACAAACAAACAAAATTCTCAGTCACTAAGGAGCAGAAGAGCTCCCTAGGTCTCTTTCTGCATGGGTTCCTGTCTTTCTCCTGTGGCTTTTGCTAATGCAGAGAAATACATACCTCAATATTATATTCAGTGACCAAATCCAAAGTGAAGGTTTTGATTAGCCTTGTTAGACCCAGTTTGTTCTGTCTGCCATCTTCAAGCACTTCGTTATGCACAGGTTTTCCCTGGACAAATAGTGAAGTTTGTGAGGTTGTTGGCCTTATCAACTAAAGCAGCAAAATGACAGTCTTTAAAAGTAAGAGTTTTATGATCCTTAACAACTGAAATTCCGTAACTTGTGAAATAAATGTCACAGCTAGATTACAGAATGAGATCATAGCTAAAATTCAAGGTACAGCTGACAGTTTTAATTTGTTCAGTAATCTTAACATACTGAAAAATCTTTTCTACATCTATACACATTATCTGTGACATACACTCTCTCAGGAAATTCTAGGTCTGACTACTTCCTAGCCTAAATAGTGGTGTTACTCTGTGTAGTTTTGTTTTTACTGTCGGCCACTTCTTATATTGTGGACTGAAAGAAAAGAAGATTCTTGGTTAAAAACAACAGATAGGAAAAGAGGTGAATGTCTGCAAATCTCACTGAACCTGGCAGCACATGTTGATTAAAATGCAGGTTGGCAAGTAAAGCTGTTACATCCAGATCCTTAAGCATAAATTAGAAGCCTGAATATAGGCAGCCAGATTGAAAATATCAGTTGTCCAAAGGTTGCTCATTTTGCCACCCACTTGTCTCTCCTGTCTGTAAATGCATTATTTTTTGTGTTAAGCTGTTTGAATTTCAACTAGGAAATTATTTAACTTGAAAAACTCCCAAACTGCCTTTCCATAGCCCAAAACTGCCACAGCACAGCTAGGCTTTTGTACTCCTACCTTCTTAAACACAACAAGAGTGTTCTTCTGGATGCTGTAGTCAGCACAGATGTCCTCACTGGCTGTCATCCCAAAAGGCATCTCTGGCACATCTCTTGCCACCTCACAGAAAACTTCCACACTGTCATTGTGAAGTTCCTAGTCCAAGAAAGAGTATTTATTAAGACTGTGTCCTGTATCCTGCCAAGATGCATGGGAGTGAGAGCTACAGGAGAGACAGACCCCTAAAAGGCTTGTGATGTAGAGAGGAGAGTATAATTGTGAAGTGGGTATAGCTTGCCATGATTAGCTCCAAGGGGAGTTCTTCACCACAGGGGAGATCATAGAAATGCTGTGACATGGCCAGTGTGTTCACCTTTCCAGCTAGTGTTGGCTGACATGGGTGAGTAGGGATGGTGTGTGGTCCCCTATGTCCTTCCTGCCCTAATCTCACCTGCCCTGCACTCCCCTTCTGCCAGTGGGGAGGGATGGAGCCACCAGCTGCTCCCCTTCCACAGTGCCTGCACAGCCAGCAGGATGTGATAGATTAGAGAGGAGGGCTCACTGCTTGCAAGAGGACCTGACTGATGTGTTTGGGGCTTTGACTGAGTGCTCTTCAAGGCAAGGACCTTGACTTCTACATCTGTCAAATAGTCACTGTGCTGTCCACCCTCAAACTAATAGTAAATAAGCATGATGAAAGGCAGCAGCACTTCCAGATTTGATTTAATCAGACAATTATTTCATGCTGGATGAATAGTAATTTATATGCTGAGACCTTCCAACACATCCTGGCACTCACAATTGTGAGCAATCTGTGACTAATAGAAGGCCAAATACAGCTCTTTATTTGCTTGAACACTATTTTGTTGGCTTCCACCCACTAGAATTCTGACATGCCCTAGCTCATGCTCATCGATTGTCATTTCAGCCCCCGAGTGAAATCAGTGTCCTGTCAAACACATCTGCAGGCAATATCTGCCATCAGTGTGGTTCAGGGAACTCTGGTATCACTGTGATAGCAAGGGCTTCTCAATCTGGCCCAGCACAGAAAAGCTGCCTTCCTTCCTAAATGCCTGTGAGCAGATTGCTGCAAAGAAAAATTCTGGGCACTCCGAGCGCTTTCACAGTTTGTCCTATTATGCTGGGTGTGTTCACCTGCTTTTTTACTATGGGGTATTTTGCTAATGAATCCTGTTTTCCATATCCATTAAACTTGGACTATCTACTATAGCCAGCACATTTGGGACATTATCAGTTCAGGTATGAGTCCAGACACTGTGCTTTCAACTGGGCAGAGAGATACCAGAATAAAAGTCTCTTTAGATAGAGAAAATCCTTGACTGAATGTTTCAGATATTAAAAATTGAAAAAACAGGAAAAAACTATTCCTGTTTTACTGACTTCTGACAGCATGCCTATTGACTATTGTTCACAAGCATTTAGCTCCAAACAATCTTATTCTGCTCTGGGAACTGGCGGAATTTGCTTGAGAAAGGACTACATGTGTTGGATTATGTACAGTGGTAGTATTTTATGACTTCCTATCCATGAAGATTTGGCAGCTGACAGGAGCTGAAAACCACAGTTAGCATGATATTCATAGAACTGTGCTCTGACCCCTGATTTTCACTGAAGTTGTTTAAATCATCAGCTGGAAAGATGAAGAAAAAGCATTTCAGTATATTAGATAATATCTACTGCTTTTTTTTTTTTTTTTAATGGACTTTAGCAGTAAGGGAACATTCCTTCACCAGAACAGCCTCCAACTAATCATGTCTGTGATTTTACACCGTGTTTGAACAGAAATGCAGTGATAGGTAGCAACTCTGGGCAGCAATTACAACTTTTTGCATTTGCAGACTCCAGTAGCAGTGTAACTCACACCAGCAATGGGTTAAGTCTCTGTGAACCAAAGAATGAAGTTCAATAGTTCTGCCCTCTTCCCACCACCCACCAAATATGGGATGGTTTGGCAGAAGCCCTTTCTCTGAGGATACAGGAAAGACTGCTGTGACCAGCCAGGGCTGTGCAAACACTGCTATAGCATCATGCTCTCAGAATCTGTTCTCAGGGTCTCTGTGCCCGGGTACTGATTAAGGAAATGTGTTGTGGTGTGAGGTTTTCTTATCTCTGCTTGGGATGCTTGTCTAGAAGTGTGAAAGAGTAGATAGAAACAATTAATTTTTTTAAAAAATGTCTAGAAAACTGAGGGCCTGAGTTTTTCAGGTGAATTTTAGGTCTTTTGGATGTGTGGGATTTGGTGGTGAGAGCAAGCAGTATATCCCAAAGTTGGAACAGAAACCAGCCTTTTAAGCTTTCCAGTGAATTACCCTAAAGAAGCCGATCACTGCCAAATCATCAGCTTTTATGAGGGCTTCAGCCTGAGCAGTAGAGTTGATTAAAACAGTGCTGGGTCCTGTTCTTCTTTTCACCCATGTAATAAAGGCTGAGGCTTGTCTGACTCCTGTGGAAGGAAAAGAAAGTTAAAATGACCACCAAAATGAACAACAGAAATTTCTGTGCAATCAGGATAGAGGCAGTGTAGGTACAGGGGGTTGCTGAGTACAAATGGACTTGGACTCCTTAAGACTGAGGTCAAAGCTGATTCAGAGTGGGCTTGGGACATCTAAATTCAGCCCCAGGGTCTAGTCATCATTTAAACTATTGCTGACTCTGGAAGATCAATGGTGGATCAGTACTGTGTTTTCTGGGACCCCTGCAAATAGTTGCAAATCCAGTTAAATTCTTAATCACATATGGAGAATAGAGATGAGGAAATTCAGACAAGTAGAAAACCTGTCCTGCAAGACTTCATATGTCCCAAAATCACAGTAAGCTACAAAGCACTATCGACCTGAGGCTTAATCCAAAATTACTTCAAACCAATTGCAGATTTTATTGAACTGTTTGTTCAATTAAATTAGGTGTCAAAACTGTTCCTCTGGTGCTGCAGGACAGATCTGATAGGCACAGAGACATGTTAAAATTCCTCTGTGGAGCTGTAGCATCACTTCAGTTTAGACACAAGAAAAAAAGCAAGTGTTGAAGTTGTTCTTTAATTCTGGATTGTTCCATCTCGTCTGTTTCTTTGGTAAATTCTCTTCAAGATTTCAGGAGTTTTAGAATCTTGGGTATCTTTAAAAAATACGTTTTCAAGCTATCATCTTTACAGGGAATTGAAGCAACAGATTGAGGCTCAGGTGATTAAAATCTCAGCTGTAAAGTAGCCCTTTTATCTCTGTCTGTTGTGACAGACAGCCTTGTTGGACCAGAGCAAGAGTCCGGCAAAGGGTTAATGAAAACCATATATGAGAAAGAAAAAGGCTGTATGCTGTGAAGTGCTAGAGTCAAGATGTACAGAACAAGTGGATTATCAAAGATGGAAGTCCTGGTACTGGATTTAGCAGTATGACAAGATCAAAATAGAGTCAGACCATTTTACTGTCCTCAATTTTACAGCAGGCAATACTGCAACTGGTTTAAAATACAGTTTTCTTCAGGTTAAGCAGGCAGACATCTGCTCTGGAGTGTACAGGCTGCAGAGCAAAGCACAGAGCAATATCTAGTGGTCATATAGTGCTTGACTTCTGCTGTCTAAATCCAGCATTGAGATTTTGCGGCTTATATCAGTGCTACAGCCCCTTAGCATATTTTCCATGTGGTTAATTTTTCTATTGGGTTGCTTTAAACAGCCTATGTAGCTTGTTTTCACCAGCCAAATTCTGGCCTGGCAGTTGTAAGTGACGATTTTACAAAGCCTAGAATTTGACTTTCATGTTCTGTCCATTGCCAGGGCAGCAATTCAAAAATTCCATCTTCCATAAAATGTTTGAATTAATTTATTGATTTAAGCAAGCTCTGCAGGGTTTTTTGTGGTATGAAGCATGCACAAAGTTCTACATGAGGAGTCACTGGGTGGTCACTGCACATTTCCAGTTGTCAATGCTCGGTGGTTTAAGAGTCATACATGGTAGGTGAGGTTTTACTCATTGTTGCACATAAGCATTCACCAGTTAACAAAATGTAATTTAAGTCATTATTTGGTGGGACATGTGCTCTGAACAGTTGGTGTACAAAACATAGAGCAGAAGACAATTTCCTAATTCTTGCATCTTGCTGGGAAGTGTGTCTGACAGAGCAGCTCTGCTGAATGGTGGCTCTGTGTGCGTTGTTAAGATACTCTGTACTCACTGGTTCACACGAGAAAATGTGTCAGGTTCACCATCTTAAAAGAGGTTTTCTTCTCAGTGCTATAGATTTAATTGGAGGCTGAAGGCAGGGGCTTTTGCTTTCAGATATCAGCACCTCTAATAAAAGTTCAGTATGGCACATCACGCTTTCAGTGGCATTTGTGCAGAAGCTGCTGTTTGCACAAGTCTAGGTGGTGGGAACTTGGTAAGAAATTCAATAGCAAGGAGGAGCAAGTTACTAAAAATACTGAAGATCAGCTTTCAGCAGCAGCCACAGGGGGCTCAGCAGTTAAAGATATCTCAGCACTTGGTTGTGTACAGACTCAGGAGGCAAACTTTAGGTTCCTTTCTTTTGTTAGTTGTATTAAACTTGTGATTCACCTGTATGTGCTCAGAGTACACTAAGAAATTCTTGCCCAAGTCATGCAATTTTTATCATCTCTGTAAAAGTTTATCATTTTAGGAAAAAGCCCAAACTTTCTTGTATATACTGTAAGTGAACAAAAATCTCTAATAAGGCCTGGATTGCTGGGATTGCTCAAGTCTGTCCCTGTCTTTGCTTAACAACTTTCTCCAAAAGACTTCAAGTTATTCCACATTTTTTCTGAGCCACGTATGAGCTCCCTCTGATGGCTAAATTGCAAAATTATTTTCCTTAGCTTAGGAAGCATACCTGTATATCAGGGAACCTAGTGAATTCACAATTCATTGATAGATGCACAGTGTTGCTCCAGCCTGCTCCTGTAGGCACACTACCCATGGGAATTGTAGTGGACCAGAGGGGTAAATGGAGCAGTTTGGGACCAAATTCTTGTTTGGCATAACTCATTAATGTTTATTGTAGTATATGGGAGTAAGTTGTCTTGTTGAGGTGATTCTCTGTTCAGTGTAATAACACCAGCAATTAATTTGGCTGTGTGAACATAACACAGAGAAGCATATTCACTTATGCACTTGGAAGATGAATTCAGATTCAAGTTCTTGTACTGGTACAAAGGTAATTGTAAAACCTTGCGTATTCTTATCTGAACATCCATGTTTTTCTTCTCAACAGCATAATAGAGAGGTACATCCTGTCATTACATATCATTATCTTATCAGTGTATAAGACAGTTTACCTTTGCAGTCTATTGGATCTTCCCTGCTGCCATTCACAAAAAGTTTCACAGTAGGAAATGCTTGAATATTAAATTCTTTTCTCAAATCAGGTTGGTGTGTCACATCAATTTTGCCAAACTGGATTCTTGGAGCTTCTTTTTTAAGTTGTCGTGCAGCCTCAGCAAATTCTTCAGAGAAATTCTGAGATGACTGAGATAAAGAAACATCTGGAAAAGGCCAATCAAAAGCAAGTGGGTTACATAAGCCACAGGGTGAAGCTTTCTAGTGGAGGTCGTTGTGTCAAGTAGTAGCTGGAGGAGTTGAATAATGCAGAAATACGACTCAGAAATAAATGAGAGATTATATTTACTTCTTTATATTAATGCTGGATGTTCACCACTCTGCATGTCCTTTGACCAGCTGTGGTGAACAACTACTAACATTTCAGTAGTCTTCTGTTGGGAAGATATGACAAGGAATTAAGAAGTAATTTGACTGACTGTGCTGAGTATGAGTTAAAGGGAGGTCAAAGATAGAGTTAGATATCACTCACATTAACACTCTTTGATAAGATCCTATTTTTGTAAGCACTTCATGAGGCAAACCTTTGTAATGCAGAAATTAGTTTTCCAGATAAGATAGGAGGAGAGAAACAGAGGAACAGAGTCTTTTAGAGACTGGCAATGTATTTCTGCCTGCTGTGCTGTGTGCCAGCCCTTCTCTAGCTCACATGGCAGCTCTGTGTTTGGGGCAAGGACAAGGGCCATCCTAGTCTGGGATCTGGAGCTGTAAGTTATATAAATATGAAAAAAGGACAAGAGAAGGAAACAAGTCACATATCTGTATTTAAAGTTAAGTAAGAGGTGAAGGCCTGAAGCTTTACAGTTTTGCAACTTCAGTTGAAAAAAATAATAATTTTTATTAAAATTTAGATACCCTGTCTTGTTAAAATTGTCCTTGTTAGTAGGACAAAACTTAATGTCTGTTCAGGGGACACTCAGACACTGTGGTGATGAAAAGAAGGTGCTTCTCTAAGTAAATAAGCTTTAAGACAACAGTCCAAAACAATGTTCTAATTGCCTGTAAAATTATTGTTTCATCAAATAAATTTATGATTTGTCAAAGAAATTTCATCCTAACTTTAACTTCCTTTTTCCAATTTATAAAAATGGTCTTATGAACCTTTTCCCCCATAAGATTGTAATATGCTATGTCCTGGGACATTTTGCTATGGGGTTTAAATGTGCTGATAAACAGTGACTGCAGGTGGTAGGGCTAGCCCAGAACACTTACTGGGCTTTCCAGGAGGAAGGGTGTCCGGGTCTGGACAGAGTGCAGCTGGAATAAGGATCAGGAAACCACAGAGAAAATCAGGATCCAGCACCTTCTAGCTAATTTCAAGCCAATGTTTTACACCAGAGGCAATTTCAGTATAGCGATTTTTTCCTAATAACCTAATGTTGCACAGCTCCTTTTACCACAGATGGGAACTTGGAAACTTAAGTGCTTTTTGCACAGTGAAATGAGAAGGGGTAGAAGAAATTGTTGTTGAAGTCCAGACACAGAAGCTGAAGCTTCACAAATATACAGGAAATATTAAGCTTTATGCACGTGAGACATTGAGGTAGATTGTCGAGGGGGGTTTAAGATCCATTTTTCTCTGAAATATTTCAATTCCAAACAGATATTTTAAGAATGATCTCCTATCATTGAATGACTTGACTAGTCAGAGTTGCAGGTAACTAGTAATGCAAGTAGCATGTTTAGATAATGAGAGTTGGTAGAGTTAGCAGCTCTAGGCTGGAGCTGGGAAAAGTGCATGACTCCATCATGTAAAAAGTAATCACTGCAGTCAGAGACCAGGAGAAATTCAAGTACCATTAACCTGAAAACTGCGAGACAGAAGTTCAGTGAGTGAACAGGCTTCTTCATCAGACAGATAAAAACTGTTTCCTTGGCTACCCAGAAACCACGTGGAAACATCCATCGTGCACCTTTCCCCTGCTTTCCTGAGTGATTAAACTCCTCTTCAGCTTTCCATCAATTCCTTTTCATTCCACTCATTCTCTGTTTGCCTCCCAGGTGCTTTATTTTTCAAGTCGCTTGAGTGTTGCAGCAAATCATCACTCCTTTTCTTTGGAGCCTTTTCTTGAGTTTTGTTTCGCTTCCTCTGGTTTAGTTTTTTACTGACACCGATCACGTCAGGCATTGGGATGAGGAAGCAGCTGCTGAGGTTAACGTGGCATCACAGGCTGCAAACTTAAGGAGAGCTGAGCATCAGCAGAGTACAAGAACAGATACAGATGAGAGGCAACAGAGTTGGTGACAAGGTCACCAGGGAAGGCATTCGTGGGTGGTAGGACACCTGTGTAAACCAGGGTGCTGTGCCACAGCTGCCAGAAGGTAGAGGCCCTTCAAAGGCCATCAGCTCAGGAACAGCATTGTATCAGTGGGAGAGTGTCTTCATTATCTGTAGTTTCAGTTGTGTTGTAAATAAAAACAAGGATAAATTAAGGGTTGGAAAATTAAAAGCAGTAAGAGAACCAGAAACCTTGTATTTTGAGAGACTCTTCCTCTTGAGTACATCAATAACCTGAGTAAGCTGCTGGTTCTTTTTCATAGTGCAGTTTACTGAGCTAAAATATATTGAACTGTGGATTGAAATTTTTGCTGATACATGGATGTGTTTAATGACCATAAAGCATTCTTGAACTCAGTATACATGGAAGCACGATGAGTTCCTTTTCCTTTAGCTAATTGCTGATGGCCTCCAATCTTAATCTGCTGTCTGTTTTCATGGTTTAGGGGTTGCTGCAGTCATTGTGATTGTGCCTGTTGTCATGCTGGATACTGATTTCCTACCTGTTAGTTTCTGACATGGTCACAAAATCATTTTAGCAGTCCCATTTGTCATCTTCCCTGTAGGCTGCTTTTTTGTGTTGTGTTACAGATATATAATTTTCTCTGTAGAAGACTCTTGAGATGAAGAATAGATTCATGTTTAACAGATCAGAGTGGAAGGGTGTTAATCTTGCTGCAGTTGCAAACTTTCTTGTATGACCTTGAATTCTCCCATTTTGTTCTACAGTGAGATAAAGCCATGGTCTGTGCTGACCTCTACTTTTTAACTGATGTTTGCAGTTCATTTGAGATCTTTTGCTATGCAAACAACAAGGATTATTTTAAGTTTGGATCCTTATTCAAAGGAGGACACCTACATGAGGAACCCATGGTAGTCAGTAAGTTTGCAGCAGGCAACCAGAACATCATCTAGTGACTCTTTTACCTGTCCACACCTGTGTTTCCACTGCCCTGGGCATTTTTATATGCATAGTTTGCAAACAATTAAAGTGACTCTTTTCAGAAGATTTAGTCCTTAAAGACTGACACAGATTTCTGAGGAAGTCAGAATGAGGCATGAAGTGGAATGAGGCATCCACATTCCACTGTCTTTCACACTGCACTATGTTCCTGTGGGAAGCTTAGTTGTAAGAAATAACTATTCTGTGTGGGTTTGAACTGTTTGCATTCACCTCCTGTGGTGAAGACCACACCTGAATGCTGAAATCATTTCATATCACAGGAGTGAGTATGCTTTGGATATTGGCTTTATAAGCGAGCTGATCATCTCAGCTGTATAATTGGTTTAAGATCAGTCATGCCCCACCCTGCCTTCTAGAAATCTCCCTTTTTATGAACTAGTATATACATACACAACTTCTTTGTGGTTTTTTTAAATAACATCACCTTCAGCCTTTTTGTCTTTAAAAGGAGATATTTATCTTTAAGAGTAACCCTTATCTTGCCTATTAAATGTCATTATCTCAGCATAATGGTCAGTCATAGGTTGCAGGAATCCTATGGGTGACCCGGTGCCTCACTGGATGTACAACTGTTCTGTTAGAAAAGGTAAAACATCACTTTTTCATAAATGAGAGTGGGCTTAGTACACAAAGCAGCTGGACAAGGTCTGCACCATTTGTGTGCTTGTCCTTAGGTTAACCACATGTTTATCCAGGAACTGACAATTTTTCACTGGAAAGGACAGGAGCAGGCATTCTCAGAGATCTGTGGAATCAAGCATTCAGTGGGAGCTGTGCCTTTTCCTGAATTCTTCTGATAGATGGGAGGAAGTGGTGTTAGCATGTGCTCTGAAAGCAGTGCTTCTAGTGTTTGTGTTTATGAGTGTGTAAAGTTTATTCTCCCTCTGATAAGCCTATTTGTTACAGTGCTTGGGATCTTTTTTGTGTTTGTTTGTTTCTGCAGTAAAACCCAACACAGGGACTCCTATTTAGCCAATGTATAATGTAAACAGTGAAATTCTCCCATGGAGGCATCACTGATCTACCTTCTGCTGGTGACAAGTGCCCTGTACTCCCTGTGCCAAAAGGCATTTGTTTGAAATTTGAGTCAGTTTAACGTGGATTAGGAGATGCCACAGCAGAAGAACTACTTTCAACTGAGCACTGAGATTATGTGCTCCTGGCACAGGCAGGGCACATAACTCAGCTGGGCAGGCAGCAGGGCTTGCACATTCCTGTGTGATGCTTGTATGGTTTTCAGACATGTCTTGTTCCACAGCACAGCTGGGATGAGGGCAGAAGAGTGCTGGGTTTCTGGATCAATACTTTGTGTTCACGCTGGGTACATGCCCTGTGCACTTTGCCCAGCTCCAGAGGGTACCCGTGCACTGCTTGGCACAGAGTCAGAGTGTATTTATAGTAAATCTTGCCTGAAGGAAGGCAGACCTGGGACGCTGTGAGGGTAGAACTGACGGGCTTTAGGAGGATTTGGGGGTCACTGGGCAGAAGACATCAAAACAGGCCTCACCTGATAAATACTGTGGGACTGGTAAGTAAATAATCTTATGCCACAGGGAAAGCATTGGGGTTTTCTCAAAATCGACAGGTCTAAGAAAGAGTGTTGAACCAAAGTTTGGAGCTCAAACTTTTCCCTGTGTTGGAACAGCACTAGAGAAAATCCCACCTTCTGGGAAGCCTGGGATTCCTTCCCATTCTCTGACTGTCTCTGTGATTGAGAATGAGTCAAGAAAAGAAAGATCTCAGGTCTTGCATTCATTCTGGATTTCTGAAGCTAGTTCCTGACAGCCCCACAGATTTCCTGTGTGATCTGGGCAATATTACCTTTTCTCACATTATCTAAGTTTCCTGAATAGTTCACACAGATTGTTTATTCAGATAGCCTGGTTTAGGGAGTAGGACATAAAATATTAGGGCTTTATGGCTTCTCTGTGCAGGTGCACATGCGTGTCTCATCTTTAGTCTCTTTGTGTTGTGGCAATGAAATGATTACAGCAAATGAATCATCTTGTTCAGTGCTGTAGAGTCAGGTTTCCAACATCCTGGGGCATTGCCTCACTGCAGGATAGTTTTTCACTCTCCAGAGGCTGTTTACTGGCATGTCTCCAAAGGGAGCCAGAGAGGATGAGGCCAGTGATTTCCAGGTAATGTATCTGGGCTGTGGAGCTCATCGCTCTCGTGACTGATTTCATAATTCTTTACAGGGATTGCAGATGCCTTTATGTTTTGTGGGGGAAAGGCAATTCATGAGTTTTCGATAAGCCCTTCAGATATCTTGGCCTTTAGTCCAAACCAGAAAGGCATGAGGATCACTGGAGCAAGGTGTGGTTGTGGAGCAGCGTTTCACCTCTGATGTTTTTTGGAAGATGCAGTGGGGAATGGAATGGGGAATGTGTTTGTCCTTCCCTTCTGAAGAAGCCAGTCCTGAGAGTGATGGGATATTGGAGAGGTCCAAGACCTCTGAAGTAGGGAGAAGAAAGCCTGATTTGGATCTCCCCATCCTTTGAGTGCCCAAGTCCTGGGCTACTGTATTCAGAACAATTCTTTCTTCAACTTCTGTCCCTCTATGAGTCTCTTCACATGTCTGCTTTCCATTCGTATTAGGTTGCAATCCTGAAGTGTGTTGCAATATCTCCTTGTTGATAATCTGTGCCAGTACTAAGAAGGTTTGGCTACAAACTCTTCTCTGACCTGGACATTTAGATTCTGTACATAAAATCAGCTCTTACCAAGCTAAGATTAGAGAATTACTAAGGTTTTTCTGATAAATTATTTTTTCACCAAAATGATGGATCTTCAGAGAGATAAAACAGTTCACAACTGTAGCATGAATTTGGCAAATAGCTTTAGAACATCCATAATTATTAAGAGTGTTTAAAAGTTTTAAACATTATGTTTTAAGTAATTTTCTAATGTGATTATTCTGAAAGCTTAAAAATATTTAAAGTTTTATAACACTGTTTTAGGATTAGTGAATGTTTGGTATGATCCAAATATATGTTTAGTTTCAGTGTATTTTAGGTTTTGTTTTTGGAAAAATACAAGTGTTTTCATTTCAGACTGACCTAGACTACATCCAGAATACACCTTTTGGCTTTTGCTTTTGTGATGTACCTGATGGCCAGACCCTATAACAAAGTTAGTTACTCAAAAGCCCCCACTACTTTTCTCCCTGTGAGGAATGAACATGAACCTAATAGAAGGATCACAAACCTACTTCCACCTGATCAAGTGCTAATTTCAGGGAAATAGGCCATATTACAAACACCAAAATGTTGTAAAAGGATGTTCCTTGAAGCCCAAGCACTACCAGAGGAGTTGCCATCCAAAAAAACCTCATTCAAAGTGCTGATGAAAATGTAAGAGGGAGAAAAACGTTGCTGATTATTTTTTGTTTGGTTTTATTTTTTTTCCTAATGTTTCACCATGTGCTGTGAGACACATACTTGCAAAATTAGGCAGTGGAAGTGAAGAATGCAAACTCAGCACTGTCTTATGTAGCAGACTGGTATTTAACCACCCCAAAAGGAATAAATTACTGCAGTTATGATCAGAAATAGATACATGGAGAGAAACAAAACAAACAAGGACTTCTGGGGGACAAAGCAATGGTAAAACAAGAGTACTTGAGTGCCCCAGCATCAGTCATGCTCTGCAGAGCCACCAGGGTAAGAGACAGTGCAAATTGATACTCACAGAACTTCACCAGGAGGTACTTGGTTTCCTTCAATGCTCTGTCAAAGTTGCTCTTTTTCAGCAAAAGGACATTGTTCTCCTTTTTTATTTTGGGGAGCTTGTCTTTCTTTAGCTTTGCTTCATTTGGGCTTATGGTGTCTGCTGCCAGGAAGCCTGTAAGAAATAGCAATAGAAGAGGGAAAAGCAGATGTGTCTTCATCATGCCCTGCCTTTATCCAGATACTGAGAAAGAAAGAAACAAAGGAGCACTAAGCAGCAGGTTTTGCTGCTCATGTGGCTGTGGCTGTATCAGCCAAACCAAGAGGTTGATAAGGTTGATAGAGGAGTCTACCACCAGTGGAGCCAACTGCCCCTTTCCACAACAAGGTTAAGACAGTTACCTACTTCTCGATCTTGAGCAATGTTTGGGGGGAAAAAGTATCTGTGGGAAAGTTGGGTTTAGTGTTTCTGTAACAAAACCCTGGGGAGAGGGTGAGAGAGAGAGCACAGGAGGAAATGCTTGCAGCCAGTGCACTTCTGTAATTAGACACCCTGGTGTTGTCAGTGTTACCTGGTGCAGGGCTGCAGACAAAACAGCAGGTGAGGTACCTGGGACAGTATTTGAGGGTTGTCTCTTGCACTTATGGAGCTACTTATTGTGGATCTGACTGAGAGTGTGCTGAAGTCAGGGAAAAACTCTCATTGTTTTGTATATGTAATTTTAATATCTGCATCTCTTCGGTGTCTTGTCTCTGAGGCTCCTTTCTCTACTTAAGTGCCAAGTTGTAGCTCAAGTAAGATAGTACTTTGTGGGTTAAACCATTGGTTTTCAGTGGTGGCACAATTTCATGCAGCTATAATATATGTGCAATAAACCAAAGGGACTAAATGTACTATTTCATCTTTGGATAGCTATCAACCATGCCTGTGAACTATGAGGCCTTTCTAGCTTGTCTTCTCAGAACACTTTAAAAAATATCTTACAAAAATATTGAGAAGGTACGAGTTACTAAGAAATTATTATTTCTGTAAATATCTGTAATTGTAGCAGAAACATTTTTGACCCTTAAACTGTGCTGAAATTTGTGAACTGTGCCCCCAGAGCTGCAGCCTCTCTATAGGGGATCAGGCATCCTAGTGGTTGTTTCAGCTGAACAAAGGATGGAGCTGACCTGGGGACAGGTGGGTCTGGATTAGTAGAACCAAACTGAGAGTTAAAGGAATTCCTCCAATAATGACTCTTCCTTCTCAAGGAGCAGTAAGTGCTGCTCTGCTCCTCATGCCCTTAGCAGACGTTTTATCCAGGAGGGTACTACTAAAAGGAAGGAGTGTTCATGGTAGCCTCCATTTTCCGGAGGGTGAAGGATCTTGTGTGACACATTGCTTTAGTTCAGGTTGGTTTTGCGCCTGGTGTGAGTGGGACTGGGTTTCAAGAGAACTCTTTCCTAAGTCTCAAAGGGTTTGGGTTGTAATGCACTTTAAGATGTGCTCTATTTGTACTTGTACAGGGTGCCTAATGAAATCAGAGGGAACTGTGTATTCAGGCTGCTTGCAAGATAAGATCACACATAAATACAGATTCAGCGATCGGGTACTAAAGGAGAGGAAAAAAAAAAGGCAGAAAGATAAGAGTCTCCCATTTGACTTTGTGGTCTCTTTCTCTTCATAACAGGCTCTTTTCCGTAGATGTCTTTCAAGTAACATCTTAGTAAGGTTAAAAACCATCTTTTAGAATTACAGGTTAAACTGACAAGGTCTGTTTGATCTGAACAGGCAGTGTTGCAAGCTCAGAACGCAGCCTAAGGCTCCCAGAGCACAGGTAGGATGATAGAACCATTTGAATACAGAGCTGGTTTTCCCCTATCTGCCACTGAAATAATAGCAGTCAACTTAAATCCCTCCTGAAAGCCTCCTACCAGGAAATAGGCACCATTTTGGAAGGGCTTCTAAGCTTTGTGTCCTGGAAGGAAACGGCAGTGAAAGGAGGGTCATACAACAGTCCATCCTGCCAGGACAGTTTGCAGTGAGGAAAGAAGTGGGATTTTGCAGAGCTGAACAGAAAATTGAAACTGGTGGAGTACAATGTTTTCTTTTAGACATACACCTGTATATTGTACAGGAAACACTAGGAGAAACTGGAAGTGTTGGCATTTTCTTTGCGAGTTTGTTTTATGACCAGTATCTTTTCCCAAGTTGCACACTTCAGCTGAACTGCAGAGCAAATGGAACTCTTTGGCATTTCACCTGTGCTCACCCACTGTTTATTTTGTGTTTATTCCATGTCCCCAAAGAAAATAGAACTCACAAGGAAATATTTCAGGGATTCATTGGTTTTATTGGTGCATAAATTCAGCATGACTCGCCATCTAGTGCATATTTAAGGCATAGCATAATTACAGAGACCCTTTTAAGTCAAGGTGATGCTGTCCTCAAAGCACTTAATAACTAGTGGCATTTCATTTCTGTAAGCAGGCAGAGTAAAATATAAAATTTACAGGAATTAAGACAGATATTTAGAAAAGGACTTTTCTAAGTTAAGTGAAATTTAGAGATGAGATATGAGAACCATTCATCAGCTGACAAAGTGGAGAAGAAAGATTCTAATGAAAAAGCAGTGCACAATCTCTTTGACAGATAAGGAGGAGCATAAAATACTAGGGGGAAACGAGGATGTGCACAAGCAACCTATTTATTCAAGCTGGTTTGCATTAATTTATCCAACATCATAAATGAGACAGCATCCAATACCTGGCTAGTTTTAAATGTATTTTCTTTCATTTCAGGTGACTGATTCCTTAGCTGTAGTCCTGACTTTTTCCCCCACTGTCTGATAAAACATCATCTATCATGAGAACATTTGTTAAATCATGGATTCCTCAGTGTCTGCAGATTCTCAGGTCACCTTGCAAATCCTTCCATGGATACAACAGGCTTCTGACGTCTCAGATTATTTCCCATTACGATTCTATAAACCAGTGTAAAAAGGAACTGCCAGAATACTTCAACTTTGCAAGTGATGTCTTAGATGAGTGGTCACAACTGGAAAAGGTAGTATTTTTCTTTTGCTTTATAGACATTGTGTTGTAGTTTGACCCCAGCCAGCAACCAAGAACCACAGAGCTACTGGATCACATGAACACACACAGGCACAGCCCCCAGGGGGATGGGGAGGAGAATCAGGAAGAAAGAGGTAAAACCCATGGGTTGAGGTAAGAACAGTTTAGTAATTGAAATAAAATAACATATAATAATAATAACCATCATCATCATAGCAGTAGTAGTTGGAGACAATAGAAAGAAAGAGAGAGAAATAAAACCCCAGAAAGACATGTTATGCACAACACAATTGCTCAGCACTCCCTGTCCAATGCCCAGACAGTCCCCAAGTAGTGAGTGGTACCTCCTGATCAACTTTCCCCCAGGTTATACTGAGCAGGACATTCCATGCTGTGCAGTACCCCTCTGGGCAGGCTGGGTCAGCTGTTCTGGCCGTGCTCCCTCCCAGCTCCTTGTGCATCTCCTTGTCAGCAGACTGTGGGAAACTGAAAAGTTCTTGACTTAGTTGTTGCTAAGCAGTGCTTACTCTATCCCAGCCAAAACCAGAACACATTGGAACAATGTGCAGATGATACAAATCAGTTTTCCTGATGGATACTGGATAGATCAGCTGCAGAGTGGAATGCACCATTTTGTTTTGCTTGTCAGAAATATAGGTATCACTCTGAGACTAGTCACCAGGGAGGATGTGCCTAGTCTGGAGTTATTTTGTTTTGAAATGAAACCTTTTAAGGCCTTTCTTCTTACTTGAATATCTTCTGTTGTGTTCTAGGATGGAAGAAAACCAGCAAATCCAGCTTTTTGGTGGGTAAATGAGGAAGGAGAGGAGGTGAAGTGGAGCTTTGAAGAGCTGGGATTTCTCTCTAGGAAGGCAGCCAATGTACTTTCTGAGGCATGTGGTTTGCAGAGAGGAGACAGAGTTATAGCAGTTCTGCCTCGTGTCCCAGAGTGGTGGCTCCTCAATGTAGCCTGTATGAGAACAGGTGAGTGACCTCACTGACCTGTTGGATGCAGAAAGGACATAAATAGAAGATACAGTCAATATGCAAAATTAATGTGGAGAAAACATAAGCAGGAATATTCTGCTGTGACCTGAACAACTCAACTTTTGCATGGAAGGAGAATTGGCTGCACCCACACAGGAACCAAAGGGACAGATATGGTCCAGTTAAACTGCATCTGCAGTGGAAGTCAGTGAAGGTTGAATGGTTACAATCTAAGGCCAGACTTGACCAGATACATTATCCAGGTGGACAGTGTTAATGCATTAATTTATATGATTAGAGAGATTAATAATTCAGTGTAATCTTTTTTTTCTCTGCTGTTGCAGTTTTGCAAATGCTTAGGAAGGATTTGACCCATTGCATTTTGAAACTGCTAATCATCTATGATGAAACAATTCAGCACCAACAGGGACAAGATCAAGTGTTTTGGATAAATGCTGAGTTTTCTCAATTGCTCATTGCTTTTTTCCAGGAGTTGTCCTTATTCCAGGAACATCCCAACTGACAGCCAAAGACATCTCATACCGACTCCAGGCTTCAAAGGCCAAGTGCATCATTACCAGTGACACACTGGCACCTGCAGTGGAATCTGTTGTGCCTGACAGCCAGTTTTTGAAAAGTAAAATAATTGTAGGCAAAGGGAGCAGGGATGGGTGGCTGAACCTCAAAGAACTCGTTGCGTGAGTATCCAGTTGTTTGACCTTCATGCCTGAGAGGGGAAGGAGGCTGTACCAGTCAGGTGGCATTGCTGAGTTTTGGGGTTCATTTCCATAACACAAATAAGTTACATTTTTGCCTCCTTCTGTCAGCTCACTTCAGGGTGATTACGCTGCATTAGGTACAGATTCATCCAACAGTTTTTGGGACCTAAATTCAGGTCTTTCAGCATGCCCTCACTCAGCACCCTGCCAGCTTTTAGAAGCTCTCTGCTTCTGCTGTGATCACAAGACAAGCACACACTGTACTAATCAGTTGTTTTTTGCTTGCCTTCCTAGAACCTGTTCTAATGCCTCTTGATTCAATCCTAAAATACCCACTGCCAGCTCTTGGTGCTCAATTATTTCTTCCCTATACTGTCTTGGTAGTCCAGAGAATATGAATTGTTCATCAATCTCTTGAACATAAATGGCATACTGTTAGTAATAAGACCACCTTACTTGGCATGACAACCTCCATATGGCTGCTGTTGATTTCAGGCTGGGAGTCCGTATGTCTTGAGGCAGAACCTGATTTTGCATCTGCCTGGTGTTCCATAGCAAGTACCTTGTGTGCCCTTGCAAAACAGCTGCAGATAAAGTCACCAGAATATACTGCAGGTGCTCACGTCTTAAATGTTATGGTATATAGAGAATACTTGTTATGAGCAAAATGTGTTCTCTGATTCCTACCTGTGGTATCTATTGCAACTATTTATTTAGTGGGATCATACAGTTTGGGGCTATTTTCCTGTTTAACTCCTAAACCTTAGAAATACAGATTCCTTGGTGGAAAAATGCATATAGTTACTATAATATACTATTTCTTCTGAAGGATGGCATCTGCTGACCATAAATGTGTCCAGACAAGAAGTCAAGATCCAATGCTGATCTATTTTACAAGTGGAACTACAGGCTTTCCAAAAATGGTGGTGCAGTCCCACAGCAGTTATGGCATCGGATTTGCAACCAGTGGCAGGTATTACCTTGGAGTTGCTCCCAGTGTCCTCATTAAGTGACATGATCCCCATTATATTGAAAATGTGACTGTAAAACTCCAGTAAATGTAGGCCTTCAGTGACTGTAGGATCTTGCCTCTTCCTCATCTTTTCCCCTCTCATGGTAAAACCCTCATTAATAAAATCTTCTGGAAGACTCAGTTGAGGTCATTGTGTGCAGTGTTCTGTCTCTCAGACTGCAGAGGAGCAATAAGGAGTGTCCCTATGGCAAAACCAGAGAAAGTCAAGTTCTCTGGTACTGGGTCAACCTTCCTTCAGAAACCAAAGCAACCTTGGCTATAGCATTATACCTTAAAAGTTACAGTTCAGGTTGAATCTGTGGCTTGGTGCTGTTTTGCTTTCACTGAATGTCTTTTAATTATGCTTCTTAAAGAGTGAGAATTTTCATGAAAATCAAAGGATGCCTTTCCCAAGGCATTCTGAGGTAGAAGTTGGTGATAGAGAGTCCATAGAAATAATTTATATTTTGATCTAGATCCAGATTCTGCAACTCAAGCCAAGGGTGTTTTGCACTGCTCAGGAGAAAAGCAAATGCTGGAAATGTTAAACAAAAGGGAATGAAGGGAAAAAAGAAAATGTTTGAGACCTTTCTACTCTTACAAACTTTTTACAGAGCCCTGCTTGCTGACACCATGTCTTCTAGTGGAAGCCTCCTGCCTTTTTCTTGAATGCAGTGTCCTGTGCCTGAGTTTCTCACACTCTATGTAGCAATTTTTTCATCTCTGCTTTATCACCAGGCATTGGATGAACTTGACTCCTTCAGATATAATGTGGAATACCTCTGATACTGGATGGGTAAAAGCAGCTTGGGGCAGTGTTTTTGCACCATGGATCTGTGGATCTTGTGTCTTTGTACACCACATGCCACAGTTTAAGCCAGCAGTTATTGCAGAGGTAAGCATAACATTTTATACTGGGAGGTTTATTTCCCTTTCACAAAACTGAAGCAAACAAGCTGGGCTCCAGTGCATGGGTACCATTGCTCTGTAGCAGCAGGGATAGTACTCCCCACATTCCAAGCAATCTTCCCTGCCTTTGGTGCCCAATAAGCTAGAGGAACAAGTGTTTTCACTCCTGGTTAAGCCATGTGACATGGCTTCAGTGTGGAGGAGAACTGGTGAAAGATGCAGGATATAAAAATCATGGGATCACTGCTACCTTGTCCCATATGGAGCCTAAAGCTCACTTCAGATATCGGCTTCCAGCTGCTTTGGGACCCATGTGAGGGCCAGAATATGGCATAGACCAAAATTAGGGCACTGTTATCCTGAATTTTCAATTACTTCCCAGAGTGCCTATTCCTCCCCTCAGGCACTTTGCAAAACCAGTCAGCTGACCAATTCTCCTCAACATTGGCCTCTTGGGTTGTTTGCCTGCACCTTTACAAGGTCTGACCCACCATTACCTTTTCTTTCTACAAAATAACTTTCTCTTTTTCTAGACTCTCTCAAGATACCCCATCACTACCTTCTGCACTGCTCCCACTGCCTACCGCATGCTGGTCCAACATGATCTGAGCAGGTACTGCAGGGGTAGGGGGGAGGCTGGGATATAATGCTGGGACAGCTCTGGCTGCTTAGTTCCTCCAGTTCCTTATTTCTAATTTATTTTTTTTTTTCAGTTAAAGGAAATCTAATTAGCAAGAGTGCTCTCAGGAAAGAGAGCTGTGTTCTGAAACATGAGAATAACTAGTCACACCATAGGTCACTCAGCCTTTGAAAAGACAGCATAGAGAAAATAAGTGAGATTATTTTAAGTTGTCACTTCCTCTGAACTTATTGTTCATAATTCAAGTTTATGTCAAGTTTCAGGCAGCATTGGATCAGGGAATTACTGAAGTACAGTGAAGTTGTTCTCGTATGCCTGAGAAAGAAATGAGCACTAAGAGGAGTTTCACGTGCTGAGAGTTATTTGGCAGCTGTTTGCACCAGTTTGTTACACTGTAAAATACTCAGCTTGTGAGAAGTAGTTTGTAAGGAGTTTTCACATCCTCAGTAAGGTACTTACTCTTCTCACAAAGGTCTTTCATCCTGACAAAAATCAACTCAGGTTTAGCAGAGAGCTCAGGCTTACTTTTGCTCTGTAAAATTCTCAGTGTTTTATTTGATCTTGGATGTTGGTACATAACGCAGCTTCCTGCAAATATCTGATGCACTTGTTTAGATTTCTCCTTTCATGTCAGCCCTTCCAAAAAAAACATATTTGCTCACTCATGTGCCAGCAGAAAAACCTACTTGTAGTGACACAGAGCTGAACCATTTTATCTTCAGTGGTAACACAAGCAATCTAGGAGTCCAGTCGAGGTCTGTGTAACAGGATGATTATTGTCATTTCCAAGGAACTTGTGAAATTCTAGATGTACTTACTTGGAAAGCCAAGGGAGGCTGTTCAGTTAAGGCCACACACTGCTCTTCTTAGGAGCTAAGAAAATTATTTCATTTGCTATTCCTCTCAAGCTACAAGTTCACAAGTCTGAAGCACTGTCTATCTGGAGGGGAAGCGCTCAATCCTGAAGTGATGGCGAAGTGGAAAATCCAGACAGGGCTGGATATCCATGAAGGTTATGGCCAGACCGAAACAGTACGTTTGCAATAAATGAAATTACTGTAGTAGATCCCTTCACCATCTTTACTTCATCCCAGCTCACATCCCAGACTGATGTTCTTGAGAATCACAGTACTTTGGTCATTGTCACAACAAAGTCACAAAGACGTGTCCTGCCTAATGCAAACAATAATAAAATTTACAAGATGTTGCAAAAAATTTAATAAATAATAAAAATCTATTATGCAGGTGACAATCTGTGCCAACATGAAAGGAACGAAAATTAAACCTGGCTCTTTGGGAAAAGCTGTTCCCCCTTATGATGTGCAGGTACGTCGATATGTTGCAGTTGGGGGTAGATGAGGAAGGAACGCTGTCTGTGTCCCTTCTCTGTCCTGCACTGTGCTGGAACAGAGATTCATTCCTCTGAGCTAACCAAAGGAATAATGATGTGTCCTTTCTGCAGATCATAGATGACCATGGGGCTGTTTTGCCTGCAGGAGAAGAGGGCAGCATTGCTGTCCGAATCCAGCCGACACGGCCCTTCTGTCTGTTCTCTGAGTACCTGGTGAGCCTGAGCTGCTGTGTCTGTGCCTGCTGAGAAACTCAGGGGAGACCCAGAGCAAAGTTCTGTTCATTTATGCCAGGAGCAGGATTTCATCCAGGAACTTCAGAAGGTCTCACTAGGTTACTTGAGGACTTTGAGCCTGATTGGTTGTGTGGTGGTGCTGAGGTGCAGTATATTCTTAAGAAAAGAGTAGAATCAGGCAAATGTATTGTCCACTGCGTTTGAAGTATCATATTGAATAAGCTTTGGAGGACCTTTCTTTGTGTTTAATCCTCTTGTGAATCCAAATAATACTTGGATATTTGTAGCATCCTCAAGCAACTACTTGTCTAACGTAATTACTCACTGTGTGATAAAAGATTTCTTTAGGTTCAGTATCGTTACTTCAGGTTTTAACTATGTCTGTTGTCAACATGTTTTTCCTGTGTAACCTACAAGTCAATGTAGAGAATGAAATTTTTTTCTGAAGGTCACCTCATTTGAGTTTTGGTCTTGACAGTTAAAGGTAAAAAGTTTCCATAGACAGGAGATCATTGTGGCAACCCCCTGCAATGAAAAATCATTTCCCTGAAGACAGGGGCCACACATTTTAGTCATCTGCTGTGATGGATGGGAATTTAGCTATAGCACAGCCTTTTCTCTCTAACGTTCTAATCTTACATACACAAGTGCTCTTTCCCCCCCCTCACATATTTCTAACACCAAACTGCTATTTGACATGGCTCTGTTTCTTTCAGTTGAAGACACACAATAATATTGAACAAACTCATTCTGAGAACAGTTTTCTGGTTCGTTTTTAGCACCACTGCAAAGTCAATGTGTTATGTTTCACTAACAATCAGATACATTTTTTGACTGTTGTCAGGATAATCCAGAGAAAACTGCTGCCTCTGTGCGTGGAAATTTTTATGTCACTGGGGACAGGGCGATTATGGATGAAGAGGGATATGTCTGGTTTGTTGGGAGAGATGACGATATCATTAATTCTGCTGGGTAAGTCAGTTGCTTTTAGATTTGATCATTTGCCTGTTAAAATGCAATTTGAAAAGACCAGTGGACTGGCCCATCTTGCTGCAGCTGACACATCTTCCCTCTCTCCCAGGTATCGTATCGGCCCCTTTGAAGTGGAAAATGCATTAATCCAACACCCAGCAGTGGCAGAGTCAGCTGTTGTCAGCAGTCCTGATCCAGATCGAGGGGAGGTAAAAAGAAATAATAATAAAAAACAAAGATGTGGAAAGAAATGCCCTTTATTGTAAGCATCAAGTTGCCTATATGTCCTAGGCTTCCTTGGAATTCAGTATATTGCAGATTTTTCAAGTGAACTGGGCTAAACCCCATTTTTTAAATCCATATCTGTGCCAGTCATGAATTTCAGAATTATTTCCTTGTTTGCAGGGTTTGGGGTGGGAAAAAAGACTTGACTTTTCAGACTTATTGTGGCATCTTTTTGCCTAAGTAATGGAATTTGTATTATTCCTCTTTTTGTCACTAAGCACATGGTAGCCATGATATCTGGAGTGTTTAATTTTTGTTTTATATTTTTCACCTTTGAGCTATATTTTTTCTTTGAGCAACTGGGATGAGATCTTCAGCTTTAACAGGATATAAAATTAAGGGGGAAAAAAGTGGAAAAAAATTCTCTGCTGCAGAACACAGCCTTCATAACACACCATTCTTTCACAAAGAGACAATGAAAGGGAAATTAAAGAAAAAGATCAATTTTTTTTATGAATTTAGATACTCACTTTTCACAAGACATGTATCTCTTTATTCCCACCTCTGAAAGTTAATGGAATCCCTTAATTTTTCTGACACAGGTAGTCAAAGCCTTCATTGTTTTAACTCCTGCTTTTGCATCACATGATCCAGAAAAATTAACTCAGGAGCTTCAACAGCATGTCAAGAAAGTGACTGCACCTTACAAGTATCCAAGGAAGGTAAGTATAGCCCCAAAAGACAGGTTTGCTAATTGTACCAGAAACTGAGCATTTTTTGTCCTGCCTCAGCTCCTTTTCAGCTGCATTCTGACAAACACTCCAACAACAGCTAAATAAAATCAAAGGGTGTGTTGCAGCTGTAGCTTTGGGTTCACTGTGTGTGCTCAAAAGAACCCAAAGGGAGGCAATGCTCATGTGGTTCTACTTCATCAGGGTCCAGTTTTCCTTTCATGGAATACTGGGGTTTTCCCACCAGCTCAAATGGGCAAGACACTGAACTTACCCATTCCTCCCCTGACCTCTGTTCAGACTCTCAGCCAAAGAAAAGGAGAAATTCCTGCTGGCATCAGTGGGGGTGGAATTCACCTCTTTACCCCAAGACAGACACCAGTAGCTCCATGTCCTGACTGCTGAAGCACTCATCTCTTCAGGATTGTGGTACTTGTCCCTGCAAGTCAACTGCAGTGTGTAATAAGTAATTGCACTGTCCCAGACCACGCTGGGCAACCTCCCATCTTTTTATCCCCAACCATAATAAATGTGTGTCTTTTTTTGTGCCTGGGAAATTAACTAGAAAGTATTTGGCTACGAGTGAGCATTTTTGCCTTTCAGGTGGAGTTTGTTCAAGATCTGCCAAAGACACCTACTGGGAAAATCCAGAGAAAGGTTCTAAAGAACAAAGAGTGGGCAAGAGAATGACAAGGCTGAGAGTGATCTGGAAAGCAGGGAGAGAAAATCTCCATCATCTGTGCTGGTCATACAGCATATGGTCATGACCCAGAGCACTAGGAAAACAAGCTATGGAAGAAAAAGGAGAAAACACCCATATGGCTTGAGGATGTGTGATGTTGGAACCACTTTTTCCATTGGCCTACAGACTTGCAGAAGGCAGAAGCTGCAAGTAATTAAGACTGTGGAATGGGAGAGAGAAAGGACACACCTAGGAGCATACAAAGGTTTAATGTTTGTACTGGAATTTATATAAACAGCTTCCTTAAAAAAAATAGGTGTAACTACAAGATTTTGATAACAAGTAAATAGGAAATTGAAAATAAAAATAATGTCTGTCTTGAGGTGAGTATCAACAATTAATTGACATTCAAGAACTACTACTGTAACATTCTCAAATTCTTTCAGAGTGGAAAGCTGTTTTACTTTAATACTTCTCTTCATCTTGATGAATTTGAGATCTACTGAAGTGGTTAAGGCAGAGGAAAAAGAAGACCCAAAGTGCTTCAGGTTAAGGTGCAAATTATGCACAATTAACAAGGGTGTAAATGATTACAAGAAAAAGGTTACTTCATGGAAACATTTTTGCTGTTTAGTCTGTTTTGTTTTACGTTCTGTTCTCATTACTTCAGAAGAAGCAAAAGATAAAGTAGGAAGGGTTTCACTTCAAATCATTTTTGACAGAGAGTCCGAGTTTCACGTCTCCAGGTGAGCGTCTCTTTTGGGAAATATGTTGTGAAAGCCAAGCAAACTGAACGAAGAGGATCTGCCCCAGCCAGCTCTCAATCTCTCCTGTCCACAGCAGACAGGTCAGGAAAATGTTGTTTGTCTGAATTCCTAATAAACCCCCCCTTTATTAATGCCCATTTTCTCTGCACAGAGTTTGGGAATATTTCAAATAGGATTTTTCACCACTCAAACTTTTTTAAAAGAATTTTTTTCCACCAAGTCCTCCTAATAGTGCTCTGCTTTAAAGTGTAAGTACTCTCTAAAGAACTTTTTCTTACGTAATCCTGATTCTGAAGTGAGTGGCATTTAGGGACATAATAACAATTTTATATTCAGGTCCTAAGACTCTTTCTCAGCAGCAAATGATATCCTATAGGATTGTTTACAACTGGTCAGTGTTTCTCTGCCACAACCTCCATGGAACATGGAGAACACTGGGAATTCCTCTTTACTCTTGGTTTTGACTAAGTCTCTGTTCTGGGGGGAAATCTGCATCCAGATTTTTTATGCTGTCAGATATGGCTGAAAAAATTAAGATGTGTTAAGTTCTATGTATCTGAATTAATTTGCCTGATAGGCAGATTAAATCTTACTGTAAAAGCTTCTGCAGAGGAATAAGGAAATGATTCCAATGTTAAAGAAGTTACTTTTTCTTGAGGAATAAAACTTGATCAAGACTGAGATCCATGCATCAGAGATGTGAGGACAAATGGTTATGGTCGAAGACACTGGGCAAGGGTCAAATGACTACAAAATTAACTTTAAGACCTGGGGCAAAGGGCAAAACTTTGCAGATTCACTCAGGCCACAGAAATTCTGCATCAAAAAGAATTTGATTAAGAGTTTACCTGTAATTTTGTTGATAGTTTGTGGATAGTTTCATCCTTTGTAAGAACAGAAATGAAAATTACCCTGTATTTCAAGAATCACTCCCTCTAAACCTTGTATTGAGTTTAGTGGTTGAAAAAGGCAAATTGATAGTTGAACTCAGGTTGTGAAATCAAATCTGGGGCCTACATAAGGGATTACTGAAGTGAAGGTTCTTGAGATGGATGTGCTGAATGGAAGCATCAGTCAGCAACTGTTGAAGCTAAAGCAGTGAGCACCTTGATAGAAGTCATCTGGAAACATCCTTCAGAGTTCCATGGGGAGGAAAAGGAATAGAGAATCCACTCCTGAGTGCTTTGGTGTAAGAAGCAGGAACCTTATTCTAATGCAAACAATAACAACTGATGTTGTGTTTGAGGAAGGAGACTTGTTGGCAATTAAAATCCCCAAAGAATGCATCAAAATTCTGCAAGGATCAGCTGAGCTACAGACAAGGTGCCAGATCAGTAAAGGACATTAGGTCCTTGAAAATCTGGTGGTAAAAAAAATACTAGAAAGCAAGATGGGGAACATCATATTTAATTGGACTATTCAAACCATCAGTTTGGCTGTGACCTACTGTAATGGACTGATTAAAGGTGGAGTCTGCTGTGCCACTGAGTGTGGAGCTAAAACATCTTGATGCAACAGCTGAGCTCCTGCAGGAGCTGAGCTGTTTCAAAAGCTCCAGGAGATCCCCAGCAAGCAAAAAGTTGTTACAATCAAGAACATCGCGAGTACTTACTCTCCCAAATAAGGAGTGCCAGGCAGATCCCGCTTGGATACTGGGGAACCAGCCAATGGGCAGTCAGGGTCCATTCTGGTACCATCCCTTGGATACTGGTGAAGTGGCCAATGGGCATCCAGGCTCTACTGGAGAGGGTATTTAGGGCAGTGCCCAGGGGGTGCCCAGGGTGGTACCGGGGCCTGCTGAGAGGGCTGGTGTCACTGTGTCACTCTGCCTGCCTGTTCCCGCTTCAGAGGCCACAGCACCGCCCAGGGGGAAGCACTTCATGGTGGTGGTAACTCCTGTGCTGTGCTTTTAACAGTCACCCTTAGCTTTTCCCTGCTTTCCTATCCTCTTCCTTTCTCTCCGCTCTTTTGTGTTACAAAATAAAGCTGAATTATCGTTTTGGAATCCAGCCTCTGGCCTAGTTTGTGCCTTAATCTCACTTATGGGAGTGTTTTAGAACCTGGTTTCCCTCCGCATCTAAGCATATCAGAACACCTTCCCTAAGTGACTTCAGTGAATTACCCATCAATTCAGAACTGGATTGTCTTTGAATACTCTCTAAATGTGGTTGGTCGGCTGGTGGTTGTTGTTGCAGGATTCATAACAACAATTCTGCTAATTTTTTTCTGTAGTCCACATTTTGATTTAACCTCAAAATGATTATCCCTTCTGCATACTGTAATACTAAATATTCACATAATGAAAATACAGATAGCATATCATAAAATGAGGATGTGAACAACCAACCTATTTATTCAAGCTGGTTTGCATTAATTTATCCAGTATCAAAAACAACACAGTGTCCTATACCTGGCTAGTTTTAAATGTGTTTTCTTTCATTTCAGGTGACAGATTCCTAAGCTGTATTCCTGATTTTTTCCCCCACTGTCTGATAAAACGTCATTTATCATGAGAATGTTTATTAAATCATGGATTCCTCGGTGTCTGCAGATTCTCAGGTCGCCTTGCAGATCATTCCATGGATACCACAGGCTTCTGACGTCTCAGATTATTTCCCATTATGAAGCAATACACCAGTATAAAAAGGAACTGCCTAAATATTTCAACTTTGCAAGTGATGTCTTAGATGAGTGGTCACAACTGGAAAAGGTAGTATTTTTCTTTTGCTTTATAGACATTGTATTGTAGTTTGACCCCAGCCAGCAACCAAGAACCACAGAGCTACTGGATCACATGAACACACACAGGCACAGCCCCCAGGGGGATGGGGAGGAAAATCAGGAAGAAAGAGGTAAAACCCATGGGTTGAGGTAAGAACAGTTTAGTAATTGAAATAAAATAACATATAATAATAGTAATAATAATCAGCATCAGAGCAGTAGTAGTAGTGATGAAAAGAGACAACAGGCAGAGAGAAAGAAAGAAAACCCAAGAAAGTCAAGTGATGCACAACACAATTGTTCACCACCCCCAGACAGTGCCCATGCAGTGATTGGCACCTCCAGACCAACTTCCCCCCAGGTTATACTGAGCAGGACATTCCATGCTGTGCAATACCCCTCTGGGCAGTCTGGGTCAGCTGTTCTGGCCGTGCTCCCTCCCAGCTCCTTGTGCAACTCCTTGTCAGCAGAGCGTGGGAAATGGAAAAGTCCTTGACTTAGAGTAAGCACTGCTTAGCAACCACTAAAACATCAGTGTGTTACCAACATTATTCTCATCCCAAATCCAGAAAGCACAGCACTTTATCAGTGGTTAGGAAGAAAATTGACTCTACCCCAGCCGAAACCAGGACACATTGGAACAGATCTCAGATGATACAAATCAGTTTTCCTGATGGATACTGGATAGATCAGCTGCAGAGTGGAATGCACCGTTTTGTTTTGCTTGTCAGAAATATAGGTATCACTCTGAGACTAGTCACCAGGGAGGATGTGCCTAGTCTGGAGTTATTTTGTTTTGAAATGAAACCTTTTAAGCTTTGACTTCTTACTTGAATATCTTCTGTTGTGTTCTAGGATGGAAGAAAACCAGCAAATCCAGCTTTTTGGTGGGTAAATGAGGAGGGAGAGGAGGTGAAGTGGAGCTTTGAAGAGCTGGGATTTCTCTCTAGGAAGGCAGCCAATGTACTTTCTGAGGCATGTGGTTTGCAGAGAGGAGACAGAGTTATAGCAGTTCTGCCTCGTGTCCCAGAGTGGTGGCTCCTCAATGTAGCCTGTATGAGAACAGGTGAGTGACCTCACTGAGCTCTTGGATGCAGAAAGGACATAAACAGAAGATACAGTCAATATGCAAAATTAATGTGGAGAAAACATAAGCAGGAATATTCTGCTGTGACCTGAACAACTCAACTTTTGCATGGAAGGAGAATTGGCTGCACCCACACAGGAACCAAAGGGATAGGCTGTTCAGTTAAACAGCACCCTCAGCTGAAGCCAGTGAAGATTGAATGGCCAGCCTTGACCAGATACATTATCTGGTTGGACAGTGCTAATGCAGTTACTGTATTATTAAAGGGGTTAATTACTCAATATTTTTCTCTGCTGTTGCAGTTTTGCAAATGCTTAGGAAGGATTTGACCCATTGCATTTTGAAACTGCTAATCATCTATGATGGAACAATTCAGCATCAATAGGGACGAGATCAAGTGTTTTGGAGAAATGCTGAGTTTTCTCAATTGCTCATTGCTTTTTTCCAGGAATTATCTTTGTTCCAGGAACATCCCAACTGACAGCCAAAGACATCTCATACCGACTCCAGGCTTCAAAGGCCAAGTGCATCATTACCAGTGACACACTGGCACCTGCAGTGGAATCTGTTGTGCCTGACAGCCAGTTTTTGAAAAGTAAACTAATTGTAGGCAAAGGGAGCAGGGATGGGTGGCTGAACCTCAAAGAACTTGTTGCGTGAGTATCCAGTTGTTTGACCTTCATGCCTGAGTGGGGAAGGAGGCTGTACCAGTCAGGTGATATTGCTGAGTTTTGGGGTTCATTTCCATAACACAAATAAGTTACATTTTTGCATCCTTCTGTCAGCTCACTGCATTATTATTGCACTGTATTAAGTACAGATTTGTCCAACACAGGTTTGGGGACCTAAATTCAGGTCCTTCACCATCTCCTCACTCAGGAGCCTTGTGATTCAGAGTGCAATTGTGACAGGCAAAATGTGTTCTCTATCTCTTGCCTGTGGTATCTGATGCATCTGTTTATTTAGTGAGATCATACAGTTTGGGGCTATTTTCCTGTTTAACTCCTAAACCTTAGAAATACAGATTCTTTGGTGGAAAAATGCATATAGTGACTATAATATACTTTTTCTTCTGAAGGGTGGCATCTGCTGAACATAAATGTGTCAAGACAAGAAGTCAAGACCCAATGCTGATCTATTTTACAAGTGGAACTACAGGCTTTCCAAAAATGGTGGTGCAGTCCCACAGCAGTTATGGCATCGGACTTGTATCTGGTGGCAGGTATTACCTTGGAGTTGCTCCCAGTGTCCTCATTAAGTGACATGATCCCCATTACATTGAAAATGTGACTGTAAAACTCCAGTAAATGTAGGCCTTCAATGACTGTAGGATCTTGCCTCTTCCTCATCTTTTTCCTTTCACAGTGAAACCCTCCATATTAAAACCCTCTTGCAGACTCAGCTGAGGTCCTTGTGTGCAGTGTTCTGTCTCTCAGACTGCAGAGGAGAAATAAGGAGTGTCCTTTTTGACTCTTACAAACTTTCTACAGAGCCCTACCTCCTGACACCACTTCTTCCAATGGAAGCCTCCTGCCCTGTCCTTGAATTCTGCTGTGAACTGTGCCCAAGTCTCTCACACTCTATGTAGCTTTTTTTTCATCTCTTCTTTATCACCAGGCGTTGGATGAACTTGACTCCTTCAGATATAATGTGGAATACCTCTGATACTGGATGGGCAAAAGCAGCTTGGGGCAGTGTTTTTGCACCATGGATCTGTGGATCTTGTGTCTTTGTACACCACATGCCACAATTTAATCCTGCAGTTATTGCAGAGGTTAGTAATCCATTTCTCAAACCATCCAGAGTTGCCAGAATGCCTGTTCCTTCTCTCAGCCATTTCTCAAAACCACTAAGCTGGCCAACTCTCCTCAACTCTGACCTCTTGTGTGGGGATGGGACCCTGACTTTCCCAAGAATAAATCTGGAAAAGCTTTGGTCTAGTTCCCTATCAGCACTTAGGCTTGGGCCTGGGACATTGGAAAGCACAAAACAATCTTAATTGGAACTACTGCACTCAGTGATCTTTCATTTTCGTATATGACTTCTGTTGGACAGAAAGTTCTGTGTGTTCTACAGCAGTGGGACCCACCATTACATTTTCTTTCTATAAAATAACTTTCTCTTTTTCTAGACTCTCTCAAGATACCCCATCACTACCTTCTGCACTGCTCCCACTGCCTTCCGCATGCTGGTCCAACATGATCTGAGCAGGTACTGCAGGGGTAGGAGGGAGGCTGGGATATAATGCTGGGACAGCTCTGGCTACTTAGTTCCTCAAGTTCCTTATTTCTAATTTATTTTTTTTTTCAGTTAAAGGAAATCTAATTAGGAAGAGTGCTCTCAGGAAAGAGAGCTGTGTTCTGAAATATGAGAATAACTAGTCACACCATAGGTCACTCAGGCTTCAGGCTGGGTCTTTGAAAAGACAGTACAGAGGGAACAAGTGAAATCTTTTTAAGTTGTCACTTCCTCTGAACTTACAGTTCATAATTTAAACTTATGTCAAGTTTCAGGCAGCATTGGATCAGGGAATTACTGGAGTGTAGTGGAGTTATCCTCATATGCTTGAGAATGAAATGAGCTGTAAGAGGAGTTTCACGTGCTGAGAGTTATTTGGCAGCTGTTCCCACCAGTTTGTTACTCTGTAAAATACTCAGCTTGTGAGAAGTAGTTTGTAAGGAGTTTTCACATCTTCAGTAAGGTACTTACTCTTCTCACATAGGTCTTTCATCCTGGCAGAAGCCAACACAGGTTAAGCAGAAAGCTCAGGATGTGTGTTCCTATTCAGCCTTACCCTCAGCTTTGGGTGTACTTGGAAAGCCAAGGGAGGCTGTTTGGTTAAGACCGTTCACTGCTCTCTTCAAAAGTTAAAAAAATTATTTCATTTGCTATTCCTCTAAAGGTACAAGATGATGAGTCTGAAACACTGCATATCTGCAGGGGAACCACTCAATCCTGAAATGATGGCAAAGTGGAAATCCCAGACAGGGGTGGATATCCATGAAGGTTATGGCCAGACCGAAACAGTACGTTTCCATTAATTCTTGCAGTATGCCCTTTCAAAGGTAACTACACCAGAGTCACAATGTCCTTGATAAATCAGTGGAAAAGGTGAGAATCCATCGTATTTTTTTAAAGTCTTTTTATAATTATGATTATATAGTTTCAGAATCAGCTAGCTGCATATTTTAATGGTTCACATCCCTGTAAGCACCATGCCAGAGACACCTCAGATAAAATAAGTGGTAGGTGATTCTGTCATCATCTTTACATCAAAGGCAGAACTAAAAAGAATAATTTGCTCTGGCTATAAATTTGGCCTCTCCGAGGTTTTAATGAAAAATATTAAAGCAGCTCACATCCCAGAATTCTCTGGAAGTGAACACTAACAAAGCTATTAAGAGTCAGATGTCAGGCATTCTCTCATCCTACCCTTGAAATGGTCCTAAATTACTGAAATAAGATCTGTAATAATTTCGCATCTACTTTCTTGCAAAGTCAAGTGTTTGCAGATGAACCCACTGGCTCAGACTGAGCACAACCAACCTCATTCCACAGATCTGCCCAGAAATGCTCTCAACCCCTCTCTGATGTTCTCAAGAACCACAGTACTTTGGTCCTGATTCAGCCCTTGTCACAAAAAGTCACAAAGACATGTCCTGCCTAATGCAAACAATAATAAAATTTACAAGATGTTGCAAAACATTTTTTTAAATTAAAATCTATTATGCAGGTGACAATCTGTGCCAACATGAAAGGAATGAAAATTAAACCTGGCTCTTTGGGAAAAGCCCTTCCCCCTTTTGATGTGCAGGTACGTCAGTATGTTGCAGTTGGGGGTAGATGAGGAAGGAACGCTGTCTGTGTCCCTTCTCTGTCCTGCACTGTGCTGGAACAGAGATTCATTCCTCTGAGCTAACCAAAGGAATAATGATGTGTCCTTTCTGCAGATCATAGATGACCATGGGGCTGTTTTGCCTGCAGGAGAAGAGGGCAGCATTGCTGTCCGAATCCAGCCGACACGGCCCTTCTGTCTGTTCTCTGAGTACCTGGTGAGCCTGAGCTGCTGTGTCTGTGCCTGCTGAGAAACTCAGGGGAGACCCAGAGCAAAGTTCTGTTCACTTATGCCAGGAGCAGGACTTCATCCAGGATCTTCAGAAGGTCTCACTAGGTTACTTGAGGACTTTGAGCCTGATTGGTTGTGTGGTGGTGCTGAGGTGCAGTATATTCTTAAGAAAAGAGTAGAATCAGGCAAACCTATTGTCCACTGCGTTTGAAGTATCATATTGAATAAGCTTTGGAGGACCTTTCTTTGTGTTTAATCTGCTTCTGAACCCCCATAATATTTGGATAATTATTTGTCAGGATAATCCGGAGAAAACTGCTGCCTCTGTGCGTGGAAATTTTTATGTCACTGGGGACAGAGGGATTATGGATGAAGAGGGATATGTCTGGTTTGTTGGGAGAGATGACGATATCATTAATTCTGCTGGGTAAGTCAGTTGCTTTTAGATTTGATCATTTGCCTGTTAAAATGCAATTTGAAAAGACCAGTGGACTGGCCCATCTTGCTGCAGCTGACACATCTTCCCTCTCTCCCAGGTATCGTATTGGCCCCTTTGAAGTGGAAAGTGCTTTAATCGAACACCCAGCAGTGGCAGAGTCAGCTGTTGTCAGCAGTCCTGATCCAGATCGAGGGGAGGTAAAAAGGAAAAGAAAAAAGATGTGGAAAGAAATGCTCTTTAAACATCAAATTGCCTATATGTCCTAGGCTTCCTTGGAATTGAGTATATTGCAGATTTTTCAAGTGAAATGGGCTAAACCCAATTTTTTAAATCCATATCTTCACCAATCTTGGAATTTCAGAGTTATTTCTTTGTGGAGTTTGATGTGGGAAAAAAAAGTTCGGCTTTTCAGACTTACTGTTGCATCTTTTTCCATAAGATATGGAATTTATATACTCCTCTTTTTGTCACTAAGCACATGGTAGCCATGATATCCAGGGTTTTTAATTTTTATTTTATGTTTTTCAACCTTGCAACATTTCTTTGAGCAACTGGGGTGAGATCTTCAGCTTTAATAGGATATAAAATTAAGGGGGAAAAAGTGGAAAAAAATCCTCTGCTGCAGAACACAGCCTTCATAACACACCATTCTGTCACAAAGAGACAATGAAAGGGAAATTAAAGAAAAAGATCAATTTTTCTTATGAATATAGACACTTTTCGCAGGAAATGTATCTCTTTATTCCCACCTCTGAAAGTTAATGGAATCCCTTAATTTTTCTGACACAGGTAGTCAAAGCCTTCATTGTTTTAACTCCTGCTTTTGCATCACATGATCCAGAAAAATTAACTCAGGAGCTTCAACAGCATGTCAAGAAAGTGACTGCACCTTACAAGTATCCAAGGAAGGTAAGTACAGTCCCAAAAGACAGGTCTGCTAATTGTACCAGAAACTGAGCAATTTTTGTCCTGCCTTAGCTCCTTTTCAGCTGCATTCTGACAAACACTCCAACAACAGCTAAATAAAATCAAAGTAGATGACAGGATGTGTTGCAGCTGTAGTTTTGGGTTCACTGTGTGTGCTCAAAAGAACCCAAAGGGACTCATGTGACTGTACTTCCTTTCATGGAATACTGGAGTTTTCCCACCAGCACAAATGGGCAAGACATTCAGTCAGAATTCCATCATCCCAGCCCTCGCTGTGCAGCTTCCCATCTTTTTACCCTCACTCTTAGTAAAATGTATTACCCTCACTCTTAGTAAAATGTATTTTTCCTTCAGCTGGGAAATTAGCCTGAATGTATTTTTGCCTTTCAGGTGGAGTTTGTTCAGGATCTGCCAAAGACGGTTAGTGGGAAAATCCAGAGAAAAGTCCTCAGGAACAGAGAGTGGGGGAGAGAATGACAAGGGCAAGAGTGATCCGGAAAATGAGGAGAGAAAAGTTCCATCACTGGTACCAGCCATAACACATCAAATTTGGCATGTGGTCATGACCCAGAGAACTAGGAGAACATCTAGAAAAACAACCTATGGAAGAAAAAGGCGAAAACACTCATATGGCTTGAGGATGTGTTGGTGTTGGTATTGGAACCTCTTTTGCCATCGACCTAAAAATTTTCAGAAGACAGAAGTTGCAAATAATTAGGAGTGTGGAATGGGAGAGAGAAAGAACATACCCAGGAGCCTACAAAGGATTGTTTTTATTTAAAAAGTGTAACTACAATACTTTGATACATATAAATAAAAGGGAAAATAATAAAAATAGTCTTTGTCCTGCTTTGTTCAGTAGTGGGTACCAGCAGAGCATTGATACATTATCTTCAAAGAATACCACTGTAATATTTCCAAATTCTTTCTGAGTGGAAAGAGAAAGACATTCATGAATTTCTGTTCTACTTGAATGGTTAAAGTGGAGGTAAAAGAAGATCCAAAGTGCTTCAGGTTAAGGTGCAAATTATGCACAATTAACAAGGGTGTAAATGATTACAAGAAAAAGGTTACTTTGTGGAAAGAATTTTGCTGCTTAGTCTGTTTTGTTTTACGTTCTGTTCTCATTACTTCAGAAGAAGCAAAAGACAAAGTAGGAAGGGTTTCACTTCAAATCCTTTTTGACAGAGAGTCCGGGTTTCGTGTCTCCAGGTGAGCGTCTCTTTTGGGAAATATGTTGTGAAAGCCAAGCAAACTGAAGGAAGAGGATCTGCCCCAGCCAGCTCTCAATCTCTCCTGTCCACAGCAGACAGGTCAGGAAAATGTTGTTTGTCTGAATTCCTCATGTTAATGATCATTGAGCAGAAACAGATGGTACTAAACCAAGAACAATAATTCCTGATGCTTGTAGTTATTCAAAGGACTTTGCCATTACTGGGTCTTTTTTTTTACTTCATTTTCACCTCCAGGTTTGCAGGTGAGAAAGTGCTATGACCTTGAAGGGTCTCACAGCAAAACTTAGCAGACATTTTGGTAGATCACTGGAGAATCCTGAATTTAAAATGTCTTTCATCTTGTCAGTCTTGAATACCATTTCTGATCCTGAATACTGTTCCTGAATGTTCTGTCCCTCTTTCCTTGACAGGGTATTGTGTAGATCTTGTTATTATAATGCTCTGAAATCTGTAGATTATAGTTAAATCATAGAATTAGAGCAGACTAAGAAATTATAAATATCTTCCTGTGTTGTTAAAAGTAATAACCAAAATGATTAGGCTTGTTTGTTCAAGGATTCAAAGCGGATCCATTGTTTTTTAGCATTAATAGTAGAGGTCACAAACTAAAAGAAAGGTTCCATTTCATGAAAATTGTGATATTTTTACTGGTGGTTGTTTCCTTAAGTAAGAGAAAAACAATACTTATTATTGTATATCCCAAAATATGACATAAACCCCCCTTTATGTGGGGGGTTTATGTGCCCATTTTCTATGCACAGTTTGGGAATATTTCAAATAGGATTTTTCACCGCTCAAACTTTTTTAAAAGATTTTTTTTCCACCAAGTCCTGTTAATAGAGCTCTACTTTAAAGTGTAAGTACTCTCTAAAGAACTTTTTCTTATGTAATCCTGATTCTGAAGTGAGTGGCATTTAGGGACATAATAACACTTAATTTTATATCCAGGTCCTAAGACTCTTTCTCAGCAGCAAATGATATCCTATAGGATTGTTTACAGCTGGTCAGTGTTTCTCTGCCACAACCTCCATGGAACATGGAGAACACCGGGAATTCCTCTTTACCCTTGGTTTTGACTAAGTCTCTGTTCTGGGGGGAAATCTGTATCCAGATTTTTTATGCTGTCAGGTATGTCTGAAAAATGGTGATTGGCAGATTAAATCTTACTGTAAAAGCTTCTACAGAGGAATAAGGAAATAATTCCAATGTTAAAGAAGTTACTTTTTCTTGAGGAATAAAATTTGACCAAGACTGAAATCCATGCATCAGAGATGTGAGGACAAATGGTTATGGTTGAAGACATGGGACAAAGTGTACTTAAAAACCTGGGACAAAGGGGAAAACTTTGCAGATTCACTCAGGCCACAGAAATTCTGCATGAAAAAGAATTTGATTAAGAGTTTACCTGTAATTTTGTTGATAGTTTGTGGATAGTTTCATCCTTTGTAAGAACAGAAATGAAAATTGCCCTGTATTTCAGGAGTCACTTACCCTAAACCTTGTACTGTGTATAGTAACTGAGTAATTGAGTTTAGTGGTTGAAAAAGGCAAATTGATAGCTGGACTTAGGTTCTGAAATCATCAGAGGCCTCCAGGACTCCCCTGGCTCCTGATCTGACTGTGGGCTTTTCCAGACCCAAGCCAGTTTCTTTTCCCCCTGTTTGATAATCTTCATGTGCACTTATGAGAAGCCTCTAAATACCATTACAATTTTTAGAGTTGAGCACAGCTCTGGAATAATCCTCTGGTCTGTGGAAAAGAAATAATCATCATCAGCATTATAAGATTATATAAAGAGAAAGAAAAGAGTAGCAGTGTAAAGGAAGTAATTAGACTTGAGAGCTTTTAGGATTGTTATGGTGAATACAGATGGAAGAGGGAATTTACAAGAAGCATATGCAGAAATGTCTATATCAAATTTGGTGCCTGCATAAGGGATTACTGAAGTGAAGGCTCTTTGGATGGAAGTGGTCAGTGGATATATCAGTCAGCAACTGTTGAAGCTAAAGCAGTCAGTATCTAATGGAAGAAGTCTAGTAGAAAAGGAATAGAGAATTAGCTACTGAATGCTTTGTAGTAAGAAGCAGGAACCTTATTCTAATGCAAACAATAACATCTGATGTTGGTTTTGAGTATGGAGAGTTGTAGGCAATTAATTAAAAAATCAAAAATATGAGAAAGCAGGATAGGGAACTTCACATTTAATTGGAGTGTTAAAAACATCAGTCTGGCTGTTACTAGCCTAAGTGAATTCAATTAATAACTCATTAATTCATAACTGGATTTTCTTTGGATAATCTTAATATTATTTTTCTCTTTTTGTTGGTTTTTTTTTTGTTGCAGGATTCATAACAACAGTTCTGCTCATTTCCTTACAGCATCTACAGACCTCATTTTCTGCTATGAAGTTGTTTAAATTGCAGAGTCTAAAATTCTTGTGGACTTTGAAGCCTCCTAACAGGGTTCTCCATGGACACCCCAGACTGCTTGCTTCTGATGTGCATTCCCAGTATGAGTCCATCAGACGGGGCAAACAGGAAATACCAAAGTACTTTAACTATGCAAGTGATGTACTGGACAAATGGTCTGAGATTGAAAAGGTAGATGATCTTTTGTTGTGCCAATGAGATACTCTGATTTGAAATTCATTTGAAATAATTTGGGTCTGGAGACAATTAGGTTGGTAAACATTTCAGGTTCAGAAAAGGAGAATCTATTGGGAATACCTGAGCATGACGCATAGCACATCTCAATCCATTAAGGACAAGGGAAAAATAACAGCTTATAAGCCAGTTGTGAAATACTCAGATCTTCCATAATTTGCGGTTGTTTTTGCATTATAATTTCACGGTCTGTCAGAAGAAAATGTTTTGTGTTTGAATCCTTATGCTTTGTAGGCTGGAAAGAGACCACCAAACCCTGCGTTTTGGTGGATAAATGGAAAAGGAGAAGAAGTGAAGTGGAGCTTTGAGGAGCTGGGGTTCCTGTCTCGGAAAGTGGCCAATGTGCTGACTAAAGAATGTGGGCTGCAGAAGGGGGACAGACTTATCGTGATCCTACCACGAATCCCAGAGTGGTGGCTGGTGAATGTGGCTTGTATGCGAGCAGGTCAGTGAGCATATCTGAGACTGGCAAAATGGTTACTGCAATTAGGTTGAAAGGATCAAGAATGTATGTGGTTTATGAAGGAAAAGTAATGTAATAATCCAGTGAGTGGCCCAACTACCAATTTTGCAGGCAGTCCTGAAGGGTTTGCACTAGGTGCAATAGGACAGCTGGCCAGAATACAGGGAAGAGCCATGGAAGTCACCAGGCAGGTCCACATGTCATTGCTTACCGGAGAGCACAAGCATCTGCATTATTCAGTATAACTGTTTGTCTGGGGAACACCAGGACAAATCCATATCAGAGGTCAGTTTGGGAATAGTTTATAGTTTAGATTCCCAGAAGAGAATCAGATGTAAAAAAATATGCCAACCTAAACTAACTTTATCTCTCTTCCAGGAATTGTCTTAATTCCAGGGGTATCCCAGTTATCAGCCAAAGACATCCTCTATCGACTCCAGGCATCAAAGGCCACGTGCATAATTACCACTGACAAAGTGGCTCCTGCAGTGGATTCAGTGGCATCTGAGTGTCAGTTCCTGAAAACCAAGCTAATGGTGTCCAAGGACAGTAGGGAAGGGTGGCTGAACTTCACTGAGCTCTGCAAGTGAGTATGAGTTAACAGATTGCTAATCCACATTGAGATGTTTGCTAACAGTGGTCTCATTCTGGGATGCTTCTACCCTCTTCTTTTTAAGGGGAGGTCTGTCTTTGAGGAAGTATAACATCACATTATTTTAGTATAATTTTGTGAAACTCTGTGAAGCTTATTTGGAATACTTCATTACATTCTGAAGCCTGTGTAAAGGAACCATTGAAATCATTATTACGTTCTCTCTTTTAAAGAAACCAAGCTGCTGACCATTCCTGTGTCAAAACAAGGATTCAAGACCCAATGATTATCTTCTTTACCAGTGGAACCACAGGTTCTCCTAAGATGACTCAACATTCCCAGGGTAGTCTTGGTTTCAGACCCCTTTTAAGTGAAAGGTATGAAAGGCTTGAGCCTGATTTGAACATAAGGTAATTGAAGCTGCATAGTAGAACTGGTGAAAAATTACTGAGTAAGAAATACCAATGTACAGCTCTGGTCCTTCTCCCTTTGAAATCGGACTACAAACTCCAGCAAATTTCCAGGGGAGTAGGATCATCCCCAATGTTTCTATGTTTCAGTTAATATCTCTTACCCTCTTTCCAGAGTGGTTCAAAGGACAGCTGTCAGCTGGGAATATCACAGTGCAGAGAACCAAGAGATACCACACTGGGCTGCAAAAAGCTCTGTGATGTGTGTAGATGAGCAGAGTTTGTTGGTTGCACGGGTCACTCAGTCTCTCAGCAGCCTTAGAACTGAAATATCTGGTCTCCAACACAGAATCCTTGAATGCTGCAGTTTCCGCCCTATCTTCCTATCTACTGGAAAGCCACTGCATCGATATTCAGACTCCCCTCTCTGCCCCACTCTATCCTATATTGTGACTGCCATCATAAATGTAGGATATACATATGTGTTTTTGTATATGTATATTTGTGCAAACATATAGGTAGGTGTCCTTTTATCCTAGAGCTAACTCTTAAACTTATTTGAGTGCTCAGTGCACATGTATCTTGTCAGAAATCTTGGCCTTTGGGGTTTCTTTGGGTTTCTTTGTTTTCTTTGTTTGTGGTTTGGGTTTGGGCTTTTTAAGCAAATATTTTTCATTATCTTTTCATTCTTTTTTTTTCCTGCTCTATCAGGTACTGGTTAGATTTGACACCTTCTGGCATGATATGGAACACAGCAGACACAGGATGGATACTAACTTCAGTGGCATCTGTTTATGATCCCTGGGTTTTCGGGTCATGCGTCTTTATACATAACCTACCACAGACTGACTCAGCAGTCATCCTAAATGTAAGGGAAAAACTCATGAAAATGTGTTAACCTGCAGAAAGGGCACAAAAAATAATTCTTAACAGCTTCCATAGATTTCATGAAGGTTGTGTCCGTGGTTGTGTTTGAGATGCTCCATCTGTTGTGTAAAGCCCATATTTGCATTTTTCATGTATACAGAAGGGGCCAAACATATGATTCATTCATACATTTTGCTCAAAGCTGGTGAGCATGTCAATGAAAATCATCCAAAAGCAGCACTTACTGCTTGCCATTCAGTCATTCTACTGACTGTGGAAGTGATATCAGCTGGTATTAATAGAGACTGAAACTAAAGCATTTCTCTGCCTACACTGGACAAGAAGAAAGTGAAAACCTCCCTATGATGCAGACAGAGATGGGCTTATTTTGATCATGCCCCAAGCAGTGGAGTCTAGTTGTCATGTATCAGCATGGGATTTTGTCCAGTCAGATATACTGTTAATCTCTGCATATTGCACCAACTGCAGGAGGGTTCCTTACCCAACAGAGTGGTGCTTTTACAGAGGGGGCAAATGTAGTTCTCCTTTCTATGTCACCTGTTTACTGTACATTCACAAGGCAGATTTTTGTCTGAGCTTCACATGCCCATCTTGTTTAACTCACCAGACTCTCTGCAGCTTCCCAATTGACGTGCTGGTTGGTGCTCCAACATTGTTCCGCATGCTGGTGCAAAATGATCTCTCCAGGTATGCCAAGAAATTATTTACTAATGTTTAATTTACCCTGACTAAGCTTTAGTGATCTCCCATATCCAGCTGTTTGACCCAAAATAGGTCAATAATTTAGTTCAAAATATTCTCCATGAAAAGGCCGTCATACAAAATTTGAGTTTTAATGAGTTTTAGTGATCAAACATAGAGAAACTTGATGCTTTCCCTAAGAAATTTGAGACTTTGCTACTGAACTTGTGAGCAAACCCCTGAGGGTATGGAACAGTCTTTTAAATTCTTTCTCATAATTTTCAATTACTGCATTAATTGTCCATGCTTTGGAAAGGAATTCCTCCTAGAAAGTGTGTGTCAGCACAACTGTGAGGGTTGTGGCAGTTGCTCATCATCCCCTGCTCCAGTTCTCACTGCCTGTTCCTTCCTCCCCTCTTGCACTTTCTCCCTTGCCCTGTTGCAGAGGGTCAGCAATCAGGGCCCTGGTTCAGCAAATCAGTCTGTGGTTAGTTATAATCCAGGCTGACTTCAGCAAAAGTTTTACTTTATTTTTCATGTGTGCTTAACTCTGACTGCTACTACTCATATGTGTGGTGTTGAGCACAGACCAATGTCCTCGTTCTATCAGGAGCTGAAGGATCAGGGATGCTCTGATTTCCCCCCTTCATGGGACTAACTCTCCCAGTAAACGGGTCTCCAATGTTGTTTACAGTTGTGTGCTCCTTGTCTTGCCCAATAGATTAAGTACTGCCTCTTGTTTTGTTAACTCCCTGTGAAGCTACAAATTCATGAACCTGAAGTACTGCGTGAGTGGAGGGGAACCAGTCAACCCAGAAGTCATGGAGCAGTGGAAGAGCCAGACTGGGGTGGACATTCATGAAGTTTATGGCCAAACTGAAATGGTACATCTGTAGGGTCCATGTTCTGTTAAATCTTTGGAATTCCTTTTTGCTTTATGATATTTTAAGGTTTGTTATGAATGAATACAGTGTGTTTCTTCATTCATGTTTCTGTGAATGTTTCAGCAACCTCCTCCCCTGATAACCTCTGAAAGAAGGTCCTGTCATGGCTCCCCCCACAGAACCTGCCAGAAACGTGGGTTGTTAGGAGCAGATGTTCCCTAATATTTCCACAAATGTCCTTAAGCAAATTCCAAGTAACAGTGAGAGTCAAGAGGGCAGAGTTTGAACCTAAGGGAAGAAGACTGGTTAGCACAGGGCATGAATTCTTTCCAGATCATGGAACAGGATTCTTCCAGGGAGTTTCCTGATTTTTCTTATCCCTACCATACAGCACTGGCATATAGGATCCTATGAATCTTAATTCCTTACTTTGTAATTAGTCTAGAAAATATATGTGTAAACATAGCAGGTTTCTATTGCAAAACTTTGGTTTGATTTTTACAGGGAATAATCTGCTCTGTTTTTAAAGGAATGAAGATTAAACCTGGATCAATGGGGAAGGCAGCTCCCCTTTATGATGTTCAGGTTTGTTGACTGCTCTTCAGATTCTGTCATAAGGGCTTTTTGTTTATTTGTTTATTTGGGGTTGTGTTTAGAGTTTGTTTTCCCACTGAACTAATATACATGTTGTTTTTCGTTCTAGATCGTAGACAAAAATGCTAATATCCTGCCTCCAGGACAACAGGGAGAAATTGCTGTCAGAAGCAAACCTATAAGACCACTTGGTTTTTTCTCTGAATATGTAGTAAGGACTTTATTTTCTTCCTTACCACCACCAATCTCCTCCAAAATCTCTCCAGTTGCATAGTGGTTCAAAAGGCTGAATATTTCTCACCAGTCTACTATTTATTACCACAGTAATTTGTTTATTTGGATTGGTGGATGTTAGAAAAGGGAAGTGAAGAATTTGCTCAAGATTGAGTTTAATTTTTTTTAAAGAGTAACAATTATTTTAAACATATTTTATTGTATTTTATAGCAATATCATATAGCAAATATTTCACGAAGCCTAGCCATGATGATGATGATAACAGTATCAATACAATTCTTACACATCCTTGACTGAAAAATTAAGCTCCAGTGCATTTGACAGTATGTGCATTATAGCATGATAAATAGCTAATTCATGCTCAAAATCTAAACTACTGTTTGTAAACCACTTTAAGGATAACCCTAAGAAAACTGCAGAAACTGAACGTGGGGATTTTTATGTCACTGGAGACAGAGGGACTATGGATGAAGATGGGTATTTTCAGTTTATTGGAAGATATGATGACATCATCATTTCTTCAGGGTCAGTCTGCACACTTCTCTCTAAATCTGCCATTGTATTGTCTTACATGTCATGTTCCTAGTGAGCTTCTGACATAATAATCCTGTGATTAATGTATTGACCTCTTGATTTAGGAATACTTGCTTTTATTATTAGCTTTTCATAGACCTGCAGTATCATCTTGGTGATATCAGTGGCATCTCTGTATCCATTTCCCCTGCAACATCTCATCTGTTTCAACAAAGAATGAAGACTTCAACTGGCTGAGGAGGGATTTTTATCTAGTTCATTTTTTGACTAAAATTGAAGGGCATCTCTATTGGATTCAAAGAGCATTTGAAGCACTTTAACATAATAAAATGATAAAATTTGGTATTATATGATGGGATACCATAATGTGGCACCAGCTGCTACTGCAGATCCCAGCTATCAGTGGGATGGAGCTCCAGATTAGGAACCCCGAAGAAAGAGGAGAGATGGAGAGGAATCCACAGCCCCAGCAGTCCTCTACAACATGACCACTCTGAAATGCTCCTACTTTCTAACACAACCAGCTTCCCCATTTTGGCTGAAGTTTCTATAGTTGTTTGTTAATTTGTTCTGGTTTGGAGGGTTTTTTTCTTCAATAGTACAATTAAAAAAACATTTGGTACTTGTTTTCCACTTAAAAAAGCCAAATCCCATTTTATTTTTCCTTACTAGGTATCGCATTGGGCCATTTGAAGTAGAGAGTGCCCTGATAGAGCACCCAGCTGTGGTAGAAGCAGCTGTTGTCAGCAGCCCAGATCCCCTCAGAGGAGAGGTAATGACGCTGAGTGGTGGAGGGGGAAAGCAACGTGTTTGCCTAAACATATGATGGTATAAAGAAATTTCTACTGAATAATGTACAGCTCTAAGGCAGTCATGTCATCTTAGAATCAAGGAATCCTTTAGGTTGGAAAAGACCTCTAAGATCATTGAGTCCAACCCAACACTGCCATATACACCACTAAACCATGACCTTAAGCACCTCGTCTACTTGTATCATGCATAATCCTACTTGGGGTGACAAGCAAAATCCCTTCCCATTTACATGCCTTTGCTCTTCTGAGTTTCTTCTGATGCCAAGAAGGTCTCCTTTGTGGAGAATATTTACAGTGATGTTTACTTTCTCCTTGTTCCTAAGCATTTTTCTGTACGCTGAAATTGTCATTTATGACTGTCTTGGTGTAGCCAAACTTATACTGTAACTGCCCTGGCATTAGATTTGGGCTGCAGGGGTGGTGAAAGCACAGTCCTGTGCTAGGATAATAGGGCTTAGCATCCTCAGTGTGAACTTCAGAAAGAAACAAATTGTCCCTTAGCCTTGGGGAGAATTCTACAGACGCCTTTTGTTGCCCCTTCCTCTTGATGCTGAGAGGAAATGGCAAAGGCTTTTGCTTTGTAATGAGGGCAGGAAAGCTGTGCTTTCAACTTTCCCTTCTGCACATGCATGTGCAGAAGCTGGGCACAATCATTTCTTACAGTGTGCTGGTTTCCCTGTTCCTCCCTTTTGAATGTCATGACTCGGAGCAGCACTGCTCCCTGGTGATCTGTATATCAGCTCTTAAAAATGGACCACATCACACCACTTTTGTTAATCTTATCTTACAGGTTGTGAAAGCATTTGTGATTCTGTCACCAGCCTTTTCATCCAGTGACCTGAAGAGCTTAGCCCAGGACTTGCAGGACCATGTGAAGAAAACCACTGCTCCATATAAATACCCTCGAAAGGTAAATGATTCTGAGGAGAAACTTTAAACCAGGACACCCTTCCATAAGTCTCTGGAGAATTACTATTTACAGTTTCATGATTCAGCTGAAAGAGACAGCAGTAAAGATTCTTCTAGACCACTGGCTGCAGAAGATCTTTCCTAAATAATACTAGTTCACATTGATTTTCATGCATTTGAGTAAAGTGTTTGTTTAAATATCTCAAAAATTTCTAGGCTTCGTACATCCTTAGTTAGAGCTGCATGTTCTAGGTCAGACCCACAATCATAATTCTCCATTTTGTATTTAACCTTCAACCAAGCACTCACTGGTGCCTTTAGGAGAGCACATGACTGAATCTGAATAAACTTTTATCTACTGCTCCTCACAGTTAATAAAAAAGAGGCAAAGGAGTGGTTTCACAAGTGGCACAATGTGCTGCCTTGATTTGGCTTGGACATGATCCTTTAGGCAGGCAGTTCTTACTGACAGAAGCCCTCTCAGTTTTCCACATATGCTGAGAGCTGGTCTTGGAAAACCAACACGGTAGAACATGCTACATTGTTTTCTCTCTTTATTTTTTTTAGGTGGAATTTGTCCAAGAGCTGCCAAAGACAATCACTGGGAAGATCAAGAGGAATGAATTAAGAGACAAAGAGTGGGGACGGATGTAGCATTGTTAGGAATTTAACAAAACTTCTTTCATTCCATTAGCACTATATAAATTTCACTAATATAACTGCCCTCATTCTGCTCGCTTTTTGTTAAATACCTGAGCACCAAAAACTACAGATAACACCAAGATGTGATATTTATGCTTGCTTGCAAAGTTTCTAATGTCAGTACTTAAGTGGATTGTGTTATTCTGGCTGAAAAATAAATTTTTCAATAGACTATTTCAATAGCCTTTCCCTTTGAGACCTTCTCTCCATCCCTCTTACAGCCCAGCTTCTATTTGATGTTATTCTCAAGAGACAATAGAAAAGGTGATACCTGCATCAGAAAAGGTATTCTGTATCAAATATATTTTGATGCATTATTTCCTAAGAGTTTAGTCATCACGTGGGAAGGGACTGAGGTGGAAAGCTCCAGCCTGCAAAGTGACTCTAGTGGAAGGGATACCTGGTAAGATCATGTTGCAACCTCATGAGATAGGAAATGTTGACAGACTCTGGGCATTTAAAAAAAAAGAGGAGTTCCATTTGCTGCAACTTCTGCTGCTGAAACTTCTTGTCAGAGTGTGCCTCAGGCTGGAGAGGGAGATGTCATTACTCATTTTTACTAAGAAAGAATCTGTATTACCAAGAGATGCAACTTCTCCTTAGACCAATCCATTTTGTACCATGGATGGTTTTGACAAAGTATTTGTTCTTTTGGGGGAAAAATCTGCATCCTGATATTTTTACTGGACTGTTGAGCACCATCAGAGTGTGCAAGAAATGTAACACTGACAATCTGACCTCATGCTGACTCCATAAGTAAACACAGCTGAATGTCATAGGCCTATCCTGGTAGGATCTGATGTTGTCTTCTTCCATTGAAACTACAGATGAACCTGTATTAGATACCACTGGGATTATGTACAGGGAAATGAAATGTTCCTTCACCTAATCAAGTTGTGTCTCTGAACATAAATTTATCCTAATTATTTTAATCAAAAGAATCAGATTTTACCAATTCAATACAGTTATAAAATACTGAATTTTGAGTGACATTCTGAACAATTAGTTGAACAGAGAAAGATAATGCTTGGATGTTACAATAAGAGAGGGTTTGAATACAACAGCACGTTTGAAAGCCTCAGCTGGCAACGATCAGTATCCTGTCGGGTTCCTCAGCAGAGTTGTCACAGTGTGCACTGGGCACAGATTACCAGGCTGAAAGGGTACAGCAGGTTTGGGGGAATTTCAGCACGAGTTTCACATCTCATTGCTGCTGGCAGTGGGCTCTGCAGAGGTGAAACAGTACTACAGCTTTTCCAAGTGAAGCAGGAATCAGACACCACTTGAAGAGGTATGTGAATACCAGGGCATTCACATTCGGAGATAAACATGAATAGTTCATCAGGAATAGCACAATAAGCTCCCCTTGGCTAAGCAATGATGCACCAGCTCCCACCAAAGGTCTTCAGAAAACACTTCACTGTCTTTAGCTTCCCTCACTTCCTGCACAGGGTTCCAATAACCGTGAGGTACGGTTTTAAATTTCCCTTCCCTTTTCCTGTATTACATGTTTGTTCTGAGGGATTAAATTTTTTCCTCCTTGATTCAATCAGGACAGAGGAAAAACATGTTGGATATTTTAAATGTAATCCCATTTTTTGAGCAGAATAAAAAGAAATAGGATTAGATTTTTAAGCACAATCATAAAAACATGTTGAAAAATGTAACCTGTTCACAATATCAGAATCTGTTTCTTTTTAAGCGCATTCAGATTTCAAATGTGAGTAGTTTTTGGAAAAGTAATCCACTTTGAAGTAATCAGATTTTTCATGTAATCCATTTATTCTTTGTAAGTAATACATTTTAAACATAATCTAATTATGACCCCGGGAAATAACTGATTTTAAAGCAATTTTAAAAATATAATCCTGGGACAGATTCTTGGGGTTTGGTGTTGGTCTGTGTTGGGCTTTAAACAGATCTGGCTAGATTGTCCCCTGGTCTCGTGGTGCAAATGGCTCATTTCAGCAGGGAAGGGCTGGCTCGGGAGGTTTCCTCTCTGCTGCAGTCACAGACTGCTCAGGCTGCATGTTGGTCTGTCAGACTTGCCAACGTGTTACTGCAGCTTTGTAATGACGCAAAACCTGAACCTGACCAGGAAGAAAAGGAAGAAACAAACAGATGAATCAAAACATTTGTGTTTGCTATGTGTGCAGGAGTCCCTCTCTGCCTCACTGCCCAGGGTTTAAGCAACCAAATAAAGCCTCTCAGTTGGTCCCTTTGAAGTCCAGGTTGGGCTCAAATTCAGTGGTGTGTGCTTGTCCTGCACTACTGATTTCAGGAATTACTGAGTCAACAACTGATATTCTCTGTTTCTTTAAAACATAACTCATTCTTTGTGCTGGGCACTGGGACTGATGTGCTGCCTGCCCGCTTAATTCTCAAAAGACCCCATAGCTTTTATATTTGCAGGCTTGCCACAGAAACATAGCTTGGAATGAAACTGTGTCAAACTGCTAAGTATTGTTATTTCTCTTCACAGATGAGTTGGGGCTTGTTCAACAACTGCCAAAGAGGATCTCTGGGAACATTCAAAGGAAGAAACTAAGAAACACAGAGTGGGGAAGAGCTTAGCTTTGCTGCTGAGCTCCTGACCAGAACATGCTCACCCTGGACTTCTGTGTCTTCTAGCATCCTGTTCCCTGTCAGTCTTAAGAGGTGCTGGACAACCTTCTGAGTAAGGGTAGAAGATACCAATTTTTGTTCTGATGCTTTGGGATATTTCTAAAGCAATATATTCTCTATAATTTTAAATGTACATGGGAGGGTTTTGAAAATAATGATAGAAGAGGGAAAATCAGACTGGCCTTTATTTTTGTAACTGCAGTGCCATTACTCAAAGCCACCCTTAAACTCTGAAATGGATATTGCTTTGCTTTCCAGCTACAAAGCACGTTATTGTCTGAGGTCAAAAACAGAGAGAAAACAAATGCACAAAATGCTGTGTCTGTGTAGATTACATTAATCTAAATGGATCTGAGCTTGCACTACTGAAACCAGAAAATAGTTGAGAATTTATTTCTTTAGGAGCAGAATTAAACCTCAAATGAAAAATAAACCCCACTCTTGGGAGTACTTGCATGCTGAGAGTGTTACATTTTTTTTAAAGGAAATTATAAAATTTGAGTATGTGACTAATATTATTTTGTGAGAATGTTTTTTAACTGTTGTTGATGATCAGACTTCTATCTCTGTGTTGTGTAGTTTCAGGATTAAATATAATCACGGATTTCCTGGACTGAGTAGTCAGTTCAGACTGTGAGATATTTCCATAACGTGGGTATGTGTGCAGCAGAGGTTTAGATCATCCCTGTTAGGGCACATCTCACATTTCTTGTTACCTCTCTGTAGCACTTGCACTTCACACAGTGCTGCTACAGCACTTGATTCAGAAGATAAAAGTAGTAGTTGAACTCTCTGACCAAGGCTGTGTTTACTAGGAGCACAAAAACACCAGTGAACCAAAATAAGGGCACAGGGTCATTTATCTTCAGTTTTCCTGGTTCTGCTGTGTACTACCCATAAACACACCTGCTGTTGTACCAGAGCCTGGGAAAACAGCAAATGTGCTCTGTGGTAAAGCTGTTGATGACCTTTCAGGACAACAATTAACTGGCTAACAAACACAAGTCCCAGGAGAGGCTGTGCCAGGAGGGTTCTGCAGGTGGATCTCGCCTCTTTCACCCCCTTAAGCTCTGATATGGATATTGCTTTGCTTTCCAGCTACAAAGCACGTTATTGTCTGAGGTCAAAAACAGAGAGAAAACAAACGCACAAAATGCTGTGTCTGTGTAGATTACATTAATCTAAATGTGTCTAAGCTTGCACTACTGAAACCAGAGAATAGTTGAGAATTTATTTCTTTAGGAGCAGAATTAGACCTCGAACAAAAAATAAACCCCACTGTAGGGGGTATTTGCATGCTGAAAGTATTACATTTTTTCAAGGGAATTGTAAAATTTGAAGCTACCTGAAAGAAGGTGACATGCCAGAGAGACACAGAAGACAGGGAAAGAGAGGTTGTACAACAGATGCCAGGTTGGACAGCTTAGTTCTGAGTAATTTCAGAGCTTACATTCCATTTGCAAAAGTGATTTGAAAACTTTCAGATACTAACACACTGTAATTCAGCAGCTTTCCTGAAACATTGGCCATACATTGATGCCTGCAGAGATTCCACACATGGGTTCTAACAGCCTGGTTCTGCCTCTGCATCGTCCATTACTTCCACCACTGCTATCTGTGTTTGCTGTTTCTAGCAGCATCTCTAACTGTTTCCTAACTCTGATCCTCAATTATACCCTTTATTACCTCTGTATAGAATCACAGAATCATTTTGGTTGGAAAAGACCTTGCAAGTCACACAATCCAGCTGTAATCCTAACACCGCCAAATCCACCACTAAACCATGGATTTTGTGTCTCATCCCTTTGTCACCCAGTTTCATAGCAATGACTTCGTAGTTTGAGTTCTTATTGTCCTCCACAGAGCTGATGGCCCACGTCTGAAGTGCACATACTTGCTCCATAGAAGTGTCCATCAGACATTATAGGTGATATTTATTGGCACCAGGCTTATGAAAATCTTCAAATCTTCATATCATACCAATTCTCATACTATGTTTAAGTCTGGAATCTGAAAATAAAGCCCCACTGTTACCATTTCCAAAGTCACTGATGCCACAGAATAGAGTTATATATTAATTTATGGTGGATTATCCATTCTCCAAAGGCAGTGAACCAGAAATGCAGTCACTCATACTCAGTGCTCTTTCCATCTGCTCTAAACTTTCTCAGCAATTGTGCCTTTCTTTTGGAAGCTAACTGCAGAAAAGAAATCTGTGCTCTTGGGGGAAGTAAAGCCCACTATGGAATGTGATGTGTGATACTAATGAGGAGCTACAATTGCTCACAGAACTGGAGGGAGCCAGGAGGAGGGAATACTTGCCAATTAAGTACTAGGCAAGGTACATGAGGAGGAGTTGTAAGAAGTCTCACCTGATCACAAATAACCTCTCCAGGTAAGCACAACTTATTTAAACACACTGATAAATAAGTTTTTCCTTAATAGTTGTTAAAATACTTAGTCTTCTGAAAAATTGAAGACGCCATCAGCTAATGTAAAAAATAACAACAACCAACCAAACTATAATGCTGTGTTTTATTCCTTTTTCTTCACAAGATTCTCGCTTTTATGAAGAAGGGTGAAGTACCAGAGAGCAATTATACTTTGCTGTTTTTTATCAAGAACACTGAAGTAGCTTCTTTCTGCAAAGAAAGGGGTTTCTTCAAAACCCCTGTATACCTGCTTTTGTGCCATGAAGACTTTACTTGAATTTCAAGCGTTGCGGTCCCCACGGAGCATCCAGACACTTCGGAGGTTATTCCACCAGTATCACAAGACTTTTGCACCTTTGAATTTCTCAGATTATGAAGCTATCGGTCGCTGTGAAAAGCAAGTACCTGAGTACTTCAATTTTGCAAGTGATGTGCTGGACAAGTGGTCTCAAATAGAAAAGGTAGCACTTCTGACCCTGTAGATTCAGTATTTTTAGTGAAACTGTGCTCCAGTCCCCAAAGCCAAGTCTAAAACCATCACTGGCTTCAGTGGGACCAGAATTTCCTCCTTGATTTCTGTTCTAACATGATCTTACATTGCAGAGAAAGGAGAGGCAATTTGCTTTTGCATCAGAGGGGACCTGGTGGTTTGTCTCTGTGACTCTAATTCAGCAGTGCGGGGTTCATGAAAGCCTCTAAGTAATTTATGAGAATTGCAAATCAAGTAGATATACACACCTTGGAAAAGGGCTCTTTTAACCAAAATGTGCTTAATATCCCTGCCCTAGAATACATAGTACTATCAGATTCCACTGATTGGAGCATCCCTAAACTTTTGTAAGGAACTACAGGAGACTCAGAAGTAACCAGAATGTTATTTGCCCCTATTGTGTGTAGGAACGAAAGGGACCATCAAACCCAGCTCTGTGGTGGATAAATGGAAAAGGAGATGAAATTAAATGGAGCTTTGGAGAGCTGGGCTTCCTGTCCCAAAAAGTGGCCAATGTGCTCTCTGGACCCTGCAGTCTGCAAAGGGGAGACAGGGTTTTAGTGATTCTACCCCGAATCCCAGAGTGGTGGCTGCTGAACGTGGCTTGTATCCGAACAGGTGAATTGTATCATTCCTAATGGTCTGTAGATTGATTGTTACCTTCTGTGTCAAAAGTTGATTAACAACTCATTTAATAATTGGATTCCTTATTTGACTTCCTCACTTGTACATTTGACAATCAAAGGGGTGACTGAGGAAGTCTTTTGTGACTGATGGAATTACCTTCATCATTTTTCTTTCACCTTCCGCAGCAGTTGTTAAGTCAATTTGGTTGTGTTAAATCAGTTTAGCTTCAACAGGCTTCAGTTAAAGCTGATAGTGTTTATTGCCCCAAAGTTAATACTTTCTACTTTCATTGTGCCTGTAGTAAAGGACCTCACAGAAACAGAAGCTATTTTGTACTCATATCTGTATTCAAGTTCAGGTGTGTGGAACCTGTTTTAACACTTTCTCATTTCTGGATTGAATAGTGCTGGTATTCAACAAATCAGGAGAAGCTGTAAAGTGACAAGGACTAAAAGGGGAAAATACTTAGTGAATTTCCAATTTTGTTGCACTTTCAGGTGTTATCATCATCCCAGGGACAACACAACTGACAGCACAAGACATTTGCTATCGACTGCTGGCTTCGAAGGCCAAGTGCATTATTACAACTGATGCTCTTGCTCCTGCAGTGGACTCAGTTGCATCTAAGTGCCAGTTTCTGAAAACAAAGCTAATTGTATCTGAAAGCAGCAGGGCTGAGTGGCTGAACTTTAGTGATTTGCTCAAGTAAGTGCCTTCTACCTTAACTCTGTTATAGTTACCTCTACTGCAAAATTTTTCATGTCGTTTAAACACTCCTGTGCACTTGTATCTTATTAATGAACTAGAAAGCTTTGAGAAGGTAGAAAAGAAGGCAATTTAGTCTCTTTTCTATGTAGAAAAGGAATATTTGAGAGTAGCCAAACTTCTAATTAAAAAAATAAGTAGTCTTATGATGTCTAAGTTTGTTACATAAGACTATGAAACAATACAGAAAAGTGGACAGGAATGCCTCTTTTATTGATAGCTGGGGCCTATTTACCACCTAAAAGACAATGAGAAATACTCTATACAAAGTATTCCCATACATATTCCTAAAACTTGATGATAATGAGGCTAATGTGAATAGCTTTTCACTATGAATGGCTAAAAAGGGCACTGTAAAATGAACCTAATGTCTGTTAGGAATCCACCTGCTTCACTGCTTAGCAGTTGGATTCAGTGATCCCTGTGAGTTCCTTCCAACTCAGAGTATTCTGAGATTCTGCGGCTGCTGAAAAGCAGCTACTGAAATGGCACCCAACAGGCAGCTCTTCGCTGCAGTGTGAGGATTGTGAAAGGGGTGGAGGGGCAGAGTGAGGCAGGGAAGCAAACACCCTGCTGCAATCTCCTCGAGGCCCCTCAGTGTGATTTTACCAGCTGATACTTTGTTAAAGCACCTGTATAGCTAAAACTGTTCTTTCAAGGTAGGATCCAAGCTCTCCAGTCTCTTTAAGAGCTTTATAAGATGTACCATATGTTCTCACAACCACAGGTGTCTGAATAAGCATCATCTGTGCAGACCACTGTACAATCCCACTGTATTTCCACCTGCTCCTTCAGTCAATTGCCTACTTCAGTGTCACCAAAGTGGAAGGCAGAGGAAGCAGTAACACTGCATTCTCAAACCTCCCAGAGCTACCAAAACATTGTCAGTTTGATGAATCTTCTTTCATGCTGGGCTAATATTGCATGGCTCAGCTCCATGGCAGAGGGTAAAGCAGATTTGATAAAACCTCCGTCTGGTCTGGAGCTGTGTCAGTCCTGCAGAGGCTGTCGCTGGCGGTCAGGCAGGTGGGCTGGCAGGGTTCCCCACAGGCTGCCTTCAAAGTGCTGGCTGGCTCCAGGGCTGCTCAGCTGTCAGGCTCCCAGTCTTCCCAGAGTTCTGTCCTGCCATCCTGCCTGGCTCGTGGTCTCCACAGACCGCTGTCAGTCTGTCTGCCTGGCTGATTGCCCTGACTTCCAGCTCCCCATGTCCTCAGGTGCCTTTGCTGACTGCTGAGCTGGCCAGAGGCTGTGGAGCTCTGGAGTGGGAGCTCCTGGGCAGCATCTCTGCCTGCCAGCCAGCACCAGGACACAGCTGGCCCGGGGAGGCAGACTTCTCACACATAACCTTGCAGGAATGGGCAATGTTTGCATGTCAAGCAAAACCTTTTCAAATATCAGTCTGGCAGAGAAAACAAAAGAGTTTTGCTTTCTCATCCTAGTAAGAGATGAGCAATATATCCCTGTCATGTGCCAGACAATGAAGAGTTTGAGCTTCCCCACACTTCTCAAACATGGCAAAGATAATTAACTACTGGGTCCACCTACCAACGTAAATGGTGGGTCCTCCCTCAGCTAAACCCGTTAAGACTGGAGATACGCTTTACTGGGGGGACTTGAGTCAAACACAAGACACTGGGCATTTTGGTCGTTGTTAAGGAAGCCAAATAGAAGAGATTCAGTTGGCGTTTTTACTCAGGACAAGGTGGACATGGAATATGGTTAGGGAGCAAAATCAGAACTAGCAGTGCAAGAGCAAGGGGATCTAATTTCTTATACCTTATAGCTCACTATACAGTCCTGCATATGTTGGGCACAAGGGATCCAAGCAAAGGATGCTGAATAACACCATCCACTGTTTCACATAACCTTTCCTTTTTTATTTAAGGGCTGCCCCTGCTGTCCATAACTGCGTGAAGACTAAAAGTCGGGATCCAATGGTAATTTATTTTACCAGTGGCACCACAGGCTCTCCCAAAATGGTTGAACATTCCTATGGAAGCTTTGGTCTGGGTTTTTTCCTCTGTGGAAGGTAAAGTATTAATCTAATTATGCCTTTACAACACTGAAATGTGAAGCAAACAGAAGAACTTTTGTATGTGGTAAAATTATGATAGATTATGAGGCTCCCACAATCTTGTATGTGCCATTTCTTTTGGTCTCCTCAGCTGAATTGTATGCATAAGACAAGGATCTCGTTCAATACAGTATATGGCTCCGTTTTAGAAACTACTTGCCTGTTTATCCAGATTAAATAATGAGTTGGGATACCATTTGATTTTCTTTATCTTTGCTGTCAGTATAAATGTTAGGCAAAAGGCATTTATTTGAGCTCTTGAGTTTCAGATCAAATTTACCATGCCTTTCTAAAGAAAAAATAAATCCACCAAACAACAACAAACCCTCACATTTTTAATTTCCACTTGCGGACTTCCTTATATTGGCCACCTTTGTCTTCAACAGGTACTGGATGAATCTGACTCCCTCAGACATCATGTGGAACATATCAGACCCTGCTTGGGTAAAGGGAGCTACCGGAAGCATTTTTGGTCCATGGTCCCAGGGCACATGTGTTTTTGTACATGCCATGCCACAGTTTGATCCAAGAGGAATCTTAAATGTAAGAACACCATGCTCACAATGAACAGTTACTCATATTTCATGTTGTTTTCCAGGCAGGCCACAAAACTAAGCCTCTTAGGTTTATGGGATTAGCTGTTTTAAGATGGTATAACCATAGGGTGATTGAATAGGAATATAATACAGGAAGGATTTTTGCAGCATGATTCTTTTGGGCACAGGATATTATCAGCAGCTTCCAATCAGTAGGAGTTATTGGTGTTACCTAGACCTCTCCCCTACTGTATTTCACTACTGAAATGATAAATGAGCTGAATTACATGTAAATTAATATTTTAATTACACAGCTGTGACCCTGAAGAAAGACAAGTCAGTACTGGAAAACGCCGTAGCTGTGAGAATGGCTTGTTCTTAAAGGAAATTATTTTCAAGCTTCTCAAGCCAATCTGAGTTTTAATCTAGCACAAAGATAAGAGTACACCTTCAGGGCCAAGGTTTCACACCAAGGGATAGTGCTCATGCTTCAAGTCAGCATTAGGACAAATTAGGTACACCAGTGATTCCACAGTCAGTGTATCACCTCTTCAGCTGGTGTTTGGGCACTGTAACATCCTTCCTCAACACTGACAGTGACAGCAATTATTTTGCTTTTCATGTAAGTGAGATTTTAATCATGTCTTACAATTTGTGCCCTAGTACAGAGTAGAATAGCCAGCAGCAGTTTTCCCCCCTAAACAATATTGTTTAACTCTCTGTTCCTTTTTTCTTTAATTTGGCAGACCTTGTGCAGATACCCAGTGACCACTCTGTGCAGTGCCCCAACTGTCTACCGATGCTGGTACAGCACGACCTCAGCAGGTACCACGTGTCTGTTCAAACTTTTGCCTGGCTCTTGAACAGTTGATTTTGATGGCCCTCATAGCCACTTAAACTCTCAGAGTGGTGAAGATTCTGTGTTATAGGCAGGGGCTGTGAGAAGGCAGAGTCTTTGCCTTAGCACAGCAGAGAGAAGTGAGGAAATCCACCCCTCGGGCACTTCCAACTGCCCCGAGGTGTTACCAACAGCAAATACAGAACTCAGCCCTTGCAAGTACTTGTGTGGCTGCACTGCCATCAGTCCTGTGCATCTTTGCAGCTCACCTTTGGCAGCCCCCTTCCAGGCCCACTCCAACAGGCACTCTAGGCTCTCTCTCAACCCTAACCTCACCTCTTAAAATGAGAGTTTGGTGTGTCCAGAAGTCATGGGGTTGGCCATACAGACGTCAGGGAGAGCAGAATTTGTCCCTTTCTGTCCTCTGCTTCTCAGCAATGTCCTCTGTCTGTGAAGGTATGCATTCAAGACGCTGAGGCACTGTCTGACTGGAGGGGAACCACTGAACCCAGAAGTGATGGCACAGTGGAAACGCCAAACAGGACTGACGATCTATGAAGGCTACGGCCAAACCGAAATTGTATGTTCAGATGTTTTGTAAAGGGTTACAACTTGGCTGTCACTCAGGGGACTCTGATATCTCATTCCTCTTGGTAAATAGGGAACTTGGCCATACATATATTTGACTAAAAGACTTAAAATCTGTGGCATTGCTACAAGGTTTATTGTTTTGCTTGGAATAACGGCTTGGTCACGATACTGCTTCTAAAGGCTACGTACGCTGTAAAATATCTTGAGCTATCTGTCCAAGACTCTTGGTGAAGTTCACAAATGTTCTGGCTTGCACAGATGGAAGATTTAGATCTTGTGCTCACTCAACAGTAGCACATGAATAGGAACAGGGATGTGACTGCTCAGGGATGACAGTGAATTACCTCGGCTGGTTGTTTGTCTTTTCCAACAGGGAATCATATGTGTAAATATGAAAGGAATGAAAATTAAGCCAGGTTCCTTGGGGAAGGCAGCTCCCCCCTACAATGTTCAGGTATGGGTTCCCTTTTCTGTTTGCTGTTGATTTCACAGAAGTAAAACACAAGAGTGCAACTTGCTGCCCAAGTTTCTGTACCATACAGTGGTGATTCAGGGCAGGCTGACTTTTTTTGGTTGAGCTGTTGGTTGCTGGTAAGTTTTAGAACATGGCTCTCTCAAAATGGGAAGTTCTAATCACCCATTTGCCTTTACTATTGCAGATTATAGATGGGAATGGCAGTGTTCTGCCTCCTGGGGAAGAAGGAGACATTGCTATCAAAGTGGATGCGAAGCGGCCATTTACTTTTTTCACTCAATATGTGGTAAGTCAAAAGCAAATTTTCAGAAGCCCCCTTAGGTCTGCAGCGTGGTATGTACTTACACCAACAGGAGTAGCTGCAACACCAAAGAGCTGTTGCTCTTTTTGACTTGACAAAGTTCTTATGAAACTTCCATTCTCTCCCCCATTCTTTGCAGACCTTCTGTTTGATCTTTAGTTCTCTGTCTGCCCTTGTGATAAGCTTTCCCCTCTGAAAGAAGGAAGCACAAGCTCTTACATTCTTGAGAGAGAAAACAAGCAGTGAAAGACACTATGAGTAGTGTCCAAAAAGGCAAAACTCATCTCTAAGCTTAAGGTTTCTCAATATTTAGAACATGTTATTGTTGCTTGTTCAACAGGGCGATCCAGTGAAAACAGCTTCCACAATCCGTGGGAACTTCTATATCACCGGAGACAGAGGGAGCATGGATGAGGATGGATACATATGGTTTATGGGTAGATCTGATGATGTCATCATCTCCTCTGGGTTTGTAGATTTCAGTTAAAATGCCAAGAAGTGTCTGGAAATAACCCTATACCTTGTCATGTATTAAACATCTACTGTGTCTCCCCCAGGTATCGTATCGGGCCATTTGAAGTGGAGAGTGCCCTGATAGAGCACCCAGCTGTGGCTGAGGCAGCTGTTGTAAGCAGCCCAGATCCCATCAGAGGGGAGGTAATTAGTGCTCACTCGTCTATTCAAAGAGGGCCCCCTAATTCTCAATTAATTGCTTCATTTTTTAGGTTGCTCTAGTTGAATTAATGCTGTATTTTTAATTTATTTTCCCTTTTTAGGTGGTAAAAGCTTTCGTGGTCTTGTCTCCTTCTTTTAAGTCACAGGATCCAAACAAACTGGCCTGTGAATTGCAAGAGCATGTCAAGAAAGTCACTGCTCCATATAAATACCCCAGAAAGGCAAGTAAGCACAAACAAATAATAAAAACAAAAATTAAAAAAAAAAAATCCCAAACACCAATTTTAACCATGGGAAGTTTCGAAACAGAAATATTAGACTCAGTTAAAACACAATAACAAATGACAAAAAAAAAGCCAAATATGTGCTGTGCAGGAATATGTCAAGTATTATTTTAAAGATTATTTTGAAAAATAACACAGTTTAAAACTAAATTACTTTCCCAAAATCTTGTTTAAATTTAAGTAGGATGGAGATCTATGCTTTTTTAAAAAAAAATAATCATAAATGCTCATTTTACTTTTTTCCTCTTTTGAATCAGATTGAATTTGTCCAGCAGCTGCCAAAGACAATCTCTGGGAAAATCAGGCGGAATGAACTGAGGAACAAGGAGTGGAGACAGATTTAGTGTTGATAAATGGTTTAAAACAGCCTACCCCTATCAGTGTCATTCATAATGGAGCTCTTCTGTTACAACTGTAAACACCAATACAGGATTATATTTCACCTGTTAGGCAGTGATTGTGCAATAATGCACAAAGTTTAAACACTCCAACTGTCTGGTTTTTAAATGCTTGTGTTCTTGCCTAACAAAAACCAAGCATCCTTAGCAAGGCATGTGCAAACACATCTTCCAGCCATCTAACATAATTCAGAATTACAGTACAAGTGATTGTCAGGTGAAAGTGCAGTGTGTTCATTCTTTGAGACTGGGTATTTTAACTCACAAGAGGCTTATTAATGAGGAAATCATGACAGTATGGAATGAAGTTCCCAGAAATGGCCACAGATCTTGCATGCATCCAAATTAAGCAGCCTGTTTGTATGAACCTTGAAAGACTCGAGATTTAGGAATTAATGTGTTAACAATGGATGTCCACTAAGTGCAAATTATGAAAAATCAGAAGTAAACTGTAAGATGTGTAGGCACACGAGTTAGTGAGAGAGAGAAGGAAAGTAAACAAAAAATACCCCACTAACTACCCCTGAGTCTTTGTCCTTAGAAGATGAATAGGCTGTCATGAATCGATCACCAACATCAGCCACCAATAAACATTCACAGCTGGCCTTCCTATCTGGTCTCAAATGGTTCTTTCCTTTGTGTGACCTACACATTGCTGGTTTTAATCCACACATAAAAAGCTTTAAAATATAAAAAAAACACCAATGGAGGTAAGAAAGCAGAGTTTTAATAAATGGGTGGTAAGGAAGACAGGACTAGGGAAAAAAAGTCATCTTCATTTTCCAAATTCTAAAACAATTTTGAGAGAACAGGAAAATATAAATTATGAGAGACTTGAACACATCATTTTCATTAAACCAAGACAAGTAACAAGTAGCGTTCTTCAAGATGAGTCTTCTCCCATTAGCAATGCACAGGCTTTTATGCTAGAAATTAAATACTAAAACAAGACAGTTGTACAGGAAGCATATTCAAAACCCTATTGGAAAGCAAGTTATAGCTGCACTGGTTTTGGTTGGTTTTTAAAAGTCACTGGGATATTCAAACAGCTGTTGTAACAGACAACAGAAAGACTCACTAACATTACTTTCAATCTGAAACAAAATTATTACTGTAAAGCCAAAAATGTACCAAAAAATAAAATTTAATTCCCCTTATGTAGCATAGTAAAATGGAGAGCTTCTTTCAGAAGAAGTTTCCAAGCAGTATTTAAATTCAAATTTTTAGATGTAAGAAAAGAATAAAAACAAAAAAAACTTTATAAAATCCCTCAAGGATTAATTCTTTGGAAAGAGCAGCAAAAGGCTATTTGCAGCAGATTAGTCAAAAGGATTCTGTTCAGTGACTATAGCATTTTCTATAAACCAGTAACTGCTGCATACACAGCTAATGTAAACACATGTGTAGTTTTTGATAAAACCATCTGCAATGCCTGCACTGTACTTCTACTGTTCTAGAACAGTTCAATCTCTTACTCTAAATCGTCTCATAATATTCAAGTATTTTGATCACAGCAGTTCTTTCCATTCATTTCAAGACAGCATATCCTTGTAGAGCTGTAAATATATATATATATATGTATAAAACCCTCCATCATACAGGAAATTATCAGGTTTACCTAATTCTGTTGTTCACACAGAAAAATGTTACTGAGTTCTGCAGTTACACAGTTGTCAGATCACTTCCTTCAAAACCCTCTGCAATCAACTGTCTTTTCCAGATCTCTCACCATAGAGCTGGTTCTGTGCTGCCTTTTGGTTACTGTAGCCATCATATATAACAAAGGAGACTCCATACATGTCAGGATGGCTACAGCTACATATACATGCACACACTCCTGTTTTTTGTGCCAGGTAAAGGAAATGCAGAACAAAGCTGTAGGACAGCCAGCTTCACCAGAAAGGTGATGTCCTCTTGAGCACCCTTACGTTTGCTGTAGTATCTGTTCCACCTGCAGTGAGTTTTAAAATTCTTACACATGTGGATTTTAAAAAAGAGGATCTCAAAACAAAACCCACTCTCCTCATTAAAACACCCTTTCAGAACTCTAGGGCAACTTTTTTTATACGTTTGGATTATGTTTACTTTTCCCTTCTGTCGCATTTTTTACACTGTAAGTGCATCATTCCCCTTGGGCTCAGCTTCTATTTCACCTTGATTCTTGTTCTCTTGTTTTACTTCTTTTGAGCTCTTCTCCTCCTCAGTTTCTGGTTTTACTACCTTTGAGTTCTGTTCTTCCGTCACACTTGATGGGTTTTGTTGTGTGTCTTCTTTGTTGCTCTTCACCACCTCCTGTAAATTGTATTTTCTGAACAGAACATAGTCTCTCACCACACTCAAGCAACAGACGGTTTTTATTATTTCTACCACAACTGTGTATTGTGGATTATTAAGATCAACTTTGTTTTCTGGATTGAGGCTGCCCACAATTCCTGCAAAAGAAGATGCAGTTTAAAAGATGCTGGGAAAAGTGTTTCAGAGCATAAGTACACCTTATTGAAAGGATAAAAGTTAAGAGCGAGAAGGCAAGATCCTCCTCAGTTTTAGCTAATTACTCATTTTTGTAGTTGCTTAAAATAGCAGAACAGAGCAGGACTCTCAGAATACACCACCAGTAAGACTGGAGTAGCTGAAAAACGATCCCACTACAGTTACCAAGAAACAAAATGCTCAAGTAAGGTGAAGCTATTTTATAAGTCAAAAATTCAATGGAAACAGTAACACATTATTTCAATATAGCAGCCAGAGAAAAAGCCTGAGAACAATTATTTCAAAGCACATTTAACCAACACTGTAAATTATAATCAATGTTCTCTCTTTTGCTTGTTGTCTCTTAAGACATCAACAGCAACAAGAAATACTGATGTCAAGCTTTTTTTAAGTCTTAGAGAAGCTTTTATAATTCAACATACAGGCTTTCAGCAACAAACATGTGTGCCCATTAAGATCACTTTTAACTGTCTGACCTATGCTGTGCATGCAACTGTGGGTTGTGTATATACTTGTTCTGTTTTGTGTGAAATCCATACATACCTGCCAATTCCTTAATTACTTCTTCCCTACTCATATGACTGTTATTACGAGCTTTGTAAACAATCTGAAAAGTGCCCTTATTAGGGGCTTTAAACCAGGGCTCAAAAAACGTTTCCGTGTACTTTTTCATATCCTCCATGAAAGCCTTGCAAGTTCCAGAAATGGGCAGCATGCGCAGAATGACTCTTGTTTTCTTCTTTTTAGTGGTATGCATATCCTTTAATATATGGTGCACCAGGTTCTCAGGTTCTACAAGGAAAAGAGTTAGGTATGAGAAACAAATAGAAGGCATTATCTCCCTCCTTCCCCCTCTAAATAATAAGCTGGGGAAATGCACACTTGGCTTCATTGCTGTCAGCCTCAAATCCTTTTTATGTAAAGAGCTGATTTACTATAACAAAACTGGATAATGAAAGCTTATTTTGTGAAAGCACAATTCCTCTACCCTTAGCTTCTCCATTAATGACAGAACTCAGTGGCACAGCCAAAGGGAAGGGGAAACACTATTTTTTTTATATACACGTGTTTCTTGGAAGCCAGGCTCTGTGGCCTATCACTAAGGGTGTTCAGAGCAGTTTGCATTACTCAGCATCAGCCGATGTCCCACCTATGCCCTGGGTTCTGATGAAGACCACGTTGTTGGCACCGCTCTCCACCGACTGGAACCGCCGCAGCTTCTGCTCCGTCGAGGCACGGATCTGGCCAACCTCCTTCTTCAGGGCCGCCTCAACGTCGTCCTCATCCTCCTCCCTGTCGCTTCCAGACAGCCTCTCCTCGTGATCTGAAAACTTCACACAGTCTGTCAGTGAGTACCGAGCCACAGCGCCCGCAGATCACCAGGGGCCGGGGGGTGCCGGGCACGGGCCGTCCCCGCAGCCAGCACAGGGGGTCGCGGACAGAAACCGGCCCTGGGGGGGTGTGGTGAGCACAGCAGGGCTGCTTCACACACAGAAAGGGAGAGGACAAGAGGCCTTGGGGCGCCGCTCCCCGCCGGGTCCGCGCTGCCCCCGCCAGCCCCGGGCGCCCGGCCGGCCCCGCCGCACGCACCTGCTCGGGCCCGTAGAGCAGGTCCCCGTACTCTCCGAGCAGGCTGTAGGCCTCCCCCACGCACTTGCGCTCGTTCATGTTGCAGGTGATGAGGATGCCGCGCATGCCGGCCTCCAGCTGCCGCCCGCCGCCGCCGCGGGGCCGCTTGGCCCGGCCCGCCGCCGCGAAGTGCCCCTTGGGCCGCCGCTTGCGCGCCCCCGGCTCCGCCGCGGCCATCGGGCAGCTCCGCCGGCACCGCCGCGATGGCGCCGGAGCCGCCCCCGCCCCGCGGCCCCCGCACGGCCCGCACAGCGCCGCGCCTGGAGCGGCGGCCGCGGCACCGCCCGGGCCTGGGGGGCGGCGGCGATGGGGTTTGGGTGCCGGGCCCGGGGTGACCAGCGCTCCGGGGCGAGCTCAGCCGCGGCCAAACGCCGTCCCTTATAGCCCTTGACGCTTTCGCTTCCCCCGAACTCTAGCCTGTGTTCATGATTCCGGAATTGAGGGGAGGGCAGGGAACGTGTTGCCTAAAATCGGCACTTAAACTTCTAAGACTCAGTCTTTGAGTTTTAGAATCCAGGCATTCCTTATTGCGACGCCAGGTGCCCTGCGAATCATTTCGCCAAAGTGCACACTGAGGTATCACTGCGACAGCTTATATGTCAATATTACGATTATTTATTTTTCATTCCCCTCATTCTCATTACATAGTCGTGATATTTCCCAACGCTTATTATCATATATGCATGCCCTTATAAGGTCTCTGAGGGTCTTCATCGAGGGTCTTAGTGCTCTTCTCTGTCTGAAACCCCCCCCAACTTCTAAGAGACTGCTTTGTAAACTTCTTCAAGACGATGCACATGGTTAAAAAGTAACTAGGTGTTGCCTTGCTGGCTGCCTCAGTTCTCCTCCTCATTGTTTCTTTAAATCATTTGGCTTGGCTATGTGTAGTTTCTATGTTGTAAATACTATGAATTCTTGTTACATCTCTAAACCCCGACATCAGACGGACAGTTGCTGAAGGGGAGCGAGCAGCCCTCAGTCCTGCACTGCAACGCCACATCCAACACCGACCCCTGCGCCCCTGGCTGGCGGAGTCCTGGAAGTGTCACAGTGTAGAGGGACCAGCTAAAAACAGAAGCTTTTTGAACAGGTAAATGGAAGCCTGAGACTTTCCCTTGGAAGTTGTATCTGATAATCATTTTAATCACTTTTTGTTGGCACCCTGAATAGACTTCACTGCTGTATCTGCAAAGCATACATTTCTACATTGGTAAAGCAGAACATACTGTTTCTGTCTGTCCACAGCCTTCATGAATATCCAGCCCAGTCTGCACTTTCTGTTCTTCCACTAATCACCGTGGGTTGATTTGTTTCCCAGCAGTCAGTGCTGCAGCTTTTGAAGGTAGAGCTTAGTGGAAAAGAGAACACAAATAACTGGCAGCCAGCTCCCTGCTGTGCCTCATCCACTACTGGGCTCCTGCACTGTAGGGTTCTCTCTACATAGGACGAATTTTGTTCTTGAGTCCTGTTCGTTCCAGTTGAACTGATTATCAGATACAACTTCCAAGGGAAAAGTCAACTGCAATAAGCAACACTAGAAAAATGTTTCTGTAAGTCACAGACCACTTATAACAGCTGAACCCAAAATCCAAGGACTGTTTCTCATTCCTATGGGAAGACTGTTAGCGGGAAGATCAGAAGAAATGAACTGTGCTGGAAAGAGTGGAGAAAAAAATTAAGATACTTGGTGTTTTGTAGGATTTTTTATAAAGTAAGGTATTGCAGATTTACACAGTAACATCAAGTAAAAGACATGGCACTATATCATTCCTAGTTTAGGTTTGAATACACCCTTACTTGATTCCCACCATTTTGCTGTCCCAGATGCTACACCAACAGCTAACAGGGCAAAAGCAGGCACTGGTACAAATGAAATGGGAAACTCAGGGAGGCAGGAGCACAACAGGTGATGGGAGTTAAAGTTATTTAATGAAGTGTCACCAACATCTTATCTTTATTGTTAATTAAAGGATAAAAAAAAACCAGTAGGAGTTTAAGAGGATACTATTGCTTCAAGAATCACTTTCAAGAAGTGCGACAACTTCTAAATAGATTTTTAAAAGTTAGTTATAGTCATCCCAAGTATATTTACAAAAAAGTGCAAATAAAATCTGTGTCATTAAAATTGTCTTTAAAGACTGGGCTAGTAAAGAATTTAAAATACATAATAAAGCAGAAATTTAAGATCTGTAGCAACAGCTGCTCATACTTTAATTTTAGCACTTACAGTTTTACCTGTTCTCTCACACGTCATTAATGAGTTACTTTAGGATCTACTGATATTTTTGTGTGCTTCAGCAATTTCCATTTCTATCTATGTTAACCAAGAACTGTTTTGTCCCATTCCGAGAACATGTATCTGATAGCATTTGACTGTCCTGATTACATCAAGCATGAAACTTAGCGAGTTTAAGATTCAGACAAAAAATTTTATCCATTTTCATGTTCTCATAGAGGGTCTAAGACATAAATAGCTTTTGTTGGAAGAATTTCCTAAATTACTAGAAACAGTTCTAAGACAGGTCAAAGCATCCGCATTCAGGGTGAGACCATTAGATTTCTCTTTGAGAAGTGCATATTCCCACTTGAAGTATCCACAACCTTTTCTATCACTGTTTTGCTTGCCAACAGGACAACAGAAAAATGCTTTGCCATGATTTGGGCCAGCATTTGACACACAGAGTTTTTTGGCTCTTCGACCGCAGTTGCACAGAGGAGGAGTTGATTTTCCACTTCTCACAGCTCTTACACGTGGATTCAAGTTGACTGTGGAGTTGAGAATGGCAGGAGACACTCTGGGCAAATTTGAACTTCTCAAAGGTAAGGAATGATCAAAAGATGAAGTCTTCTCTTGATATATAGCAAAAGACTGTTTTTTTGCTGGTGGGAATGTTTTTGGACTAGTTGGCTTTCTTTTAGGAACCTCTGAAGAAGTAGAGTAATTTCCAGTTAGTGCTGAAATGGTATTTCCCTTTGCAAATGGTAACTTAAAAGCTGAAAAATTTGAAGTCTGCCTTTGCACTGTTCCTACATTATAGATTGTAGTATCAGGACTTTTGTAAATGATAGGTTTCAGAGGTTCCATGGATACTGCCCTTTTCTCCAAACTCTGATTATCTGAACTTGCCACAGCCAATTCTTTTGAAATTGTTTTTTCTTCAAACACTGTTAAACTATCTGCACTCAAGTCATCCTTGAGCTGAACAGAGTCTGACTTTTGTTCATATTGAGATTCTGGTATTATAGCAACATCTTCCCAGTCTGTCAGCAGAGACAAGCAGTCAGCACTGGTACTGATCTCCTCACTGGAGACAGTAACTGAGGGGATGGTAGTGGAGACGAGCACCAGTCCTGGTCCCTGTACTGGGGGGCTGTATCTGGCTGTACCCAGAAGCTGCCCATTGCTCAATCCCTGCTGGATGCCTGTTGGTGCAGGACTGGGAGATGGCTGTGCCAGCTCAAGAGGAACAGGAAATCTCTCAGTAGATGTTGCTGAAGGGCTTTGGCATTGAGCATGGAATTCAGTCCTTGAGCTGCTGCTGGGTACAGCATGGACATCTGCTGAGGTACAATTGGTCTGTTGTTCCTTGGTCTGTACATTAGAAGTTATGTTGTTTCCAGCAAAAGAGCGTTTGTTCTCAGCCAGAGAGTTTGTTTCTGATGTTCTATCTCTAGATGTTTCAGGCCTGCTCTTACTTCCCAGTGGAGTCTTGTCAGTGAAGTTTCCAGCCAGTGTTCTGGCAATTAAATTACCCTGCAGACGTGCCTAGGGAGTCCGTAAAAAAAAAGGAAATTTTGGAGAGTGAATACCCAGAAGTTTTGGGAATCAATGCACAAAATTAATAAGCGTATCAGCCTACGGATGTTCTGTTCAAATCAAAGTCAGGATGCTGGGTTTATTATTTGAATAGCTCATCTTTCATCTGTATTCCAAGCTACCAAGCAAGTAGACGAAGTAGTTACTAACCTTATCCAAAGATTTAGTAACCTTCAGCACACATCCATCACAAATCAGCCTCCAAGCAAGACGAGCAGTATTCCGAGAATCGTCCAACCCTTCAAAAGTATGATTATATTAATGACTTCTTTTAAAACTGCTACTGGGGACAGTTCTTATTAGAGGAAAAATGTGATCTAGGTAAGCCTTACATAAATGACAAGGAGTCACAGAACTCTGACACAGTTATCTAATTCAAAAAAGGAAAGTGGAAGTAGAAAATTCCAAAGAATTCCCTGTGCTGAAACATCTGAAGGACCAATCCACAGACTTGAATATCTATTCACAATTTTAAAAATCCTCTCCCTGTTTTATTAATCAAGTTCAAAAAAATAAATTCATATTGTGCTGGAATTTTCTCACATTAACATGCTGTTCAGAGGTCAAGTTTTCTTATCCTCCCTCCACCTCTTTTCTTTTGCATCCTAGCAATTCAGAAATTGATCTTGTGAACATGCACTCAGTAGCACTAAGAGAGATGTCAGAAAAAAAAGTATGAGTCTAGAAATAACTAACTCTGATCTTTGAAGCATTTTGCCTTTCTTGTTTTGCTGTTCCTTTGGACAGAACATTGTTGTGCAAATTCATTGCATAACCTGGAAACAATTGTTACTATTCAGAGTAATGACTAGCTACTGACTCGCTGCTTTAGTTTAGCTAACTAAACTAAATAGGAAATATTTAGCTTTATAAAATAGATATTAATATGCATTATATACCTATATTAAAATGAGGATCATCATATCACTTACCAGAATGTTCCCGTCCTACAAAAGCTATCCCCAAATCCTGCAAAGCTCCATTTAGCCCTTTAGGCTTCCTATTATAGAAGGCCTAAGGAAAGAAATGCAGGTGCTCAACATGAAGCATTTCGAAACTTCTTCCTAGTCAAATGAAAACCATTTCAGAAATATCACCTTATGAATAATAAGTCTCACAAGTCAATTGTGCAAGTTGGGTGTTTGCATTGAGGATAAGACCGTGACTTACCCTGTAACAAATCAGAATGGAAAGAACCATGAATCCCCTCTCTCAGTCTTAAGCAAATCCATTCTGTCTGCACTCTATGGCTTACATTGATGAAGGCCTTAACAGACCAGCATTGAAGAATATAACTATAAATAATACCTTGACATATTTAAATATACAATCAAAGGCACAGGCATTAATATATTTGACATAGGTATGGGATTTTTTTTAAATGAGAAAAAGTGAGTTTTGCTACTTACTCCAAGTATCTGATTTGATCACTAGGAAGGGGCAATATTCACATTGTTTATTTTTAGAGACCTAGTTCTGTTGCACAGGTAGACTTGTGGGTCACCCTCTGAAAGTTTCCTTGATTACACAGGGAAAGGTACACTTAGGTGCTGTTAGCCCCCAGGTTAGAACTCTGTTCTGGTATAGACTATGTAATAAAATATACATTCATTTTTTCAGTGTTATCCATACTATTCAGAATGTACTCTCTGGTCTTGACCTGTAAGTACCTCTATGACAATAACTTTCAACACAGCAATGCAAGGCAGCCATAAGGCACTCAAAACAAGGGATGTCAGGAAACAGGCAGAGCAAAAGGTTTAAAGAAAGGAAGAGCAGCTCAAAATTTTCTTGGGATTATCGATCATTTATCAAACAACAATCTTTTCCTACCATTAAGATTTCTATTAAAATTCACACAGTTCTAGGCCATGCAGTTGGTTATTGAGTGATAACAACATGAAAAGAAAACAGGTTACAGGTTACTCTGGTCACTGGGACATACAGCACTGGCTTGCAAGCTCAGGTATAGTTACCCTTTGGGGTGATAATGTGGATATAAATGTTTCAGTCTATAGATATTCTCACCCTGTATGTTGCTTTGAGATCAATCCAGGAATTCAAAATGTCAGGTTTTCGCAGCTGCTTCCTTTTACACTCGTACTGCAGACACACACCCAGGTCCCAGTCTGTGCAGGAAAACCACAGTCAATGCACCACTACAGCACTGGCCTAAAATTCACATACTGTGGCCTATGTGGCCCTTTATGTGGCCTAAAATCTACATAAAGAGACATAACATCAATAGGAGAGGAAGCACAGGCTGTGAAGTCTTTGTCCACAGAAAACACTGGGGTTGCTGCAGTGGGACATCAGGAGCAGCGAATCCCTGCTGTTAGTAAATGACTTCAGACAAGTAAAGATCTCAATCACTAAATTGTTTAGACAGATTAAGAACGGTGACACAGTTCACTATGTAAAGCAGAAAAATGTAACAATGTCAGACCCTGGAGACAGAGGTGCTGCAAACACATCAGGATTCCATATTTTCAGCCTTATCTCAAAATTGCACATTTTTAATACCTAATACCAGGATTTTGGCAGAACAGAAGTGAAGACACAGTCTCACTAGTGCCACCAAATGTTATTTCTCTGCAGAAAAAGCAAATGAAAATATTATTTACCTGTCCAAGTAACAAAGGTACAAGCTTTTGCTTCTGAAGAGAAATTACTCTGAGTATCCGTACTGAATATAATTTTCTTCTCCTTTTGTATCTTTTGAATCCATTTCATAAACAGTGATAAGCAAATGTTGAGAGGGACCCCTTTGTCAACTTGATCCTTTATGAAACAGAACAACATGTGTGTCTTAGAATGCAATGAAATTCATTTGAGGTTTATTTCTTCTTAGCCCTTTAAAGGCCTCTTTAAATAAAATTGTAAACAGCAATTATACAAGTGTAAAACAATGCTAAATCACTATTTATACCTGTGTTATGCCAGTTAGTTCTGTACAGAATTCAGAGAGAACAGGATGCTCCTGAGGCTGGACATACACGTGGAACTCAGATTCAATCTCTCCCGTTGAGGTGTTTAACAGGACTGCTGGAAATTCGACTGCAACAAACACAGAAGGAGAAGAAAAAAAAGAGAAACAACCCAACACACAAAGAAGCCAGAAAGGTTAAAGCTGTCCAGAGAAATTATTCCATTTATATATGGGTGCCTTCCAACTCAGCTGAATCTATGATATAATATATAAATATGATTTATATATATATTTTAGATAGATAGATATAATTTAGATATTATATTACTCCATTAAACTGGGGCTGAACCGTCAGGATTCAGAAGGAACATAATGTAATGAAGACAGAACGTTCGAAGGCAGACCGCGGCCCCTGGGCCCCCCGCCCGCTCCCGGAGCACTCACTGATCTCGGGCCAGCGCTGCTGCCTCTCCCCCCAGCACGTGGCCTCGAAGTCCAGCACGATGAGGAAGGCGAAGCGCTGCCCCGCGCCCGCCCGCGCCCCGCTCCGCGCCCGGGCGCTGCTCCGCGCCAGCCCCAGCCGCCTGCGGACACCGATCGCGGTCAAGGACAGCCCGCAACCCCTCCGGCCCCCGCCGCGGCCCCTTCCACCCGCCGTGTCCCCAGAGCCGCAGCCCCTTCCACCCGCCGTGCCCCCAGAGCCGCGGCCCCACCTGGCCAGGCGCTTGGTGGCCATGGCCGCCCTCAGCGCCCCGCCGCCATTTCAAACGTGCCGCGGGCCCGCCCCCATCGCGCGCTCGGCGCTCGGCTGCTCCGGCCGGGAGCGCGGGGCCCGTGCCCGGCGCGGCTCCGGCGGGCTCCGAGTGCCCCCCTCGGGCCGGGAGCAGCGGACCCGTGAGGGGCAGCAGGACCCCGCGCTCCGGCCCAGGCCATGGCGAAGGGGCTCTGCCTCAACGGGCGCAAGCGGCCCGCGGGGGCCGAGGGAGAGCGGGCGGCGCGGAAGAGGCGGAAGGCGGATGGCGGCGGCCCCGGCCCGGGCCCCGAGGTGAGAGCAGCGGGAGGAGCGCGGTGCGGGCCGCATGTCCCTTACGGCCCCTTCCCGAGGTGCTGCTGTGGCACACGGTGGGGCGCCGGGAGCAGCGAGTTCATGTTTCGCCAACAGTGCACCGGGAGGGTCGCCTACAGGCTGTGCCTGCGGGTAACACCATGGAATGCCCTGAGTTGGAAGGGATCCACAAGGATCATCGAGTCCAACTCCTGGCCCTGCACAGGACACCCCAACAATCCCACCACGTGCCTGAGAGCTTTGTCCAAATGCTTCCTGACCTATGTCAGGTTTGATGCTGTGACTGCTGCCCTGGGGAGGCTGTTAATGGCTTGGATTCTGCTCCAAGGAATGTGGAAACGAACTCATTTGGAGTGTTCAGCGTTACATTTAAGGAATTTTGTTTAAAAAGTACATACGTCCTCCCGTATAATCTGCTAAACAAAGCAGATGTTGGAAGGAGCGTTGTGTCTGAAGGGCGCAGAGCAGCCTCAGGGAACACCTCATCCAGGGTGCCCTGACTCAGTGCGGGACAGGAGTCGCTGTGTCCCACCTGTGAGATCAGCCCTGTTTGTACCCAACTGGAGACTGAAATTCCTGTGGTTGGCAGTACCCTCTACCTGCTGAATCAAAACTTCTGCTCTTTGTCTGGTTTTTTTTTTGTCTGTTTGTTTTTTTGCAAAGCTCTAATTAGGCCATGTTGAAAACAACAGTGTCATTACTTACTTTTCTAACTTAGCATGAGAGATGAGGCACCAGCCCATGCTGTTCTTGCCAGATGATTCTTAACCTCGGGAACCTCAAAGGTTGTCACCTCTCTTTAACTTCCTTACCCAATGACAAATGTCTTTAAGAGCACAGTCCCACATGAGCAGGCTCTGGCCAAATTACTGAGCAAAGACTTGTTAGTGTGCAGGGGAAAGCACTTCTGGTGGTTGTTTATCCTTTAGGATCTGATATTCTGTAGTGTTCTGAGGCCTTTTCCCCTCTGTATGGGGTGACGTCTTTTCATCACATATGAAAGGAGCATCTTTAAAATTTTTACAGGAGGAATTCTTTGGAACAGGCCATCTGGTCAGTGGAGGTCTCCAAAACCCTGCATTTCCTCGCTGACTAGCCTTTAGAAGAATTTGTGCATTCAGGCTTAAAGAACTGCTGTGTTGAACAGTGTGGCACAGTCCCCACCTCATCCACTCGGTGTTTGCTTTCTGCAGTTTTTTTGGATTTTACTGAAACGTTTTTCCCTGCAGGGGTCAGCAAACCCCTCTGCCAGAGCAGATCACACACTGCAAATGGAGTAAATGGGTTTCATAAAACCTCAGATGGAGTGGGTACTTGTACAAATGTTCAAAGCTGTACAGCAGGAAGTGGGTGAAAGAGTTGAGAGAGTAGAACATTGTGTTTGCAGATGAATTAAGTCTCCTTACTGCATACAGCTGCTTACATTAATCTTTATTAAAGAAATCTTTGAAGTTAGAGTACCTGAATTACTGAAATGTTGACAGTGAATTTAATATTAAAGTGTGATCTGAAAGGAAATTTTTGCCTATAACGAGTGGAAGACTTTTTTTAAATGTAGTTGATTGTATCTAAATAGTTTTCCTTTTACTTTATTTTCCATGAACTGGTGTGATTACATAAAACCTCTCTTTACTGGCATTTCCCTTTCCACAGGAAAAGTCATGTCGCCTGTCAGCAGCTTTGCTTGGGGAGGACTGTGAAATCAGCCATGACCAGCTGTATGAGTTGTTGAAGTATGCAGCTTTGGGAAAATGCCACAATGCAGCACAACCCAGGTACAAAACATCCACAGTCAGGAATCAGCCCTGTCCTGTGCTCTCCTGTGTTGTGAAAACATTCCTCAGGATTGGCCACACTGGGTTTGAAACACTCGCAGCACGGTTGCCATAATGGCAGCCTGGATTGTGCAGATACAGTCGTTGTTAGACTTGACCAGAGACCAGAATTCGGACAAAAATCCCACCATTTCATAGTTCTGTTTTCTGCAGTTATGAAAAACTAAACTACTGTTGTGGAACTGAAGAAGCTTCACACGCTGACGAACAAAATACCATGTTAAAATATTAACACAAATATTAACATGTTTCGTGTTAGATATAATTGAAACAGCATTCTAGAATGTTTTGGGAAAAACATTTTTAATCATTTTTCCTTTTCTCAGGGCAACTTCTCAGCACTGGAAGGGAAAGGCTGAGGAGGGTCCTTGGATAACAAAAATATGGTGAAATTATTCTTAAAATGAAACTCAAAGCAAAAATGATCCCACTTTAGATTTTTAATAGTGAATAGAAAATTATTTTGTGGGATTTTTTTGATGCATTAACTCACTAGACTGCATCACTGCAGCTGAAGTTACTTACGTGTATGCACATTCTGATGCATATAAATGAGGTATAAATGTCTTGAAATGGTATGCAGCAGAAGTTTGCTATAACTCATTCTTTCTCTGTCTCCCATATTCTGTTGCTTCCAGGAATATGTGTCTTCTTGAGATAAGCTACAAAGCCTCTTCTCATTGAAGTCATTTGGCACTTTGCCACTCACTGACTTAAAAGCTGGGCTGGTTCCAAGTTTGTTTTTAAGAGTACTTGATAATTGTTTTGCTTTGATTTTTATTTTATTTTTTTAATCAATGCTATTTTCTGCCTGCAGCTGGTGCCGTATTTATCACCAAAGCCACCTGGCTGGAGTTGTGGTTGTTGTTCTACACGAAATGAGCCAAGTCCATTTCTACAGATTCTATTTACAGTTCAAACACCTCAGAAAACTGTTCCGGCATGTAAGTCCCCAAACTGCACTGGTGTCTTCTAAACTTCTTCCAGTTCTGAAACCACATCCCTGGGATTACTGGCTGCAGTGGAATTACTGCCTTTCCTCAGGATGTGGCCATCTTTGACTCTCACAGCAAGCAAATGAGAGGATCTATTTGCTGCAGTTGTCAGCTCAGAACAAAGGCCAGGGCTTTGATATTAGACACAGGATTTCAAGACTTTTATGTCTTTGAAGCCTTACCAGGTGAAACATGTATTGATGTTTCAGTCCTCTGACTGTTACATATCCTCACCTTCAGGGTGCCAATGAGATTAAAAATATCTTGGAATAATTCAGTAACTTGGAACTTATTCTGAGTGAGGAGACTCCCAGTAGAGTTATGCTAGTCCCACTGTTGGAAAATTTCACTTTTATTATTTGCACTTTTATATTAAGTTTCTCCCATTTCCCAAAAAGATTGTTAAAATAATTTTTTAAATTTTCTGCCTTACAAGCAACATTTTTGAAGGAAGAAAGAAGCACTTCGATTTAGGCTCCTAGAGAGTTCTTCCTGAACTGCAGCAAATGTGAATCACAACTTAACTGGAAAGACTGGAACTGGCTTTAGTTTCTATCAAAGAAAGTCTTGAGATTTGCCTTCTTGATTGTATAAGGCAAGGCAAATCTGTCCCTTAGTACAAAGAATCCCGTACCATATGTCATTAAAACAGGTTTGGTTTGTGTTGGTTTTTTTACTTGAGAAAACACCAAACGTATTTCCACTATTTCTTTATATATCCTCCCCTAAATCTGGCTGATTTGGGGATCAAGAAGAAACTTATTTGCTTGTTATTTCTGCCTCTGTTTCAAAATCTCTTTTTTCAGAGGTTCACATTAACACCATCTGCTGACTTCCTCGCCAGCCTGTATGGGGAAGGAACAGACCTGAAACCTCAAAACGCAGCACAAGGTACCTTCTTTGGGTTTGCATGGTCTCTTTCAAGACAGTGACTCACTTTGAGCAGTATTTCATGACTTTGCATCCTCTGCAATCCCAGCAGGCTGCCATGGTAAACTTGTTTACAAAGGAACACGGTGCAATGACTGAAACCATGAGACTTCTTACCCTGACTAGTTCAGTAACACTTCTTGGGCTGATTGTTACAAGTAAATGCAAAAAGAGAGAAAGTCTTTAACATATTTAATTCCAAATTCTGATGCTTCATTACCCATCTTGTGATTATTTTATTCTAAGAGGTACCTAATAAAAGACACAGAGATATAAATTAGATTTGAGCTAAAAAGTTACTAATTTCTTCTTAGTTTGCTTTGTTATACTGAGCAGCAAATCAAGGAGAAGAACAAGTGTGTTGACAACTGATTTCCTATTTTTACTCTCTTTATAGAGGTGGTTGTAATCCAACAGGCTTGTACAAAACCTGCAAGACACTCCAGTGAGAACTTCACTGAAACTGTTAGAAGGGTAACAAAGAATTTTGAATTCAGGTCCTAAATAGGAGAGTGAGCAGCTGTGACTGTCAGTGTATCAACAGTCCTGTAGCATCTTGACTGTAAATCTACTGCACAGTCACAGGTCAGGGAGCTCAGGTATACTTTTCTTTTAAGAGCAATCTTCAGAGAATCACCCTCAGGGTAATTGATACAGCTGTGGATTCTGGGGTCAGTTCAGTGTTTGTTCCTTTGTGAGCCACACTTAAAGCACATTTGTCTTCTGGTAATTCTTAAGGGAAAAATTTCACAGAGAAGGTAGGAAAAGAAAAAGAGAACTTCCTTCACAGCTTACATGAAGTAACACATGATTATGTTGTCATGCTTATGAAGCAAGTTTGTTCTCTCTGTTTCTGAAAGGAATGTGAGACAGAGCCTTGTGATGTGACTTGCTTCAGCCAGCAGTGTCAGTAGCTGAACTGGGAAAAAGAGTAAAATATGCTGAATGTCAAGTATATTTATTATATATAGTATACATAAGATATACTATTATGTATATATAATGTATATAGTATGTGTATATTTACACACAATAACTGAGATGTAAATTGGATATATATATGTATAAACTGGAGAGAGAGAGAAAAATAAACTGGAGACAGACTGTGTGTCAATCTTTCTATCTACCCATCTCTCTCCAGTCCATTGTTCTAGGTAGTGTTTTCATTTGAAATGGTGTTCAACTAATGCAGAAACTGCCTGCAAGTGGGGAGTGCTCTCTGAGCTTGACAGGTGCTTCTGTTTTTTACAGGCTTGACTTCCACCAGCAGTGACTGTGTTTCTAAAAGCTCAGATTTGCAATGTGATCCCATCATTCAGAGATACGGAGAAAAAAGACGAGGCCTTACCAGCTATACTCTGACTTTAGAAGAGCAGGAAAAAAATGACTATCCCATAGAAGGTCAGTTTTTGAGGGCTGTTTGGTTGGGTTTGGGTTTGGTTTTTATAATTTTAACAGTTATATGTTCTGTCATGTAAGAGATATGATGAGTTTTAGAAGAAAGAGGTCTTTTTCTTTTATCATGGATGTGTTTTCCCTCTAGGCTCCCCTGGATGCAAGGACTATATATCTACAGAGTGTGATCAGCAGAGGACAGACAGCAGCCCCCTCTTTGGTCTGGATTGTGAAATGGTAAAAATCAATGTGTGTGGCCTTACAAAATAGAGTCAAGCACCAGCTATTCCCAAGTGAGCCAAGCCCCCTCTGTATTTGCTAAACCAATTTCGATATATTAATATTTACTGCCAGTCCCTTCACTGATGGTACCAGCACTAATGCAGCCTTGGGAAGGGCACAGGAAGTGGTTCTGGCAACAAGACAGAGATAATATACTGAGCAGAGAGCTCAGGTCTGTGTTGGCTCTCAGCAGCAGATGGATCTGCCAGGCCTATTAGCAATGCTGCAGTAACCCCAGAGGCTGCTGTGGAATTCCTCCTCAGCTCTCCCCGAGGTTTGGGAAAGATACTTCCCTGTCATACATCTTGCCTTTAGCCATCACAGTTCCTCTGGCAGCATGCTGTGGTGAAGATTCCTCCTTTAGTGCAGTTTTGCCCTTGCAGAGATGTCTATTTGGCACCAGCATTGAGTAACTAATGATATAGCCTGGGCTCTTTTAAATTGTACAATGTCTCTGGTGCTGATGCTGTCAGTGACAGCTGTGCAGTGCAGAGCACAGACTGATTCTGTGAAATCAGCACTTCTTCATAATGGTTTTCTGTGTGCTGTGCTTGCCTGTGTGTTTGCTGTGCTTATGGTGCACATTTATCAGTTAAAATTAAGCATGCTACAGTATAAAACAACCAGCTATGAGTGGTACATCTCCAACTCAAGTAACTCCTTAGCAGTAGGTGCTGACTGCAGCCAAAGCAGGTGTGAGCTAAGGTTTTTGAGTGGCAGCATCATGCTGATCCAACAACTGCCTCTGCTTCTTCCTGACAGTGCCTGACTGCAAAAGGAAACGAAGTCACCCGTGTGTCTTTGGTGGACGCGCGGGGTCAGTGCCTCCTGAACGAGCTGGTCAAACCTGAGAGCACAGTGAGGAACTACCGCACCAGGTCCCTGGCACACATGCTTCCTATCTCTGTCTTTCAGATTCAGCCTCTTTGTTACACAGGACCTGTCAGAAGGCATTGGTTTGCACAGGGGCCTGCTGTGTTTCCCTCAGTGTTAATACAGTTCTTGCTGTGTGACTAAAATAACCAACACTGTGTGTACACTCCGCTGCACAGTGCCCATGTGGCTACTAGGCAGAAACATTGCCATTCTGAAGCACTCTAGGGAAAGTTCTGTTACAAATTCTGTTACAAATTAGTGATACGCAGTGCAAGTTATTCTTTACTGCTCTCTATAAAATAAGATGGAGGGTAAGAGTACAGGATTGCAGTCTGAGTCTCTGCTCCATAGCTAAATTTGCTCATATGTAAAAAATTAATAGAGCAGCTTATCAGCTTGTACACATTTCTAAGGCTAGGCTCAGGATTATAACAAAAGCAGGCAAAACTCAAGCCTTGTCTTCTCCAAAACTTTACCTGGCTTTATACAGGAGGTGACATGCCAGTCCCCTCAGATTACTTGAAAGAATCTCCTTCCACCATCAGTCTTGCAGTACATCCTTTGCTGTGCTATCTGATCCTACCAACTGCATCATTTAAGAATACTTGAGAGAAATAAACTTTTGAAAGAGATGTGGTGGCACTCACAGCAGTTTAATAACACCTGCAGTGTATCCTCTGATGTTGGAACAGAAAACAGTAAATGGCATTCTGTGATTAGTTACACCGAGTTCATATTTTACATTACCTGCTTGTAATATTCTCCAGCAGACACTGTTGCTAATATGTTGCTTTTACCTCATCCAACTTTTGTTTTAAAGATTCTCAGGAGTCACAAAAAAAATGCTTCTTCCAGTGAAAACAAGACTGTCAGACATCCAAACCAAGCTAAAAAAAATGCTTCCCCATGATGCAGTATTGGTGGGTCATTCTCTAAACTCTGATCTTCAGGCTTTGGAAGTGAGTATGTTTTTAAGAGTATTTTTTCCAACCCTGTGTTACTCTTTTTCAGACATGAAAACTCTTAGTAATTTCTCTTTTATTAGTGAGCACTTGTTAATTGCTTTTAATTATGAATAGCCCTATGCCTATAAGGATTTAAAGAAGAAGAACTGTCTTTACAGCTGTAAAATTTGCAGGGTCTGTTCAGAACCCAAAAGGAAGGGAGGAGTCTGTCCAGACATAGGTATGGTTGCAACTGAAGCTTTACCTCTGCTTCACCCAGATGCTTCTGAGAGCTCTGTCATGGGAAGAACTGAAGAACTGCTTGACTCATAAGTAATCTTTCTAACCCAATCTAGATCTTCCCACTAGAGTTTTAGAGAGCAGAGTTGGACTTGTTTCATTATTCCTGTCGTTCTTTTTTTGTGGATCAGGTGTCTGTCAGTGAGACACTGGCAACTGAAATGAAAAGGCAGTGCACAGGAAACTATGAAGTTACTGCCCAATTCTATATGACTGCTGTTCTTAAATTAAATGGGTGATGTTTTTTTCTCTTCCAGATGATCCACCCCAGTGTTATTGATACTTCATTGCTTTTTGCCAGAACTGAAGGTCGAAGATTTAAGTTAAAATTTCTAGCCAAAGCTGTTTTAGGGTAAGATTATTACTGTATTGTCATGGGAAATGTTATAAACTGTCATGGTGGGTCATAGGGTCTTGTTCTGCCACTAGTCACATGAGAATTATTATCTTTTTACTAAAATTAAAAAAATGGCTGTGCAAGTAAGACACGGTAAAGAAGTGTTTACTGGCTGCTTTAAACATCAGGCAGCATAATAACTGGGCTTGTCTTTGAGCAAGCAAGGAATGCTGTGACCCAACCAGACTGGAGTCCCAGCAAAACTGGCCTTTCTGCACATCTGGAGCAGTACAGGTGTATTGAACTGTGGAACAGCAGAGACACTCTGCCTCACACAAATGAGATCTGTTGGCAAGAAAAAAAGGCTAATACATGAAAGTATAATTTACTGACTTAAATGATATTCCTCAGTGTACCACCTACCACTGCATAGTATGTCTTAGTGACACAGTTCTCACCATGCTCATAGTGTGTGTTAATACTCTGCAGCACAAAACTTCACTGAGCTGGAGGTTGCCTCCTTCTCTTTGTGCAAATTGTGAGTTAGGTCATTGGTCAAGAAAGAAGTAAAATTAAAAATACTCATGTATCAGAGCACCAAGTATTAGCACTGCTTCTGTCAAACCCCATAAACTGTTTTGCTCAACATTGCAAAAACATTTCTTGCAGTAACTTTTGGGAATATTTCACAAGAATGCTGCTGCACAGAACTGAAATCCTTTTTGGAGAAGGGAAAGCTCTTTTGCCTGAAAAGGACCCAGTTTAGAAAAGACAGGATGTTGGTCAGTATGGAAAAACAGATAACCTGCCTGTGCACCTAATTTTGATGCCCTAGGAAGGAGATTCAGTGTGAACAGAAGCTTGGGCATGATCCTACAGAAGATGCTAGAGCTGCATTGGAATTAGCTCAATTCTTCATTGAGCAAGGACCAGCAAAGGTAATTGTAATATGTAATTAAGATTTCTATCCTTAAACACAGAACATATATGTTGTGCTTATGAAGGAAAAAAGAACCATTCCTGCCCATCCTCTCACTGATTTAAAAGAGAAAATGGAGCTGTGATAGAGGCCTCAATTTTGACAGCTTGCTACTTTCAGCATATATCCATATATTATCTGAATAACCTGAGCATTACCAGTGTTTCAGTACTCACTGACATGAGTCAGCATTGCTGCTCATCTTGAAGAGGGGCATTGGGTGAAGGAGGATTGAGACACTTCCAGCCTACAGGAATGCCTGTAATTTTTCCAGATGAAAGAAGAGAGACACCTTGTGTGTTGTGGTAGTGATTCAGCTGGTCTTATGAGTCCCTTGCTTGTGTTGTTGATTTCTGAGAGTTTTTTGGAGATGATTGCTGGTTGATGCTGTGAGTGCTGCATGCTCAAAAATGACAACAGAAAATAATAAGGCAAGAAATTAATGCCCATGTTTCTTCACTACCAGAGTGTGCCTGTGTGACTCATAGGGAGAGCACAGGCTTTTTGGTTAGCTGCAATTAGCTGATGAGATGAAAGCTAACTACTAATCTGCTTCCTTCCTCAAGGTAGCAGAACTAAACTTGGAGATGCTTCTGACAGCTGAAAAACTGGCTGAGGTCTCACAGAACAAAGCTGTGCTGCGGCCACAAGGATGTGGGGTCCAGAAAGAGCTGAATGAGCCTCCACATTTATCTAAACCATGGTAAAAAGATTCTCAAGTACATGTTTTTCCTTCACCTGATTTCTCAGTAAGATCAAAAAAGTGCCTTATGTTTTTTAGAAACCATCAGGATCTTCAGAGAGACACAAATAATTGTAGTGTAGCTCTGAAAAACTTTGAGCAGTTGCATCTTAAATTTCACAGCACATTTCCTAGGCTTCTTTTGATGCTGTGGACAAGAACATTCTTTCAGATTTCTTTAATGAACTGTATCATTTTTCTCTGACAAGCGTTTTTTGAAAGCTTTTAATTCCCCACATTGATAAGCAGTGTGATTCACAGCTTGCTCCTCTCTGCTAGCTTTTTAGACTGCCTGCAGGTGACTGGCCAAAAACCCCTCCTTTTGGGCAGACAGGGACTAGACTCTTCCGGCCTGTGTCAGAGTAACCTGAGCACGTCAAACAAACAGGTGAATGGACTTAGAGTGGGTTGGTCTAAGCAAGCATCAAAGTAGTTCAAAGTTGTTCTTGTTCTGGGGGTGGGTAGATGAGTCCTATTTTAAAAAGCTGACTGACAGTACTGTTGACAATAGTGTTAATACCAGGTTAGCTGAATCCATTGGAACATTTCAGAAATGAGCTTTGATCCTCTGCATCCTCTCCTGACTCACAAAAGAAGAATTTCTGCCTGAGGGCTTTCTTGGACAATAATGAAAATTAAAGTTGGGAATTAAGTTCAATAGCTTTGTTTCTGATCCTCTGCAGTACCATTGTCTTGTACCTCTTTGAGCCTTGTACACTCTTTTTCCCTCCAGATTCTTCAAAGAGCCTTGGAAGATGTTCCCCTGTCCACCTTCAGTATCATTCAGTTCAGTTTGGGTCCAGAGTACATTGCATCTCACCTTCATACTGCACTTTATGAAAAGGTACTATTTTTTTTTGAGAACAATCTTCATACTGAGCTTGTAAAGAGATGTGATTTATCTGGAGGCACCGAGTCATTAGTTCCTTTGCTTTGTGAAGTTCCTTCAATAATCTGTGTTCCAACAGGTGAGAAGCAAGCTGACTGACATGCTGACAATTTACGCAGGTCCTTTTGAAGAAAGCTTTTGCCTGAAGTCTGTGAAGAAAGAATTTGGGAGGTGTGGACCAATCCAGTCTCTTACAGTGGTAACTGAAACATTCCAGGTGAGGAGCACTTAAAGGTTGCTGACAGGTCAGGAAGACCTGAGTAATCTCTTGGAAAGATATGGATTAGAACCACAGAAATACCAGTTATTCTGTTTCCAGGTTTTTTCTAGTTGTTTAGTCACAGCTACAACAATTCAGGGTACCTAAAACTGCTCCACACAATGACAAGAACAAATGCAGCTCGTGTGCTGCTCAGAGGACTTTGAGCACTGGGGAAGCCAAGATGCTTTTTGTCTCTCTCAAGAGAACTGATAGGTTAAGGCCTTTAATGCCCAGAGGAGGAAAGTTGATTACTAATTGATGAGCTAATTGAAGGGTTTTTTTAATGGCTGAAGTATATGGAATGTTATATATATCACTCCCAAACCCTTTTATATTCTATTTTTAAAAGAAAACACAACTTCATTGAGACCTGACTTTTAAAAAGGGAAGGCTAATGTGTCTCATTGATAAGCCTGAAGTATCTTATTGTTCTGTTTCAAGCCCTATGTCTGTGTCCAATATGAAGTGCTGGAAGCTGCCCAGCTTGCTGTGGAAATCCTGAATGGAGCTGAGGTAGCAGGATCCTGCATTAAGGTAAACAAGGCAAATAGCCAAAGCACAAGTTAGGTTCAGCCTCCAGTCTGTCTCTCTAACATCTGCTCACAGCAGTGTCTGGGCAAGTGCTGGCTGCTTGTGCTGTCACAGTCTTCTTGTCCCTGGACAATTTAGGCCCATTGGCAGAAAGCAAGTGGTTATATCCCTCTTTTTTCCTTTCTGCTTGTCAGCAGAAGGGGGTTAGAAAGCATTCTGACCTCCACCCGGAGCTTTAAAAGCAAGAGCCAAGTAACAGGGCTATGGCATTTTAGTTCTGTAGTGTTTCTGCATTACAAATATGATCTCTCTTCCTTTTTCATGACTAATTAAGTTAGCCTTCATTAGTCATATTTTTTTCAAGGGAGGGAAAATAGCCTGGCAACTTTTGGTAATGGGAGAAAAATACTTTAAAATAGAAACTCTGAACACAGAGCTGTGTGGGCTGATGTGCTGTTTGTTCCTGCTGGATCCACCCCAGGTGCAGAGACCTGTCACTGCAGCAATGCTGGACTGTGATGTTCTGATAAAGGAATTAGAACTGGATGTAGAAAATGAAGGTGTGATTTATGTGGCGGGTCTAAAGAAGTCATTAACAGAGACAGACTTGCAAGAAGAATTCAGCCAGTTGAAAGACTTGGAAACACTGTTCCTGCCAAAGGATCTCCAGAGTGGAAAGCACAGGAATTGCTGTTTCCTCAGTAAGTAGCTTCACACACAGCCTGCTTATTTCCTTCAAATAAGCTTATTCAGCAGCCCTTGGGACTTTGCACAGACACAGCAAAAGCTACTGAAACTCAGGTATGCTCAAAGGGATGGTATTTAAAATACTCCAGTGAAAGCACATATTGTTTGGAAGAGCACTTTTTACAGCTAAATCTTTAAAAGGAAAAAACACCTGCTTAAAAAAATAACCCTTAGAAAAATTCCAAAGCTAGGTGTTGGGCTCTAGTACTTCAGAGTGAGGGCTGGCCACTGTGCAGCTTCACACAGCCCAGTAATCACCTCTAAAAGGTGAGGACAGCTGGATGAGGGCTGCTGCAGCCAACTGGCATTTCCACAGTCTGATGTTTATCTGTAGCAAAATGAGGATCTGCTTGCTGCAGTGATTTCAGTTTCTCATCTCCCTCCTGCTCCACACCTTTAGCCCTGCCTTGCAGGTGCCAAGGAGGAAGGCAGGAACAGCAATGCCAAAGCATGGTCCCTTCTCATTGCCTTTCAGAATTCCAGAAATCACAGAGTGCCGTGGATGCCCTTGAAGCTATAAATGGATGGACCGTAAAGGGTAGCAAGCTAAGAAGTAGGAATGCTCTTGCCTCAGGTCACCTCTGGAGATGGATATGGCAAATGAATCACAGGAACAGGAAACAAGGAAAACACATCTTCTATGAGAAAATGGAGCAGCTGTCTGACTCTGTGAGTGTGAGGCTATGCTGATGTTTGTTGCAATTGTTGAGGAGGGACTGCCCTGGGAACCTGGAGTGGTAACTTAGAGCTGACTTAGGTGCAGAGCTGCTTGTGACAGAAGGGTCTCCTTGTGCTGGAGCAAAGGGGCTGCCAAGGATCAGTTCTCTAGGGCAGTTTGGAGAGGCAATATCACACGAGATAACGTGATGTTTTCAGGATGCAGCCTCCCCAAGTACTACTGCTGATGAATTGGGAGTTTAATGCTTATATTCTCTTATGCAGGAGCAGGATCTAAGGAAAAAGATGAAGAAGTTAGACCACCATATCAAAAAACTTTATAGAAGTCTGCAGAATAACACCCTGTGTGTTGTTCTCTTTCCTGGACTGAACAGGTAACTTGCCACCTATTTTGCACAGAACCAAGGAAAACACAGAGCTGAATATTTCAGTCTTAATCTGTTAAAAATTAAAACCCTGCACAAGGGAGTGAAAGCCTGAGAGAAGGCCTGAAGAAGCTGTTGTACTTAGTCTGATTTTCCTGTCCAGCCAATAAAACCTCAGCCCTAAGTTCTACCCATAAGCCAGGCCTAAGACACAACAAGCACAAAAGCTGACACCACTCATGTAGCTGAGGGTCCACAGCATTAATTAATTGTACAAGTCGTATCAGTTCACCCTCTTTCCCCCGATGAATGTTTCATCCCCACTGACAATGAAGTAAGTTTTTTGTGGCCATGAATCAAGCAGTTTCCACAGGAGGCAGGTTTTTTGGGTGGTCAGCCCATGGAAAGGTTTGAGGTGAGGATGGCTGTGAGTTACAGTCCACCCTGTGGCTTTTGCAGTAGTCACTGGGTTCAGCAGGTCCAAATTGACTCTTCAAGGGCCATCTCCAACTGCCCTCACTTTGCACAAGCTTGCATCACCGAGGGGTATAATCCCACCAGCAGAACAGGTGGATTCAGTAATCTGCATCCACAGGGAGCCTATGGAAGCCCACAGAGCCTGGCCCACACTCTCTGCTGAGTGGGTTGGACAGGAGCTCCTGCTCAGGCTCCAAAGAGGTTTCTTGCCAAGCGAGATTCCTGTATTGCTGTTTCCCAGAGGACCAACAGTCCCGAGGAGGTTTCTTGATTAAAAAGAATGCCAAATAATTGCTGGGTGGAAAAAAAGTTACAGTTTTTCAACGTGCTGACCCTGAGGGTTGCAGGCCTCGCTCGCAAACTGGTCGAGGTTATGTGCATCAAGGCTGCCCTGAGCAAAACTAACACACCTCTTATTTGTGTTGCAGCACACATGGATCACAACCCGGCCTTGGTCTGATGGGAATAAAAAATGACGGAGGGAGGAGTGCTTGTTAAACTGCCAAGTTTTTAAGCAAAGTCTTTTGTTAAGATATTTTTAATTACTTGAAATATTGATGTCTTTGTAAAGCTCTCTTACCACAAGAACAATAGGCTTTCACTCTGTATCTTCTATGAAGTCTAAAAATAAAAGCCATTCAAAACATCTTAAAACACAAAACCTTTTCCATTAGACCTTCTTGCTGTGGGTTGAGCCAGGCAAGTGCTTGGGCAGAGCTGGGGCAAACCAGGGTCAGTGTTGCTTAGGATCCGATCAGGATTGGCCTGATGTCATTCCTTGCCGGAGACCAAGGGACCAGCTGAGGCATCTTCACTGAAACCCAGGCCATAAACCAGCCAGCCAGGTTAGTGTAGAACCTGCAGCAGCTGCTCAGCAGTTAACAGCTTCCCTCAGGAATTGTGTGGATTTCTGGAAATGTGCAGTGCCAGCCCCTGAAATGGAGTTGTTGCCTCCTTTCCAGGAAAGTACTGTACTTAGTCCATGGAAAGGAGGAATCGGTGATTCATACTTCTTGGACAATCTCCACTTTCTCCTCCCTCCCTGACCACCCCCACCCACCCCTTGCACACAAAAAAAAAAAAAAAAAAGAGGAAAAAAAGAAGTTTTAGTGTGGCTGTGGGAGGGGCAAGGGCCATTTTAAGGAAAGCACATGGTTGTGTGCACATAGCACAGCAACACTTTCCACAGGGAGCTGGAGGCAGGATGAGGTGCTCCAGCACCTGCCACCTAAAATAGAGGCTGCTCAAGCATCTCTTGTTAACATCGGGAATTTCCAACCATAGGGATGGCTTAGGAGAGCTTTTGGCACTCAGAAAAACGTAAAAGTAAAAGGAATTGCTTGTTTAAAGGTTTGACCATGAGTCAAGAGATTTCTTGATGTGAATTTGAATAGGCTGAGATAAAGCTGAAATAGTTATTATTCCAGAAATTATTAAATACAGCTGATAGAGTACTTACACCTTCCTACTTTCCAACTCCAAGTTCACTGTGCTGGGCTCTGTTTAAGGAGTGGAAGCTGTGTGGAGGAGGCAGGTGCAATTACAGGCAAGGAGGAGACAGGCAAGTGCAGCACGAGCCCAGAGGCAGCAGCAGTGAGCGGGCAGGGGATGCTCCTGTCACTGTCAGTCATGACTAAATTTAAAGCCTCCAAAACTCCTGAAATTAAATCTGTTATTAAGCAAGATGAATCCAGCCAATTTTTTTTTACTTATAAAAAGGTACTTTAGCCACTCCCAAGTGAGCCTGGCATCCTTTGGCTGCAGTTATTGCAAACTGGGATAAGCAACATCAACATGAAAGAGAAGCAGTGCCTTCCCCAGCACATCCCTCCCTGCTGCTGACCCAGCCCAGCACGGGGTCAGGCAGCTCAGGGGAGGGGGTGAATGGCACTGACCCCAGCACCCATCTCTGGAAAGATTTGCTCCTGTTCAGACTGTTCACATCCAGCATCTCCTTGTTGCAGACACTGGCACTGCAAAGTTGAAAAAACCCAGCTAGTTTTCATTCCACACACTCTAAAAGGATGTGGTCACCTCGCTGCAAGGAGTAGGCAAGTAAGCATCCAGAATTCCTGCTTGAGAAACTCAGGTGACAAATAAAAGTAGCAAGAGTCCTATTTATAGGCATGAAAAAATAAGTAATTTGTCCCTTTTTAATTGAAAAATGTAAAAAGGACTTCAGCTTTAAATAAGACATTTTGTACAAAGCTTGAGCACAAAAAAGTGAACACCAACGTGTCGTTATGTAAACACCACAAATGTTACTCGTTTGTTCAGTAACGCACAGAACAGCCTGTGAGTTCCCTTTCCAGTGGGGTAGATTTCTGTAGCTGTTCCCCTCCCCTTAGACCTTACTGGAATACAGGAAACCCAGAAGTTTTGGAACACTGACAAGCTACAGTAGTCAGGATACATTGTGACTAAAGGATTTTGTTTTGTTTTTTTCTTTAAGGGATTGGTCATTTAAATATACAGAAGTACAATAATCTCACAGGTAAATGAATGGCAGCTTGGATTAGAAAAAGCACCAAAATATTTAATATACATCTGGCACAAATTTCACAAGAAGTCAGTAATGAACAAACCAATGCTTTGCTTATAAGAAAAAAAAACACCTCAGACTGCACTTAATGCTCTTCTTCCAAAAGGGACACAACAAAAACATTGCACTCAGGATTGCTATCAAGTAAAGACAACCTTCTTATCACACCCTATTTGCATTGTGCCTTAGATTGCACATTCCATAAAACGCTGTTTTCATTCTGTTCCAGACAACAACAGTGAGCAAAATTTGATACAAGAAGAGTAACTGTAAAACTAAAAACCAAATGGGATTCAGTAGATGAATCGTCCTGAAATTCTCCCACTTTTCCTCTAGATCATGGTTTCAAATTTGGCTGCATCCCCTTGAAAAAAAGGTCCTCCAGGAAACAGAATTTACTCCAGCCATTTTTCAAGCATTACATTTACATTTCTGACACTGTTGGCCCAGAGAGGAACCAGGGGCTGCTCTGTGACACACAACACATTCATCATTTCCCAGAGTGAGAAGATTGGGTTCTCTCTTGGTAAGTCTGAAAAGGCAAAACACACTCCTGGCATGAAGATTTGACCCTGCCCACTCTTGCTGGTTACTGAGGAGCCAAGAGATCAGGGAGCTGTGTTCACATGAGATCAGTGACAGCCACACAAAGCTGTGCTCCTGGAACTTCCTTGGTTACACTGGAGCAAACACTATCAGAATGCCTTCCTTCCACAGAGGGGGACGTGAGGCTAAACTGGGGCCTCAAGAAAGAAATCCAGCTGCACCAACCAGCTCTCCCAGGCTGACCCTTCTCCAGGGAGCCCATCAAGGCCTTGCATTTGCTTCATGACCTCAAGACCAGCCAGTGCAAACCCCAACAGTGTTGGATCAGGACCTAATTCTGACAGTCCCATCCTGGAGCTCCTGGAACTCGAGTTACTCAACAACTAAAAGCATGAAGCCCTCCCACCACTCCATGTCCTTTTTAAAGACTATTTCAAACTTACACATAAGAAAGCAAGCATATATTTAAGATAACTATGTTTAACGTGACTTAAAAAAATCACAACTTCAAAATATCGAGTACTATTCAGTCCTCTGATGTGGAATACACCTGGGAGTAGCACAGCCTTCAGCTCCACTGATCCTCTGTGCAAGGTTTGCCACCTCTGGTCACACGATCTCCACTCTCATGGGCCCAGAGAAGAGCAAGAGTCAGCAGCTCTAACTGCATAAAATGGCAACATTCAAGTAAACACGCTGGTTCAAGAGTAGGCAACCTTTAGTCCAAATATAATTTACAGGAGGGAAAAAAACCCCACTTTACAACACAAACATTGGAGATGGATTTTTTTTTTTCCCCTGTGTGAGAAATGACACGTTATCCAAAAAGGGCTTATCTGAAGAGTGCAATTATGCAAAGATAGATACTTATTAAAAAAATTAAAACCAAAAATAGTATAACCTACAGAACCTGCTGGATTTTCAAAGACTGAGGATTGCAATAGTAGCAAGGAACCGCTGCAATGTCAGTGATTTAAGGCAAGCTGTCAGGACAAGAACGTCCATGCTCCTTTTACCTACTGTCTCACATGTCCCCCCGTTCTCTTGAAACCCACGCCCGTCCTAATAGTGCAAGAGGTCACACCCCAAAAGCAGCCCTCACACACACTGGAAGAAGACTCTTGCAGCAACAGTTGCTACAGCATCGCATCTCCTGGGGATTTGCCATGACAGGAATTGTGTTGTAGTTTGCTTTGGGGAAGGAGAGCAGGGGACACAGATGTGCTGCATGAAAAAAACACCCCCCCTCAATGCATTAATGAACACAGCTGAGCACTGAAGCCACTCTGGCACCTCCAGTGCCCTTGAGAACACTCCAGCTTTACTCAGCATAGGGGTTTTATCCTGAGCAGGATTCTGACCTCCGAGAGGAAAAGGATGAGTGCAGCCTTTATGCTTTTGCAGCTCCCATCTTTGCTGGGTGTTACAGGTCCAGTCCAACATGAACAAAACACAGTATTTTTGATTAAAATAAAAATACACTCATGGCACTGCATCAGGTGGGTTCCTAAAGCTTTTCGAGGGCAAACGAAAAGGCTGGTGGCTCCCTCCTGGGGAGCAGCTGCTCCATCTTCAATTCCCTGTCAGTACAGGCAGCCCGAGCAGGGAAGAGGATGTGCTGACAGAGGCCCCTGAGCCCAGGCCGTGGAGCTCTGCTCGGCCGCTCTATTGCACTCCAGAAGTAGCACCCGGGAGGACCAACACACTGGTTTGCAGCTTGACCCGGCTCCCTTTCCAAGGGTCCATTGCATACACATTAAACACAGTATACCAAAAACTATGGCAAATAGATAATACTTAACTTGGGTCAATTAAAAAAAATAGATTACTCACCCAGGCATAAAATCCTGGGACAAAAGGATGGTAACCTTCAACTATTCAAGTCTAAGAACAAGAGGTAGAGATACCTATGTACTTCATGGTGAAGGAGTTACAGCCTTCTTTCTGTCTTACAATCTCATGTATTTCATTTCAGTTGACACTATCAAACCAAAGGTTCGATTTTCAATAGTTCAGAGAGAAAATGTTAACACTGGTGGCTTTGTTTGCACACAACGAAGTTTAAGCAGACACTTTGCTTGTAATACTTATTTGAAAAAATACGTTTTGCTCTATATTGAAGCACTATCCTGAAGAATTTGGAGTTTCAGGTTAAGCATCTTCCTTTTTTAATAGGAAGAGCTAAATTCACATGCATGCACTTTGAGCAGAGTGAACCCAAGGGAAGAACTGAGTGCCTAATTTACTGAGGACCTTCTAAAAAAGGATCACATTGCAGAACACAAGGCTGCAAGACCCAGAAACTCACAATGACTATTATTTTCCAAAGAATGGGAATGATGTAACCTCAGCCAACAAATTATATCACGACTGAGGTGGCTATTAACTACATGGCATTTCTTTTAACTTTGCTGGGCTTTTTTTAGAACCAAGGCTTAGAACTGTAAGGAAGATACTTATGTTGACAGTGTCATGAAAAGACTAAGGTCACTGGGCAGTGCATAGCCACGCTTGGGAACCATGGATGACAGCCTAGTCCTGCATCCATGGGTTCTTCAGGCTCTGGTGGACATGGGAGGAGTGAATGGTCAAAGTTACACAGGCAAAGCTGCTGCTGCCCCAGCACTGACTGACCCACCTGGCACCCACCCTGCCCGTGGGAGCAGGGGCTGCATCTGTGCCCCAATCCAAGTCACTCAGTCAGCAGAGCAGGGGGAACTCCCCTCACACTCTACCTGTGCTTGGCTGAGAAGCTGCCATGGTCCAGAGGCTGATCCATGAGCGGATCTGCCAGCCCAGCCTGGGGAAGCTGCTCCTGGCATTCCTGCTGCAGGCTCCAGCTGTCTGCTTTTGCACCACCTGCCACACCTGCAGTTATTTTTCCTGTGGTTCTTTCATTACAATTGCACAATACTAAAAAGCTGTAATTCTCCATGGAAAGTAGCACCAGCAGTAAGTAAACTCACAATACAGTGTTCAATTCCAATTCATTTCCTCAGTCATGTTCTCTGGGCAGGACCTTTCAAATCCTTACTTGAATCAATCAGTCATCAGTCTTTGACCTCAGAAATGCACCCATGCGAGTAAAATTTAGCACAGCTGAGCCTCCAGTTGACCTGGAAGGCAAATTTTAAAGGTGTTGCAAACTATAATATGGTGCAGGTGGTCAGCCTTTTATTACCAGGGACTAAAGTGTACAGGAGTTGTATTTCTTTGCATATAAGAGAAGGCAGTAAAATGCCACAGACTGTGGATGTCAGACCAGTTTTCCAGTATATTACTATAACTATATAGTTACCTATAGTTATTTATCCCAAGTTGCAGCAGATTCACTACATGCATAAAGTTCCCTAATGCATACTCTAATTCAAAAAAAAATTAAACAGTTGCAATGGTTTCAAGGATTTCATCAGCATCACTGCTCACTTACAGTCCTGTGCCCTACACAATAAAGATTTAAATATAAAAATGAAGAGTGAATGTATTTGGCCTGTTCCACAGATATTCACAGTTTAACCATTAAACAAACATATTTTCAGAGGCTCCAATATTATGAAAGACTTCTCAGAAACCTGTGCAAACCCCAGTCCCCCACCCCAGCATTACAGAGCACGGGTGAGTCTCATTTAGGATCCCAAAATCACCAGGCAATCCAAGGAAGGTCTGACAGCCTTGCTCACTCTCAGCACTGTCAAAGAGCTGCACCTCCAGCTCCTGGTTCAGAGCTTAAAACTGATACAGGTCTGGTTTGCATTCTGTAAATGGTAATTAAAAGACTGAAATTAGGCTAAAAAGAAATGGTACTTTGCTAGATAGATCATTTGATTTTTGCAAGTATTCTGTCCAGGAGATGGAGTTGCTCCTGCTCCTGGAAGCAGAAGAGCAGGAGCAGGGCTGTCCCCCCGCACTGAACACATGGAAACTCAGCCACTGGCAATGGTATGTCCTTTCCCCAACAGGAAACCAGATTTTCCCTTCCTGTGTGTTCACCTCTGCCTTAAAAAGAAGCTGTATTACATCTGATACATTAAATGGGCTGAGCTTGATGTGCTACAGATTGATTTCTTCCCTGCTGTCCACATTCCAACCACAAGATAAACATCTTCCTAAAAAAGCTCTATCCCTCATCCTTTGGAGCTGCTGCATGTTAGCATGTAAATGAGAAGCAACCCCTGCCCTGATCTGGTGTGCAGGCATGCACTGGCTATCAACTGAAGAGTCTTCACACTCTGGACATTTTAATTTTCCTTTAGGAAAAAAAAAAACTTAAGTGATGAACAAAGTGTTTAATAGCTGAATGAATGAAGAGTCTCAAACTTAGAAATACAGTCTTCATTTGGAACTTTTCCTAACAAAGCAGCCTCTGTTGGGGAATTTGTTTTAGTTTTTAAAAAGTAACAGCACCAACAAAAGTCTTGCCATAAATTCAACACCAGCACAAGTGCTTTGGCCTGCTTTGCTCACCAAACCAGAATCAGGTTTTGCTGCCAAACAGTGCTCGTGCCCCAGTAGCTTGGAAGGTTAGAGTAGCAAGGACAAAGGTTTGGGCACATTTACCCATGAAACAGCAACTTCAGGGCTCTCCTCCTGCCAAGGGACAGACTCAGCTGCATCTAAAACAAACACATTTGTTTTCCACAGCTTGTCTCCCAGCAAGAGCAGCATGGACCAAACTCTCCTTTAATTAGATGAAAGAGATGCTATCTGTGGCTTGTGGGTTTGTTTTTAAACAGTTTCCATTACCCACATCTTGTTAGTGATTTATGACCTCAGAGCCAAGCTATTGCAGAGGCTGCACACCAGCAAAGCCAGTCCCAGAATTGGGGCAGATCCTGCTCCTCTCTCTGTTAACCCCTCTGGGGCACAGCACATGTGCAAAGCACGACATCCTGCATCTGGTGGCAAGCTCACCAGTTAAAACCTGTTTCCCTTCAGCTTTAAAACCCTTATAGCACAAAAGCCATTGGATGCTATGGATGAATGTCCAGGCTTCTTTTTTTTTTTTTTGGTTTGGTTTTTTCAGATGAAGTCATTTTATGATCCTGAAATGCAGCTCTGAAAATAAAAGGTGTGTAACGGAAGTTTATCAAATTAACTAAGCCAGCACTTGGCTATAGAGAAAGCCTTGGCAATCATTCCTTTTACCAAAAGGTGTAAAAAAGTTGACATACTAAAATTGAAAAAGGTAGCATCAATAACCAAAAAAGTTTCAACCAGTGTTAATAAAACTCCCTTTAAGTCACAACAATTTCAACAGGCAAATAGTCCCAATACAGGCATTGTAAAATAATAAATTGACTCCTATCCAAATATTATCAAATCAGTCTAAAAATGACTCATCTACACTGTTGTCATTAAGAACACGTTAAGAATTCACTTTGTCATCAGATGCCGATATTGTTTCTCCAGAAAGTGTGGAGTATTAACTGCAATTTAGCAATTAAACATAGGTTTTAAAAAATTGGTTCGTCAATATTAATGCAAAAGATAGTTCCTTACATAGAAGTACTGTGCTTGCCAGACAAGTAAGGTAATACTTTAGGTATAAATCAAACAAATTAAAGCAGAATTATACCACAGTTTTCCTTGAAGACTTAGGATTTGTGTGTTGCTTCTGTCAATGTTTAGCAAACTTAAGAAGCAGAACCTTTGGTTCTTTTAGTCAAGTAAAAATATTCTCATGTAACCACAAAAATACAACTTCCAGAGAAAATGGAAGTCCATCAACAAGTCCACTTTCAATAAAACTGAGGTAGTACTGCTCTTTTATTACATGAACGTGTAAGGAGATTTAGATACAAATCATCATCTACCACTCAGTTGACTGACAGGTACAGTAATTTTATAAAACAATCCCAACATTTAGTTTGAAAGTCCAAAAAAAAGGAATGATCTGGACTCATTCACTAAGAGTTAGCTCAAAATGAGAATTAGCCATATTACAAAAAGCTGTTGCTTATTTATGTTGGTTTTTAGAGCCTTATTACCTGGGATTAATGCATTTATAGTTAACACTGCTGTTCATCTTGGTATAAAACCTTAAAATTATTATAGCCTAAAATTTCAACAATGTAAACAGCACTACACACAGTACAGACCTGCCCTGACAGATGTAGTATGAAAAACTTAATCTGGCACTGTATAACTTAGCAATGTTAATTTAACCTAACTAAAAAGATCTACATTGTGCAAGAAATATCAGACTTACTTATACTAATCTGAAGTCTTAAAAAAAAAACAACCCCCAAAAACGCTTAACTTGTAGCCAGGGTCAAATATTTCAGGGCAAGAGTAAAAGGAATAACCAAAATTAAGAAAGTGCCTAAAAATGATACAGCATTTTAGAGCCCTTTCAAAGACAAGGCAGAAAAAGGTGTAAAGTAGAAAAATCTGGAGCCTCGGTAATTTCCAGAAACATCCAGAGTTTACATTTTGTGAAGGGCAACAAGTTGCTTTCGTCACTGCTGCTTGGACACCGCTAAGTCTGTTCCTCACACAGGCCCTCTGTGTCCAAAGATGTAACACATTTGGTTTCCTCTTCCTTTTTCCTTCGCTCCATTTCCCACTCCACAAAGGTATCGAAGAGACTCGGCCAGGCCTCGTCCTCGCTGTAATTGCTAAGGTCCGGTCCAATCACCTGAGTAAAATTTAGAAACATGTTCCACGTGTCCCGGGAGATTCCCTTGATTCCTGAGGGGTTCTTGATGAGGAAGTGTAACCACTGGTCCAAAATAGGGGGCTTGTTTTGGGTGAAGACTAATTTCCAAAGGGCAATGGCTATTTCCCGATGTAGCGACCTCTGTCCTTCTTCAGAGTCCAGGCCAAACTGGAAGGTGAAACGGTAGAGATCCTTGAATTTATCTTCCTGCTTGGCTTCGTTTAGGAGGCTGGGGAACCTTGCACAAATGCCATCAATGCTGTCTGCATTTATTGCTTTGCAGCCTTCAAAAAACTCCTTCCTATGAAGCAAGAGAAGAGAAATTAGTGTGAGCACTTCCCACCGACCTCGCGTGCCAAGCGCTTCCCATCTCCGTTCAGCTACGGCAAATCGGAACAGGATCACCCGGACAAGACAAGGTGCACACCCTGCCCAGGTGGCACAAAGATTTTGGCAATGGAACCTGCTGAAAAGAGAGACAGTTCCAAGGCATTCCTTATGGCCTGGAGAACCACACACAGCCCCCAGATCCACTGGGGCACTGTGAGCATTTGGAAGATGTTGCTGTCTGGCTTTCTGACTATGGGACACTGCCACATCCAGTGCCTTTCACATTAAAAAGGGAATTCCAATGTACCACACAGAGGAAATTCCAAATGTTTGAAATGGACACATTTACCCCAAATTGATTCAATACTGCCCATGTCTAAATGCCCATGTTCTGGGCCAGCTGTTCTCAAGGGACAGAGCACTTCACTGGTGGCTTTCCTGTGGTTTTTTGTTGCTCTTCCAGCCTGCAAAATCAAAAGGGTGCCAACAGTGATGGTCAATGAGGCACCTGCTGGGAGTGTGGAAGGGAGCAGGGCAACACAGACACGGGCTACAGCACAACAACACTGCTCAAAGCTCCACTGCTGGACTAACTGGCTGACTAACACTGACCAGTGTTAGCTCTGATCTCTGATGCTCATGAGCAAGTGTTATAACCAGCCAATATTAGCCAGAGCCAGCAGGTGCTGCAGAATGGGTTGGAGGGAGGACAAGAGATGGAGCAGCAAGCAGGAGAAGCTTTCCTTAATGGAAAAAGTCAGTCAGCACTTGTATCATGGAGCATGCCCTGAAACAATGGTAACTGCTCACCACTAGATCTGGCCCCTCCAAGAAAACCAAAACCATATTAATAACACTCATGGTGGTTGTGCAGAATCACGGACACTGCTTACAATTCCTTTACCATCTTAGCAAATACTTGTGCCTTCAGCCTCCAGTAAATCCACATCTGCATTCCAGAGTAACTCACCCATGTGACACACGCCCACAGACACAAGGACTCTGAAGATGCTGGAATAGTTATCTGTGTTCAGTGCACAACAAAGGCTTGGGTGAAGGCTCTGAACACCAAAATAATTTTGAAAGTTATAAGCTCAGTAAAAATAGGCAGCATTATTCAAACCAATCTAGATAGACCAAAAAATTAAAAAATTTCTCCTTTGCTGGCAAGTCCCTGTAGACAGTCTTTACTTGCTCTTACCTGGACATTGCTCATCAAGTTGGGGGAGGCTGCTGCAGTTTGGGTTTTGGCTGTGGGTTTTGTGGGGTAGGTTTTAGCCATTCTGTTGTTTCCTGGAGCATCACACGTGCTGTGAGCCTGCTGACTGAGCCCCTTGTCCAGAAGGGCAGACAGCATTTGAATAGCAATCGCTTGTCAGCGGGTACGAAACTGCTACTAGAGTCAAAACCCTCACATTTCCTTCCCTCACTATGCTCTAACAGGATTGCTCTTAGAAAAAGACATTAAGTATAACACTGATTGGGCAGGAACAATTTTGTCATTCTTTCACAGACTGGTAATGGAGTTGGTAGCAATTACTAAAGAATCTCACATTACTTTAAAGGAAAAATTAATTTCAGTGTCCAAGATAATGCTGGGTACAGCAAACTGCTTTTGGTAAATCAAGAATAAATGAATGTCTACAGAGTCTCACTACTCTGTTCATCACTAGCACCATAATGACCAAAACTACGTCTTCTGAAACCCACTGTGAGGGGAAGGGGAGAAGAAGGCAATACAAAGCTTACCTTCTGCAGTGGTAGGAATTAATTTGATCAAAATGCAAGTGTTAGAAGAAATAAGTGAAGCTAATGAGGCTGTGTCTCCAACATACAGCTGACAGGATATACTTTAACATATGAAAATAATTACAAGTTCTACAAGAACTAACCTTGTAAATTTGCACATGGTAGCAGCCTGGAATTTCCAAGCCAAAACTAGTACTTTAAATTCAGTGGGATCAACACAGAGGTCATTGCAAAATCGTTCCATCCCTTCTTCCAGTATGGCATCTTCCCGTTCATCCTTGTACCTCCTGAACAACTCCCCGATCCTTTGAAGCGAAGATTCTTCTGCGCTGCAAACAGAGTCTTTCTTTGTATCTCCAGAAAACGTTGGGGGCTGACTGGACTCTAAAGCAGTGTCCGTTTTCTTTGTCCCATTCACAAGGATGTCTCCTGAAGCCTTCCCACAAGCTGAGCCATGGTCATCTTTGTGGACTGCACTTCTCTTGTGGGACTTGCTGCCGGATTCCCTTTCCCCATTTTTGCTGCCCAGGGTGGAAGAAGGATTCTTGCACTTGGTGACGCACTGGCCCATGATGTTGCACACCAGCTCCTAGCGCAGTCCCCCTGCCCTTGGACACCCTCGCAGCTGCTCTTCAACACATCTCACCATGCCATTAGCAGCACTCAGCTAACCTGAAAAACAGTTTCAGAGTCACACTGCTGTCTGTCTACAAAGGATATTTTAAGTATTAAATGTGGGATAACATTTGCCAGTAAGCGACTGACTTCAGGATATTTAAGTTCTAAATACTGAAAAGGAGCAGTGTACAGAAGGCTGGCAATGCCATAAATTTCAGGCAATTTCAGACTGTTTTACCTAGAAATCAATGCAGCTCACTCAGTGGCTGCTGTATCCTAACGGGTCCTAATAAAGGAAATTCCTAAAATTCTTACCGCAACATAGGTTACAAAGAGGTTGATTCATGTACAGGCTTCATCAAGACAGACTACTCTAACCCAGAAATATTTTAAAGGAAATGGTTTTTAGAAGTATACCCACATTTTATATATAGAATATAGAACACTGAAACAAAGCAGGGGAGAGGGGACAGGGACACTGATGGGACAACCTGGCAGAGACCTAAGCATTGAATGTAAACTGTACCTTCAGCAAATCAGCAAAAGGGGGCTTGGGGGTTTGGCTGTTGGCTTTTTTTTTTTATGAAAGAAGGAGAGTGGAAGTTGTGTGTTTGTTTTTAAACAGAGTTTGGAATTAGGGGTTTTTTAAATACTTAAAATGTACACAGAGCGTTTTTGCAGAAAGGAGGCAACACTCACTTTTCATCCAAGAGGGTGTTCAGGAATTGTTAATTGTTTCAAGTGGGCTCCTCCCTTCAGGTAATGAGACAGACAGGGGAGGGGGCCTTCTTAATGAATCTTCTTCAGACAGACACATGCAGATAAGAAGTAGTAATTCCTGTTCAGGCTTTTTTCTTTTTTTTTTTAAATAAAAATTAAAATGCCAAAATGATTTCATCACACTCTGTTTTTATAAATCACAAAGCCTTGCATATTTGGAAAAGATATTTTACCCACAGAAAAGGGTTCTCAAATTTTCCCTATTAAAGCCAAACTAACACTCTGACACTGCCCTATCAGCAGGCAGCCACGCTGTGGACAGTCCCTTTCTCAGAAACATCAACTCCAAGAAAGCAATTGCTTATCATATTCCTCCTTTACCCACTCATTTGCATTTCATCTCTGCTGTCAGCTAGGCAAAAGCCTCAAACACAAAAATTTGGTTTGCCTTGTCTTTGTGTACTGCTTCCAGCTTAGAATTAGTACAAGAAAGAAGAGAGATAAAAATTAATAAATAAATAAATAAATAAAAGAAATAAAATAGATGTCATATCAGTTTTTCTGTATTCATTCTTTCTTCACTAGAGCTCTTACGAGGCTGAGCCCATTTTACGCTGTAAACCAACTGCAGCAACAAGTACAGATGAATTCTTAGCTTTCAGACATAAATCTTCTCTCAGCCATTTGTCCCTGTTTTGAGAAAACAGCACACATGCAGTTTCATGAACAAAAACTTTTGCCATTGCAACTACAACAGGCCTGTATGTTGGTTACAACAGCCAAGATGCTGGTTTCAACTACCTGTCTTCCCTTTCCTTCCCCAATTCCTTTTCTTAAGCACATAACCCATACACATAACAAATACTTATTTTTAAGCAGCCAAAGGAACAAACATCTAATACATCCTGTCATCACACTGCTTAGAAGATGAACTTTGTAGCATCATTTTTATAGGCAAGTAAAGTTCAATTTAATGTATTAAAAAAATTCTTAGTAATTTGTATCTTAAAGGACTCTTGAAAATATGCATGTCCACATAAACAACCCAAAAGACAATTTCAGTGGCCCTCAGTACTTCATAGCTCTGTGAACTGCAGAGCACAGCCTGGCACTCATTCCTGTGTTGCCATGTGCCTGAGCAACATCATCTTCTCCAGCCTCCACCAGTCATTACTTCATTACACCAAAATAAACAGGATATTAGTAGGCAGAGTAAGAACTGCTTAGTGATTAACTCCCAGATACCAGCTTTTTCCCTTATCTTTAAATTCAGCAGAACTCAAACGCTCAATCTACACTAATTCTTGTTCTTCAATCAGTTTCTCAGGGACAGGTAGCAAGCACTACACTGGACGAGTTTTTCTTTAGAGAGAAACATGCAGGTAAAAGAGCAGAATAAAAAAATCTGGAGGAAAGATCAGTTTAGAGTTTAAAGCAGAGTTTAAGCAGTACAAAAAATTTTCTGCTCAAACACATAACAGCAGGTTTTAGCTATTGGTGATTTGGAACAGCTTTTCCCTATGGGCAGGTTAAAGAATAGCTGCCTATTAGTGAGCAGTACTTTCCTTTAAAGTAGCTGGTAGTACTCAAATCACACACAGCATAATTGACAGAGATTAATCCAATTCACTTTAGGATCCCAATTTAAAGCTCAAAAAAAAAAAAAAAGGCAGTTTGTGAGACTGACATACTGTGTCTGTAACTTTTCCTAATACAAGTCATTCATGCTGCCATTCCTAAGCAACAGCTTGTATTAAAGATGATAACAATCTAATATTCAGGTGTACAAAGTGACATCACCTGCCTGATGAAAGAGATGGGGTTTAAAGTCATTTGCTGTCACAAAAAAAGCACTACAATACGGAGAGAGAAGGTCAGCCAGCATTATTAGGGTCAGCCAGCATTATTAGACACCTGTGTGTGAGAAAGTGTCCCAATCCAACAGCTGTTCCCAAAAACCACTGGCAAGCACAGCAGCATTTACCCACAGAGTGCAAAGTAACCACGTCCCCTGCATCGTACCCCTCTAACAAACACAATTTCTGTACTCTTACTTGCCTTACCAGGAGCCCAGCGCTGCACCTGAACAGTTCCTGCCTGGGCACTGCCAGCACTGCTCTTCCCTGCAGTAAGTTCTTCCTTCCTCTTCCCTGACGAGATTTTCAGAGCACAATCCTACTCCTTATGAACAAACATGAGAAGATATTGATGTACAGTTGCTGCAATTCCTCACTTTTGTACTACACGAAACTTGATGCCGTGTGCCAGATACTTAGAAGCATTCTACCCCAAAAATAGCAAAACCAGCTTGGGAAGAAAAAAAAAAAAAAAAAAAGCCAGACTGCATCCGCTGGCAGCTTGTGCATGTATCTGGTTTTGTAAGAGAAAAGTCTTTTGGCACTCCATCAGTTACCCTTCTGTAAATCGCCTTCACTGAGCTGGATCCACTTCACTTGGGAGTCACCTCCGCTTCCTACATGACTCAGGTTTCAAGGCATGAAAGGAACAAGAGCCTCGGAAGGAGATAGAAACAAGTGGGAGAAGTCGGCCCTTTTGTTAAGGAAGGCTGGAGAGAGGATCTAGTTGCAGCATCAGGGGCTGCACTGAAGCCAGTGTTCAAGGAGTGAGAGAGGGCACTCTCAGGAAGGTGAGCAAAGCCGTCATTTTCCTGCACAGCAATGCCAGTGTCACATCTTGGTCATGCCAAGCACAGCCACAGGAGTGCAAGGACCTGCAGAGACATTTCTCCCAGCTGGATCAGGAACTACAAGTATAAACTCCTCCCGTGCCCAAAGGTTACACTGGATTGGTGGCAAAGCACCAATTCCAAAAGGATCAATTCCCACGAGCAACATTACTGTAAGAGGCTTGTACAACATAAAAGCAAGACATAAAAGGCAGCACTGACCACTGCTTTGGCCATTCTGCGAGAAAAGGTCAAAATTCAGGGCTAAGGTTGGAATGTGCCCAGTGCTACAGGATGCAGAAGTCCCAAAGAAGTTTATTACTCAGACAAGGATTGAGCAATGACCTCCAGCACATATGAATCACCAAGAAGCCCATGAGGCCATCTTCCACATAACAGGAACTGCAAAGCAGAGACTGACAGTGACGTTCTCTGCACCTTTCTAGAAAGGAGGCAGCAATGGGAAACACAGGAGGACCAGTGCTGGTGAATACAGCCAGTGAAAGGCAAGTGACTCTCTAAGAAAAAAGGATGAGCAGAACCATATGGCCTCATTATACAATGAAAAACCTAGAGGAGACTGCAAAGGCCTTGGCTAATGCTTGGTGGGGCTTTTTTTTTGGTGGGGTTTTTGTGGGGGATTTTTTTCTAAGTGCTGTAAGGAATTCAGTTTTTCTCCATTTTCAAGGGACCAGATCCCACATAACCCAGGATCTGAAGGGAGCAAAACAAAGTGACTCAGTAATAATTCTCTGTAATACAGGCATACCATGGCACAACTGAAAATGGCAGCACTGAAGTGGGGGAGAGCTGGCAGGAGGGGAGAAGATGCAAAGGAGATACTTAAGCAACCCTGTATTTTTCTTTGATGACTGGTGTTATTGTAGTAATAGAAATTATTGGATATGTCCAGAGAATAACAAGCAAAACAAGCATTATGCTGTTTAGTAAAGTGTTGCATCAGAAAGTATTTACAATGAGTTTCCAAACAGAGAAAGTATCAAGAGAGTAGAAGAAAAAAACCTTCCATACATTCAAGAACACCTCCAAGACAAATTTTAGGAAATCTCATAACAAAAGGGGACACAGCTCAGCCAACCATTAAATCCCTTTCCAAGTAGCAGTTCACTAGCTAAGGCAAAGACAACACTGCTAGAGCTTAACTAAGCCTCAATCCACCTCAGCTTTTCACAAACACTCGAGCATAGTCTGTAAGAATTTCACAGAATTCCACTATGCATTGTCTACCTTTTAGTGGACAGGGATACATGACTTCTAAAACAGCTGAGAGTAGGGAACAGTATCATGGGTGCCCTGTCTTCTTCCAGCTCTGAACAGACACACAGAGCTTTCCACTGGGGAGGCAGGAGGGGATCATTGCCACTGCTGAACCCGAAGTAGTCCTTGCTCCAACAACTGATGCTGGGCAGGTGATCTTGCAAGCAAACATCTAATACTTACGTAGTTTCAGCTACACAGGGAATCATTCCATTAGCTTCACAGCTTCCTTCAGGCTCCCTGGGTTCCACATGTAATGCTGAAAGACAAAAGACCACACAAATCTTCACATTTAGAAGAGGCCAGGAAAACCACGAAATGCACCAAACCACTGAGAACCAATTATGCATTTAATAAAACCCTTCAGAGCCAAACTCCATTTGTTCAAAGTCATCTTATAAAAAACTACTTCATTTTTAACTTATAAAGTCATTAACACCATTCACTTTGTATTGTCATATCAAGAATAAAACAGGTACTGAAAACTCCAGACAAGTTCAAATGTTTGTTAGGAGTAAACATGCACTTCCAGATACTTTTATGGCTTTCAGCATGGGAGAGTTAATTCCTCATTTCATGCACTCAAAGCAAAACAGAGGACATGCTATCATTGTCACTGCATGTTAGCTAAGCGGCTGTTTAATCTGTGAATGCCAGACAGCTGCTACCTAGCAAAGCATGATTTGGGTCTGGAGGGTAATTCTCTTTTTTTCATTCTCTAGCACATTCTTTTCCATGTTTGTTTTCCCATGCTCAGTTGAGCTGGCTCAACTTCGCTTCTCTTAAATTCCCAGCTCTGCTATACAACTAGGAACCTCTGAAGAGATGACAGACAAAGGTATGTCTGGTTTGTGTAGCAAGAGCTACAACTGTAGCCCCTAGTCAACACCTCTGTATCTGATCTAGAAGAAAAACAACAAACAAGAAATCTCTGGCAACACTCCCCTGCTCTACCACACGAACAGAAACATTAAAACGTCTTGTTTTTACAGCTCTTAGTACATCTAGGGAGCAGACAAGTGATCAAAAGCTGCCTTGCTGCATGCTTACCTTTTGCATAAGATCTACTCCTTAGGAAACAAGTAGAAACATTAGCTTGTTCAGTGCTTTCTTCAGTAGAAAGCAGGGAATGAATGTAGAAAGACAACCATGAAACAAGGTCTTATCATACATGTCAATCTCCACAAAAGTTGAGTTTTCCCGAAACCCGAGTCCTGTATTTGGACTAGGACAAATTCGACTGACAAATAAAACCTAGTTCAGATCAAAGTTTTTTAAAAAGCTTTAAGAGCCCAGAGAAATAGGCATTCAAATAGTTTCAAAACACCTAGAAACTCTGAAGTGGTACTTTTGCACATATACACACACAGAGCAAAAACGTATCTCCACTGAACCATTTATCCACTGAGGTGGATACACCAAAAAGCTCCTTCATGCTGGGTTTATATTCTTAGCTCTCAAACCTCATCTTCCACACAAACAATCTCTCTTCCAAGGCCTCACAGCTCTTTTAGCAGACAGTCCTGTGGGTGCACAGCCATCAGCCAGCTTTAATGTGCAGAGGAGAAGAGGAGCGCCTGCCTCTCTCGTGGTCGAAGTGCTAGCTTGGATTTCTTCCTATTTGACTATAGCGTCCCATGAATTTCAAGAATGTAAGAAAACCCAACATCTGGCACTCTATGTTAATTTCTTTTGGCCCCCTGCATCTAAATAATTCCTTTTATAAATCATCAGGGAGGAAAGAAGAGAGGAGGGACACAGGGCACTGTGAAGCCTCATTCCCCCAGGAACCTGTTTAAACAGAGGAGAAGCAACATCTTACAGTTCACATTTTGAAGATCATTGTCATGGCAACTTTATGCAACAAACTACTTTTCAAATATATTTGTATTTCTTTGGAAGAAATCTATGATCCACCAAATCTACATTTCCAGTTGACTACTACACACACTGGAAGCAAACACATTTCAAGTTCAAAAGAAGCTGAATCTGATGGAGTTCAGCCCTACCCAGCAAAAGCCAAACCTTTTCAGGTTGTTTGAAGTAGTTTCCACATTGGCTGACCTACACACACACACACACACAGTCTGGAGCCAGAAATTTTAACATCTGTTAGAACTGCCAGCTACAATTCTTTCCCTTTCTTTATATTTCTATTCTTCCAAGTTGCCCATTTAACCTTTTTGAAAATTTTTACTGTAGCAGCATATGTAAACTTTGGTGACAACACACTTATGGGATGTGGAATAAAACGTTAGTATGAGTTAGCATTTAAAAAATCAAGCTCTTCAAGTCTGTATTTAAAGGCTATCATAGCACAGCAATGCGTTTGTGGCTGACTGACTTCATCCTAAATCACACTGTGACTGCAGTCGGGGGGAAGAAGCATCAACACTTTGGTGGCACAGGTTTTCATTCAGTCTTTGGGTCAGGGCTGCAAGGTGGAGCCAGTTGCTGTGATCACCCACATCCCCCTGCACCAGGAGCCCTCAGGAGCGTGTGGAGCCACAGCAACTCAGACAACAGCCTGCACTGCTCATTAGCCCTGCACTGCTCATTAGCAAGCCCTCAGCAATCCACAGGGAAATAGGTAAGTAGATAGTGTGCACCCTCAGGATTATGGAGGCCTTAGCTTTGCTCACCTGCCTCCTTCTGCACCTGTGTGTGACTCCCTGGTGACTCTGGCTCTCCCAGCGCTGGGGCAGAGAGATCCCTGCAGGGCCCTGCAGCGCCACAGCTGCCATCGCCCTCCTCACCCGGCCTCGGCAGCCCTGCCAGGGCTAAGAGAGTTCTCACCAAAGGCAACTCCGTGGGGAATCAGTGATAGCCTTTCCCTCTTCAGCAGGCAGAAATGGAGAGGATCAGCTCTGCTGGAACCTTCCCCAGTGCAGCTCAGAGTTCTACACCCCAGCACCAAAGCACCTGGTGCACAAGTGTTACAGCAGAAACCAAGCTTTGCCCAGCAAAGCCAGCATGGTATGGAAACTGCTTATTTCAAGTCTTAACCTGCAATGAAACTTTCCCAGCAGAAGCACTCTGAGTGCAGCACAATGGCATATTAAGGGCTTTCAGGAGCCCAGAAGGCACCTCACCACATCCCCAGCACCAGACTGTCACATTAATCTGCCCTGCACCTCTGCTGCAAAAATACACTTATGCAAAGTCACTTAAGAGGAAGTCTAAAAGCAGGAATGTCCTGCTGCAATTAGTTAAAATGAATTATTAGCTTGTGAGGCTTCCTGCAGTTTAAGCACCTTTCAGTGAACTCCAGAGAGGTTATGATTTTGGGGGTGGATAGATGGGAACTCTGTCGATGTGTTCCAAAGCGGGGTAACAAACTATTTCTGATTAACCTTGGTTTGAGCTTTGGAAACAAACCAGCTTCAGAAACATGATGAAACTGGGTAAAATTTGTCTCTACAGAACATGCCTATACAGCTAGTTATACAAACACATGAAAAGGGACCATGCAGAGTTGGCAGAAAGCTACATGGCAGTCTATGGGAAAGCCAAGCCAGGAATGCATATACTGGAAGCCTGAATACCTCCTCAAATGAGAAGTGGACTTCTCTGAGAAAGGCCATACTGGAAATGCTTAATTAGTTTGGAAGGGAAGAGAGGACCAGGTACAAAAATCCCAAAAAGTTTCAGAAACAATGCTTACAGTCCATAATGCTGGGCCAGGTCTCAGTGCCAAGAACCAGAGTTACCCCAGATCTCTTCCTAGAGGAGCTCCCACAGTCACCAGGATGCAGGCAAAAGCCTCTTAACAAACAACTGAACCACAACATGGTGTGCTGTCACTTCAAGTCACGAACTGGGACATCAAGGGAGATTTTTCCATTCAAGATGGGGCAGAAGAAACCTGCTTTCTGCACTCTTGAAGAGCACCTGACTAACACAGAGAGCATGACATCACATTTCATGTTCAAAGTCCAACAAGTAGTCTTAAGAAAAAAATGGAACAGATGTTTCGGAACTGTAGTTCACTGTGTGCAGCTAATTATATGAGGAAAAATTAATAATAATAATATGAAAAATTACAGGGAGAGAGAGCCTGAAGGCATCCTACTACGTTTTCTTTTGTAAGACACATTCCTTACGTAGCTTTTTCAGCAGAGACATATGCATCATCCTTGAATCCCTCCCTTTCTTTTACATTCCCTAACCACACAATACCTTACTAACTGATTACTTCTCATTGTTTTTCCACTTGGTCCCATTAAAAAGTTTTAAATCCTTTCCTATTATGTGCTTCATCTTACTTTATTAGGTGGGTGGGATGATTTGTTAGGATTATTGTATTTTCAAAGAACAAATCCAAGTCCAGTTAGCTAAACAAAATATAATTTTAGAAGGGTGCCTTCAGGTGTCTCTGTAATATAAATAAATTAATGAACTAATTCATGCAGTAGCAGTACTTGTTTTGAGAAATCTATTTAGACTATGAGCAAGAGAAGGGGCTGAGGGGAAATCCAGACAGCCAAACGACACAGCTGCTTAAGATCATGCCATCAGTTTTCAGTAAAGCTGAAACCAGAACCCAAATCAGATTCCATCCAATTCCCTATCTCATACACACTTAGACATGAACAAACTCATTTATTTCACTGCACAAAACTCAACCACCTTCAAAAACCAAAGGTTTGGTCACCGAGCAATTCACCTCCATCCATTTAAAAACTACTGGTCTTCTCCCTCTCCCCCAAGATCCTTCTCAAAGGCCATACAACTCTCAAGGTCCAGCACATACAAAAAAGCAAATCATCTTCTAATGAGTGTTTGTTTGGTTTTTTCCCTTTCATGTGCAGAGGCTTGTAAAAGAATAATGCTTCAGTATTTTTCCAGGGTACGCTGTAACTTCTGCACAGCGTGACAGACCTTTAGCACTTCGGTTTGTATTATGAATAATTAAAGCAGTACATGCCAGGGGCAGAGCTACTCTGTGCTCTGACACAACCAGTTCACGTCTCTACAGCAAAACTGCAGATTACGGGACCAAAAGAAACCACAGCCCACAGATATTTGACAGAGATGTGTCTCACTGCAAGCATCTGAAAGCAGCTGTGCTGCAAATATTTATCTTACTCTGGTTCAGTCCATTCCACAAATTAATCTACGGAAAACTGCAACTATTTGCAGCCAAACCAGAATAACTTTGAAAAACCACCTTGGTCTACAACCTACTCTGCAATGGAAAAAAAAACATTTACTTTTAAACTGAGCTAAGTGTGCACAGATTTTCTTTTACACTGAATTCAGCTATCAGACTTCACCTTGAAGTGTCTGAGGCGCCTTCATCCACTATGTTCAGCTGAATATAATTCAGGTAGATATCAATTGACTCCTGTAATAATAAGATATGCTTTGAACTAACTGTAGTAAGAGAATAACTTTATAGTTCTCATACTGCTCTCAGCAATAAATACAGCAGTCACAGAAAAAAAAGGAAGCCTTTCCAGTAGCTCTGGGTAACAGTGTCCCTTCTCCAGCACAAAGCAGATGTGAGGACCGTGACCCAAACAGCCTTCAGGCAGTGAAGGGACAAGTCTAAAGACAATAGCCAGACCACCTCATAAGATCCATGCTGGCAGCAGATGTTCCTAAGGAGTTTACAGAAGGCCCGCTGGCCATCTCAGTAAGTGTAACAGAGTTTACAGGCTGCCAGCCAAAAGAATCACTCATTGCATGCAGTTGTGTAGGAATTCAGTACCAGCTGACCACGTAAATACTGGAATCATATCTAAGTTATGTACAACAAATTGTTCTAAGTGAAAGCACTGACATATGAAAGTGCTTCAAGAGCATACACTTGGATTTTTAAACTGACCACAGTTTTTAAAGCAGAAAATACACACAGCCACCTGCAGAAGCCCTAGTTCTCTCTCCTGATTTGTGTCCCAACTTCCCTATTGCAGAGAACAACAACAACCCTTCCCACTGTACAAAGGATCCTGCAGTACTTCCATGCCTCAAAAGAGCTCCTTTGAGAACCTGAATTTGGTCACCAGTTGTAACAAAGACTCTCCCCTCTCCTCAAGAAATCTGGTGGCAGCTTCAACCAACACGCACCTTTTTTTCATAGATTTTCACATCTCTTTGGTTTCACTTGATGTCCTGTGCCTCACAAGAGACAAGGTGTGTAGGTCTCTATCCTGTGCTTCATGAGACATAATCACTAACTCCAAGTACAGGTAACTGCTGGAAGCTGGTACACATCAGACCTTTGGCACTTCCAGGCTGCCCATTTATGTGTTGATCCAGAATTCTCAAGGCTTTCTGCACAGACTCATTGGCTATGAAAATATTGAACAGTCAGCATATGACCAAAACCAAGAGCCAGGATATTTATGTTTGTGAGACTCTCATTAAGCTACACGTCCCTCCCATAATCATAGGCATTAAGATGGTTTTTCTCCCTCCCTTTCAGTTTTGAAACAAAAAGATGAGACTGACTGCATTAGAAGTTTCAAAGCTGCAGGAGAAAAAGATTTACACTAAAAAAAAAAAAAACAGAGTAAGAACTAAAGACTGTCACTTTCTGCTACTACATGGATGCAAAAATAAGACTGGTGTATTTCAGGAGCACTGAATCCTTTTGGTTCAAAAAAACCCACTTCTATTCACTAAACAGAAAAGTGAGACAACAAACAACTATGACTGCCATACTGTCTCTGGCAGTCTGACTTTCTGGGAATAACAAACTGTGACAGGAGGTCAGTAACAGCATTCTCACATTTTGCAAAGTAAGTTTTGTCTTTCACAAAACAGATGCTGTAGACAGAACAGCATTTATAACTATTCTTTCTGAGATACCAGAAGATTATTCTAGCTCATTCCCTTTACTGGAATCCTGTCTCTCCACCCATGCTTTTGCTGGTTTCTCTACGGTATTCCTACTTCTGTGAAAGAGTTCTTTAATACTTGCAGCTAAGTAGTCCCCTAGCCATCATTCTTCTAGTAGCAAAATGCTGCATTTAAATAACCTTTACCTAAAATCCAGGTTTTCTGCTTCCTTTAAGATGCAGATCATTGGACTGGAAAGTGCCCCACAAGACATGTTGATAAAACAGAGACCTAAATGGGCTAGTTCTCAGATTATCAGAGCAAGAGGCTCTGATTCCCTTGCTCTTCCCCTACTTGCTCTGTTATGGTCAGCACTGAGATCAGAATGTAAAGACATCACCACACTGTCACACCAAAGCCACACGTGACACGGAAAACCTCCTTATGGCACCACAAAGAACACTGGCACTCGTGTGGAAATCAGAGCTCTCCCTGGGTTTGCCAACCCCCCTTCCCCCAGGGCTCTCTGACTTGCTCACCAACAGCCAGGAGGTTCCACAACCTTTCCCATGGAGGGGGGAAGCCAAGGTGCGAGTGAGCGATGGGAGCACGTCTGCAAGTCCTGGCGTTTCTGATCACTCCCCGGGAAGGTTTCAACCCAGATCTGTAATTATCTGACTCAAGCTAGAGTCAAAAGAAAGGGGGGGGAGGAGAAAAGATAGATCACTGACTGTTTCAAAAGACACACTGGAGACAACTTACTGTACAGAGGACACTGAGAAAACCAGCACAGACAGTTTACTGGGGTCATATGTTTACAGGGGGTAAATTGCAGGTGGCTCTTTACCAGAAGGCAACATTTGCCTTGAACATTTGCCACGAAATTACAATTGTTTCAAGTCGAGTTACTATGTCATTACTGCTGAATAACTTAGAGTCAAGTATACAATTAATCCATGTCACCAATGTAGATAGTCTGCAAAACATTGCAGCCATTAATCTAGTGTTTTTAAAAAGGAGGAAGGGGGAAGAGACAAAAGAAATTATTAGACTTCCAGTAACCAGAAGACAAAGCCTATTAGTCAGAGGCAAACAGAAGAAAGGAAGCCAGCGAGATAAGATGCAGACCCCTAGGGAGAAGCAGCCAGAGAGAAGGAGCCCAGCCAGGGAATTCTGATGAAGTTGTTAAGGGGGTTCCCTCTAATCTTCCTGCCACTACCAAGTCCCTCAAGTGTTTACAGGTTGTTCTTTAAGTCTTCCAAGAATTCTGGCTACAATTTTCAGCTCCTTCTGTATTATTAATTACAAGGATGAAAGAAAGGACTGTTTTTCTAACATCCCATGCCTTTATTTTTATAGTCTCTTCTTACTCAGAGCAGAGTTTTCCTGTTACATTCACTCGCACAGACCCATGTGCCTAATGAAACAATAACATTGTTTCTGCAATTTGCAAGTTCTTCCAAACTGCCAAAATCCCACCACGATGGATTTTACAGTGCTCCAAAGCTCTAAATTAAACTTAGCAACAATTCCCCAGCACCAATAAAGAGAACCAAGTGCTTCAGTTTGCAGCAGTGCTGGGGCACTCCTGCCAACCCACAGCTGTACATCTCTTTACATCCAAACCACCTGTACATCCCTTTTTGCCACGAGGAAGTGCAAGTGTAGAAGAGTCCTGTCTGTCCTTCTTCCATCTTCTTTCCATCTACTCTACATCTGCCCCTATACACAGACACACAACACACAGGATTTCTTTCTCTTCCTTAAGCTGAACCCAGGCAAGCAGCAGAATCAAGGCTCTTCCTCATCCACTCACAAATTTGTCAGAACAAGTCCCTTTGTCTTAGAAGTCTGTCAAACTGTCTGGCAGCCTTTCTTGCTCAATATATACTTCTTTAATTAGTTTCAATGACAGTCTTCCAAAAGAGCTGTTCTTAGTTTCCTCTCAAAGCCACTCCTTCCTGTGATCACCTTTTTTCCATACAATTCATGCTAAATGGAAGCACGATGTAATTATGAATGAATTTCCAAGATCAGCAAATTATGAGAACTACTGACACAAATCAGTTGGAATTTGCTATAAACAAAACAACATCCAGCTTCAAAATAAAGCAAGAAACTGTACAGAGAAGGCACCTAACCCAGCCTTAAAGATCCAGAGCTGATTACAGCTCATATTGCAGGCTGTCACTGTCAAGATGAAAGCAATTTCAAAAGCATCACTTTGAGCAGCCAAGTATTACCAAAGCTGTAAGTTCCCCCATTGATAGCTTTGTGACATTTTTTAAGGATTATAGTAACTCATGCCTGCACACAACTTGCTATTAGGAAATAATCAGAATTTTAGAAATCATTACAAGAGCTGGTATTTGCAGTAAGTTCGTAAAGCCAGTTGTACTTTGCAAATCTGAACTAATTCAACACAGATCACAAGCTCTCCTTTTTCTGCTGATGTCAGAAAACCTTTGCTTTAGACTGTGAGTTGCCTTTCACATGAAGGGCTACGAATGTTTTCCACAGACCACCACGACACACCTGTGTGGGGAAGACTTTAGGGACAGACTACAGAACTGACAAGAACACGAGGTCAGATCTCTTTACTTTCACGTGCAACCTTAACTAAGGGACTATGTTTCTTTTTCTGAGGATTAGCTTTCACCAGGGAAACAAGCAGCAGTATTGAGGTGCTCAAAAAACACCAGCACTCAGACACTCTCTCTTCCCCTTGCTACAGCCCAAATAAAATACTTATACTGTAGTTACACATTAACTGTTTAACAAAGAGATTCTTAGATAATAAGAATTTGCTTAGATGATCAGTCTTTTTATCAACTGATCTGCCAAAAGAAGACTACCATGCCAGTGAGGCCTGTAATTTTCAGGAAGGTAGGGCAGTTCTGTGCTTTTTGTTTGTACAGTTATACCCCCTTTTTTTTCAGAGAACTTATTAGTCCTTTAAATTATGTGGCAGACATTATCCTTCAAAAAAAGTTACCAGCTGTGGATCAATGCTGTATCCTGACACTTGGCATCAGCCTGTCCAGTTATCAATGTAACATTTTGAAGGGCAGCATATCAGCAGTGTTAACTATTTAAAAGCTAATCAATGATTCTTTCCAGCAACCACAGCACCGATAGGAAAGGCACATTCTTTCAACCAATATTTGCTTGAAACACTGATTATGCAAGTTATAATTTAAGTTGTTACCAGCAGCTTATTAGTCACACCACAGCCTCTGAGAGAGAGTGATGAGCGCAGGCTGCAGGGTAAACACGCTCGGGGGAGGGAGAGAGCTCAGGCAGGGGGAAAAGTGGCTATGCAAAGGGGGGGCATGCTCGGATTGCCAGAACCACCTCGGAAATAAATCGCTTTGCAGTTTATTTCTCTGCCTTTCACCTGAAAACACCACGAACGTTAACGTTCCGGTGCGACACGTGCGAGGGCCGGGTACGGAGCGCACCCGAACAAAGCAGCCGCTGCCCGGCCCGGGGGCTGCGGGGCCCCCGCATCGCCGGCGCGCGAGCGGCGTTCGGGACCCCGCGGGCGACGCACACGGGAACACAACAACCCAGGGCACCCACCCGCCGGGGCGAGGCGGCACCGCCGCCGGGGCAGGGGGTGAGCGCGGGGCGGGCCCGGCGGCACCGAGCGCTCCCGGACCCCGCCGGCATCTCCCGGGGCAGCGCCCGCCGGGACCGCCCCGCCCGCGGCCCCGGGGCGGCCTCGCTCCAGCCGGGCACGGCGCTCCCGCGGGGCTGCAGCGCCGGGCTGCGGCTCGGGGGGGGCCCCGCCGTGAGGGGGCGGCGGCGACGCCGGCCCCCCCCCGAACCCAACCGGCCGTCCGCGGGGCTGAGGGGCAGCGCGGCGGCCCCGGCCGAGCGCCGCCGCCCGCGCCGCGCCGAGTCCCGCCCCGCCGCCGCCCCGCGCTGCCGGCGGTGCAGGCAGAGCCGCGAGCAGAACCGCGGTCGGTCCCGCACACTCCTCGCTCACCTCGGCGGCTCCGGCCGGCTCTGCCTCCGCCGCATCACTTCCGGGCGAGCGCTCAGCTGGCGGACGCGCCGTGACGTCACGACACGTGACGCCGGGGCGGCGTGCGCGGCGACGCCGCACGCACGGTGAGGGCAGGGCAGGGCAGGCGACCACCGGAGCGCGGCGGGACCCCGCGGGGGCGGGGCCGCGGCGCGGCTGCTCCAAGGTAAAGCGGGGGAGGGGGTGTGGATATGCGGAAAGGGCGGAGGGAGAGGAGGGGGCGGAGGTGTGCGGAGTGGGCTGAGCCGCCCTCCCCCCTGCGCTTCGCGCGTTGGTTCCACCCGGCTGCGGGGGCAGGGCTGCCCCGGCCGCCGGGGGGCGCAAGGGAGCCCGCGCCTGGAGCGCCCCCCAGCGGCCGCGCAGCTGCAGGCCGCGGCGGGGGTGGCAGCGCCATCTTGGCGGAGGCGGCTGCGGGGGCGCCCGGGGCGGGCAGCGCTCCGTGCCCACAGTGCTTAGTGCCCACAGACCTCGGTGCCCACAAACTTCGGTGCCCTAAGCATTCAGAGCCCACAGTGTTCAGTGCCCACAAACCTCGGTGCCCACAGTGCTCCGTGCCCGCAGTGCTCGGTGCCCACAGCGTTCAGTGCCAATAGGACAAGAGGACATAGTCTTAAGTTGTGCCGGGAGAGGTTTAGGTTGGACATTTGGAAGAATTTGTACACATAAAGAGTGATTAGACATCAGAAGGGGCTGCCCACGGAGGTTGTGGCGTCACCGTCCCTGGAGGTGTCCAAGACTGGCCGTGGCCCTCGGTGCCCTGGTCTAGTTGACGTGCTCATGTTTGGTCACACATTAGCCTCAGTGGTCTCAGAGGTCTTTGATTCAGTGATTCTGTGCCCCACAGCCCTCAGTGCCCACAGCCCTCTGAGCCTACAGCCCTGCTATGCTTCTCAAATAGTGACTAAAAGTCACGTCTATCAGTGAGCATCAATGAGTTTCACTGAGTGACCCTCAGAATGAAGTAAGAAAAGGGGCAGGGAGGGTTGTGTCTCTGCTGGCCTTAATATTAATACCTGTTTTTAAGCTTGGGTGTTTCCAATGCTGGGAAATATTTCTATTCATGCATTCAGTTGCATTTGGCTGGAAGCCAAGGTATGAATAAGGTGCATAAATCTATACTGGGGTTTGTGTCCATGGTGTTATATTTCTGTAGGCTTCTATGTTATATAAGCAAGGCCATCCAAGGATAGCAGAGACTTCATTTTCTCTGCTGTATTTCTCACACTGCATTAAAACCTCTTTCACTGCTTGTAAGTAATTGAAAACTAAACAGAAAGGAGGAGAAAACCATTCTAACTGTATGAAAACATGAATGACAGCTGGACAAGACAAGAGACAAGTTCATACTGCTTTAGAGTTTACCTGGACACTGTGTGCTTTTCATGAGAAAGCTAAGAAATAAGTAAAGCAATTTTTTTTGTTTCCCTTCCCCCTCTCCACAGTCTAACTCAGCATTTCTGGTCTTCCTCAGGCTCCTATGGCATGGGAGGCACTCCCAGGGCAAGAGTCTGTATGTCCTACTAAAACTAGATAATACCTCGACCACCTCAGACTAAAACAATGAAAACTGATCAAAAGGGACTAGACTTTCGTTTATTCAAATTAAAAGAATGTTGTAGAATACTAATTTTCTGTAAATTGGCTTATTTAAAATGATGCAGGAAACCAGTGATAAAATCCATGTCCTTGCTTTTACTATTTAATTATATTCTCTTTGCATGCAGTTTTCTTTTTCTGATCAAAAGACTGCTCCATATGTAAGAGAAAGCTTAAAAGAGATCCAAGTTCAGTCAGAAATCTGAGGCACGAGATAGAATGGCAGAGTTCTTATCCCAGCTGATGAACAGTGTCAGTTCAATGACTTAGAGAGGCAGGTTCAGAGGTATCAATTGGGGTTTCAGATCAGAGTTTCAGATCAATTTGCCAGCAGAAACACACTGGCATTAGAAAATCCTAAACACTGTGAAAGTTACCCTGATTTCAGATACCCTTACTGAATAACTTGATTCAGTAATTTCATTCTTTTTCACCAAAGATGCATGTATTTGTGATTGCAGCTTGCAGATGGAAACAGTGAGAATTGAGTCAAATAAATCCTTAATGGGAATGTCTTGAAATTTGCAGGCTTCTGTCACTGGTAGAAATAAGGATGTGACACCATCATGGAAGAATATTATCTGTCATTCTAGTCTGTTTTTCACTATGTGGAGATGGAATACTTTAGCTGTGATTGAAGTTTCGCTATGATTCGGTTTTGGCTGAATCTTAAAAAAAAAAAGGTATGAATGTTCAATCAAGAATGACAATCAAATGAAGTTTTCATTTTGCCAGGCACATCCTGCAGCCACATGTGCTCGGGGTTTGCAGGGTGCCAGCTGTCACAGGCTACTGAGACCTTGATTTGAGCAAAAGAAGAAAAAATTACTTTTGTGGAAACTGAATTTTGAAACTTAGTATTGCTGGAAGGCATATGAGCTGCCCAGCTATCACAGGAATCTGTGACCCCTCCTTTTTGTGCCACAGGGACTCATTGTCTCAGTTGCTGTCCCTCAAAGAACCAAAACCATTGCTGCCTTAGGAACTAAAGGCTCATTTTGGCAGACTTGCGGGAAAGATGAATATGGATTACTGGCCTCTCATTGCTGTGGAGAACTGTGGAAGGAATGATTGATTATCTGCTCATTAGCAGCAGGAGAGAGACTGCAGGTCGCTCTTTAGCTAAGTGGAATCGTTTAACTCTTAAAAAAGAAAAGGTCAGATATGTGCATTTTTCTGCATCTCCTTAAATAAACATTAGCGAAGAGGAGCTGTAGATGGTCAACAGGCTGGACTGTCATAGGGGCACATTGTATGGAACATGAGAGTGTTCTGCACTAGAATATTGATACACCATGGTCTTGAATGATGTAATTTATTCCCATCACAGAGATGTGAGCACAGCTTGATTTGGAAGGCAGTCAGCCCAGCAGCTTGTCACTATGTCTTTAGGACTCCCTGCCAGTAGCAAATCAGCTGTCAAGGAAAAGGTGTGTTGCTCCTAAGTAAAACATTTTACATCTGAGAAGTTCAAAGTAGCCTTTGCCAATTATTTCATGCAGAGTTCTTTTCCCCACCATCTCCTCCCCAAGCAAATAATTTCTCAGCACCAGCACAACGTGTGCATTACTAACACATGCCCCAGTTAGCTGGCATGTAAAAGAGGAGATCTATTGTTTTAAAAGATCCTCTTTTTTTCCCTATGGGCCATTACTTTCACCCTTTGTTTTCTAAAATCCTCTACGTACTCACTGCTGGCAGATTTTACGTTTAAAGTTGGTAGCTAATGCTTGATGTGAGAAGAAAGTTTCAAATAAAATAGTCTTAAAACCAGCAAAGGCACCGTGCAGAGAGCAGGAGAGTGCTGGACAGGCATTTGGAGCCAGGCATCCCTCACTGGGAAGCAGGTAGGATTGAGCTGCCTGTATATCTGTGGTCAGGCTCAGTGCAGCCTGCCTGCAGTCCTGGCTTTGCTTTGACACTGCACTATTGGGGTCATTTTACAGTTGACAAATTCCTTTTGTTATTTTTATATAAACTTTTAAATTCTAAACAAGCCTGCAAATAGCAAAAGAAGACTGATGTTTCACTGATTATTCAGATTATTGAATTTTTGGGTCAACTATCTAAAAATCCAAAGGAATGTTTATTCCTGAAAGAAAAACTTATGGCATTTTATAGTCTAAGGTATCATTTGTTTTAATTAACAGTTAAAAAAGTTTGCATCTTCACCACGCAGTAACTCATTAACTGCTCAGATCTCCGCTGCGAGTTTGGATACAATGGGATGTTTCAGGTGCTTGATGTGCTGTTGATAAGAGGGGTTTGCATGTAGATCCCAGAGCGATACAGCCCCGCGCTGCCGGGCTCTGCCCCAGCATCCAGCTGTGCCTGTTTGGAAGCCAATGCCTGGCTTCCCTCCAAAGCCCGGACTCTGACAGGGGGCTCCAAACCAGCTGCAGCCTCCCGCTTTTCCCAGTGACACGTCTGTGCGCACACACCTACCTTTGACCTCTCCTGGTTTGTTCTGTGGCAGCAAACACCCGAAATTTGCTCAGCTAATACAATAGCCCTGTACTTTTTGACACAAACGCCTGTGGTTAACCTCTGTGGGCTGCCTGCTGCAATAAAATGAAGGGTGGTAGAAGTTAAACAATGGGTGTGACTACCACAAGATGGGTGTTAGTGGGAAAGTGGTGTAACATCCACTTAGCATTCCAGAGATGTGAAATATAATTATGATTTAAATGCCAAAGATGTAAGTTGCAGGATGAGTAACTACAAGGACATGAAAGCCTTCCTTATCTTCCTTTCTATCCCACTCAGAATCATTTTGCACACCCACAAAACTAATAAAAGTAGTGTCACTTGATGAAATTACACCTGATACATGACTTGTACCGTCACTTACATTTCTGTCAGTGTGGGCTCTGTTTACACCAAAGAAAAAATTCCAATCTCATTTACAACATTTTAAGTTGGAAGTGATTTTGCTCTCAGTGGAATTATTCTCTGTTTATACTCCCACTCAGATCAGAATCTGACCTAGGCTTTGAATTTTGTCTTATTTGCTCTCATCCTTTCCTATGACAGGCAGGGGTCCTCAATCTGTAAAGGGCTCCTCACACCTACATTTATGTATCTTTGCAGAAATGGCTTTTGAGCAGGTCTGTATTGTTAGAAATTGTCAACTAAATCAGCCTGGGAGCAGCTGGTTGCTGAGTGTACATGAATAGCTGCTTAATGTCTTTTACATCATCCAGCATATGTGGGAAGGAGAGCGAGAATGCAAAAGCGCAGCCCATGCCTAGACGAGGGGCTACACACTTCTGTAGCAATTCCAACACAAAGAAGTTAAAGAATGAAAGGGTAAGTTCTAGATAGGGCAGTGGAACAACTAGTGGGGAAAAAAAGTGAGTTCTAAACTTTTCAATAACATCTTTATAAACAGATACTCGGTATGTTTAAAATCCAAGAGCAGAAGGTGTGATCAGCTCTGAACAAAGGGCTGGCCCAAGTTGTGGCCTTGGAAATTGTCTGTGTAGATCAGAACTGAAACCTGTATTTTAAACATTTTTTCCCCTAACATTGTTCCTCTTGTTTTCTTTATGGATTACATGAGAACCTAAGGTGAAAGTTTCTAGCACAGTACTGCCTTTTATTAGCTGTCAGCAGGGAACAAAGAGTATTATCAGCTCCACAAAGGTGACACCTTCAGATAAAAGCACAGGAGTGAGGCCAGGATTTGGGACTCAGTTTGTGCTTGGTTAGACCTTGTAATTGAACTGTTTGTTTTCTGTACAAAATATGCATGGGGCAGGGGTAAGCAGTGATTTTTCAGATATATGTTCATCTGTGGCTTTGTGTCTGACTAATTTCATTGCCTGAAGTGGAGCTGTAGAGTGGATAAATTGAAGCACTTACTCCATAGTGTTTGATGAGCTGGGACTACTTAGTTATAATGTTGTGGATATTTGTTTCCTAGAAATACTGTAAACATTTACTAGAAATACCTTCTGCTGGGTAGGAAGAACAATTTTCCATCTAGGGGAAAAAATATGATTAGTTAAACATGTTAGAATACAAATAGCAAAATAAAATTGTTTTCTCTTACAAACCAGAGAAAAAGAGTTCATGAAACCATGAAAGTCTTCAGATCATAGCAACAGTTAAGACAAAAAAGCCTAGGATTTAATAGTTTGGGATTTTTTACAATAAAGAACTATGGGCCAAATCCTGTCTTCATGTTAGTATCAGTAATTCCAACTTTGGTGAGTGTCTGGAGCCACAGGAGGCCCGTTCTGGTCAGTCACCGTGGCAGAGGCAGCCACTTGAGAACGGAATGGCCTGGGAAGACTTTGGCTCAAGCCTCTCTTCCACAACCCAGAAAAACAGGAATTGCCACAGACTGCAAGGAGATGAGCGATAGCACATTGCCACACTTCCCACAGTAGTTTGGGTGCATGCATTAGAAAGCAGCTTTTCCTCATGTGGGAGGAAAAGAGGGAAAGAGCACTCCCTCCAGAGGGCAGCTCAGGCTATCTGAATAACTCTGCTCCAAACTGTCCTCTGGAGGAGCCATTCCCAGCACACAGGTCTGATTTCAGGATAGATTCAGCCACAGTAATTAGAGTTCCAGGTTGGCAAGTGGATCCTGAGACAGTCAGATAATGTCCTGTCCCTGACACTTGTTCCTCACTGCATCCATACACTTACTTGGGAGTGCTGCTGCATCTTCCTTTGGGACAGTAAAGTGCCTTTGACAGTTGTGGTGCCCCAAAAGCAGAAGTCATTGTTTCTGTTAACTTAATCCATGTCAGAAATGTTGTTATTCCAGAAGTGGATTTGTCTCAGGGATATCTGTGGTCTGGCATGAAATAGTGTAACCATTTATATGATAAAAGGCTCAATTACATAAAACAAGAATAGGATTTCATTCTTTCTTCTGACAAATATTCTTATCACACCTGGAGGCTGATTCAGTGGGCTCAGCAGGTACACAGCTCTCTGAAAATCAAGACATTCAGGACTTTCCTAAATCCACAGTTAGTCTGCCTCTCCTGCAGTGCTTAGATAAAATAGCTTTCATCACCTTTTCATCACATCAAACTCCAGCTGAATCATTACTGCCTCCTGTCACGGTACCACAAACAAGCTTCTCAGCCCCTGAGGCCTACACAGGTTTTCATCAATATCGTGGTGGGTTTATCACGTATTTCATTCACAGATCTCAAGATGCTTTGCAAAGATAGGGTCAGCACTGGTACAACGACGTCTCAGGAAGGGGGGCACTTACAGTTTCGGTGACTTGCCCAATGTCTGTTGCAAAACAGCCGTGAAACAGAACCCAGGCATTCTTGTACCAGGCTTGTGATTCAGCAAAGCACTAAACCAAGTGCTTAACTTTGAGCATGAACTCAAGCTGTTTGAATGGAGACAGATTTAAGTATCAGTTTAAATACTTTGCTGGACTGGGTCTTCAGCTTTCAACAGCTAATTGTTGTTTACAGCTATTTCAGGGTTTTTTCATACAGCTCAGCATATTTTTAGATGATGGAAATATTTTTAAACTAATTCAATGGTGTGAAAACACGTACTGCTTGCTGGCCTTTTAGCAACTCAAATGTTCATGCATATGTTTGGGGGTTTGTGTTGTCTTTTCTAGATGACCCCAGCGACTCGACAAAAAGTTCTTGGCCTTTACCGCAAGATATTTCAAATAGCCAAAAAATGGCAGTCGGCATCAGGACAGACAGAGGAGACTGTTAAAGAGAAAGAGTACATTCAAAATGAGGCCAGAACGTTATTCCGAAAAAACAAACACGTGAGTGTCCTTACAGCTTTGAATTTCTTGCTCTTTCCTTCCTTCCTCTTGCTCTTTGCACTGTCTCAGTGACTGGATGCTAAGATACGAATATAAGAACTGAGCTCCCAAAATTTTATTCACCTTAAATGGTTTGGGTGTATTTGGGTTATAATTTAAATTTCATCCTTGAGAAAAGTCAAACCATTTCAGCTCTTCATTAACTGCTGTAGAAGTCTAAAAGGTCTCTTTTCACTAAAAAAGTGCCAAGAAAAATTAAATTCCAAAGATACTGCCTGTGTAATTGAAGCAGCTTTTGATCTTTACAAAGTTAGCTAAGTGTATCATTACCCATGCAATGGCAAACAGAGCTCAGCAGCTTCTTTTTTTCTTTTCAAAGCAGCAATTATTGGCACTTCTTTTAAAAGAAGCACTTTAATTTTTTTCTTAAGGAAGAAATTTCAAACCCCTTTTGAAAGAGGCGATACAGACTCCATGGTAATCAAAGGTCCTTCTTGTAATTCAAGATCACAATTTTTACTTATAGCCCATATTGCTCTAGGACTAAATTGAAGTAATGCAAAGTCAAAAAATTAATTTAAGTCATAATTTACACCACATTTCTGACTTCAAAGGGAGTTTCTGGATAGCATGGTAAGAGAATGTGCACCAAGGAGTGTCCTTCCTTTCTCCTCTAGCTACCTCACAGAGTGACGGATGGGTGAGTGTGGCTTTTTCATGGATGTATTAGTAGTTTACATGTGTATTGTCTTTTTACAGAGAAAATACCATGTTTGGGTAAGAAACTCCTCCTTTAGCTTCAGTCCTGACAGCCTCTGGGCCTTAACATCCAGCACCATCACACCCAGAGCTGTTGAGTCAAGGAAAATACTGATGTTACCTTTTATGGATGTGAACAATACAATCCTTGTATCCTTGGGATTGCCAGAACAAGCTAAAGAAAGTCACGTGGCTGTGCATCATTTACACTTGAGCTTCCAGCTGCTAATTGCTGTACTTTTACAAAATATTTGTTTGTATGATCTTAGGTAACAGATCCAAAGCTGATTGAGCAGTGCATAGAAGAATGTGAGGCAAGAATAGAAATTGGACTGCACTATAATATCCCCTACCCGAGACCTGTGAGTACAAATCCAGTCACAAAGCCTTCAGCATTACCTGCTTAGCTCTCCCTGCACAATGAAACCATGAGTTTACATCACTGTCACTGCACTGCATTTTTAGATGAGCTGGCATTTAAATGTGTGCTAAATCAGAGCCAAGTGTACATTGAAACCTTCTCCATCTATCTTCTTTCACTGTAAATTGTCAGGTTTCTTCTCAAAATAAGGAGTCAAAGCCTAAATGGAGTTGTGTGAGCCAAACTCCCGAGGCCTGTGAATATTTAGCCAGTCTTGTCTGACCAAAGAATGTAGAAAAAGATGGTAATGGAATCAAATAATAAACAAGAATGAGAGAATAAAAATACTTAATTGCATCTGCCATAGATAAAATAATTTTCATAGCCTACATTACTGGTCATAAATCAAGTCCTGTGGAAACACTTGTCTATGTTGCTGCTTCTTTTCCCTTCTTCCTAGAGAAAAACATACCCAAGATTACTGAAATACTGGAAGTTGCAGCAGTGTCTTCTATTGCACCACTCAATACAGTTTCCTCCCTGCCCAGTCACTTTTGTCTGTAGTACTTTATGTTGCCTCCCAAAGAGGCTTCCTCTCTACTCCTGTTAATTAGTTTATATTTTCACATCTATAGTTCCCTGATCAATGCAGTCACGGTCAAAAGCAAATTGTATCTTCATCAGATTCTTGCCTAAAATATGGTCACTGTCAGCATCTCTTTCACAATACAGAATTACAGTGCACATCTGGCAAACAGTGTTCCTAGAAATGGGCCTAAAATGTGTTCTCTACAGTGGCTTCAAAACCCCAAAGGATCAGCTCTCTCAGACAAACTAGATGATTATTATTTCTGAGATTCTAGAAATCTCTACTCCTGCTTTAGTCAGTGCTTTTACTACTATTTGCACCTAAACAGCCATCTTACAGCCTGACAGCCTCAGCAACAATAACATCTGACTGCTACCACCTACGTTTTCCAGTCACTTAGGGGGGGTTACAGCTGCATGACTCCCACGGAGAGTCTTATGAAATAAAAAGACTTTGTCAATCAAAGGAAGAGCCTGTCACCTATTGCTCCTTCTGCTTGTGGAGTCAATGACATTGATTGTGCATTTTAATGTGGCATATATAATCACGACAAAAAGAAGGCAGGCTTTCAATACATACAGTTTGGGGTTATTTTGTGACTTCTTAAGTAGGTATGAATAAATCACACAGTGCTTCAAGACATCTACTGAGGAATTTTTAGGATTATCTAGGTCTTATTGTTCTGGAACAGCAGTCCTACTTCAACAAGTATTTTATCATTACAGTCTGATATCAAACTGCAAAACAAGGTTACTAAGGCCTAAAACATAGGATTTTAATAAACACAACATTTAGGGCCTGAAAGTTACTCCACTAATCTCTCCTTAGACAGTGCTCCTCCTAGAAATCTAATAACCTGGATAGAGACAATACACTTGCCCTCTCCAACGTGTGAAGAAACTATTTAAATCTCAGTGACACCTAGTCTGTATATATGCTGCCTTTTTTCTTCCCAGTTTGCTCCTAACTGGTGGGATTTTCTTTTCCAGATCCATCTGCCTCCTATGGGTCTCGCCCATAAACAAGGTCGTACGTTGCGACACCAGGAAAAGTTAAGGAAGATTTCTAAGCCAATATACCTGAAATCCCATGATGAAGTTTCATAGCCCACCACTTAAGCTGTGATGTGTAATCACATCCTTTAAGCTGTGAACTGCAGTCCAGGTGATTTGTGTGCACAACTGTGAACTAAGGTGTTTTGGTCACTTGCTCACACATTTCCTGAGGCCAAAAAGCCAATTGATACATTGCATATGATGGATAAAGTTGGTCTATTATTTATTTATATTATTTTTAACCACTGACTTGTCAATAAAACTAACACTTTTCAAGGAGTGAGGTGTGATACAAAGATTACTTTGACATCAGGACAAATTACAGCAGGTTCTCAAACTCAATCTATAGCAGGATTGTCTGATGGTTTCAGGATTCTGTGTGCTCAGTTGTAACTCAGTTGTGCCTTGTGTAAGGGTCAGTCAAAATTAAGGAAATCCAGGAGAATCAAGCAGATTCTTGATCTTCTGAACACAAGTGGGAACACAATGACTGCATCATGCAGCTGCTTTCCTTCCTCTCTTGTCCCTGCTCTGCCTGTTGTCCCTGGGGAAACGTTGCAGTTTCATAGTACCTCTGTGGTGAAGTTCTGTTTCTGAATGGGCAGTAGCAAAGACACAACTGAAGTGCCCACTACTCCTTCTTTTTCCTTTTTGCAAATTGCAGAGGGATGGTCTAGAGACTCCAAGTCAGCTTTTCCCCCTTCCTTTGGAGAGGGTGTGGATGTGAAATGCAAAGTTTGGAATGCCATTACACAACTCTGAGTAAAACATTCCAGTGTTGGGTTCCTTAGGTTCCCATGTATGGACTGACTGAAAATTCTCCCTTCAGAGTATCACGAGTATGGAAACAAGCTTAGGATGCTTTGGTGTGAGGACCATGTTTTCACATGGTCAGTCTTGCAGCATAATCACCGTGGGGACTTTCTCAACAATTATTTTAACTTTAGTGTGAGGTTTTAGCTCTCAGATTATGGACAGAACCCCAACTTTAGTAAAAGGAAGTATCTACAAGTCTCTAAAGTTTGAGGGGTATTTCTGTTTCACAGATGCCTCTTGAATGGAATTAAAATTAAATGAATTTTCCTCTCACTGGCCGTCAATTACTTTGCCTCATTTTCAGTCCTCTGACTTTACCAGGCTGTTCTTGAGGAAAGCTGGGGGAGCCTTTCATCCCTCAGGCTGAAAGTAACAATGAGACCAAGCTGTGGACAAGAGCCACACTGTACTGGATACTACCTAAGCACAGTCCACAGAGCTTTAAGGAAAACCTATTCTAGCCCAAAGTTAATAGTAGCAAAAAAAAGCAAATTTTAAAAATGCAGTGTGTATGATTTCCTGTTAAAGTGGGGGAAATCAGTGAAATCTCCTCTTCTGAGATCTCCAATTCATCCTAAACTCTCCAAGCTCTAATAGACAATGACAAAGAAATATTCTTGTCAACCTGAAAAGTAAGTTAGAACTGGTCATGTGCAGAACAGACTGACAGTCCCTCCCCCAGGAATGCACTCCTAAGAGTGAAAAAAAGCACAAGCGGATGAGAAAGTACAAGGAAACAATAACAGGAGTGAATCAGCATGACAGGTACTGGCTGGCCCAATTTCTCACTGCCCTTCATGGCTCCAGTCCACAAAGGTATCTATTTCCATATAGTTATTTCCTGGGAATGCCACATGTGGGAAGTAATAGGTAAAATGCCATTGTTCTGCCTGTCAGTGGGATCTTTGCAAATTTAGTGCTGTCAGGAAGACACAGAAGTCCTTTAGCCTAGGAAAAGGGGGATGGAATAAAGAGAGTAAAAAAATAACATGATTATACACACTGCTTAATCCTTCACTGAAAGAAGTCCAAATACAGTCTTTTCCTACCCTCATTCTGATACACCACTGTAGGCATGTGTCAACTGAGCCAAATCAAAATGTGCAGAGACAAGGGGTTTGAATGGAAGCTTAAGCTCCCTTTTTGCCATTAAAGTATCATTTGAATCTTTTGAATTGTTAAAATTCCTGTGGTTAATGAAGGTGCTGATGCTGTGACACATCGGGTGAATAAACAGCTTTGTAAACAAGCAGTCTGAATTTACTGTCTCTGTTATAGTCACAACTCTTTCCTAAGCACATACCGTAAGATTTAGATTATTTCAAAAAAAAATCCCTAAAATCACAGAAGATTTACACCAAATTGAAAGAACAACATGAGTTTGAGTTTACTACTGAAGGAAAATACAAACAAGCAATTTTAAAAAGGATCAAGTAGCCTTGATAACTCAAAGAAGTTACTGCTTAACTGAGAAGCCAGCAAGTTGAACTGTAGTGACAGCATCACATTATTTGAGATGCCTTAAAATGCTAGAAAGCCTAATGATTTTTCAAAATAAGTGTTGGAAAAATTATTAACTAGTGCCTCATCCTCATTACTCTCCAGCACCAGAAAGCAAAGACTACGATTTGTTGAAACCTCGGGCTGTTCTGCTAAAGGAAGGACTAGATCAGCACTTTTGTCAAGTCTGGAGAGAAAAACCTTTATTTTGCAGCTTAAGTTAAACTCTGTATGGAAAGGAGAATGTGCCTTAACTGGAGTCCTTTGTTTTGGAGGTCAAACCATTTTGAGTGAGTTTTATAAAAAAAAATTCATCTGCAACTCAGTCCAGCAGGTCAGCAAACATCTCAACTGGTACTCTTGTATTAAATGCCAAGGACTGTATAGCTTCTGTCAAGAAGTATCCCAATGATTGCCCAATATGTCATTCCTACACATTAATTTTACTTGCAAAAAGATGTTGTCCTAAAATGCCTCTGAGTTCTGCAGAATTTATAATGCACTGCAACCAGTCAGTGTACACTCTGTCCTGTACTTCCTGAACTTTCTCCTATTCCCCTACCAGTAAATACCGTCTCTTTCTAATTTATCACTGTAGTCAGGAGATGCTTTAGCGTGATTTAGAAGAAAAGATTACATTAACTTTATATTTTTTAGAAATAAAAACCCTGAGTTAGTTGCATGAACTCTCCTGCAAGCTACCATTGCTAACTTATGGTAGACAATAAGTTGCAGTAATAATTTGTTGACATGATATCTGGTCTTGAATATCTAAATAACACCTCCTTTCTGGACGTTCTGTCCCTAAATCCATCATTAGTAAGGCTGCAATTTATGAAGCCATGCACTTATGACTAACATTAGCAAGCACACAATCATTTAGGAAGATGCACTTGGCACCTGCTTGCTGGATGTATCCCTCAGCATTGTCTGGGTGTGAGGAAGAGCTCATTATGCTGCAGCAGCAACCCAAGGGAAGCATTACAGCACTGAAACATGTTAAGATGGATTAGGTTATCTGATCTATCTCCCTACTAATACAAGTTTCTTCTTGTAATACCTTTTAGATCTGGAGAAAATAAGGCAACCTGGACCTCACTCTCTTGGGGCCCTACTATGTATCCATCAGAAATTATATCAGTAACATCCACGTTTTATCCACAGGTCACTTATTTGATCATACCTATGAATTCATTTTCAAGAATGCTAATTAGAGCTGAGACCTGCAACTTTCACTGATTTTTCTAATCCTACTAGGCAAAACATTCTAGCTATAAGTAGAAGAATTTGGGGCCTTTGATTGGTCTTTTGCTTTTTCATTGTATAATTTTCCCTTTAACAGCCCAACAACGTTAAAATCAACAGAGACAGTACTTTCTGAAATGGTTATTTGTACAGATAAGAGAAAGGTTTCAATCTCCTAAGAAAATGTACAAACCTATCTGTATTACAGCACCCCTAGCTGAAAATCTTTCTCTGCTAAGGCAGAAATATCTCTTGCTCCATAATGTCTGTAGACTACATTTTTTTCCATCTGCTTTGAGTTATTAGCAAGGCTGTGAATCTGTGATTTGCTGTAATTACAGGCGGGTTTTGTGGTTTATTTAATGAGTGCTTCTAATTAAGAAATGGAAATACTAAACCTGTAAAGCCAGAATTCTAATACTACTGTTATAAGGCACTTTGTCCAAAAATTTTTCACATTTTTATCATGTCCAACTGGCAGCTGAGTTGTCTTTCTTAAAATGCATCTCAGCCAAGAAAGTTGGTGAATTCTAACGTTTAGCCAGCTTACCATTCTCCAGGAAGGTCTAGACAATGCTCAGGAAATAAGGTTGAGAAGCTCATTTCAAAGAACCACAGAAAAATATCTCTAAGACAGATATCCCTTGACAGTAAATTCCATTACTTTTTCTCAAACAGGGAGGGCAGCCCAGGAAATCACATCCTGCAGTAATCATCAGCTAAAGCCACTCAGCCATGCCTGATCCCTGGCAAAGGGGCAAGCAACAGATGCACAAACCCTCCTTTACGGACTCTTATCTATATATTTTTGGTCACATCTACAAAAGCTTGAAATTACATCTTTAATTACATTCCAAGAGATGCCTTCATATCCAATCTAAACATCAACACAGAGGAAGCATTTAGAAAACCACACGGTAACAAGGACATTGCACACTTGTAGTAGCAAAGTCACTATAAGTTCACAAGAACCACAAGTGTGTCATTTAATAAACTATCAACTACTGTTCACAAAAAGGTGTTAACAAGAAACCTTGTTAAGGTGGCAAGCTATGACACAGATTTCCAACAGTTTAAAAGTAATTGATGTCCATAAAATATAATTTAGGTTGCAAATCTGACTTTTTTTTTTAATGGCTTAATTTAGAGGACTGTGTTTGCAATACTAGCAAGAAGAAGCCTAAGAAAAAAAAATGTAAAGGACCAATTTTAATTAATTTATTTATAGATTTGCTGAAACACGATTCTCTTCTTAAAAATTGTTCACTATTTGGATAGCTGTGGTGTAGCATTCATAAACAAGTTTTGTTTTGCTATAAGTACCAAATATCATTTAGTCTAATTTGTTAAGAGTAGTTGCTTCCAGTCAGTAATTTGAAACACCTGCACATCTCTGTCCCTTTTATTAAAACAAACATCCATGAAGTGAACTGGCCTGACACCTTTGCCTTAGTCACCATGTAACAATAATGATGCACCAAATACCTGCACACTGTACTGTTAATGAGGCATCAAATGTGCTCCATGAAGATACTGTTTACCTGTGTGTGTGTTTACCTGTGTGCATCTCTGTGCAGAGCAGCACTGCACAACATCCCCTTAACACTCCTGGCTTACCATTCTTAACAGTTACTATTTTATGAATATCTGTATAAAACAAGCCAATGGTTAATTAAACAATAATGAACACTGTTGTCACCTGTCACAGCTAAGCACGACACAGCAGATAAATCCCTATGACAAGAACTTTATGTTTTAAAGAGTTGTAGCAGCATCCCTTAATGCTTGTAGCAGGATACTGGGAATTGCTGAATGATGGCTGCATCTCTGACTTTGTGAGGCCTTGAGCAAGTCATTAAAACGCTACAATCTGGGCAATGAAAAAAAGTACATGACCCCAAATTAGTGGATATTTATGCAGTGTGTGTTTTCTTAAATGTCTGCCTTGATCTTTGTGTTTCTCTTGTACCATGTACACAACAAGTCTAATGATGCATCTTTAGAACCTTCTTGGCATGCTGTGGGGTTTAGTTAATGACTGTACAGCTCTTTGAAGATGTTCAGGCTATTTTATTTTTAATTAATGCTTGCAAGCTACTTTGAGCTTCTCTGATGAAAGGGCTTAAACAAGTACAAAATTTCAGGCGGTCATTAGCCCAATATGCAAGTGAGCAGGATGAGGAAGTGTGCTGGGTTTGGCTGGGACAGAGTTAATTTTCCTCGCAGTGGCTGGCATGGAGCTGTGTTTTGGATTTGTGCTGAGCACAGGATTGATAATATAGAAATGTTTTTGTTATTGCTGAGCAGGGCTCAGTGGCTGAGCACCTGCCTGCCCATGGGAAGCAGCAAATCGATTCCTTTTTTTTTTTGCTTTGCATGTGTGCATGGCTTTTGATTTTCCTATTTAACTGCCTTTATCTCAGCTCAAGAGTTCTCTCCCTTTTACCCTTCCACATCTCTCCCTGATTGCTGTGGGGGGTAATTAGTGGCTGTGTGGGGCTTGGCTGCTGGCTGGAAGGAAGTAAAGTGGGAGAAAGGAAACAGCTCCTTTTGTCAGCTACCTGGGATATGCAGGTAAATCATAATGAAATTAAAAAAAAAAAAATTTAAAAGAGTTAAAAAATTATGAGACAAGCATACTGTTCTGAGAAATGGCAGGCTCCCCATACATGTGCTGTCTAGACGTTTTCTATGGAAATTCTGAGACACATCATTGAGGAATGACTATAGTTTTATGATATAGCTCTGGCAGTTCATTCTATCTGAGGACTGATTTTATATGTTGACAACAGAATATTCTCACCTCCTCCCTCCTTGCCCTACATACTCCTGAGACACAGGAGTGGCTGGCAAATCCAGAGAGTCTTATTTGCAGGAGCTGTGAAGTAGATTCCCATTAAAATCAGCATCAAAACTCTTTAGGCCCAATTTCATAAAAAAAACAAACCATGCAGCCATTGAGGAGTAAAGTATATCTTTACAATAACAAAATGTGTTTTGACTTGGATCCTCTCAGTCATCCAGCTGGCACAGAGCTGCCACACCTCGATTTATCCAGTGTTTTTGGGGCTTGTCTGAAGGGAGTTCAATGGAGAGAACATAGTTGGTTGAGTGGCCAGTGGTGGATAAGACACCTCTTCTTGCGCTTGTCTTGTATACAGGGCACGAATAGATGTTCATATGAAGAAATTTGGAACTTTCTCCAGGTTTCAGCCAGATTATGGGCAAAGGATCATAAAGGATTTTTGGTAGTGATTCTCCAATTAATGAGGATTCTCTATCCCATCGTGCACCTTCTAAAAAAAGGCCTCTCACATAAGCCCCATCTTGTGGCATTTTCTCCATTGTGTGCTCCTCCTTCATCACCTAAAATGATTAAACCATTGCTTGATTTTGTTTTTACCTGTAGCATATTAAATCCTGTAAGTGATAGTCTGAAATTTCTCCTTTAAATAAAATCTTTTTTCATCTGAAAACTCTATTTCTTGCTGCCCTATAACATGTTTCAAGCTGTTCAAGAAAACCAAAATTCTTCTGCATTTGTCTTACCTCAAATTCAAATCCAATGTGGTCGATGGGGATGGTGTATTTTCTGGCATAGTTTTGTAAAACACCGGTCAAAAAAGACTGAGTGAAGAAGAATCCTGAGAGCCAAAAGACTGTGGGTGGCCCATTGTCGACCCAATCCTGAATATGGAGAGAAAGAACAAATGTAAGAAAAAAAGTACAGTTGTGTCTTTACTGTGCCAATTCACCAGAAGAGGGATGTGCTATGAGAGCAAGACAAATAATGGAAGGGTGAGTTCATAACAAAACAGCTGTTCAAAAAGTATCTGGAATTAGTGTCACTTTTTATTCAAATTGAAAGAGAAGAGATTTACAGTCACATATATAAAATTTAATAGTGCCTGCTATGCACTGTTTCCAAAGCATTCTCACACCCAGTTTCTTTGAGCAGGGAAGTTGTTAAGACATCAAAGCCAATTAAAATGAATCTTCTAGAAACAGAAAAATGGGAACTATCAAAAGCAGCACTGGATTAGCACCCAGGGATTATACTCCCAACTCACCCTGCCGAGCAATTGCCCAGCTAATTCCAGTGCTTTTAATGCAGTGTATGTGTGAGTAGTTCACAACCTGGAGCTCTCAGAGTACTGCTGAGTGAGGACAGCACTGATACACATTGTACCCACTCAGCTTTCAACTACAGCACCCTGTCAGTCCAGCTCAGCATACCTGGAAGAAGACCAAACGACAGAGGAGATCGGACACGTAACTTCCCAGTGGCTTCAGTGATGGATAGGATTTGGCAGCCCACATTGATGGCACTTTTCCCACTAGCATGCTGTTGAAAACATCTTCAAGTTCAGAAGACATCAACACTTGGCCTTTAATGGCTTTGCCTATATTAATGAGGCTGCTCCGAACAACCTCAGTCAGCCTTCAGATTGAAACAAAGAAATTGTCATCAATGTCCTGTCAGAAATTCCTTCTCTCACCTGTAGTTATCACAACATTTACTTAACTTTAGAAAAGCAAACAAATTAAAAACACACACAAAGAAATAAATGACAATGAAAACTTCCACTCTAAACAAGGAAAATTAGGGGCCAGAGGTTTAAAGCTTGTAACACTGACATAGTGTGCTGTGAATATTGGGGCCTGGCTATCACTGACAAAGAATAAAGTAGGCTGCCTTACCTTGACACAACAAGCTCAAATCTGATGTAAGTTCATACTCCCAAGAATACATGTACAGTTTCTACATTCAGGTACTCAGCTGCAGCTTTCAAGTCTTTTTAAAAGATTCACCCAAAGCAGAATATAACATGTTAAAAAAATGTCTTGTAAAAGCTTACAACTGTTTAAGGCCTGTACTGATGAACACAAGCATATTTCGGTATTAGCAGTACTACACAAAACACTGAGCCTTACCTGTTAAATCGAATTAGTTCTTGCCTGAGAACTGTATTCATGGACTCTTCATAAAGTACTGGGTATGCCTTCATAACCTCTTCCATGTCATAGCTACTTGGTAATTTGGATAGGATGTCCTGTGCCAAATCTTCAACAATTTCCTGAAATCACAAGTTTGCAGTGAATAAGGAATATTCCTTTTTCCACCCCCCATATTTTTATTGAATAAATTCCACAAAATACTTTAGATTTTGTATTTTTTTCTGCACAACCACATAGCTATTTTAGTCAATTTTTGTAGAGATATAGTGCTTACATGCTCTTACTTGCTTTGAGCATTATCCTGTCTGCCAGTCTCCACATGTGCCTGCCGGCTCCTTTTTCCTTCTCAATACATTTAAATTTGTTAGCAATTTTGGTTTTATTTGCAAAAAGGTTTTATGTGACTTCTAAGGAAATTGGCAGAAGGGCAGACAAGTATAATCCTATTACTGCCACAATGAAGGAAAAGACAAAGCATGCAGCACAGGGGAAATTATGGGAAGACCACACGAATACCCCAGCCAGGAAAGAAGCTTCACTTACAGCATATTAGACATCAGAGAACATTGTCATTAGACAACCCTGCAGATATGAGGCTCCATTAATTCCACTTTTCAAGAATCCACGTGTGTATAAAATATAGGATGTCATATCTGAGAGGCTTGAAATGTCATTTATCTATATCTCAAAGGGGCATGGATTTAGCTTGAGTTGCCAGGACATGATGAAGAAATTCCCAGCACCTTCACAACCAAGTCCCACAGAGGGGAGGATGACAGGGAGGTCTGTGTCCATCCTGTCAAACTGCCCCCTCCTTTGTGCCACATAAGCCTCAAACACAGTGACATGTTTGGGACTGCAGAAAGTGAAGCAGCAAAGGGGAAGCAAAAAATCACATCTCAAAAACCCAGCATTCAATGAGTAATAACAGACATTGTAGCACAGACTTCACCAGGAAGACAACTTCTGCCTCCAATGGGCTTATACTCCTTGCCTGATGGCTGAATGACTTGATCTAATTTCCTGGCACTCTGGACTCTGTTCCCTAGTGAGAATAGCAGGGATGGTCATACAACCAGTGCTGGATGAAGTCAGGCAGTGCATGAATTTCCATCATTAGAATTTGCAGACTGGAATTAAATGTTATAGTTTAACAATTGCCTAGAGATGACAGGAAAGGGCACCTTTCCAGAGTGCAAGTTGATCTTTCTTCCCCAGTTACCTGAGGGGACTTGCCACCTCCCCCTGCTTGCCTAGGCAAAGTCAGGAGCACTCCATGGAAAAGCTGGTTAGTCTCCTGGTTATCCTTAGTGATGTCTGCATTTTCATGAAGTCCAAACACTTCAGGGTGTGTTATAATTGGCAAACTTCGTATGTATTCAATGTAAGACTGTAAAGGAAACATTCAGATACCAGACATCACACAATGCAAAATTCATAAACACTTGGTATATCCAACTTGGACAGAACCATTTACAACCAAACACAGTAGTTCCCTGTTAAACACATCCAGGGACTGACTTACACAATCTACAGAGATAAATATAAAAGTTTTGAGTGATTCAGAGACTCATGGAGGATTTGTTATTACCACCCTCATGTAAGTGGCAAAAAAAGGAGAGTACATTAGAAATATCCAAGGAGTGCTGGCAGCAGTCACAGAACAGGGTAGGATGCTGTATGTGTCACCCCTACAACTGTGGGCTACACAAATAGGTGGGATTTGAGCACATTTGTTATCTTTATGCAGTTGTTAAAAGGGAAAAAGGGGATGAAAACTGAGTATATACCTGTCATTCCACCTCTTCCTCCTGACCACTGCTTTCAAGGCAAAAGTGATGCAAGAGGGTACAGAAGTACCCTATGAATTCCTGTAGCTTCCTATTGACTATCTAGGACTGTACTGGAAACCTGCACAGGGGTGGCTCTTTGCATCAACGAATGGCAGAATATTAGATGGTCACTATGTCCCCATTGGGGTGTGGTAGATATTAAATACCAGATTCATATTTCATACATTAGATACGTTCTGGCCTGGCTTTGTGATCTTATGGGGTTTATTTTCAATTTGTTGTATTCGGCATATCAAAGTATAGTGTAGGTAAGTTCCTTCCCAAAAATTCAGAGAGAATTTACACCTATTTTCTTCTCACCTCATATGGGCCATGTGGTGGTATGTAGTAGTCACCTCCAGCTGAGAGCATGTATTTGTCCTGCTCTATATCCTTGTTATAGACTATGGACAGAAGGGACAGGAGAAGACGCCTGTCTTTATCATCTGTCACTCTACCTCCATAGTTACACTCCCCTGGGAAAGGACAAAGAAAACAAGGACAAAAAACCTGAAACTAAATGAACAAATAAAAACTGTTTTGCAATAATGTGAAAGTCTGGTAAACTGAAGCTCCAAAGCTCCAGATCTATAAACAAAAATAAGGAATGACAAGGCTGACAAAGGAGGTGCCAAAAAGCATCTTATCTTTCTGAATAGCCACAGCAACCAAGTTATTTACACAGCTCAACAACTCCTGCTTTAAAACTCATGACTATTATCACATCCTCTGGTAAACTGCCAAAGTTTACTGTGTCAGGCTCACATTGATCAGCAAAGGTGAATCAGAGGCCATCGACATTTTTACTTGATGTATATGAAGCAAAGACCAGAAGGCTTGCTGGGCCATTAGTAATTCTTCTACCTATATACAAGTCAAAACAGCAACTGAGGGTTTGGGATCCAACTCCAAGGACAGTTCAACTCCAGCATCCACCAATAACAACCAATTGTATGTGGAGGGCCAAGAAAATAAACCTGAGTGGAATCCACTCGATTTGTCAGGAACTCACAAGTTTGTCACTGTACCAGCTGAAAGTGCCCAGCAAAGTCAACACAGGAGAGGATGTGGTGCATGTACCTGTTAGATAGGTCAGAGCTTCAAATGGGATTTCTTCATATTCATTCAGAAACATCTGGATCTGCTGCATACTTATTCTGAGGTCAGATTCGTTGAACTCATATGGAATATTCCAACCTGTTCAATTGAGAAAAGATACACAGGGCAGTGGTGCACTGCACTGACAGCTGGGCTCAGGAGATGATGGTATTGGTACCACACTGCTACCACAGAGCTGAAGATACCACCTGCCACACATACCTAGAAGAGCCCTGGAATACCAGGCTGTGTACTGCACAAGGGACAATAGGACTCCATAACAATACTGTATCCTAAGGCACTATTATCATCATTCTATGTAATTAAAACATAAACAAACATAGGCATTTTGACATCACACTCTCCTGAAAATGATATTTTACTGGCTTGGTACTTTCAGTTAATCTGTTGCTATCTGGACACAATGAAAACAGGAGTTTTAATTCATTTATTGATTCCAATTTTTCATCAAACTGCCCATCTATTAATACTATTTGTGTATGACATTCAGAGTAACAGTGCAATAAAACAAACAAGCAAACAGGAACATACTCCAGATAAGAGAATCCTTCAGAAAACCTATACCCTAGTGCAAACCAAAAATAGGGCTATTGCTGCAACTATCCTTCTTCCCCCAGATAGCTGGTCCCATTAAGCACTAGATGTTGCTTTTGAAAACGGCCTCTCTGTCACTTTCAAAAATTCTAATTTTACTTCATAGCAATATATGAGTGTCTTCATACTGGCAGTTTAGTAAACAGCTGCCTATTAAAATAATAAAAATTTTGGCTTTCAGTCAAAATAATAACAGCAACCTGTTATGAGGAAGACAGACTCAGCTGGAAGACTGAGAACTTCATGTGCACCAGTGGAGAGCATAAACTTTATAGTGTTATAAAAATGGAATCTATAATTCCATAAGTTCTATTTGTCATGCAGAAATTCTATAGAGTTTTCCACATGTGTCAAGATTACAGAAAAAGCTGAAGCACGAATCTCATGATACACCTCTTTTCATTGCTGTCTTATGAACAACACATTGCAGCTACATAAATTTGTTTCACACTGAGTAAATATATGCACTGACTTCAATAAAACAAAGTGTGCATAACATAATAACAAAAGCAGAATTGAAGAAGGCACATCTTTCCTTACAAAAATTTAAAACTGGAACTGGATTTGATTGTTAGTGAAAACTACAGTAATAAATTGATAATTTAGTAAGTTATAATTTAATGTAATTTTTGGAAAAACGGTACTTTCTGGTTCTCCCCCAGGTAATACTTTTAGTAGCTTCAAGAGTAGCTTTGCCTGAAAAAGAATTCCTGCAAATAACAACTTTTAAACTTCATTACATTCTGTGCAATGCAGGTTGCACTCTTGTAACACTGCTAACAATACTGCCTTCTTACAGAGAGACCCCAACGATGCATTTCAACTCCACTAATCTTTTTTGAAACAAACTGCAAAATAATCTAAACCTTACCCAACGGGCCAAAGTTTCTCCTTTCCTGTACAACAGCATGAAAAAAGCAAAGGCCAAACAGAAGTTTTTGCCACATCACTGGCTTTTGGCAGCTGCCAAAGAACACGGGGTCGGAGATGGGGTCATTCAGGTACGATCGGAGCAGGTTCACTCGAACACCTTTCGGGGGCTCATTTGTCATTTTAATGCCATTCTGGAGGATACTAACAGGAAACTTTTCTGATGGATAACTTGTTAACCACAACCTAAAAAGAAGTTCAAAAAGCACATTACCAAAAAATCATTAATACTGACGAATCCCGCGTGTTGATCATAGAAGACAAAGTTCTACTATTTGCTTAACTGGAATGATAACATCTAACTCTGTTCTGAAATGCAGGCATGAAGTAGATTATATTGGACAGGTAGAAAAGATGACATTTAATTATGGATCTTTATTTTATCGCTACACATAAACAATATCAATTATATTCTTAGTCATTCACACAAAAGTAGTTTAATTTCCTTTTTGTAGTGTCCACAGCAAATAAGAAATACTCCCATTAAAATGTGCAAAACACTGAAACTCCTACCTGAACTTTTCATTGGTATTCTCAGGCACTATAACTTCCTCACAGATTTTTTCCAAGGCAGGCATCCAGCTAGTTGCAAGATGGCAGTTTTGCAGCACTACCCAGGTTCCATCAGTAATAGCCTGGTAAATCATTTTTGCTGCTATTGGGCCCTGGCCCTGTCCAAGCGAAACGGTCTGAATGCTTGTACTTCCCATGCTGACATCATCAGCAAATTTTAGTAAACCTATGATGGCAAGTGTTTCATACATGCAAACAAAGACAAAGTCTATTAGAAAGTGAATATGTTCTATCAATCATTTTTATAATGAAAATAAAGGGACAAAAGTCAACACATATCGTAATTAAAGAAACCCAAACAAAACCACCTCAACAACCCAGAAGTAGTATCAAATGCTGTATCAGTCTGTTTCTGAGGCATGTACTAAAATTTAGTGGTATGAAGTATTACAAAAAAAACCTCAAAGCAAAAACTAGGCAGGTTAAATGGCAATGGTTGTCCTCTCCCTTGGCCCCAAGAGTTCAGTTCCAGCCTGCACTGTGGCTCTTGACTGTCCCTGTTGCCTGGGTACAATTGTTTATGGGGGTTGAGCTGAAAATTAGATCTGGTTAAAAATAGCCCTCCAGCTTTGCTAGCAAAACCAGTACCTTCTGGAAATACATCCTTATGGTATGGCTCCATATTACAATTCTTTTGGCAGAAAACCAGATTTAAAAATAAACTGGGTGGTTATACTTTAAAGGACATTTAACAAATGTGTTTCAAGTGTGGCCATATACACCATTTAATTAGTAACTAAGAGGGAGGAAATTTTCTGGAGAAGGGGTTGCAACAAAGAGTGGGGCAAGCCTCCAACACCCACTGAAAGAATTGTAATGAAAGTATAAATTATAAACTGGTCTGGATGCTACAATCTGGTAGATCCCTAAATTGCAGCTCAGACACTGAGACATTTCATCACCACTACATTCATCCCACTCTCTAACAAATTTATTATCATTGTTTATATATGGGCAGATGCAAATGTTTGATATTCCATCATTGCTGTACTGTATTTTAAAGACACTTTAAGGATCAAATGAAGGGGCCTATTATCAGTTTAGTCATACTCAGTGCCATTTAACCAGATAAAAAAAGATATTTTTAATACCAATCTCACCTGCCATAGGATCAGCACCTGGTGATAATATAAAAATCAAAGGGGCACAACAATTTGAATCACTGTAACTTCTCCCAAGATCAAATGTGGGTGGTTCAATAAATGTCCTTCCCATATTTTCCACAATGAACATCTGCACTGCCGGGATAATTTTGTCGGGTCGCAAACATCTGAGAATAACCATGCGATCCAACCCCGTCAGTCTGCTCCACGCATCTGGGAAGGCTTCTTCGTGGGGTTTGACAGAGTCATAGATTGGCTTCCACTTGGAAAAATTGTCTCTCATGTGTTCCATAAGTCCCTGGAGGTTTGTCAGGCAGGATGCACGGACGAGCTCAGCCCATGATTTGTTAGACAGCCAATCTGGAGCCGGATTGGGGTGAGGATTGTCAAGAGCAACACCTCCTGTCAGCAGGAAACGCCAAACCTCATCATCTATTTGGCCTTTTCCCTTCATAATGCCTACTGTCAGAAGGAAGGAGAATAACACCTTATCCTTTTCAAACAGTGAACGACAGACATTGTTATAGATGCTTACTGTGAAATGATCAGTTATATTTTTAATTCTCTGTTCTAGATTTCCACTCTTTTTGCTTTTAGCAATAGACTGAACATACAAGTTAATGAACCAAACCAATGAATATTGGTACATAGGCTCAATGTTTGCCATGTCAGAGATGCAGAAGAAGACAACAGCTGAATGAACAGCAACTGGCTTATACCCCATTCGAGTAGAATCTATTTCCTGCTCAGTTAAAGAGGAAATTTTTTGCTTTTCAGAGATTTCTTCAGATAACTCTTTGGATGAAGACAAAATTTTAATTGCTGTTTCATCCTCTAAGATGTTTCCTTCTGAATGGGAAAGGACCTCCAGGATTTTATCTTCTATTTCTTTCAGTTGTTTCTTGTTGGCTGCGCTTTCTATAATGAGTTGATTTTTCTTTTCTTCTAGCTCAGGCTTTTCCTTTGCAGCTACAATTCCAAGAAGTTGGTCCTGAAGACCCAAAGGTGTAATCATGAAATTGAGTAGACAAACTTTCACAGCCACCTCAGGATAATAATGAGGATTTCTTAAGTGGGTTGTCATGTAAAACCTGAAGTCTCTTGAATATTCAATTATATTTTCCCCTAATTTCATGTATTCTACTCCTTGTTGTTTAAATGTTTGTTTCAATAAAATGGGTTCTATGAAAGCATCTAGCTCTTCACCAATATTTTCCAGCAAGACTGGTGTTCCAAGCTGAATAGAAGTTTCTAATGTCCTCACATAATGTGTGTCAGATAACTTGATAACTGACAGCTTGTTAGTTTTCTCCATATTTTTTATCCACTTGTTAGCTTGCCTTTGGGGATCTATCATCAAAGCCCATCTTCTTGAGTTGGAAACAATTATACCATTGTCAACGGAAAAAGAATCAACTGGCAATCCAGCAATCTGCCATGCCCGGATTTTGACGGGATCCCCTAACGTGTTACTTAAGCTAAAATCACTGGAGCACGGGATGTTCTTCTCACTGCACAGAACCTGCCACTGCTGTTGGCACTGGAGGCGGTAATCGACAGTAAAGGCTCCCAAATAGGCCACAGTTCCCGATGATAACAGCACATCTCCTACAAGGTCCGTGTACCGAATTCCTAACAATCGTGCAGCTTCTGTCCACCTCTCTTTCTCTCCACCCAGACCACTAATCAGCTGCTCAGCTCTCACGAGCTTTTGGGAACAGCGTTCAATATTGTCTTCTAGTTCTTTCTTTTTGTTATTCATTTTGTCAAACTCATCTTGCAAAGCCTGAAGGCGATCAACTACCTCCTTCAGCGCTGCTTGTTTCACTCTTAACTTCTCCATTTGAACCTCCAGTACTTCTTCTGCCCCTTTCAAACGTTCACGCTTTGGGGCGACCACCTTCTGAACACGGTCGTACACCTCCATGGCTCGCACCCACTTGCAAAGTCCTTCACAGGCAGATGAGACGTTTTTTACGACATCTGGCTGAAAATCTGCGTGACCAATGAACTTCTCTCTAATTCTCTTCATTATAGCGGGAGGAATATTATCCTTGTCGTATTTCTGTAATTTCTCAAGGAACTTGATATCTGAAAGAATTTTTTTAGCTGGCCCCCAGTAGTCTTCAATCATTTTACCTGTATTGCAAATGAGACTAAAATCAGGCTTAGTACATGCACGTTCAAACTGAAAAGAATACTTAGAAATATAATATGAAGAATTAACATCAATGATTTTGCAATGGAATTTTACTATGCAAAGACTGTTAAATAGTTTGGGAAAATCACTACCTAAAGGAATTCAGACAAGAACTTCAGCATCACTAACCAATGTAATATTTATTAATTGCATATTAATTCTAAATCAACCAAGCACATTAAGGGAAACAAATTACTATATAGTCTTTCTTAGCATAGTCTATGAGATAAATCAGTAACTATGTGAAAGTATTTCTTCCTAACCTAGATAAGACAGTTTTGGATGAAAGGCATTTATAGAATTCTTATTTTCAGTTATGAAGAGTTGAACTGTAAAGGCATAAGGTAGAAGAAAAGTGAAAGAAAAAGGTCTCTTTCTCACCTTACAAATTCTGTGCAATCCCACAATAACAACATAAACTACACATAAAAAGCTTGTTAGAGTCATTAGCTATGGCAGAGGTATAACTAGAATTCTGCCTCCCAGCAAAACTGACAGTCTGGAAGCAGGAATTACAGGGGGAAATGGAGGTGAATGGTGCACAGCACATCTCCAGCTCCCCGAGTTCCTCCAGGCAATGCAAAACTCAAGACTAGGTCAAAGTTAAGTTGAAGAGATGACTTTGTGCTGGTGACTGGGATCATATTTATAAAGCCTGTACAACAGTGTTGAGCCAGGGCAGTATGTGACCATGGCCAAAGCAGCCTTAGCTATTCAGTGTACTTGTAAATCACCACTTGCCAAAATGCACTTTGAGTGCATGTGCACATGGCTGCATTCACACCAGCAGCACTTCACCAGCACACCACAGCAGTACCCCACTCATTCCTAGTGCAGGGATAACAAAAGCCACATCATTACCACTGCCACTTGGGTCAGGTTTTCTCTCTGGTTTAGTTGACCTCATGATACAGATACTCTCCATGACGAGCTTAACAGGACCAGGTGGATTCTGCATGGATTTCACAAGAGAGATGTCTGAAGGATTCAGGGTATCAAGAGCTGCCTGTGCTGCAGCCAGAGCTGGCAGGGCCTCAGCAAGGTCTGCTTCACATTCGTCCTGTGGGGCAGACATTGGGCAGAAACCTGTAAAGCTTCATCCAATACCAGGTCTGCAGCCTGATTACCCCACAGAGCCCCAGAGAACCTTCTCTCTTGTTAAGTACCCAATAAAGAGATTCTTCACAACATTATGTTTCTTGGAGAGAAAACTACTTTCACAATTTGACTGCACGGTTTAAAGGGAGAAGGTTTGTAGAGAAATCAGTAACTTCCATAAACTGAATGGATAGCTGAAAAAGCCAGACAAGCTTCCAAGATAACTGTCTCTCTGGTCTGGCAATAAGAATTAAAATAAAGGTTAAATACAGTTGTTCTTAGTTAAATCTTACAGTGCTCATCAGGTGAAAAATGGATGTAGCTTAAATTCTTTATCTTATACTCAGATCTCAGTAGTTATCTATCTTATCTATCACTGACATTTCCAATTAGTTATATAAAAAAAATGAGGAATCCTGGAGCTTCCCACAGGAAATTCTGTTATAGACATCTGGCTATGGCATTATCTCTAAAGTTATGCTTAACAGAGCTCCCTACAGCACTGTGCCAAATTACCTCAGCTCACTCTAAATGAACTGTCTTTGGGCCTGGAGACAGTATAAACTCATTATTCAATCTGTTGAAAATGAGGATATATTAGTACAGAAGCAAGAGCTCTACAGCTTTTGGAATGTGGACTAGAAAGGGAAGCTATGCAGCCACTGTGAGATGCAGTCATTCTCCAAACAGCCCAAATTTACCGTTTGTATTAGGAACATGTCATTCATCATCTCTTGCAACTTTGTTACTTTAAGAACTGGCTCAGCCCATTACCACATCATCACAGCTCCCATTTATTCAGAACCCATCCAGCTCCAGGCTCAGGCCCCAGTGCTCTACCTTAATGCCTTGGGCAACAGCAGCTGCATCATTGGCCTCTTTTTCATCTGCTGCCACGACTTCCTTTATTGCATCTACTTCAACTGTTTCCTTTTCAATCTTGACCATCATTTTTTCTGTTTCAGCAGAAGTTTCAATCAGTTCAGGCTGAAGGGCAGTCAGTTCTTTCTGCATCTCTGCAACCTGATGAATGTAACAGGAAGTCAAGAAAAGATCTGTGTAAACATTGCCTGCATTTCACATCATGATGTCTTAGGAAGAAAGATCAGAAGACACTATATTAATACAATCTAAAAAGGGACATTTGATCTAAAGAATTATTAATAGTTCTCCAGTTTATTTTTACTAAGAGCTGTTTTATTTAACTGAATAGATTTTTAAACATATTTTTATCATCATCTATGCAATACACTTGCTTTTTTAAGATCCACTTCATTTCAATAATGAGAAATAAATGGATTAATTCTATTTATTCCTCACAGTAAGTTTCAGTTTGTGAAATCCCCAAATAATCCATTACTGCACATGTGGAAAACAAAATCCAAAAGAAACCTGGAAGGAAACAAGAGTTAGTGACAGCAACAGCTGCAAACTGAATGTTCTTCCTTCAAAAAGTATCTGGAAGCCCTTTTACTTTGCATCTTGGAAAGATCAATCCTTGGATCACATGGGTTGGGAAAGTGGGTTATTTATCTGGAACTGATCAATTTCTTCCTAGGAATCTACTCAGGAATTAATGTTTATTATTGTCTTACAACATTCTTCAATTTCTCCCCTATTTTGAAAAGGGTATTTCTCCCCTATTTTGAAAAGGCACTAAGATGCTGTGCTATGGATTCTCCATATAAGGTTTTGAGAAAATGATGAAATTTATAAGGGTTATTCTATTAAGAGCTATAATTCAAACTTAGAGATCACAATTTCTTAAAGTGGCTAAGCAGTAACCTAACTTTTCCTCCTGGTTTTCTATAGAAAACTATTAATACCATTATGAACACAGTGAAGAGCAAATTTACTTAGTATTATTTTTGTAAGTTTTAACCACACAGACCCCATACCTAAGGATGCATACGGCACATATTCAGCATTTTCATCTGAAACTTACTTGTAAAGATGCAAAATCAAGTTTTTCAAGTCCCACAAGATAACGAGTCCTCATCATGTCAACTTCTTCCCTTTTTTTATTCAGCAGACTCTTAAAGGTAAGAATCAATTCAACGTAGGAAGTTGGTGTCACGTAGTTGTGTCTTCGCAGTGTCGCGTAGTAGCTGACAGAGAGTTCCCTCACACTTTCTTGGAAATATTTGCACAGTGACACAACCCTAGAGAAAATTTTTCCACATTACTTCGAAAGTACAGTCTGTCTATATGTTAACTATCAGAAAATTACTCTAAGGTTATGAAATCAAATTAGTCTTAGGGAGGCAGAGATGTATTTTCCCTGTTATTAGAAATATTTTGGACTCCTTTCTAAGAAACATCAGATATATACATCTGAGTATCTTTGACTTGCACTGAAATCCCAGATTTGGCTTAGCTTTGCTCATTTATAAGGACAGTTTCCTGATCAAATATGCTGTGGGCATGGGGGACAGGGGAAAAAATATTTGCTTTATATGTTTCTTGACAGATAAACTCATACTCTTTTCTAATGTCATCTTTGAGTTCAATATCCTCTAAAAACTTGTTAGCAACCATTTCCAAAGCATCTGTAGGCCAGGTTTGGAACCAGTCAATGGTGCAGCAGTTTATCAGTGAAGGGAACATCCGTAATCGATTCCGAAATGCATCTCCAATAGGACTCATGGCTACAAAAATAAAATCATGGTCATTACCTAAGTCTGTTTGCAGTTAAGAAGCAGAAAAAAAAACCCAAACCCAAATAAAAACATTCTAAGAAAAAACATACTGAATACACACCTAAAACGATATGCAAATTTTTCTTCACCCTTTCAATAAAGTAACTGTACATAGCAAGGGGAGTGGCTTCAATCTTCCTGTTCTCCATCCTTGCTGCACCTTGCATTTTCTCAACAATTTCAGCCTTCTCATCTGCTGCAAAGATATTAGGCACATCACCAGTGTTTAAAAGCATGTTGATATCTTCCACAAACGATTCATCCTTTATTTGATTATCACAGAACAAAAAGGACACATTGGTGTTTCCAACACCTGCTTTCAGCATGACTTGTTTAATGTCATCTTTCCATTCATTGACTCCGTAGGACTTGGTGATTTCAATCTGAAAGAGCTCAAAGGAATTCATGAAGGTGGCCAGCTTGGTCGCGCTCTGCCGGCCGCTCCCGCCAACCCCCACCAACAGCAGGTGCCCATTGTCCTGTTTCAATACCCTGCATATCCTGGAGATATGCTCAATAGCAAACTTGAACATGACCAAGGACATTGGGGCTTTGCTGACATTGTTGTATTCCTCAAGGTAGTATTCCATCACGCTTGTCAGCTGCTTTAAGTCTGTGATTTCATCATATACTTTTACACTACTGCTGGGCTTTAAATAGTCTCCAAAGAACAGGCTGCGAATATTATCATCAGTGACTTTTCCAGTAGGTGAGAGATGGCTCAGCACCTAGGGAAAAGACAAGAATCAACAGATAATTCTATCTGTTAGAGAATTATTTTCCTTGAAGTCATAATAATCTTTATCTGTATAGTACTGCTACTGTGGAAAGCACTCTTTTCCACTATTCTGGTTACTACCCTAGCCTGGGAAAGAATACTGTAGGTTGACATGCAAGTTTCCACATATGCACGCCTCACAGAGAGCTACTGCTGTCAAATACAGGACAAGTTCCCAAAAGGCTTCTCAGAAATGTACCCACTACATCCATTGGCTTATTAAAATAATTAACTTCAGTAAAAGCACAGATAAAAGCTGTGCAAGACATTTATTCCATTCCAGTTGGTCCTCTGTACCAACACAGAATACTTTTGAAGTTATGAATCACTTTGATAAGAAGTCATTTGTACTAACTTGACTAAGAACATGTATAATATTCAATGCTGAATAGGAGATTGTCCACACTTTTTAAATGCACTGCTTGAAATAATTCAAAATGTCTCCAATACTAATTTAATCTCAATGTCTAAGTATTTCTGAAAAGGCATCAGTCTCATTCTCTGTCCCAGCACATTACCCAAAAATACCTTATTAAAGTTCTGCTTGAAGCTATTTAATGTTGTATCTTGTACCATCTGAAAGAATACCTTCCTGTCATCCTCATCAACTAAGCGATCATAGAAAACTCTGTAAACCTCATGAATCCAAAGTCTGATCAGTTTGTCTCCATCCTGAAAATGTAAATAGGAGAAAACAGGTAAATATAGCTCAGGCAGGATTTGTTCAAAAAGAAAAGGTTAGAAATGTCCATCTGGACCCTGCTATACCTTGTACTAAACTCAGTGGGAATCTTTCAATTCCAAGCCATTCAGCACATGGCTCAGCATCTGCCAACCTAACTGGATTCCTCACCTAGTTACCATCTCGTCCTTCCTGCCAACACAAACTGGGACTCTTATGTCAAGGCTTTTTTCTCTACTGTATCAAATCTCCCCATTTTTCCAAGATATGGCTCATGGGCTCTAACTCAATCCCTTCTCAAAATCCCTCCTGGCTAAGATTTCTCCTGAATAGCTTGTGGCTGTTTAGTTGTTTCTGCACCAAAAACATTCCCCCAGCAGAAATAAAAATTTTAATACTTTTTTAACCTGTCATTTTTCTGGAAATGGATAAAAAAAGTAGAAGGGTGAAAATCATACACATCTATTAGTATTCATTTGTAGTTTGTGACAACAGACAAACTCAGGGCTAAATTATTTAGTCTTGTTCATGATAAGCTTGCCATTGTGAAAAGGAGATACTGAGTCTTTTCCCACTTCGTGTATTAAGTTTGCAAGTTCAGGAGAGGGGACTGTCTACCTTGATGTACAGGTTTTAACAGGAGGACCTTGGACCTCTGGGTCCAACTGTAATACATTAAAGAATATTAAGGAAACAACAGCTCTCTCCCTCGGAGATGGACAGAAAATATATAACAAGGTATTCAGGGACTATTTGGATTTTAAAACTTGTAAATCTATTAAAATCATAGTTCATGTATTTTGAGATATTTACTTATTGAGATATTTACTTATATATTTACTATTATAAAAATAATTTATTTTTTCCATTGCTCTCTTTTATTTTAACATAATTAAACTACAACTTACTTGCAGATGAGTGTGTGGACAGAGCAAAACTCCTTTAATAACCCTGGAAAAATCCCGCAGATTAAAGACATAGTGGGATTTTGAAGGAGTTGGGAGAAAATTATCAACTGCCATTTTATAAATCACTGATGTCGCCTGGACCATCATCTTACCCAGCCTTAAGAAGGAAAAGAGGTACAATTTTAACTTCTGCAGATAAATCACAGGACAAAAGATGACAAAGGTGATACAGGAAACAGATCACATTACTTCAGAAATGAAGAGTCAAAGCCTTTGCTGAAGTGCCAGTCAGTAACTGCAGTAAAAATCTTGGTTAATATGTCATCGTTGAAAGAGCAGATTGATACAATATTCAAGTGCCGTGTGAAGCGTCCTGTAACACAACAGAAGGATGCAGAGAGATTTAAAATGTCCAAATATTTTTCCACCTCACTCCACCAACAACATTTGAAGCTGGCTCCAGCCACATGATTTTGTTTCCAGCAAATTTCTGCCCCAGCAGTAATGCAGAAGAAATATAAACATGTTTCTGCTTTATATCAGTATTTCACTTGGAATAAGTGTTTTGCATATGTAATACCTGCACCTTCATTGCAAGGCCTCTATTAAACAAATTTCAGCTCACTTCAGCCCTCTTGACTGTGATTGTGACAGAATAAAACTGTACAAAATCATGTACCTTGTTATTGGCTTTCACCTAAAAAGAATCAGTTTATACATTAGTAGATTTTACAAATTTAGCTATATCAGAACAGTTATTTTCATAAAGCCTTCTCAGAGCATATACAGTTATACCTACATCAGTGTTTATATAAAGCAAAGTAGCCTGAAGTGCCCTATAGCAGTGTAGGTGCAGCTACATTAGGGCTTTTATTTACATAGTTTTTTCATTAGAAAATATAACTTTCCTTACGGTGCTGTGACAGGAATGATGGCCTTGCAGGTAACATGCTTGTTAATTAAATGCAGGCAGCCTATCTTAGCAGCAGGAGATAGTTTCAGAAGAGAATTGCAAGAAGATGTGTTCCCTCTCTTTGCCAAGAAATAGAAAATCACAGTTTAATCGTCATTCACAGTTAAATCAACATTAAAAACATTGTGTCTAATGTTGATTAAGGTACTGCTGGAAAAGGCACAGGTTTGAACTTGAACATACAGACCTCCATTTGGAATGACCCAGCCAGTGAATGTATCTGCAGGTCCAGCAGTCACAGATAAATGTAGAATTTGTCATCAGCAAAACTGAACCTCTTAACTTCAATGAACCAGATAACCACTTCCCACAGTAATGTATTTCCTACCTGTAATATCATTCCTGCCTCCCCCAGGTGGACCCATGGCTGTAACAAGCAGCACATCTATGATACTAATCTGGGATGCATCTTTCTTGTCATACCAGTGACCATGATCAATCAATTGTCTGAGAAGCTCAATAGCTGGCTGGGCTCCATACACTTCCTTTTCAGGCATGTTTAGGTCATCTATGGAGAACATGGACATTGAATAAAAAAAATCTCAGTGTTTAGGAATTTAGTTTTCTTCGAAGAAGGAAAAATAACTGAACTAGAGGTAGAAAAAGGCTGTATGTTGTTATTCTTGCTTCCCATTAAACTAACCAGAATCAAATGCCATTATACCTCACAGGCATAATTAGGGGTGATGGCCCAACTTAGTGTGGTTGGTGATTTTGTTTTATTTCATGTAATGTCTCACTGAAACTCTAAGAACTACTCTGAAGACAACCACCACTTGAACCTCTTGGCAGGGAACAGTGCTAATCCTTCAGTGATCCTTGGGGGTCCCTTCCAACTCAGGAAATTCTAGGATTATGATCCTTTGGGTGCCTGAAAAAAGCCAAAGAGCACTGAAGCAATCCAAATTTAGTAGTCTCAATGAACCACTTCCTTTGCCAAAAGCCAGAATTAAAATGATTAGAAAAAAAACCCTGAAAAAAATGTCTTACCCACAAATATTACAGCTTCTTTCCCCGCAGGAGGTCCAAATACTCCTTTTTTTCTTCTGTCCAGCTTGGACATAATAATATCCTGGGTTTGGCTAGCAGAGGTTCTTGCAGAGAAGTTGATGAAACTCGGGATGTATTTTTCCTTTGGAAGTTTTAGTAGAAAATTGTTTGTTATAGCTGTTTTTCCAGTGCCAGTGGGACCCACAAAAAGCAAAGGCACACTGTGTTCCACATATGTTTTAAGAAAAAACATTTGTCTGGCAGTTTCTATTGTTGGAATGGTCAGCTCAGATACCTGTTACCCAGGAAAGTAAAACAGCACATGAAAACCAAACATCTGATACCTCAATCAACAGGAATATTTGCAAGCAAATCCAGGAATCCTGTAGCACAAATGCATTTTTTAAAAATTCTGTTCTCTGAAAACCTAGGCTACAACAAGGTTCTAGTAGATAGTGTGGGGTTCTAGTAGGTAGTATGGCCCTACTTCTTGTTCAGGGCTTATTCAGTAAGTAGCAAAACTACCTATATTATGGTTCACAGACATTATATAAGACAGGAAGGAGAACTGCAGAGTAAAGTATGGCTTAGTTCTGCTCCTCTACTCTCACTACTGCTCTCCATATCCCAAAGAAGCAGTAGGTCTCTTTGCTTGCTGTCTCTAAGTAACTCATACTATAATATCATGAGATCAACCACAGAAAACAAAAAAAGAAGGAATGGAAATTCAGGCTTTGGCTTTTTCCCCACCATAGTTTCCCCAATGTCAGATGCTATTAGAAAACAAAGCAGAACCAAAATTTTAACCATCAGGCAACCTCAGGGCTCCACATGCACCTGCAGTGCTGAACTTTCAGTATCAGTGTTACCAGAATTCAGACATAGCTGTGAAAAAGAGCCTACAGAGATTAATGAAATGTTGCAGAACAATCATTAAACAGCCTAATGTAATAGGATCAGACATTGCTAAGCTAGTTGATTATACCTCTAAATCATTTAGTCAAATAATTATTTTCTATTATAAAGATACTAATGTGAACCTTAGCCCCAGGAGAGATGACTTGCTCTTCTTTTGTGATGTACTCCGTCCACATGTGCCACTGCCCACTGCCATGCTTGTGAAAATAGAAGTCATAAACATTCCCTGTTAATTGAAAAACACAACATAGGAAAACTCACTGATTAAATAACAGACTTCAGTTATTTTAGTGTGAGATGTCCAACACTGTGAGATAACAGAAGCTTTCTACTACACAAGATAAACTCCCCTTTAGCCCCCACCTCACCCCCCCCACTGCCATTACCATCACCAAATTATTTTAGGTCAGATGCAGCTACACTGTTTGAGTACAACAGGAGGCATATGCTACTCCTGGTTAAAAGAGCCAGGAAAGAGCACCCAACTGTGCAGCCCAGGGCTTGGCAGATGGTGGCTCTGCTGCAGACTTAACATCTGCCAGGCACTCTATTCTCCCTTAAAGTGACAAGTTTTCTTAGTGCTTTATAAAAGGCCAGGCAAGTACAGTTATGAAGAAGCACCTTTTTCTGGGAAGATATTGTTTTTGGTAAGCTTCACATTTTTAGGCCGTGGGTTTTCCTCATTCATTCCCATTAGCAGGTTGCGGTAAAATGAATCAAATTTTTTTCTGCTGTCTGCGTCAATGATCCCACCAACTGTCCACACCAAAGCAAAAAGGAAAAGGCTCTGCAGCCACAAGGTGATTTGCTGACTAGACATGACTTCCTGCTCCTCTTCCTCAGATCCATGTATTTCATCTGAAACACATATTTTGGATTTTAGTTAAATGCCAGTAATAACCATAAATCCCAATGCAAAATACATTTTTGCAAAAGTATCCTGAGATAAAGTTAGAGAATTGTCTTCAGTGGTACAAAGTCAACCTACAAAGTGAGGATCTTGTCTGTGTAAAATACTGTTTACAAATAAAAATAAAGTTAGAAGAAAAAATATTTATAAGAGGTCCTAACTCTTTTCTTCCAATCCCAGCAAACAGCAAGCAAAACATATGGAATATCAGTTTTGTAATGACATCAGTTTCCAAATGTGAAAGCTCTGTATGCTGGTCAAAGAACTGTCACTAACACTGATCATCGAGATCACTGAGTGTGTTCTATGAACTCAACAATAAAGAATTCTTTTGGTATTTCCTTGCATCTGATACCTGCATTTTATTACAGGATATGGGAGGGAAAAAAAGAAAAATTGAAATAAAAAGAAAAAGGTTCAGGGTACTTACCAAGCAGACAAGTATAGAGTTTCATCAAGCTGTAACTCAGATGAAGAGAGGATGTTTGTACAATAGCTTTGCAACGATGGTGAACAAAATCTAAACAGGGCTGGACTAGCCACATAAACAAGTCATCGACCTACCAGGAGAAAAGGAGACGGATGTATAACAATTCAGGATTTGCCACATTTCCCATTGTCCCTCAATTCACTCTCAATTAAAAATAAGGCATCAGAAATTCTCCAGGTTGGCAGAGAGAAGATCAAGAAAGGACTTGTGTGAAGCAGTAGTGAAATGTTTACAAAGTCACACCATCCTTATTTGATGGTGACAACAAGTTGCATCTACCCAGTTACTAATCCAGACAGCAGAGCAGAAGCTCAGCCCAGGGAGATCCCTGCTTTGCTTAGAAAACTGTCCATATAGAGCTCTTCAAGTCTTGGTACTTCTTTTGATCATAATTTCCTGCAAACCTCAACAAGAGTCTTGTCAAATCACATGAATAAGCCTTCTACAGCTCCAATCCTAGTATTATTCCAATTCTTTTACTAGACTTTGATGCCAAGTAATAGGAATTTTAAATTTTGATTAAAAGCTGATTCTCACCAAAACCTACTTTTATTTGCATTTACACTGAAGATATACAATACACAACACAAAGAGCTCTCATTTATGCAAGCAATGAGGTGATAAAAGCTGTTAATGACAATAATAAAAAAGTTCTGACTCTGTATGCCTGCCTTCAAGTAGGCAAACTGTGAATGTCACCTTATAGCCAATCTTCTAAACTAGACCCATGTGAAAAATGAAGTCTCGCACCAGCGCTCGGTGTTCTTCCTGCAGGTTTGGAGGCAGAGTTTTCAGGTAGGAATCCTTCAGTGGCTTCCAACCTAACTGTTGTGGGTCCATATAGATCATACCACACCTGGAAAGAACAAACATCTTTGATATAGGAATATATGTGCAAGGTGGGACAGTTCAAGCTGGGATGCTTTCACATTACCTGCTGACGGTTGCTGGAGATGCCTGCTCTAAGTCCGCTGGCTCGAAGATTAAACTCATTTGTGAATTCATCTGAATTATTTCACCACTCATTAAGCATAGCTAGAAGAAGAGCATCACATAAACATGGTCTAGTCATGTCATTGCCGATCAACCCAGTCGAAGCAATGTCTGTCAGAAAATCACTGAACATTCTACTTAGTGTCACTCCTCATTCAATCATTTGTATTCTCACAATACACGATATTTTCTGACCTTGTCTCAACTTTTCCATGTGTTACTGTAAGGCTTGCAGAGACACAGAAAACAATGCTCTATCTTTAAATAACTCTGCAAGAAAAAGCCATTATGACCCGTAGCTTTTTTAAAATTCATTTATTCACTAGGTAATTTAAGCAAGTTCAGTTTTCAGTCACAGAATTGAGTTCATGCATTTCAGTTTCCCAAAAGAGTCAATAAAAGAGCCTCACTGAGCAATCTCATTTCAATAAAGAAGCAGTAAGACAAGGCTTCTAGGGAGAAGTAACAGGTTAATATCATCTAATACCTTCCAAACCCACTCATACCATTAGGAAAATAAAGAGATGCTTTTAAGCACATCAGCCTTTCCTGAGTCCCACGTGCCCTTTGACTAACGTAGTAACAATATTGCTACAACCAAAATAAAGTATGTTTCTTCAAGGATGAGGTTATGGGCAAAAATTAGGCTACCTTTTTATTATCATCCAGCACAGTGTTCATGTTCTCTATCCAAACTGCATCCACTGGGCCATCAAAAATAATCCACTTGCGATCGTCTGTGGTAGAAGATGCTTGTTCCCTGAAGGCCTTTGCAAGAACTCCATCTGACCACTCGTGACTGACAGGATCAAAACTGCCATACAGCTGTCCCATAGTAATGGCTTTGGGATTAATAACTTTGTACTCAACAGCAAATTCATCCATGCATTTTGCTGTGTAAAAAGACAAATAGATGAGCCCGAGAATCTGATAGGTTAGCTTCATTCAACAGCTGGAGTACAGAACAAGATGATTCCTGAGGATCCTACTGTAGCTGCTCAAGGTAAAAACCCCCAGACATCTGGCAGTAAATAAGGAATTCCATTACTTGTACAAGGGAAGTAAGATGTCCTCTGTACAAAAACACGTGAAAAAATGAAAAAGCAGAGCAGCATAGACTTCATATATTTATGGGAGCTTCTTACAATCTCCCTATCAGAGCTAGTTTTTTCAAGAGTATTATGCACAAATACAATGTATAACAAAATTCAGAAAAGCATAAACACATTAGTATGGCTTACTCTTCCGGTAGATGCAGACAAAAATACTTTTGGATAAATATACCAGCCAAACCCAGTCAAATAAATAAAAATTTTGCAATCAAAAAAGCAAAATACAGGACAATTAACAACCTTGGCATATCTCAGCGAAGGAAAAATATTAGTCATGGAATGAACTTAATTTAATGAGAATTTGGGGGCTGAACAGTGTTACCTGCACACAAATCTGCCAGGGCTCCAGCCAGCACTTTGTATGAAGAGGTCTTCCCACTCATAGGATCTCCAACAATCATGAAACCATGGCGCACCAGCATCATTTCATAGACCTGTGTCAGGGACGAGCACAGCACAGCACAAAACAAGCATCATGGGTATGAAATCAGAGGTCTCTCTTCTGCATTCAGATGTGACAGGACAAAATATCAAAGATCTGCACTCTGTTGGCTGACCAAATCCTTAATTCCAATCAGAGGGCAGTCATATTTGCATGGCAATTCTCACAGATATAATTTAAGAAGTCATTTACCCCCAACATCCTGCCTTTCTCCTTGCTAAATGTTATCCCTCAGCTGTAACAACATCACTGTACAGAGTTTAGTGCACTACCCAGACACTGCAGATCACAGCCCAGCAAAAGCCTGAAGTGGAAACCAGTGGCTACCAATGAATCTGACATAAATGGACTGAAACTCCAGCTCTGAGGATTTGTCATAGGACTGGTCACCAATACTATATGGGAGAGAGTGGGAACACAGAGCTGGAGGTGAAGCATAAGCAAAGGGAGAAATGTCACCTCTTTCAAGACTTCTCAAGGACACTGTGAACGGAACTGGGAACAAGGCCTGACTCCCAGTCCCATTCTGTTCACTAGGCTACACTGCCTTAGCCAGCAACAGATTCAGTTCAATTTTCTATCCTGAACCACAAGACCTACAATGTGGCTGCACACATGAGCTCTTTCACAGGCTGGTTAAATTACAGAATCACTATGAGCAAATCAGGCTTTTATTCCGTGATTTTCACTCAGTAAAAATACCCCATTTATAATATTCCATTAACTGATATTGGAAACTATTAGCTATTCATTCATGACACAGACAGGGAATGAAGAGTGTTTCTGCTCTCATGCTTTTCTTCCCTAGAAGTATGAGAAAATAAACCTGAATAATTTTTCCAATAAACCATGGAACTGGTTGAAGATTCATCTTCTCAATATTTTTAGTTAGTGCCTTGATAAATACGTCGTAGTCTGGTGTAGGAAGAACCACTCCAGGAAACAGGTCAGATATGATACCCTGTTAAGGAAAGACAATATAGAACACTACTTAAACACAGGTTACAAAAAGGGAAAATTCCCAAAGCATAAAAATCTACAAGTAAAACAAGAGTCATACAGAAAACAGGAGCTTGAAAGCAAATGTCCTCAGCTGGATAAAACTAACTTCCAGGCAAACTGCAACCATGGAAGTTTTTTGTATGCATGAAACAGAAACCAGTGCCTGCATTTTTCATAAACACACTGATATTGTAAAAAGGAGTTTGTCCCCAAAAGTATTTCAGGATAAGGATGTGAAAGTTGTTGAAAGAATTTCAGTGATTAAGTAGAAGGGTATGTGTTGCAAAATATCAGAGCAGTGACTGTGTGTGCTTGTACCCCAGCTCTTAGTCTTTAGTACTGATTGTTTTGTAGCTTAACATAGTCTTTATTTTCTATTAAAGCAGCATGCAAACAGAAGCTTCATAATTTTTATTCTGACTTCAAATTTCTAATCGAGCTTAATTTAATTGTCCACATCTCTTGCAGCACAGAGCCAGAATACAAACTTCAAAGAATAATTTCTACAAATGAAACAGCACAAGGTGACTTTTAGCAAGATATCTTCTAAAACATTCTATAGAATAATTTAAAAGGCACCACTGAAAGTTTGCTTCTCAAAATAATCCTAACAGAACCAAAGAGTTCATCCAAATCAGTGGACTGAAAACTGACACTAATATGGCATCATCTAGATCAAAATGTTCCAAATGAAGATAATGATCTGTTTCTCTAGGTTATTTAATAGATCTCATTAAAAAACCTCAAACACACTGGCCTGATAGGTTACCTGAAACAATGGCACGTCCTGTGACAAGAACTTGGCCAAATTAACATCCATCAAAGCCCGAAGTAACAACACACTTTCATTTTCAGTTGGGTACTTCAGCTTTAGGTTCCCTGCTGCTGTCAGGACAGATTTGACTGCACGCATCCCATAGTCATAGTGGTGCTGGGATGACAGCTGCTCCGAGCACAGACGGTACGTGGCAACAATTTTCTGGGCAAGACTGTGGATATTAAAACATAGCATGTAAAATGAAAATATCTCACCATGCAAGGAAAATCCTTAACATACACAAAGTAACTGCAGTGATTATAAGACATATCAGCTGACAAGATGGCCCAAAACACCTGGGAAGCAAGATTATGCCACGGTAGAAAATGTGTGTGCCATTTAGGAATTCTGTTTGATATTATGTTTCATTTTCCAAAAGATCCTGTGTAGAACTGCATATCTGTCAATATGAGGTGGTGAATGGGAATTGACAATAAAGCAGGAGACTGAAAAGTACTTTCTGGAGATACAGAACACAGACAGCCTTCCAGAATTATATGCCTCAAACACACATATATGCCTTATAGAGGAATGAGGTACATCAGACTCAACTGAGATGGAAAATTCAGCATGTCTTACCTCTTAGAGTCCAGAAATCCCATTGAATAAAGGGAAATTTCACCAATCAAAGCATAATCTGGAACCATCATGGCAACTGTTCGGAACAGTGCCTGTAAGGAAAAAAGTAAGATACCACCTTTTGACTATGAAATATGGCAATAAATTGTGTCAGTTTTGTAGGAATATTCCAGATCAGATGGTGTCATGCTCAGCAGAAGCAAGAGAGGGGATGTTCAGAGTGATGGTGCTTTTCTTCCCAAGTAACCATTAGACACATCAGTGTATTATTCTATTGCTGACTTTTCTTATTACAACAGACTAGAAGTAGCAAATTCTCTTTAATTTCTACAAGAAATCAGGATTTCAGATTTACCTTCAGATTATCAGGCAACTCTGCCCGTCCAGCATACCCAGGATTCATCGTGATAAACACAGCACACGTAGGATTAAGAGAGAGCTCTGTCCCTTCAAAGATGAATTTTTTGAGTTTGCGAATAATAGCTTGCTGGATGCTAAGGATTTGTTGGGCAACTACAGATAATACTTCAACCTAATACAGACAGAACAGATTGGAAAACATAAGACACTTGGAGACAATATAAAATGGCTTTGTTTATATCTTTTGATGGCTATTCTTGCATTCCTCCAGGTGAAAATCACCCTGTGTCTGATAACTGAGTCTAAATATTAGCTGCCTGTTGAAGGCATCCTCTGAAAGTTAGTGCCACCATTCTCTATTCAACCAACACAGACAGATCAACAGAGACTTCTAAAAGCCTCCACAGGGAAATGCCATGTGCCTGTGTAGACATCTAAGTTAGTTGGACAGGAACTCCCTCTGGAGGCCTCTAAAAGCACTTTCCCTTCAACTCAAATGACACAGTTTAGGCTCTTCAGAAAGACTGATTCATTCAGTGCCTCAAATTGAGGGTAAGGAATGGGTAAGGCTGCCCAGTGTCAATCCTCAGTGTTTTAAAGTATCAGGGTAACAGAATATAACACATCAGAGTAACAGAAAAGGAATGCTAATACTTAAATTCAGTAGAAAACAAGCTACAGCAGAAAAATAGAAAAATTAAGGAGTTAAGAATGCTAATACAAAATAGAATTTAATGAAATTTCCACATTTACTAGCATGTACTTAAATCAAACTCCATCAAAATAACAACAAAACTTATCCAAAGTCATTAGTGACCAAATTAAACAAACTCAAAAAGATCGGAGTAAGATCAAGGAGGGATTTAGATGTGTCTGTTTACACAGCTAGTTAACCAGGTCACTCAGCTAGTGCCACTCAGGTAGTCACCACAGGAAGCCCTCCACTGGGATTTGAACATAGACAAATGCAACCCCACAGCTGTAGCTTGATTTCTCAAGAAGACAAGAACAGCTCTTTCCCAACAAATGAGTGTCACATACAAGAGAAAAAAATGTACAGGAACAACTTTTTTCAGCTAAATTAACCCAGAATAAAAGACTGCTGCAACACTGCACAGGTAGGCATGTGCTCCTAGAGCAGGCAGCTGAGTGCCTATTTCTGTGTCACTGATTATCAAAACAAAGAGGCTTCACCACAAGTAAAAGTAGAAAGTCGGCAATAATGCTCCCATGCCTAAATCTAAAACTTCTTGTGTCTTAAATTAAAGCTTTCTCCTTTTATTTGTCTGAGTTAGAACATTACCTCAATTCTATTGAACTCATCAAAGCAGGCCCATGCACCAGCTTGTGCCAGTCCCTTGAAGAATTTGCCCATTGCCTTGTAATCCAGACCATCGGAGCAATTAAAGACAACACACTATAACAGAAACACACAGAGAACATTTCTCAGTATTAACATAAAGTCCACTACAAAATTCTTAGCATCTAAAATGGGAAGGGTTATTGTTGCTAATTTTGGATTACAAGACCAGGATGCCATATAGACACAGTCCTAAATGTTTGCTTCTTACCAACTATTTCTGTGAATATAGAATCACAGAATCATTAGGTTGGAAAAGACCTTTAAGATCTTCAAGTCCAACCATAAATGAACAGCTACAAAACAAGCAGTACTTATTAAAGAATAGCATTCCAAGAAATATCTACATAGCAAGAAAAAAGGGGGTTTAAGTACCTGCTTAGCTAGTGCTTTTGCTAGATCTTTTGTTGTCTCTGTTTTGCCAGTTCCAGCAGGCCCTTCTGGAGCACCACCAAGATTTAATTTCAAGGCACCCATTAATGTCCTACATTATCGAGAACACAGGCATTAGAAATAGTAAGCTTTAGATTGTTTCTGAACAGATTGATAAGTATTTTCCTATACAGGTTCCCTTGAAAAGAATTTACTTGTTTCTCTACTGACTTTGCAGTTTATCCTGAAAAACAAGTATTGTTCTCCTAAGTGATTCCCCATTGTGGATGCTTACATTTACCCACTTGGCCTAAAAGCAATGTCAAAGCTTTTATAACATCCACCTTGTATATCCTCAATTACAGAAGAAAATGCACAGTGCCATGAGCAAAATGCCAGAGTCTGCAAAAACACACATTTTCCTCAAGTGGTACTTGAACTGGCAAGAACTTCAGGCTGGCTTTATAAATTAAGTCAATCTTTAGAAATGGGTGAGAAAGCATAAAGGTTGTTTCAAAAACCTAGAAATGGTATTGCTCTCCAAGAGAACTTCTAAAATGAGATCCCTGTTAACACTGCAGTGATCTGATTATTTTACAAAACACTTGAGAATGAAGTGTTTTCATTTCAACCTCTTGCAAGCCAGTGGAGGAACAGGAAGCTAACTGCATTCAAACATCTGTGAAGGGCTCTGTAATTGCCTCATTTATCTTACAGGCAGGCACACCCAACCTGTGTGTCCTAATTCAGATAAATTAATTGACCAGTGCTACTGTGGAATTGCTTATAATTCCAGTACCATGAGCTGCCACCTCTTTTCAGAAGCACCTTCCTGGATACAACAGAAACAATTACACTACTGGGTGTAGAAACCTACACATAGTAAATATTTTACCATATTTGGGCAAAGAAGATATACAAGATTTGCCTCCAAAATCTACAGGAAAATCTTAGCTGCTGAGGTTCCTGCTATTATTAACTATAACAAATGAAAGTAAATACAGATCAATCCAACAAATGAAAACATTATTCACAGACAATGTGGCTTTACCTATAACATCGGTCTGTTAGCGGGGTTATAACCAGACGTTGGGAATTGCCCAGATACTCGTAACCATATTTCATTTCTGTTGTAATCATTCGCACTACTACATCGTTCCCTTCCCAGTAGTATCTCAGCTGAGAAATCCACTGGAAGTCATTCAGATCTTTGACTTTGTCTTCAACCAATTTTGCAACGACATCACGAGCTGCAGAGTAAGAAATAGATTATTTGAAAAATGTAAATACTTCTACTGTGTTAGTTTACTTAAAACAACATATAAGTAAAAGTAATATTTACTCATACTTATCAACATCTAGAGTAGTAGGCTGACTTTCATGTTAGAAAGGAATTTGCAATTGTTTTGCATAGAGGATCAGCTTAACTTGATCTAGATTCCAGTGCCTAAGTAGATGGGAGATCTTTGTGCAGTAGTGGGCAATCCCCATTTGCTCAGAGACACTGAGCAATAATTCTGTAAAGGTTGTTTCAAGTTAGAGAAAGCATTTTAGCTGCCTCTCAAATAGTTCACCCAAGTACCAATAGGAGCACTGCCCCAGATGGAACAGAAGTACCAGCAAGTGCATGTTACCGTGCACATCGATGACAATAAGAGCTCCAAGTGTCAGCCGGGCTCCACTGGACAGCTTCCCTCTCACTAACTCAACAATCTCCCTAATTTGTAGATTGCTCTTCTCCAGGAAATCCTGCCACAGAAACAGAACCCAGGCATTAATGTCATGCTGTAGGTAGCAGTTCCTATGCTCCCCTGGATGCAGTCATTGGAGACAGCCCATTCCAATGAAACATAATAATGGAAGTCTGGGCTCTACACAAACATCTAAAATTCTCCTTTGTATACCAGCCTTTTATTTCACTGTGAACACTTCAAAAATCTGTATGGTCTGAAAGTAGTATAAGCAGAAGTCTTATCTTTCTTCCTAATGGAAATAACAAAATTCTGCGATGGGAAAAGAACAGATTCTCCCCCTTACAAGACAGAAATGGGCGAATTGGACCAAGTCCATTAGCAACTTGGTTTGGTTGGCCCTACTTCAAGCAGGGGTTGGACTACATGTCCAGAGATCACCAAACTTTTTGTTTGGTACTTTCATTTACACCTGTATCACTTGTAAATAAAGTAATACAATTTGCTGCCGTAGGATTTCTCCTGATACACACCAGAGTAAGTGGGAACAAACCCTTGCCAAGACACAGTAAAAAAGGAAATAGAAAATAAAGCACACTGCATGAATAAATTGCAATATGTTGACTGAGGATCTTCTTTGCTCGAAGGAGCTTTTTACTAATTAATCAGAGTTCAGTACTTAGAAATAGAAAGTTAGAAGAAAATCTTACTGGTAAAGTTCCTTTGCTTATGGCCTCAGAGACTTCTTCTGTCCAGTAAATGGATGAAACACAAATAACTGCCTGCCCAGGCCACTGAAGTACCCACGTTTTACGAGGAACCTTAAACAAAAAGATTCGTTCCAGAAGTCATATGAACACATTAGATTATGGCAGTGATAACAATTACTTTCCCCAAATGTCTTTTGCCTCATGCTGTAAATAAACGAGAATTAGCACAGAAGGCCTTAATACTTTTTCTTCAAGAAATTTAGAGTTAGAACTTCAGACTGGTACTACTGAACAAGAAGAGTAGGATTCCACTTAGCTTCAAACATGTTTCCCTGGTTAAGAATTTCAGCAATCTATTCATGTACATTTGCTTGTGAAATCTAATTTATACTATAGTTCAGAAATAGTTACCTCACTATATCCTTTTATGCCATCATGAAGAACTTGTCTTACACTGGCCAACATCATTTCCTCTACTTGAAAAAGCCATTTTTCTACCATGCCCTTTAAGATAAAAATATTAAAGAGTCAGTACACATTTCCTGATTATATTCCTCTTAAAGGACAAATTATTTGAAAAGCATTAGGCTTAAATATGCTTCCTTCTGATCTGGGTGTCATTTATAAAAGGAATAAAGGTTGAAATTACCAAATTCTGACAGGCAATATTGCAGTTTACAATGTCTGAAGGCAGGTATATTAACCTAATTCTAAAGACAATCCAGCTAAAGAAGTAGCTGGATATGTTTCAAATAAGCAAAACAAAAAACCACACATCACAGATTGCATGGTCAGCTAAGCTTGGGCATTTTAACCCAGAGCATGTTTTGTCCCACCTTTCAGCTCTTTCTGGTTACCATACAGCAATACAGCAGTTCACCTTCATGTTGAAAACAGCAGAAGATACAAAGAGCTGAGATATTTTTCAAAATGTATAATGCTACTTTTTCTACTCAGATCCCTTTTGAACTGTTTCTTCACTCTCAACCATTCATCATTTCCCTCATTTCTATTTCAGCCATGCTATGAAATGTTACATATATACATAGAGAGCTTGAGTTTTTATATATGTGTATGCCTGTGTGTACATCTCTATCTACATCTTAAAAGCAGCAGGTGCATAAAGCTGCAGAGAAGTGCCTAGAGCAATTTACTGGAAAATTGCTGTCTTACTCCTTCTTGTAGGAAATCCTTTTTATTCTAGAACACCAGTCTGCACTCTCACTTCCTAAACACCTTTCATGATGTGACTCTAAATGGTTTAAACCTAATTCCCTCAAAAATGTGCACTTTACAGAAAGAATTAATTTAATTTCATATAGTAAAATTCAAAAAAATTACATTTGCTTTCACTGGATAGATTTTATCTATGAAAGGAACAACTTCTTTCTCTGAACTAATCATGCCTACGATCTCCAGATCTTCTGTGAACTCCAGCTTAGCAATTCCTTCAAAACACTTCTTTAAATGTGGTTGTACTCGAAGGGGATCCTTTGTTTCAGACAGTATTTCAAGCAGCTCATCGTTAGACAGGAAAAAGAATCTGCCAGAAAAATACAATTTCCAATCATGAAAATTGTCATTAATAATCTATATGTGCAAGATAGATGGAATTGCTTTTATTGTTGCTTAAGACACTGTATTCAGAGAGGAAATGGTTTTATTAAATTGCTTTCCATAAGCGATTTTTAACATTATAAAACTCATCACATCTGTTTTTACAGAATTTCAATGTGACCACTCTTTTACACAAAGGAAGAAATAAGGGTTCTCAAACTCACATGGGAAAGACCAGATAGCTCTATGCAGTCAATAAGCACCCTGCAGAAACAGAGTCCTGCTCCTCATGATCATATACCACTTCTACGCTCCACACACCCCTAACTTAAGAGGGCAGGGCAGAGCCATAATTGCATATCAGCCATGGGAAGGCAGCAAGTTCCTTCAAAAATACCCTGTAAGAAATAATGCCTTTCTAATCACAAGTTTACACTGTGCTAGACAGATTTTGCCTCCCCATCCCAGCCCCTCCCTGGCATTTCATAACTGGAGCTGAGGAAAATGAGTAATGTCTGGAGATAAGGATAGGGTTCCATTTTTTGTTGCAACTGTGTCCCACAGGTGTTTATAAAATGAGACTTTTCAGTTCAGTAGAAATGGTTTGCAAGAGCTTATGGCTTCTTGTTTCTAACTTAGGCCTGTTTAATTAATTTACCTCGGGAAAAATAATCTTTTCGACTCCAAGTAAGTATTCAGCCCCTTCTGAATGTCTTCTAAGAGAGTATTTGCTTCCTGAAGTCTGTCTAACATCTTGGGTTGTTCAGTTGCTACAAGAACCTTTGTGTCTTTCACCTTTGTAAAAACAAACACACAGCAGAAACTGCTAAAAATTGCAGTAAGTTTGTACAATAAAATTATTATCGTCAACCACATACATTGCAGGAGGCTAAAAAGCTAAATATTCTTCTCTGTAGTGTGCTTTTATGTTACTAAATATGCATTCATTATTTGATAGTTTCAGTTTTCAGACTGTCAGTTTTACCAACTTGAACTTTACAGACAGTAAGGAAAGAAATATCAGGAATTAAAATCTTTGGCACTTCTTCCTGTGTCTTGAGCTTGCTACATTGTTTTCCATTCACAAATAAGTTCTGTCAAACACAGCCACAGTACATGACAATTTTTCTCTGCTCTTTCTATTTAGGTTGCATTTTTTCTTCCTGGTAACACTCCTCTTCAGAGGGTCCTATTTCAGAACAGGCTTCATCGTTCACAGTCTGAGCTGTTGGACAGGTCTCAACTTCTATTTAATTATGCTGGTTATTTCAACACCTTTATCACACAACCCCACTCTCCCAGCAATTTTGACAAACATTTCAGCTCACACCAACATTAAGTATCTGCCTCTTACCCAACTTCTTATTTACAGGGAATTGAACAGGATGCCAAATTGCACTTACTTAATAAAAATACACAGTTTATGAAATGTAAGCACTTACCACTTCTGCCATAATGTTTTTCCAGTATGAATCCACAATCCGAAACTTTCTGCCCTCTTCAGGCATTTGAGCTACAATGTCTTCTGAGCTAAAAATTGGTTCCAAATACAACCATGTTGCCTGACATTTTAGCCAGCTATCTAGAATATCTTGCATTAAACACAGCTTATCTTTCCAAGCCTACAATGAAAACATTTAATAGTTAAGCAAAATTACCTCAAGAATAAATCAAGAAATATGAATATGTGTTCTTAGGAACAGTTAAAAACTCTATCATGTCTTACCATGTCAAAATAGCTTAAAGCACTTAGGGAAAGCATATTGTGAGACATGTAAGCTCAATCAAACTGGCTTTTCCTTACCAAGCATTGAGCCTCGATTGGTTTGATGAAGGGAGAGCCACATATTGTCTGAGTCTTAACGATGTGATCATCCAGCAAAAGCTGGATTTCATCCACTGACGCCAGGATGTTGATGTCCTGTAAATACATCACATTTTGTTAAGGCAAAAGGCAGTCACTTTATTTCACCACTCTTCAACCTCCCACTCATTCAGCTTCCTGTTTGAGTTTTCCATCTCTATGATGGTTGAAGCAGCAAGGAATTGAGAAAGCCTGCAAATGTGGGAAGGTATCAAATGGTATCTCCTCTGTAAATCTCTGTTTCAAAGGTCCAGAGACAGATTGTTTTGTGAATAGGAAGCCAGTACCTTCTCACTCCATCTTTTGCACTGGGATTCTTGTATGTTCTGGCCAAGTTAAAACTTCACTGCTAACCAGCTTTCCATACAACACTGGAGAAGTTCTCGAGCTTACAGATTTGTTAGGATGAGTATGTGAGATCATATGCTGTCCAGATACTAAGGCCCAAATAAAAGGATATTTACAGTAATGGAGACATTTGCCCAGCTCTGGGGTATGATACAACTTTCCGTCATGCCACAATGAATCAGAGGTAACTTCCCTCTAATATTTCTCAGTTGGTATTCAGAATCAAAGTAGCTCTTTTCAGCTATGTATTCTGATTTGGTGTTTACTTACAGTATCTCTGTACTGCACCAAAACTAAATGCACATTGACCCACTCTGATTGCATCTTCTCTATTGATTTCTCTAAGGAATACTCCTTACTTGCAGCTGCTCCAACAGGTTCCAGTCTAAATTGAAATGAAACATAGCTTTGAAAGTTTTTGTAACATAGATGAAGAGCAAAAAAAAAAGCAGTTGTAGGTAGAGCTGCATATCAGAATACCCTTAATAATAATTTGTCAATAATATAGAATTTTACTTCAAGAAATATTTTTGAACTTTAAGGCTCACCAAGTTAGAGATATCAATTTTAACTGCAAGACAAGTACAGTCTGAAAATTCTAAATGTGCAAATTAAGTGGTTTAGGAATACAACTCTGGATTTTAATGCCTCTGTGCTACAAGAACAACTGACAGTTCATAGCTTGATAAAATACAGCTGATTCTACAGCACATTCTAACAGTACACAAAACCCCAAAAGAACTAATATTTAGTATCTGACCTATGAAACACAACGTCTTAAAAATGAGACTAGAGTAAGCTTCTTACTGTTCAATATATTTTGAGAGTCCAAAGTCCAGTATGTTTCTAAGAGTAGTCTTTTCATCAGGTTTGATCTCACACCCTACAATTTCACTAATCTGAAAATAAAGTAAGAAATAAAACCTATTAACAACATGCATTTTCATAAAAGACTTCTCAAACAGCAATCCATAAATGCTAAAGAAGTATTAGTGCAGCCCCCTAATTTGCTTTTCACCATAAGTTATTAATTCAAAGAAGCTCCTGCCTGTAGAATTATACATTTCGAAACTGGATCAATTCTGTGACAGGATAAAAGATTTTGGAAGAGTTTGAAGTACCTGCTCCCAGTGTCTCTGCTTCATTCCACGATTGCAGGCAATTACCAGGATAGGAATATGCTGTTTAAATTTATCAAGTTTATATTTCATAGATTCTGCCAAACGTCTGGGCCCGGGCAGGTCTGGGAAGCTCTTACAGAGCTTGTACATAATCCTCCACATATTTCCAATTTCTTCAGTAATTTCATCAGCACTAAACTGCTGTAGAGTTCCTGAACACAACAGTATAAAAAAAGCACATCAGGCACATCAGCACAAGGGGATTTCTAGGGTGGTTTAATTACAGCTATTCATAGTCATTCTCCTTTAACTGGAAATCAATTGTGTTACAAAAAATTATCTTCATACAAAATCCAAGTCAGTAACTCTGTTTCACACTGCTTAAGAGCATTTATTTCTTCAAAATTATCTTCTCACGACTAATCAACCCTTGCAGCTTCTACTTAACTCACTGAAAATAACACGTTTCATCAAATGAACACCAAAGCCTCACCATTCATCCACTCCTCAGATTTGGTATGGAAATTATATGCTGTTAACCAAAGTTGCTCAAAGGGTTCTTTCCTTGCAATTATACTTTGCAATAGAGGAAATTGACTTTTCTCTCGCCCAAGCAAATCTTCTTCTCTAGTAATATCCTTTACAGGGGAAAAAAAGTTTATTATTTCCATCAAAAATCCCTACTGTGGTTTAAACTTTTAAACAGGTAATATTGAATACAATTATTTTACACGTCTTAAAGCCAGACAGATCTCTAGATACAGGCCTGTGGATTTTAGGGACATAAGGTAACTGTTCTTGAAAATTCCCCTAGTTTTTTTATGGAATCACAGACATCTTTTCCAGCCTAAACAATTCTAAGATCATCAAGTCCAACTCTTAACCTGGCATTTGCTGGTATCTTTTACTGTCCAAATAATCAAAAAAATCTATACCCATTTTAGAATAAGATAATGTAGCTTGGCATTCAGTGAAACCAAGGCTCAAAAGTTTCCAATCCACTTTGAAATCTGGATGTAAGCTCTTCAGGTTTACAGGAATTTTGTTTAACTTGAGATTGTTATTTTTTTTTCTTTTCCCGAAACATCTGGGAGCTCCAACCAAAACACGTATTAATTTCTGTGCTTATTCATGGTAAGATATTGTTTTTGTCCAGAAGATTTTATAGTATAAACCAATGTGCAAAGAATTAGATCTAAAAATAAAAAAAGAGTATTGCCTCCTTCATTTTACAGGTGGGAGGTGAAGCACAGAGAAATGCTGCCTGAAATGCAGACATTGAATTCAGATTGAGTCCCAAGTCTGTGCTGTTATAATGCCAACAGATCCTCCATAAAACTTGTAGTAATTCAATGTGAGATGTAGGCAGAAAAATATAAAGATCCACATTCCAAGATAATATTTAAATTCATGTATTCACTAAGCTAATTGTCATGTCATTTGAATTGTGTGGATACACCTCTCACTGTGATCATGTATTAAGAAACTTACACTTAATTACTTGTTTTGATCTACCTATAACAGGATATCAGTGCTGTTAACTCAACTAATTAAATATACTAGATGCCTTTAAATCAGATTAATAGTATTGATATGTGGGACTAGCATTTTATCTAAATTCCAAGCTCATTTAATTGGTTCCATTTTCTCTTTTGAGTGGGACTTAATTAAAATCTTGACCCTTAAGCTTCCACATATGCAGAAATCCCATTGTCTCACTGTGATTTAGAAGATTAATTAAGCCTCACAATGCCTGTGAGATCTCTCAAAGACAACCCTCCCCATTTCCCAGTGGAGTCACAGCTAAGACAAACTGTTTAACCTAGAATGACACAGTACACTGGATGGAGAGCCCTGAGTAGAAGTTAGGAATCTTGGTCTTCAGTTTCCTTCTAGAAATTCCCTTTATGTGATATGATATATATTTAATGCCTATCAGCATTAAATGGCAATTATACAAACAGCTGAAAAACATTTGGGTTTAATTAGAGAACAAGCAGAGGGACTGAAAACACAGTTCCAGTGCACAAACCATGGTTCAGGGAAAATGCCACCTCCCTAATATTCTGCCTCTGCCAACTCTGCCAGAATTCTGTTTTCTGTGGATAGCATCTTGTTACTACTGACTGCCTGGAAACACTGAAGTTCAGTATTCCAATTTTAAAAACTCCCTTAAATTTTTTTCCCTAAAAATATGCTCTTCAACCCAGTAGTTGGGACAACTCAGCACACAGAGACAAGAAGATATTTGCCAATCCTTTGTGAATTTGGAAATTTTAAAGACATCCTGACAATATATGGCCAGAACCTTGGAAAACAAAAAATCAGAGGCAGGAACCAAGATTTTGCTCATCCAGCACATTGCAACCCATTCCATACTCGACTAATAAGTACTAACCTCAAATTCTATTAGTGCCTTTTCTAGATTCTTATTTAACTCCTCAAAATGCCGAGCGCTGTTCTTCATGTCTTCCACAGTCATGACATCCCGCTTTTTGTAGCTGTCTAGTTCTTTATTATAACCTTGAAGAGTTTTCTCAAACTGAGAACACCTGAGGTAAAGACAGTTAAGGTAATATGATGGTTTCATTCCTTTTCAGGTTTCAATTATTTTATTAATTTTAACAGGCACTGTCAAATGAAATCTGCATAAACACAGATGCCAGCGAAAACCCATTGATCACTTGCATCAATACTATGCAGTTCACAAGATTAGAATTCTAGGCTCATTTTCAAACCTAACAGATGATTTACTTTACTTACCTTTGCTGCCTTTACTACCTGGAGAAAATAAAGGAAGAGTGAAAAGAATGTAACAAAACTATGTGTAATGCTGTACTAATCAATATGACAACATAAAATTATGAATGTTCTGGATCAATCCTCCATTCCTCCTTTCAGATCTCTTTAAGCATAGGAATATTCTAATCTACTCTCATCAATAGTATTTTTCTGAAATCTCCATCACACTGTAAAATAGGTTCCTTCCTTACTTTCTCAGCCCCCTTCTAAGTTTTCCCTCTTTAACATTATCTCCTTTCTGCTGATAATGAGATTTTTCTTGTCTAAAAATACCCAGTGAAAAAAAGATTACTCAACACCATACCTTTCAATCAACAGCATTTCTACATGATCCCTCCTTTTAGTCGACAGCTGTTTACTGTCATCAAATATTTTCTGAATCTGATCAGGCCAATGGAAAACTGCACTATTCAGATTTATGTCATCACCTAAAATAAAAAACGCATAAACATCTTTAAGAAAATGCCTTTTAACCAATGATCCAGGAGAATGGCTATTATATAACAGAATGCCTACTAATAAGCAAAATAGCTAAAACTATGTTTAGGAATAAGCTAAGAAACTGGTGGCTAGACTATCTTCACTGCAAAGAAAACTGTTCCCTAAAACCAGTTAGATTAATAGCAAAACTGTAAAATCAAGTTAAGAATGTGAAATTCTCTAAATAAGACCCTAGCTAGGCAGAGACAATTAGTAAGAGCAGCTATTCTAGAATATCAATCCCATTCCACTACACACAGACACAGACCACTCCTAACTATATATATATTATACCTACATTAGATGGATAAAGGTTTACAACATTTCTAGTCCACAATCTGTAAATGCTGAATTATTCACAAAAGCTAGAGCATAACAACTACGATGACCAGACATCTCCATCTTCCTATTTGTCTGTTTGTTCAGTGCACTTAGCTCATAACTAATGCAGGACACATGCTTATAAACCCAGCTACAAAGAATATGTAATTGTGAAATACTGTAATTACAAACACTCCAGTCCAAAATGTAACAGAAAAATGTCCTGGCTTCCACAGGTATCCTAATTTTTATCATAAAGTCAATGAACATGGCATATCCTAGTTATTTCTATCACTGTCTGATCCAAGAGTGTTTTCTGCTTAAGGACAAGGTATCATCCTGCCACTAAAATGGGTATGCATTCATAGAACTGCTCTTCCTTTTTATGTTCAGCAAGTAACAGACAGCATCTGTGAATGGCACATTTTTCATCTGAATAACAGTGCAAACTAAAAGCAACTTCTACAGATGTTCCTTCTATCTTAAAGTATATTTATTACCCAAGAGTAGCAAACCATCACAGCAAGCCAACAAAAGGCCTGCTCTGAGCTAATCCTCAACCGCAGAGATGCAAGTTCTCACACTTCCCACATGCTGTCAGTAGAGCCTTCAGGCACAAGGTTTCCTAGATGACTTCTCTCTGAAGAATTTCTACTTAATAACATAGAAGTGTGACACTATTTGGCCAGATTACATGACATTAATTTGATAAGACCCAAAACACTCTCTAAAACACATTGAAAAGCCCTGTCTGTGCTGGGTGCCGTTTCTCTACCATTCCTTCCTTGCAGTACTGGTACATTTTGGCCTCTATTGAATTCTTTTTATTTCCTTTCTGTCTCTTTTGGAACTTTCCATTAGCATTCTACAAGATGTAACATTTGGGCATGCAGAGCCCATTATCTACACATAAAATTTTCATATGGAAATTTTATATTCTGTAGTTGAGACATACGAGAAAGATCAGCATAGTCCATGAGCACTTGCAGTCTGCGTGTTGCTTTGACGAGGTCCTTTTTCAGTTTAACAACAGTAACTTCACTGGATTTCTTTAAGAATGCATCATATTCCACCAGCTGTTCAGTGTTCTGAGGCTCCTCACTCATTTTCTTTGCAATGAAGTTAAAATCATCACAAATTCTACAACAAAAAGAAAACGGACAGATCACTGGGACTGTAAGTGAAAAGAGATGTAAGATCTTGTAAATTCATTTTGTCTTTGAAACAAAAATATTAAATTTCTTCATAAATTAAACTCTCTTTTCCTGTGAGTTCTAGCCAAAGCTCCCTGTTCAGCCAGGCTGGCCTTCCCCATTGGTTCATCTTCTGGCACACGAGGATGGGCTGCTCCTGTATCTGTAAGATTTTCTTCTTAAAGCATGTCCCTCCTTCCTGGACTCCTCTGCCCTTCAGGACTGACTCCTGTGGGACTCTATCAACCAGTGTCCTGAACATGCCAAAGTCTGCCCTCCAGAAGTCCAAGGCAGCAGTTCTGCTGACCCCATTCCTTAGTTCTCCAAGACCCAAAACCTGTATTGCTGTGCCCAAGACGGCCTCCAACCACCCCACTGCCCACAATGTCCTTCTCTGCTTCCAAACAGCAGGTCCAGCATCGCCCCTGGCTGGCTCCCTCACCAGCTGAGCCAGGAAGTTACCTTCCATACATCCTAAGTTAGACATTTATTTTCAACTATTTCTGTTCCTGTTAATTTTAAATACTCACTTTGGTATCTTTGCACGTGTCTGCTCAGCACTAAGAAACCTAGCAAATGGATAAAGTTATCCCATCCACAGACAGAGAGCACCAGTCCAGGCAGAGAGCAAGAACCATCCAGGCAAACAACGGGTACCTTTGATTTAACTCTCTGTTTTCTATCACTTGAAATTCAATCAATTTGTCTTTCAGATTCTGAGTCCGATTGCAGAGTTCCTCATGCAGGTGTAGAGCATCCAGACAGAACATGGCCAGAGGAATAGTGACATGCATAGAAGCAATCTCTCTTTTCAGTTTTGTTAAGCTGTCAATCTTCTACAAACAGAAAATAATACATCTGTTATTTTCCCTAAAAGTCTATGGACGAAAAATGCTAAACAACTAAGAGTTTCCATCCAACAAATGGATAGTATATTCCAAACAGAAGAAGGAAAACTAATTTTTATCTTTCCAGAGCTTTGCTCCTACCCACAGACTCCAGGGCTGAAAGCTTTGCAGTGTAATATGCCATATTAGGGAAGACCACAAGATGCCTAAAGAAGTATTTAGCCATATGCTAACTCAGGAATGCAGAGAGAAGAGTTGACAGGGCTGACTGAGGACAAGACATTCAAAAGACAAGTAAGCTGCAGATTGACCAAATACTCTGGGCAGCCTTCCACTGGACTTCTGCTAAGGAAAAACAACAAAACTCACAGAAGATGGTCATAAAGAAACCTCCTCCTCCATTTGCACGGCAGCCCTACAGTAAGAGGCTATGTAAATTGTGTAATCCCAAGGGTGAAACAAGTAGCTTATTCTTTAGGCAATATATTAGGAAGTCAAGTGTGATGTGTGAGCTGCTGTATGAACATGTTGCAGTTTTGGTAACACATTACCTCAGTTAAAGCTTCTAAAGAAGGACCTTTTTTCCAGAAATCTGTGACATCTTGCAGTGCCTCATTGTTCAAAAGATTGCTGTATTTCCTGTACACATTTAAATACCTTAAACACAGAAGATCACAAAAATGACCATAAGATTCCAATATGAAGCTTCTCTATAAAAAGAAACAAACACACTCAAACTATTTTTGTCAAATGGACAGTGTTATAAAACTGAGGGTTTGGAAGGTCAATGGAGTTATCAGCCAAAACTTACTTCTGTGGACCGAGTATGTTGTTCTCAAAGATCTTTTCAAGTTTGTTGATATAGTCTGAAAACAATGATTCCTCTGGTTTGACTGTACTGAGAGTGAGATTATCTCTTTGTAATTTTGGAAACAGAAGTCTTTCTACCTAAAGGGAAACATTGTAAATACTGTAATAACACATAGAATAGTGGAAATAAGGTATTCTATTACCCATTCACCCACCACTTCAAAAAAATTTATTATTTGGTAAAAACACTGCAATGTCAAAAGGCTCTGATCCATAATTAACACCCTGTTACACACATAGTTTGCTTGTGAAAACTATATGAAAATCAAACCAGTGAATCTGAAAAATATCATCTATAATCACAGAAGTTCACAGTTTGTGATACACAACCCTCACCTTTATCTTCTATTTGTCAGTTTTTTGCTTCAACCTTACATTATAGACAATTTTTATTAATATTGTATTTTGTATGGAGCCATAACTTATCCAGTACCTTTGGAAGTTCCTCAGCACTGCGCAGGATCTCCCTGAAGGCATGACTGATTAAATCCCAACATCCTCTCAAGGATGGCTCAAAGACAATATCAGGTTCCTTCACACACAGTCCCACTCTCAGTATCTGAGGTATAAAGAACTGTATTCCTCGATACGGTTCTGTAAAATCATTTCCATCCTTAGGGAAAAGAATGAAAATTTTACTTAACAATGTAAAGAGCTCTAAGAATAATAATTTAAAAAATATTTAAACTCCCCCAAGTATCTTAACTACACAGCACCAATGAGATCATCTTCCCTGATTTTTATTCAAAACCTGATGTTCTAAATAAGATCTTAAGGTGCTGACTCCTAAAGGAATCTATAAAAGCTGGAATTAAGAAACTGGATTTAAGCCTAAATGCCTTGATTTTCCATTAAGTAACAGAAGTAAAGCACTAATCACTGTACAAAACTAAAACTCTGGAAAATAAAAATCAGACATAAAATCTAGAATCCTGTGGGTTTTTTAATTGCCTTAGGTTGGTAAGAACAGCCCTATCCCCAAAATATCTTTACAATAGTGGAGTCCTAATCCATGACCAGACTCATAATGTAGATATTATAATGATTTAAAAAACAAACAAACAAACAGACAAAAAAAAAAAAAAAAAAAAGCCCACCCACACCAAGCCACAAGACAAAAATTAAAAAATATTTTAAAAACCCAATCATCATCCCCCAGATGCAAGGCTCAGTGGCAAGGCTTAGTGCAAGGTCTGACAGTATTATATTAAGTGTGATCTTCTGGCTGCAATGCAGTATTTAATCTGCCACATTCATTCATTTTGTCTTATCATGGTAGCTCCTGGGTGATGCTATATTTAAAAAATTCATTTCCACTAAGAGGCAACTTCATGGTAATCAAAACAGTGGTAAAAACTCTCATGGCGTATTGCTTGTTATTATAACTTTGTACATTACTTGAAATAATATATGGCACTCATTGGGTATAGACAGGAACAGCACATACAAAAATCACCTCTGCAAAGGATTACACACTTGACTCTGCACACTTTTGACTTCAAAGTGGATTATTCATGAGCTTTCAGAGAATCATGTGTAAAAGTGTTTTGTCTGCTAAGACCAAGAAAAATTAGACTAAAAATAAAATAAAATAAATGCACGCTCTCTCAAGACAGAGTTGAAAACTCCTATAAGCTGCTGGTTGTAACCCCAGGCCTGTGATTATTTGAGTGAGCAGCTTTTGACCATGCTAACAATCCACTGAGTATGCACAACTAAAGGACACAGCCAATTTTTACAGAGGCAAGAGCCACGTGGGACATTTTAGCCCTCAAAGAGCATTAGATTTTATGGCTACGTGAATCACCTCCATGTAAGACAAAAAACTATAGATACACTTCACAGCATATACCTTATGGATCATAAAAAATTCAAGAAGATCTTCTAAGGAGTTAACAACCATCTCACGTAGCTGTAATGACATCAGAGCTGCCACTGAACTAAAATAGCTTTCAACTCGCTCAGAGGAATCAGAGTCCCTTTCAGGAGCAAAATGAAGCCATTTATTTTTCTGATCAATGAAAACAGATGCACAGGTTGGGATCCACCTGCAATGAAAAAATACAAAGTTTTTAGAAGCTTGTTAGTCTTACTTTGCTCCTTGCAATGAAATCTAAGCTCAGAAATTACCCAAGGAATGAGTAAGATGCAAAGGGCTAGAAGAGAATTGTTAACTAGATATGAAACAAAACTGTACCTACCAGGACTTAGAGGACACCTGAGTTTTAAAGCTAAGGATTCTTGTTATACTAGGCCATATGATTAGTTTAAATTATTAGCAATAAACAAAATACTACTGACAATATTCATTTATTAGCATTAAATGGGAAATGAGTTTGGAAGAGATGTCAGGTGGCAGAATACAGGCACCTTCTCTCATGTGCCTCATATAATCTCTTTCTTTAATTCATCGATTTCCATAGTTAAAAAAAAATGTTTTCTGTCACCATTTTTACAAATTTAGACTCCACTCCTCTCATAGTTAGAAACCTTCTGATTTTCAGTCTACATTTACTCACACTTTATTACCAATTGCTCTTGTACAAACATTCTTGCAGTTCCAAAGGGTCTGTCATCATCCAGATGTTTATTCCCCTCTGCTCTTCACCCCTTTGTTTTAACAGCCTTGTGGTTGGGATTAGTGTCATCTCAGTCTGTGTTTTAAAAGGGGGCCTTCATGAAAATCAGACCCTAAAACACTCTATTTACTGCTCCTACAGTTGGCACTGACTTGTTCTGAAGGATGTCTCGAGCTTCCAAACAGTGTCTTCGAACGATCTCCTCAAATTCATCAGGCAGCAGAGGCAGGTGTCCACAAAGCATCTCTGCAGTGCGAACAAACCTGAGATGGCTGTACCTGTGGAAGGAAAGCAAACAGTAGATTTAAAAAATAAACACCCGTGAATAGTCAAGGAAGGTCTCATATGTACTTATAAATACTAAAAATACAATTTCATTGATAGGTATCACTCCATTGCTAAGCTGTCTGACAAGTGCATTTCTCATGGGGTTTTTGTTATCAACAAACATGAAACACTTAATAAATTTAATTTGGACTTGCTGTATTTAAAACTAAATCTTGTCCTTTTCCTAGTTTTATTAGTGTATCCAGACATTAAAGAACACACAGAATGACACCTACTGCTTCTATTCCATATCAATGAGTGCCTATCCTGACTACTCTGTAGGACACATATCAGTCTGTAACATGCAAGACTTTAAATTCCTGAAAATGTTTCTTACATGGTAATCCAGCTCTTAGGATTACACTACCATTTAACTTCATAAAATAACAGATCTTAATTTTCTAATGTCCCCAGAGCAAATTCCAAGTACAGACATTTGAAAGATACTCAATTTTATGAGTTAATTTTGTTAAGTTCAGCAATAAGGATGAGAATTCCAAATCACCATTTACTTGAGTGTTGAATCTTAATTTAGGGATTACATTTTATAACAAAGGGGATGATCTTTTCACAGCACAAATATACCCATTCTTCACTGTGGACATGTAAAACGTGTTCATGCTTGCACTCAGAGACTGCAGGAAACAATCATTTTAACTGAAATTCTTAGAGGCTCAGAAAAAATAATTACTTAGAAAACAGACATATTTTGCCACTTTGTAGTGGCTCCCCCAGGATCTCCTAAGCATACATAGAGAAGTCACAGCAGATGCACTCTCTAATCAAGCCATTAAATAAACACATCCCGAATTTCATTAAGATCCCGTGAACAAGGCATCTTACTCAGAAAGCCAGAGGTCTTGCAAAGTGAGCATCAATGAATTCACTACGAATAGATTCCTTTCATTCCAAGTTTTCGTTTCTCCATAAGAGCTGTGCCATGGGACTGGTCCACAGACAACCCTCCGGGGAAAAGGGCGTGGGGTACTTTGAATAGACAGTCTCTCTCTCTCAGCTGGATCCATCAGGACATAATCAACTACAACAAATCATTTATATCATGGTGAGACTGCATGTATGGTTCAAAACTTACATTCAACAACCCTACCTCTTAACAGTGCAGGAAGCCGTAGAATTCTGCACATTTAAAACTAACATAGTCATATCCTTAATTGTAGGTTTTTAGGATAAAATACAGCATAAAAATCAAACTAAAAATTTGTCTATAAAATTATTTCAGGAAAAGAAAATGAGAGAAACTGGAATGTTATGTAGAACGATCACAGATTATTTTCTCGCAGATATCTGTTGTAGTTCTACTGACCTCAAAGGAATTCTCCACAGAGGCTAAGATTAGAATGAAGACTTGCCTTAAAACTGCAATAAATGTCTACACACTGGGAACTGTTCAGAGATTTTGAGTCTTACCAATGGATTTCATGAGGCCGATATAATAGTCTGCCTTAATCTCTTCTTTCAACCTTGCAAGTAATTTCTCCAGGCCTGGGTTAGTAAGAATGTGAGTTGGAACATGGCTTAAAATTTCATTCATCACTTCCTCATCCTGAGGTGCCACCATGTCTTCCTGCACTCCATTATATATGTAGTAACAGTATCGCTAAAAAATGTTTAAAATATTATGCTTATTGTATGAATTTTCTGACAGACAACAAATTACTACGAAGTATTTTTAGCTTTTCTATCACTTGAACCTCTTCTGTAATTGAAAGGTGGTTGAATGAAATGGATTTTGGCTATCTAACTCTTGGTTCTTTTTAAAGCACTGCTAATGCCTGACATCTTTACAACACAGTCATCTGTTTTGCTGTAAGTATATATACTGCTAGAACTGAGTACAACATATTAAATTACTAAAGAAAAACTACTAGCAAACAACATGAGGGGTTAAGAATTTGGGAAGTAATTCAACTTGTGAATTAAACAATTTACAACAAAAATCAGAGTAGCTAGAAACAAATGAGAAAGGAGTTAACAATATTTAACAGCAGTCTGCTATATTGAATACTTACATCTTCTAAACCTCATGTACTGCCTTCTTTTCTCAACTAATTTTAGTAAACAGTTTACAGATATACTGAGGATGATTACTGCTGCTACTTTTGTCCTAAAAAGAAATTATATAAATACCTCTATATCATTGCTTGAAGGTGGCTTTTCTCGCTTACTTGTCTCCTTCTCATGTAAATCCATGACAGCAAATTGTTCTTCTGGGGTCAGTGGCTGGTTGTCTGCGTAATTTAGGACATGCAGGTCTGCCACATGAGCAGGTGCACTCAGTGAAATGGGATTCAAAATGCTTAACAAAGAACTTTGGAAAAAAAAAACAAAAACAAGCTTAGTGAATAAAGAAACAGTAACGGATAAGGACAAAGGACAAACCTTAAATAAACCACCTGCCCTACACTGAGAACAAGTATAACCTATGGAAGTATTTCAATTACTCAATAAAAAACCTCATTAAAACTGTCTAATAGAGCATACTACTTTAACATAAACAATACAACCATGTAAACCTTACAACTGCCTAGCATCCTCTGGTAATATTTTATAAGCCATTCTATCAGAGCCAAACCTACTAGCCCAGTTATTTAGGTTGCTCAAGATTTTCACGTGGTCATCTTATCAAAACATTACAACACAAAAGTCAGTCTTGATGCACACACATTTTTTGTAGAGACTTAACATTTCATGCTTGGATGCTTAACAGAGCATCCAAGTAAAAAGAAATATTAAATCACAACTCAAACTAGCCTGGTTGTAATAATCTGTATCTTTATAACATTACAGTACGTTACCTATCAGAACTCCATCGTCTTTGTGAACGTTTGAGCTTTTTTCTCGGAGCTTTAAATACCAGTTAAGGAAAATCACATGCATATATATTTTTCAAATAAGATATTATTTCAGACTGGTGAAAAACAGAGCTAAGATAACTAATCAGATAATGAAATAAAAGAGAACTACAATGTCACAAAGAAGTATTTAGGCTTGAGTTAGTCTTTAGCAAGTAATGTCTTTAGCAAGACATTAAAATCACATGTTAAATAATCCTGCTGATTCTGGGATTATAAACTAGCTTCAGGAAAGCATTCAGCTCATGCTTAAGACTTCAGAGCTTACTTATCTCCCTGCACAAATGTTATTTTCTGCACTGGGACTTTCTGGTTTGAATATAAAAGCACTTCTACAAGATGCATAGCTCCACCAAATATACGGCACACGAAAAAAATTTCAAACTAATTAATGGAGTTTATTTGATATCTTCAGCTGGTAATATACTTAAAGCCTAAACACCTTGGCTCTTGTAAACTGTTGGTAAACTTAAGCAGCAAAAGTATTGCAACTTAACCTTATTTGCTTTATATCACATGTTGTGTTGAATCAAGAGCATAAAATATTTCATAATGTAGAATTAACATGTGCATGCACAGTTTGCTAACAAACACATAAATTACATGGTTCAGAAGAAAACAGTTTGTTAAGCAATATTTCTCGGATTTGATTCTCAGGTATAATTTTAATGCCTGTCCCCCATCTTGTTTGGTAGGCAAGACTCATGAATATGAGCATATCAGGGATGCACACAGAATTTGTTTCTATTTTCCTGTTGGTACTAACATCTACTTCTAGCAATAATAAAAGCTAACTTGTAGTTTGTTCATTTACTGCTTTGCAAACAATTCCCTCCAAGTAATTACATACAAATATCTGGAGGGATGAACCTAACTAGTTAATCAGAAACTGGCCTTTCATTTATTAAAGTTATGCATGCATTGGGAAATTTGTCTACACTGACCCTGAAGTGATAAACTTATAAGCCTTTATTGGGGATAAGTGATTTTTCCAGGGATGATACTTCAACAGATAAAGAATTAGAGACAAAAATGTATAAGAAGCAAGGCTAAACTTATGAACACATTGAAATATGGATACGTGGTGAGGGTGTCCTCTCCCCTCCTGAAGCCTGTGATAACTCTGTCATTGAAGAAGACTTGACTTTGGACACATTTTTCATTTTTAAATCCCGTGCAGTAAGAGTGTAGTTATTAGCTATGGAGTCACTTGGGCTCCGGTAGTGACTCTGTTCCTTGAATGGAGCTGCCAAAGTCAATGATGACTGTTGCATCAAAGGGGGATAGGCACTCTTCTGAAGGAGAAGCTGAAATTGGGGGGAAAAGAGCAAAAGTTTTACACAGCACAGTAATTGAAAAAGCCTTCTTAGAGCTAGAACAGGATTAAACACCAATTAGTATAAAAAGCAAATACAAAGGTCTGACAAGGACATTTGACCATTGATCTACCTTTTGATCACCATGTTCCACACACATATAAGGATAATTTTACACAACACTTCAGTAGCAGTACTCCTACTTTTTTTTTTTTTTGCATAATCAAGGTCTTTTTTATAAATAAAAGAAGACATTAGTACATTATCTGGTACTTTCTACTCCCCCACATTGCCATCTTGCTGCTTTTCTTCTTCTCCTTACACTTGCTTAAAATTAGAAAATTCCTGTTCCTCAAGCTTTGCTAATGACCTAATGTCTAATTTTAACACAACCCTTGTAATAGTTGAACAATAGTAGAAGTTAACAAATTCATCTTTCATCTTTCTCTCTCACATCAGTACAGGATTTCTTCTGTCTCTGTTTTCCATGTTTTCTCAGGTGACTGTGTTGGATACTAGGAAGAAATTTTTTACAGGGAGAGTAACCAGACATTGGAATGGGCTGCCCAGGGAAGTGGTGGATTCACCATCCCTGGAGGTTTCTAAGATGAGACTGGATGTGGCATCAGTGCCATGGTCTAGTAACCACAGTGGTGTTGGATCAAGGGTTGGACTTGATGATCTCAGAGATCTTTTCCAACCCAGTTGATTCTATGATTCTATGATCTACTGATTGGCTTGTCCTAATGTCTAAACTCTAATGAGACAGCTCACAGGTACAAGGGACATGGGATCGAGAGGTATATTTCAGGATATCCTCAGAGAGAAAAAGTACATAAGATAGAATCATGAATGTACTTGGAACCACAGAATCATTAAGGCTGGAAAAGATCTCCAAGGTCCAACCTTTGCCTGAGTACCACCATGCCCACTAAACCACATGGCAAAAAAATGGGAATTTGCTACACATAGAATGTAATGTAAACCCTGACACAAGGGGAGAGAGCACATACCTCCTGCAAGTCTGCAGGTGCAGCTGAAGCAGAAGCAGAGGCAGAGGCAGAGCCAGGCAGGGGTGGGAAGTCCGGGAACTGCTCTGAGTGACTCATGTCGTACAGAGAATTGTTTTGTGACTAGACAGAAACGAAAAACAACTTCAAAGATATTTATGAAATGTTTCAAAAAAGATTAATGAAGTAAAAACAGCTGCTTTCAGTTTTTATTGAAAATTACATATTGTAACTTTTCTAATTTCAAGGCAACAGACACTCTGTGGAGTGGGTTCCTCAGCAAAACATGTTCTTTGCAGCAGTTTGATAAAAATTCTAACCAACAACAAATGTCAGACTAAAAAAACCCCACGCCTTATCTTTATAACACTGTAAACAATTTAAAGTTATTTAAATAGTTTAAGTTATACTAAAAACTCCACATGGAGTTTGTAATGGTATAAACTGTGGATATTAAAATATTAAAGCCTACCAGACTGCCAAATTGACAGTGAAGCTGTGTGAAACATATTACTGGGCAGGAAAAAAACCCCAGATAATTTTCATGTCTATAATGACCCAGTGCCAGAACAAACTATTGCTAGGATGCTGCTGGAAGAACAGATTGCTCAGAAGGACTCAGCAAAGTGTTTTACTGCAAATGTCAGAACTGATATGTTTTAGGATTATGTTCCACCTTCTCAAAGTGCCAATACTTTGAGATGGCTTTCCAAGACTCCATATAAAGTCCTCTCAGGATATTTTCTCAGAATTATTTAGTCTCATAGTGCTTTAAGATTATTTTGAATGCAAACTTTCCTTAGTATAGGCCAAAGCCTCACTCACAGTCTGCTCTGAATTTCCTAAATCCTATTTGTTTAGGAGATTCATGAGGAACAAAGTCCTGACTACACAGTGACACTACCAGAAGGAGAAGGTGAGAACTATGTGGTAACTGATCACGAGTGAGTTAAATCACCATGAAAGAGGAAATCATTACCCAATAAAATTATGTTTGAATAACATAATTATTTTTACATAATTGTAACACATTTTTAGCACATGGTTATAGCTTTCTGATATTTCACTGAAAAACTAGGCTGCTGGAACCTAGTTTTCCAGCAGACAAAATTGTGACCTCCTCAATATCAAATTAGAGCCCATTTAGAAATAAAATTTGACAAAGGACTGATTTGATTTACCTCCTTGGTTTTCCCCAGCACACCTGCACACACACACACATAAAGAAATGAAGACATTACCACTGCCAGACGTAATTCATTAAAGAGAGCGTGAATTGCTCTTGATTAATGACTAAAGGATTGGGCCCTAGGGTGCCTTAAACATGAATAAACTATGAAGTTTATTAGGAGAGTCATTCATTCATAAAGGTACAAGACTTATTTAAAAAGCCAGTATTCATTCTAAAGCAACTTTTGACTTAGATGCCAACTAACCTTTCAAACAGCTAAATATTTGAGCAAAGGAATCCTTAATAAGTACATTATAAAGGATTAGATCTAAAGAATATTCAACAAGTGTCTTCTAATTAGAGTTCTTCCAATGTCAAACCACTAACCACCCGTAATGACCAATTTCATCTGCAGTTCTGAAAAAGCTACTGATCTTTCACAGTCACTGCACAAAGAACTTACCCTCAGGAGCCTCAGGTTCTGTGTTGGCTTTATTTTGTTTTGGTCTTTTGTTTGCTAACACTTTTTCCGTCCTTCCCCTCACTATAAACACCCTTGTTGTTACATGCTCTGTAAAAGAAAGAGACTCATTTCAGGCAGCACACAAGGTGTCAATCAGCTTCTATCCCAACTGCCAGGAAGAAGAAGAATCCCAGCTCTTCCCTGTCTTATTTACAATAGTAAACCTTCCCTCCCTCCAAACTTTCATGCTTTTTCTCTCCGTTCTTCTCAAGGTCACTTTTCACCTTAATCTTTCTAACTCTCCCCAGATGTCTTTCAAGCTAGATTTTTTCCTGCCCTGCTCTTTCCACCTTCTCCAAAACCAACTTCCTTCCCCCTCTTTTAATACCCCAGGGACTCTGGGCCCCCAGCTATGGTTTACAGCAGACAGAGCCACACATTAATTGCCACAAGAAATAAGCACAACTCAAAAGGAATGGGAAAAGAGAATGAGAGCAATGCCCAGCATGCCTTACACATCCACAGGATGCATGAGGGAGCAGGGTAAGAGCAGGTACTACCTGCAAGGTGTCCTTGTTACCAGTCCCTCTGCCTGTCCCAGCTGACACTCTGCCTCTCACTCCTCAGCTCTGTTGCCCCAGTTACAGCATAGCCGGTGCTTGGAGACAGGAATTCCCTCCTCCCTCTCCTTCCCCAGCAGAGAGAAAACAGCCCCTTTCAGCACAGTGTTGTGCCAAGCTGTGGTCAGGGAGATTCAGCTGTGGAACCAATGAGGAACTGTACAGGCTCCTTTTACCTCTGAAAGCTACTAAAAATGTAGTCTTAAAACACCTGAGATATTCTGACTTCTGCATGAAAATACCGCACAGAGCAAGGAAGCTCCTGAAGAAGTAAAGGCCATATAAACCCAAATTTTCTTAGAAGGAATTAGGAAAAAAAAATATTAAAGATTCAAAATCTTGAACCCAAACATCTCCACCACTTTTCCACCATTCAGAATCAAATTCCCTGGAGATCTGAAGGCAGCAGGTGGGATACTCCCCATTCCTCTAAGTCCACTTGTATGCATTTGCCTCCCACTCACAAGTCATCACCATGTCCTGAAAGAGTCCTCTATCTGATTTCTCCACAAATGGGAATTATTACCACCCAACATGAAATCTAGCACAGTCTCTTTACACCGACCCTCAAGAGAGGCCTTGTCCATATTCTGACAACAAAGCAAGATTTCCATTTTAAACTCTTTCCCACCATCTCTGGATGCTATTTGTTTGCTCCAATTTTCTGTAAGCTGTGAGAATGGCTGATATCCCCGAGTCAACTATTAACAGCTTTCCTTATATTTTGAGGTAATACCAACTATAAATGGAATATTGTTCCTGCCTGGCCAGACGTGAAAGTTCCTACCAAAAACAAGGCTCCTCTTTAAACAGTGTGGGGTACAGAACCAGCACTGCTCATGCTGGTAATTGCTTGCCCACTGCGTGCCTAACTCTCCAAGTATTTCAGTGCTGGTTTGCAACATGAGTATTTTCCTGCTAATTGGAGCTGACACTGGCATGAAGACAAGCTCAATTAAGCAGCAGTTAGACTAACTACTGTTCCTCTGTGCACATCAACTCAGCTGCTCATATATTCATGCCCTTTGAAGTTAAATAATTGACTTATGCTACTTGAGAAACATTAAAACTAGTTATTTTATATAGAAAGAGATTATATATGAATTTTCAGCAGAAAACATAATTATGAATAGCAGGAAAATAATTTACTAAGATGCACAAGACTATCTTCCAAACCACAGCTATGACACGTTTAAAAAGAGCCAGAAATTTAAAATCTTCAATATACTTTCAATGCAGCGGAGCCATTAAACTTTATAGTGCCATTATCACTGGATTATGTCACACTATAATTCTGCCAGTCACTTTGTCCCTATGCTCCGTTTAAAAAAAAGTACACAAAATCAACAAATTCAAATTTATTATTACATACACTAGTGTACTAGGAATATCAATACATGATGCACTTTAATAATATGTGAGATAAACACTTTAAGAGTGCAAGCAAAATAAACTTACCCTCACCATCCTCTTCTTGCAGGTATCTTGTGCTGGGCTTTTAGAGCCCATAGTCCAAATTTGTGTTAATATACCCCTCTTACTTCCACTGTCTACACAAATCCTTGTACCTGCAGAAATCATTGAAATCAGCATCTCAAACACACAGAGCTCTTACAGTCTGATAGGTTAAAACTCCCAGACTTCATAAAATCTCTCTTTGCATTGTAAGACCAGCACACTCCAAATGAAACATGCTATTTATTTTGTTGCCTTTAAAAACATAATCATGAAACCATTACCATTCAGTTTCGCAATACTCTCTTAGGTGGCAGCAATCAAAAATTATTAAAGCAGTCATGAGAAACATAAATGTTTTACTTATTGCAATTTACAGCATGTAAATTACATGTAGCAAAAGCTGAGAATTCCCTGAAGCCTCACGCTTGCATGTTAACATCATCCTGGTGGTTCTGGAAAGCAGCCAGGCCAAACCATCATGTAACACACCTCACCGAGCATCACTGCTGAGGTGAACAGTGCCATCTAAAATGCTGGGACACTGTAGGATTCATTGTTTTTGCTGAAAACCCAGATGAGTTTTTCAAGCAGTTATTCCTCACGTCGTGCACCTCCCCAGACAGGTTTGCTACGTGGCCACCAAAACACCCGTGGAGGCCTCGAGACAGGGTGGAAACGTGTGGGAACAAGTAACCGGGACGGGGGAAGGTGGTTGTGCCAGGTGATGAGTTTCGCAGCTGCCTGTTCAGGGCGTGACCGAACAGCCACAATTCGCTGCAAGATGCCTTGGCTGCCTCCCACTGCGATGGCAGCAGCCCCCCAGACTGGGGACGGTGGGATTACAGACACACACCGAGCGATTCCTGGATTGCAAACGCACACAGAGCGATTCCCGGCACTCGGAGCCGCGGTGCCGGACACCCTGTGCCCCGGGGCCGAACGTGCCTCTGCACGCCCGCACAGCGGCACGGATACCGCACATATCCTCATTTCCCACCCTCAATTCCAGGAAACACGGGGCTGCACGTCCTAAAACAACACAAAGCCCTTGGACACTCCTGAGGGTGCCCGGACCCGAGCGGCTGAGGTAGGGCCGGGCTGAGGGCAGAAGGAGCCCCGCGCAAGGGCACCGAGCGGCACCCATCGCAGCCCCCGCTGCCCTGCGGGGCCCAGCCCGCTCCGCTCCTCGCTCAGCACCCGCCGCGGAGCCGCGCCCGGCGGGCCCTGCCCGGCCCCCGCGGGGAGGAGACAGCGGCGGGAGGGCGGCGGCGCTTCCCTGGGCCCCGGCAGGCCCGGCAGCGAGCGGGGCCGCGGCCCGGCGGGCAGAGCCGCAGGTGAGAGGGACGGGCCGGCCCCGGGCAGCGGGGCAGCCCCGCTCCGCCAGCCCGGCCACCGGCGCTGCCCCTGCGGCCCGGCCGCCGCGGGAGGGCCGGCGGCCCCGGCGCTGTGGGACCCCCTCACCTCCGCGGGGCACCCGCTGGGCGCCGGCGGCGCGGCTGCAGCGGTGATTAACGGGGGGTGATTAATTAACGCGTCCTGAGCTCGGCTCTCGGTGCAGGCCGCGGGCCGGGCGGGGGTAACGCCCGGGGCTCGGGCGCGCCCCGCGGGAGGCTCCTGCCCGGCGCTGCCGGCGGCCAGAGCTCAGCCTCGGGCGTCAAAACACCCTGTAAAGCACCGCGGGGCCCGTGGGCACAGGGCACGGCAGTGACACCAGCGCGGTGGGTGCGAGGGTCTGCAAACAGGAAAATGCGTCTTTTAACCTCCCCTGCAACAACAGATGGGAGTGGTCGTGGGGGAAGGGGGATCGCTGAGCTGAGGCTTCCTTTAAGATGTCAGATTTTGCCTTTATACAGAGAGTTTTGAAGCTGTACAGGGCATGTTTTCAATTCTGAGCACAAGACAATCAGTCTCCTTGGTGTGTTAACTGGTTTGCAGCACCGGTAGCAACAAATTGTCCATACAGATTGTTAAAACTGATCTGGTTTTGCTGCTAACCTTCACACTTAAACACAGGGTTAATGTTATAAAGAAAGAAAGTGAGAGGCATCTGTATCTTGATATTTGGCTTTTGGGAGTTCCAGAAGAGCTTGCAGGGACAAGCCCTGTACAGTAGATGTGCTTTGGTAAAAGCAGTGTGTCACACTGTTGTGTATCACATCAACAGCTGGCATCTACATTCTCTCTTTATACAGAAGTAACATTTTATTTTCAAAAAGCATGCGTATGAACCTTTTACTAACTGTACCTTAATTTCAAGGAAAATTGGATGGCTGGGTGAGAACTGGTAGTCCAGAAGAAGAGATCGTGACTGAGGATTGTACCGTATCTAAAGAAATGCAGGAACTGCAGAAGCAATGGCACTCTGTGGTGCAGATCATCCACAGCAACGCAAATGTGGGTCTGGAATATAATTTTATATATTTATGAAGTTACTCCTTTAATAACTATTGGGATGTCATACCTCAGTTTATTTAAATGCACTCCTTTTTTTAAAGTAAGAGCTGTGAGGCCTGTGAGAAGGCCTGTCCTCCCACGCCTTCAGCAATCAAGAAAAAGGGAAGCCTGCTCCGTGTTTTTGTATTTTACTGGCATAACTATTAGAGATAGTAGAGTGGCATTTTAGTGAAGTGGTTGTGCTGCTATAAAAAGAACTAAAACTACAATATGTATTTCCTTAAGGGATGGAAACCTACTTCAGTTAAATTCCAGTGTATAGATATGACTGCCTCTGTGAAAAGAATTTTTTTTTTTACTGGTAACATTATAATTAAATTCTTAAAAAGTCTGTGATACAGACATGCCTGCGCTGTACTTAAATTCAATAAGTGAGCAGGTTGCAGATATTACTAAGCCACAGATAAAAGAAAAATCATAACTTTTAGATGTTACAGGGGTTTTTTTCCTAACAGATACAGTTTTCTAGATCAAAGTAATAGTTGCAAAGACCTCACTAAAATCTGCAGCTAAACTGCAGTTTGGTTTTTTACTTGTTTTCAGATTGTTTGTTCGTTTTTTAATTTATGCAAGAATAGAACTGGGGAGGTCCAAGAGAAACAATGTCTGGTTTTGCTAGAATTATTATATATATATATATATATAGTTTATATGCTATGAAGTTATCTAAATTTGCAGCAAATTTCCATGCTTTTGAAACAGACAACAGCTGTCCTCTGTGCAAACTGCAGACTTGCAAGAGGATGTTCTCTGTAGTTCACTACATTAGCAGTGAGCGATCTGTGAAAGTTACCTATGACAAGAAATAAAATCTGAAATGTTTTTCTTTCATCCACAGGTTGTTGCATTTATGAATTCTCGAGTTGGCCAATATTTAGATGACCATCCTTTTATTGCCTTGTCACTCCTGATGTTTATTGCAGTGTCTGCTATTCCTGTTGCATTTTTCCTGATTTTCGTTGTTACAACAGCTGTGATGGCCTGTATTGGTGTGATAGTCATGGAAGGTACTGTATGCATCTATGTACTTACCTATTCCCTTTCAAGGCACGTTATCTTTTCCTTCTTTTCTTCTTCTCTCTGGAATTCTGAGTCTGAGCAATTGAGGATTTATGTGTGTAGTCCTCAGGTCTCAGCAGTACTAAAACTATTAATATAAGAATAGTAATCTGATTAAGTGTAGTCTATACAGGGGAAATCCTATTTTCCTTTCTAATCTCAGCCACCATGATACCTCTAAACCAGTTATCTTAACCATGCATAGCTTTCATAGAGGCCAGCCAGCTGACTGAGGAAGATTGTTTTCCCAACTGATTTGAAATTGTGGTTGTGGTAGAATGTCAGCTCTCTTTAATTTACTTGTACATAAACTTGTTTAAAGAACTGCTTTTGTTTTATTAGGTATTGCGATAGCCATAGGTGGCATAGCCCTCCTGTGTGTGCTGTGTGGCCTGGGGGCAGTTTCCCTGGGAGTTTCTGGAGTACTGAGTATTTCTTACATTGCACTTTCAACTCTGGTCAACTACTGGTGTTCTTCAAGGTGAGTATGGATGTCTTTATCCATGCTTGGATTTCAAACTCTGCAACTGCACTATTGCATTGACTACTGCAATAATTTTAAGTTGCTTAGTTTAACAATCTCTTGAGTGCTTTGAATCTTGAGCTACCCTTATAGCTTAATGTGCAGTATACAGATATTCAGTCATCAAGATGTATTTCAGTAAGAGTTAATACATGCTCTTCTTCCTTTTGGGGAAAGAGAAAATGTAAGTGGTTTTTAAATGTGCCTGTGCTAACACAACACATTCAATAAAATACAGCTTTGTCTCGCTGCAGTTTGTTGCTCTAAATATCATTAAAACATGCTGCCAAATTAAATTTTGTGTAGAGGATGAGCTTTTTGCAGTTCTTCCTCCATGATAACCCAGCTATCTCTGCTTACCTGCATTTGTAGAGTAATGGACCAAAATTAGTTGTAGATCTAGGATAGGCAGAATGGTACTTAAGAGGGACAGAATGGTCAAAGTAGCAATAACAGGTTGCAGGACACTGCACGTGTGCAGCTTGCCATTCATGTTTCCCAGGACTTTGGGCTCAGAAACCCATTACAGTCAGCATTGCCTCAGCCACACTTCCCTGAGCACCTGGCTGGGAGCAGGAGGCACTGGCAGATTGTGCTGGAATGCCACCTCTGGCACCTTGAGATACCTGCCAGGGAAGGAATCATGATAATCACTTAAGCATAGGGAAGAGCAAGAAATAAAGTTACAGCTGCTCCCTCTTAGACTTTCTCAGTTTGCTCCTTCAGCACAGAGCTCCCTGTGGAGCTGGTGGTACCAGCAGGGTGACAAAACCATGGTGCAAGGCCCAGTGTGTTCACATCTGTTCCAGGGCTCTGTACCACCCCTCCAGGGCATTGCTGCCAGGTCCATAACATTGCCCACCCGCTCCAGAAGATTTCTATTTTTCATAGTGTATCAAGTGCACAACCCAATCTGTCATATTGACTTACAGCTCTGATGTTAAAACAGATAATACCTGCTATTTTTACATTCCTGTGCCTTTTGAGAGAAGTTCTAGTAGACCAGCAGCAGATGTTCCAGGAGCCTCAGACAGGTTTATATCTGCACTGCTCAGCTTTCTTGAGTAAAAAGTTAAAATACAACAATTTCAGGGAAGAACAGACTGTAAAGCCATTCTTTTCTTATGTATACAGGGGTCAGCTAAGAAAGCAAGATGTTAATGGAAGTTTGCCACAGAAGAAGCCTGGCTTGGATGTTTCTGCCAATAATGGAAAAAGTGAATAAGTGGGTTTGTCCCCACTTCCTCCATAGGCACTTAACTGCCCCGTTCTGACCTTCATTATGTAACTGTTTACTCCTTGAGCATTCAGCCTTTGTGTGCTCCTTCTGGGAACTGAAAAGAGTCAATGTACATCTTACATAGTCGATGTAAAATGGATATTAAGAGTAACCATTAAGCAGCAGTGTATTGCAGTAGTAAGTGTATGTGCATGATGGAATGCTCCACAGAGCTTGGGCAAGGGATGTGACTGGTACTGTTAAGTCAGTGGTAATTAGGTGAAAGAAAGAGTAGGGATTTGATTTCTCATTAGTTGCTGGAGTTCTGGACATACTCTCTTGAAGTTTTTGTGCAGCAGTTGGTCATTTTGAAACAGAAGTACCAAAGCTCAGAACACACTCAGAATGCATTTTGAATGTGGAAAAAATACTTGTAAGCCTTAACAGCCTTTGTTAAAATAGTATGCTAATGCTTTATATTTATTATACAGGGAAAATAAGGTTTTGTCATATATTAAGTCATGCTCTAAGCTTATATATACACCTTTAGATGTTGCATTATTCCAAAGGGATATTTTCCTTGTTCTCATTGCCTCATTATAGCAAGGGCATGCTTAAATGGTGCATTTTTTCCTCTTTGTTTAGGTATTTAAATTGCCTGGTTTGCTTCTCAGTTGTAACTTCTTGTATGTTATTTAAACTTTTTTGGTTTTGTTTTTGCAAAAGCTATTATATTTTTAAGCATTAAGAAACTATCTAACTATATTAGTTTAATAAAGTGCTGTTTGTTTAACCAGGTTGTCTTACATTTATTCTGTGTATTCTACAATAAAAACAACTTTTCCACATCTGCTTCTAAGGTAGGCTACATTTCACCTTGATTAAAGTACTGTGGCTGGCCAGCATTGCTGAGTTACAAACTGTAGATTACTCCCTTTCTCATCCCTGTAAAAAAAATGCAGAAGTCTAAAATCTAAATTAGCATTTTACTTAGTTTTTCATGAACCAACATGCTATTTGGCTCCAACTTGAAGCAAAGTCTGAGCTGTAATGTTTTCCACACAGTATTGGTAATATTTTCGGCCCCTAAGGTAAGCTGGCTACATACTTCAGCAGTAGACTGAAATAATCTTTAGATTTCCAGGAGCCCTTCATTTTAACAGTACATTAATTTAGCAAATAAATATTACAAAGCTATCTAGCCAGCCATCCCTTTTTACCATCATCTTCTGCTGAAGGGAACAGGCACTGCTTAAGTTCAGCAGACACTAAAGCAAGTTGATTTATTCCTACTCAGAGTCTGACCCCACATGAACCATTTCCTTCTGAATTTTAAATTTATTTTTCATTATGTAATTCACTGTGTCATCAGCACTTATCGGGAGCTAAAGCTGTGAATTCTCAGTTACCAGCAGGTACAACATGGAACAGTTTCACTCCTGCTGCCCTGACCTTTGCTTGTTTGTCAATCTGTCACTTCAAGGCTTCTCATTGTGCCCTTTTAATAAGAACTGCTTTCTGTGCTGTGCCATCACTGCATTAGTATGGTTTTCCATGGGGATATGCTAAGGAAAAAACTAGGTCAGCACAGAGGAGGTGTTTTTACTGGAGTCAGTAAGGCCATCCCTTAAATGAGGACATAGGTTGTTTTCTTCTTTAAATTATTAAACACTGCAGTAGAGCTAAGAAGCCCTTAGCAGGAGAGGCTGGGGGGATGCTGCCAAGTCCCCTTTTTCTCAGTTGCTCTTTTAGCTTCCTGCAGAACAGCACCAGCCCAGCAAGGAACTGGCAGGAGACTTTCACATGCCAGTGGCACCATTCCCAACCAGGTCTCAGCCTACCCAGCCCTAAGGATCCAGCTCTCTGCCCCTTACTTTAGGCATAAACATGCCTTAATAGGCAACCACTCTTGTAGCCCTAATCCCTGTGTCCTGGGGGACCCAAAACATCTGAAGTCTTTCTAAGGGAATTTGGAGCAACCAACTGTGCTACAGTTCCTGAAGCAGCTGTTTGAGCTCAGGCTGCAGAGAGCCAGTGCTGCCTACACCTGCAACAGGTGACTTAATTCGTCTGCCTCCTCTTGCTGCACATCATCATTCCACTTTGCCCTCCCCTGTGTCAGAAGAGAGGGACATCAGACCTGAGTGTAGTAAAGGAATCCTTTGGACTTGCAAGGGGAGCTTAACCTTTCCTGAAAACACACTCCAGCAAGGGACTGAGAGGCAGCAGCACACACAGAGAAAGAGGGAAGGACTGTGTGGCTGGGCTTTAAGGTAAGCTATTTACAAAGCTAGGAATAAAAGCCTGTGTTTTCCTTGATTTAAATAAGTTACACGAGCCTTCATTTAAACTGGCCCTTCAACGTCTGCAAATAGAGCACAACTAAGCCACCCTGGGAGTATTATATTTAATCCTCCCCAAGATAGATCTCTCATGTGCCACTTCTGACAATCTTCCCCTAGGCAGACAGTATGAGTCAGGGACAGAAACCAGGCAAGAACAACCCTCCCTTTGACCTGGATGGCTGTCACTGTGTGCAACCTTTGTCTCACTTCCCTGGGCAGTAAAAGTAGTACAAAATATAGAAGTCAAAGAACAAAAGCAAAGCTCTTACCTCTTCCCTAAGTGAGGAAACATGAGGTCTTTTAAATACCCTCATAGTGCAAGTCTCCATATATGAGAGCTATGTAAGAAATATTTTAACACAGTGGAATATTAAACTAGCATTTCTTTCTCATATTGTTTACACAACAGTCACTATAACATTATTTAGTAAACTCCAACCATCCTCACACAGACTCCATCCAGCAATGAGAAACAAGGAAACCTCTGCCTGAACATGCCAAGAAGGATGGAGAGAGGGGTTATTAAGAGTAGTAGGTTTGCTTAGGTCAGAAGAGCTAAAAGCCCATACAGGTAAGTACAACATGCTGTCAAGTACATAAACCCTCTTCAAGCACCACTTTTCTGGCATTTGCAGAAATACTTCATATTCCAGCCAAGTGCTAAGTCAATAGGACTTAAGTATAGTAGGAGGTTTGCTGGACAGTAGCCTAAGTAACCACTTCAACCCTAACCTCTGTCTAACAGACAGTAAGTGACTCAAAAATAAGTAGCTCCAATGAGATCTATGGTTTCGTTGTATTTATACTGACAGTATAATTTTAATTAAACACCAGCATAATGTCTTCTCACTGATACTCTCAGTACTCCATGCTCTTTTTGCATTAGTATTTAGAAAATGTCCCCTGAAACCTGTTGCATGAGGAATAGCTCATTAATAATGCTTCAGCAAAGTAAGGGCTGTGGCAGACAAGCCCCCAGCCCTATGCTATTTATGCATAGCATGTTTGACAATTAGCAGGGTCGGCATAGTGACTTGACCTGAAGCCCTGAACATGCAAAGAACAGGGAGCTGGACTTGTGATGATCACTGCCCCTGCTCACAGAGTTGCTAGACAGTGTTTAACCCAAGGCTGTTACACTCCAAGTGCAAAGCACTGTCATCCCTTCTCATTCTGTCACATGCAACTGTATTTTATGCCTTATTTCCTTGACTGTGCAAAGTAATGTGTACAGAATACAAGACAGAAAACAACAGCATGACTAAGACTGCCTCACCTCAGGTGGGCAGTGTTACATCTGCACATAGTGCTGTCCTTGTCTATACTGAAAGCTGCAACAAACAACTACAGTGACATTTTAAAAACATACACTGAACTTTTAACAAAACACTCAATGTATTCCTTACCCTGCTGAAGGGGAGTAACTGCTAAGACAGGTCTACTTTTGTGGCCAAAGGCAAAGAATATAAGCTTTCCCTGAAAATTTTGGCATAAGACAAAAGCAAAAGAAACTACATCTTACAAATGTATGCACTAAAACTGCAATACTGGTGACAGTGGGAGGAGTAGGAGATAAACTGAATGTTAACTTGCTGTACTAACAGACATGTCCCAACGATAAGTCCTAGAGGAGTGGAAAGCAGTTGTTGTAACCAAGCAGAGCATAAGGAAGCTACAGGTCAAATGCAACCTGATGAAGTTGGTGTGGCACAACCAATCTTCAGAGAATGTGTATTAATGCAGAGGCAGCTTTAGAACTCTGTTCTCCCTGCCTGCAGGCTAAACTTACTTAAACCCTGTTCTGCCCACAGCCTGGTGTTATTTAGTTTACATGGTAATTCCCTTCAAACTTACTCAAACTTGGAAGACAGTCCTTTAGAGAGGAACATATCAAAAAAATCAGACTCTTGGGTTTGATAGACTATTAACAGCACAAGTAACAGCAAGAAGTGACAAGAGAAATCATTATAGCCTCTTCTGGCATGCTAATAAATTGGAAGAATTTTCTAGTTTTTATACAATATCGAAAAACAGGCAAGTAAAGAAAACTTAGAAAGTAAACTGAAATTAGTTAATGCTATACATTCCCTCTTTTATAACTCAAATGCCTCTTAAGCAGAGGGGGAGGAAAACAGTTATAATGAATAGCTTTGCTTCTAAGCATCAGCAGAAAGATTTTGCTTCAGTGTGTAAGTATTGCAGACAAGACCACTTTATCCAATGGTCATACCCCTTTTGCCCCCACCCAGTTTTCTGAGACTCCAGATTAAATATTTCTGGTGCTCCTGTTACATGGCCATGAAGCTTCTGGCCATCAGAAAGACCAGCTCTGGCAGCAGAAAAAGTCTGGTCCACTTTGGTTTTCCTGAAGTTCTTTTAGACTGCTGTACTCTAAAAAGGGAGGCTCCACTATAGATCTCCTTCAAAGACCTTTCACAGTTCTCCAATTACCATAGTAAGAAGAAAGGGTTTTGTTGGGGTTTTTTTTACTATAATGTTTTAATACAAGTGTTGGGTGTGTTGCTAACCAATTTCAATAAAGCCAAGTTCTAATTTCCAGCTGCAGCACAGGGCTCAAGATCTGAAGGAGCTGCACAGACTGCAGATATTGGCACAACATGGATTTTTTAAAAACCCATTTGAATGAAATCACAATTGTGAACAAAGGTATTTGATAAGCACTTCAAAAAGCAAATTGCCTGCAGAATCCAACGGGAATTTAACACAGCAGTGGGCAATTTCAGAACAAAGACTCAGGAAATGAAGTGTTATAGTCATTGCTAAAGCCAAATCTACAATAAGGAGATATTCAGAGGACCAGAAGTATTGAATTTCATAAATAAATGTAGGAGAGGGAATACATGACAGACATAATTGACAGAGTGACTACTTCAAGTTTATTTAGCAATATACATTAATGTACCACATTCACCATGTACGCTCTTCTCTTTAGGCATTTAAGAAGAGCCAAAAATAGTAGCATTGTAGCCACCAGAGAGAGAATACCAACAGCAGTCATGGCAAAGCCAGCCCATGCCTCCTTGCTCAAGAGAGTGCTCCCTACAAAGCAAAGGGAAAGGTAGTTTGTGGAGACAGCTCTCTATTAAACCCACACAAACACCCACCAGCACTAAACTGGCTCAGTACCTCTGGTTGTGGACCATTCTACTGGCACGAGGAGAACAGGACCCCCCAGGCTCACCACTGCAGAGTTCACCTCTGGCATCCCACTTTCTGCAACAGAGACAGCAGAGTTGAACCCCAGAGTGCAGTGGACTATCTTGGATCAGTGCAACCTAAAGAACTACTCTGGCAGTACCTCTCTTGCTTCTAGATGGCCTTGGGCACCTTGCCATGCACAGTGGGGAGTCTGGGTGGAAACGGTCACAGAGCAGAGCACTGCAGTGGAAGTACACCTAGGACAGAGAATGAGAGCTCCATTATTACTGCATTTTGAGACAATACCTGCTCTTATTACTGCTCCCAAGTAGGAGGATAATGTCACCTACTAGGCCAGGGAGGGCTTTGTCACCAGAGACAAAGGCAAAAGTCTTTACTTCCAGCCTTTGGCGATAGTTGGCATAGCTGACCCCATGCCCCACAGGATGGAACACAGTCCTGTAGCTGTCCAGGTCATACTCACACCTGCCAATAAGTAAGAAGCAAGTCAGAACAGCAGGGTAAAGAAAGTCTGGGTTGTTGGGTTCAATTTTTTTTTTTAAGCAACAGGTTAGAGTTCAAGGTAGAGGTGCTACCATCTTCCTACAGATTCCAGCATACCAGGGCAGTACTTGAAAGGCCACCTCAAATGAGAGCCTTGTTCCCAGGGCTCTATTCCTACAGATGGTACAGGGGAAAACTAGGAAATACTCCCCACCCACTGCAAAAGATGTTTCTTTTTCTCTGGCAGGGCACTCACCCATCAACAACGATATTCCACTGGGGAAGTGAGCTTGGATCTTGTGAAGCTGTTGCCCAACAATCATCCAGTACCAGGTGGAGGTTGGGATCATTGCGGTTCAGGACCTGAACTTCCAGGAAGATGGGCTGCCGTAGGTACCTCACTATGGGATACTGATCCTCACGGTACGGCTGCCTGTACGAGTCCTCTGCAAGAACCAAAGCCCTGTTACATAAGTCAGTGTGCAAAGAGGGTCCTGAAGACAACTCTGGTCTCAGGCTCCTCAACAGCAGCTGGTTGAACAGCTGCAGTCTGTCCTAGAGCCAAATGTGAGGCACCTACTTCCAATAGCATGACTGGGAGGAAAGTAAACACCAAGCCCTGGAAGCCCATGTGCTGGAGCAATTCATTCATACATCCTCCCCTCCACAAACTCCACTTCATTCCCAGCCACTGAGCCCAGAGTCAGCTTTACCTGGGTAGCTCAGGAGAACTAAGGAGAGGGAACCTCGGTTCACTGAAGGAGCCAGAGGAGGAAGGTTGTTTACTTTTATAGTGAGGGAGGCATCACCGCTGCTGAAGGAGCACAGGACTGTTAGCCTGTAACAAGGAAGGAGTAGGTAAGTCTTATATGAGCATATGGGTAATACTTAGTCCTGGATATCCTAAAGAGGTTCCATACACACCTGAATTCACTGTCCCTTGAGATCCTGCCCAGTGAAACATCTGCTTGTAATGCCTTCACCTCATTCTCGTAAACAATCTTCTCCCCATCAAACTGTGGATGAGTAGCAGCATTAGTGAGGGTATTCCAAATGCATGAAGCCCACCCCCATCAATCCTGGCTACAGACTTACCCAGTACCTGGTCCCACACCCATTCAGTGGGACATGAAACCAAACCCTGTCATTCAAAGGTGACTTGAAGGCTGGCCGGCATACAGGATCTCTGAGCCTAAGGGTATCCAAATCCAGCAGTGGTGTGGTACTATCAGCAAGGATTTCAAAATCCATGTGTCCATCCTGGGTGCATACAGCAGCTGTAACAGAAGTTCATATAAGTTGTCATGCCAGTCAGTGACAGCTCAGTCCATCAAGGGCTGTTGGTGAGACAAACTGGTCCATCACAGGCAAGCATAAGAACAAGGCTGTGCTGAAGCATCACCACCCAGGCAGCACAGGGGCTGAGGGCACTGCAGAAGTCACTCACTTACCTATGGGTGTGTGCTGGTCACAGGGGCACTCAGGGTGCATCACCATTGCCACAGTCTCCCCATGGAAGTGAAAAGCCAGTTTCAAGGAGGACATGTAGGACTGAAGTCCTGAGCAGCTCTCCCCATGTAGCTGAAGGACAAGAGTTACTCTCCTGGAGCAGAACTCCACATACATGTGTTAGAGCTGTTTAGCTCCTCCTGAGGCCATTATGCTCTTCAACCTCAGCTTATTTGTTAGCTTGCATTGCCCCAGGCATGCAGAATACCTACACCTGCCCCCCCCAGGAATATTTTCACCTCCTTCTGTTTTTGCCAAGAGACTATGTGAAACCCAATTTACCTTTGAGTGATGCCCATCTATTACAAAGTCAGTTAAATCACACCTGCCTTCAGCCAGCCACAGGGCACATGACTGACTTGAGAGATGCTTTTAGTCAGAATCAAAGCTGCTGTGCTCTGGTTCTTAAAACACCAAGTTGGTATCACACCAATACCTGTGACTCAAGGATCAGAACTCACCCTGGACTTCAGGACTCCCTTGTTAATATGCAGCCTGACCCCTCTTTGCATGTCCAGAGTGATTCCATTTTCCTGAAGCTGATCCATGGGGATGGCCTTATCTTCTACATCCACAGCCATAAGGGTCCCTGGGAAGGCTGGGATGACAACAGTCATGTGTGTGGCATTACAGATTGCTGGACCTGCAACAACATCTTTCGTTACATTTAACACCAGTTTCCTTGGGGCAAAAGCAGGTCAGGTTCTGACTTTTTCTGTGGGTTACCTGGCACACAAAGCATTCTTGTCTCCACAGTCAGCCTGCGTTCAGGAGAGCCATACATGAGCTTGAGTGCCACAGTGTAGAGCCCCTTTTCATTGTACTGACAAAGAAGATGGAGCTCTGTTAGTGCTCAGCTTGTGATCCATCACAAGACCATCCCCACAGGGTTATGGACTACATCAGACTACTGCTGCTGTTCATGTTTGCAACAGCAGTTTCTTCCCATCTTACCCTTTCTAAAAAAAGCTGCTCATGAGACTGCCTGTCAGATGATCCCAGGACAGGCTATAGCTGTGCTGCTGTCTGAGGTGCAACACTTTGCTCCCCCATGTCATTGTGCTGGGCAGTTCAGTGACAGCTGTGCAAAGTCAAACAGCTTTACACACACCAGCTCAGCACATCAGCTTGACATCAGCTCTGCCCATGGCCTGAAAATGCTTTCCACAGGTCTGCAGGAGGGAAGTGCCCAGCAGCACTAACTCCTCAGTGCCAGTTCTCCATCCACCTACCTTGTAGGACACGACTCCAGTGGCAGTAAAGGCCACCTGAAAGATCAGGTTGTGGCCATCAACTAGAAAGTTGTAGCCTTGCTGCATTGCTTGCCCAAGGCTTAGCTGATGTATTGTGGTTCCATCATCAACTGACAGAGTCCAGGACAATGGAGCTGCTGGAACCTGCAAAGCAAGAGATCCTTGCTTAGGGAGGGAAGGCACAGAAGCAGGAAGGCATTAGACCTTCCCCCCTTGCAGTGCTGCCACCTCACAGGTTTTACATTCAAGCACCCTTTACTGACAGCATAGAACGAGACTTCCCAACAAGGTGCAATTACACCAGAGAGATAACTACTCCAGCTTGGAGACATCAGGCTCAGTTTAGGTCAAAAAACCCAGACACTCCCACCTGCTCCCTTTGCCAGCAGAAGGCACATACCATATGCTCATCACCAAGGCTTGAAATGAGTCCTAGGAAAGTAACCTGAAATACAGAAACAAACAGAAGGCTGCAGGGCTGTAACCATGGAGGAAAACTTCTATTATAGCTTCCCAAAGCAGACAGCCAACATCAGCATCCCAGTTCCCCCTGCAGTGGGGCAGGAGCCAGACTGTGTGCATTCTAATGACCTCCTGCAGACTAGCTCTTCAAAGAGCCAGCAGCCATGCCAACATGAACATGCAGCCAAGAGACCTCCCTGAAGGTGACTGGAGCTTTCCCCAGCGTTCTGCAGATCCCAGCCACACAATTCCAGGAGACAGCCATCCCACCTTGCAAGCCTCAAAGCAGAATTTATAGCACTCCCAGTTCCTCTACTTACTGCCATGAAGTCTTTTGTACAGTTTGTTGCACCAGCAAAGACAGGAGTAATGACTTCATCCTCATCAACATTGTCACAATGAGTGCTGTAGGTTACATTCATCTCCTCTCCCGTTGTGTCATTCACCATCACCTTCAACATTAACTTGTGCTGACCATGCTACAGACAAGATAGATTGGGGGAAAAAAAATATGTTGAACAGAAGATATCTGAGAAAACTGCAGGAGTCAGAAGAAAGCTTCAAGAACTAGCAGGTTGCAGTGTCAGAGTCAGCTGTTCAAAAAAACTAAGCTAATGAATGCCAGAACCAAGAGTCTTCTAGCATTTCAAATGCCTAAAAGCAACAGATACCAGTAAAGCTTCTGGGTTTGGCCTCCCATTTACTACTCTACCTCAACTGCTGTGATTAGCATGTGTTGTTAATTGCTCTGCCAATATACATACATTTAAATAGAGTAGTGCTCTGAAACACTTGAACCTGGTCCATATCCCTACAAGAAAATCTGTAAAGTAGCTCAAGGCCTTTACAGGAGAACACAGCATTTATAGCAGGCTCTGAGGGGTTTAATCCACCATTGAGAAAACAAGAATTCTGATAGTTTTTTTTCAACTTCTGACATGAACTCTTCTTCTGTAAGGGTTTTAGTTACCAGAAGTGTATGTATTTTCACTCTTGAAGAAAGTTAGAACTAGAAACCCTTTTAAACCCTGTTCTATCCAGAAAAGAAAAAAAAAAAATCCCACACTCCATCACAGCAGCTTCCCAGAAGGAAAACCCCTTTACCTCCAGGCTGGTGCAGTTTTCAAACGGGACACTGAGCGCCAGCCTCTCATAATCCACAGCGTGGTCACAGGACACGACCTCCTCACCACTCACATCTAGGGAGGACATGAAAGATTAGCCCTGCAGACAGGCAGCTGCTTCCAGGCTACAGCAGGGAAGGCCAGGGCAGAAGCAATACATACCAACAACACACACATGCCAGGAGTAGTTGCCAAGCTCTCTGGAAAACTCAACTTCCATCCCATCCCTATGACAGGTCACATTCTCTGCAGAGGGAAGACCACCATGAACTCCATTACCAGGCTGCTTGAGGCACACACCCTGCAAGCCCCGAGCCAGCCCTGCTTCAGAGCCCCCTTCCAAGCCAAGGCAGAGGGGAAGCAGCTCCAAGCAAGCCTAAAGCCCACATCCACACCACTGCCAGCCCAGAGAGGGCACCTTACCCAAGAGCTCCTGGTCCCCCAGGCCATCAGCACAAGGGGCTAAGGGCAGCAAAAAGCCAAACAGGAGCAGCAACCTGCAGGGAAGAGAACCAAATGAGAGAGCAGCAGGGAAAGGACTCAGCTTCCTATCCCTCTCCAAACCCCACTCACCACATCCTTGAGGTGCTCCAGCACTGCTGCTCCACAAACAACCCCATCTCTCCAGTGGAACCACAAGCTTGGCCTCTGGCTGCCCAGGGAGGGTTATATAGGACCCGGGTCTGACTCCACACAGGTGCCACCTTTCTGCTGCCCTGGGAACAGAACACTTGCACCTGCTGCTCGTTGAGATGGGAAGGCTCACAGGAGACCTTAAGGTGATATTGAGTCTTTAGCATGGATTGTTATTTTGAAGGCATTGTTATTTTGAAGGCATTTTTGTCTTGCTCTGATTGTGTACTCCCTTCACTCCCTTGTCAGATAGTGAATAGAAAAATGCCTGTCTTTCTGGCAGTTACTTTTTAAAAAGGAGATTTCTGTGCCACTTTGCTGTCCCTGTCCCTCACACGCTGGCTGCACTTGAGACACCAATGAGCTCAGCATGGCTTTCCTTGGGACTGTTTGTAGCACTGGTGATTATATCATGGGGGAAAAAAATTCCCCAAAACCAAAGAGCCTGAATGCCAGGTCAGGGCTTTTACTTTTGAGCACTCACAGCAAAAACACTTATTTGATATGTAACTATGATACGATAGATAATGTCACTGCTTCCAGCCCTACAGAAGCCCCTCAGTTTGCTTTTATGTGCCCAGTATGGCTGGGCATCGAGGTGTGGGGGTGAGACAGAGCTTTGGCAGAGTTGGCTTTGTTGCCTTTCAGTTTTGAGTATTTTTACCTATTGATTAAGGCCTTGCTTATGAAATGACATGTGAAGGCACTGCGAGGATGCCCTTGGACCCACACCTGAGCAATGATCATGTTAGGCCCCAAATCATGGGGCTCAGGCAGCACCAGTGTGGGTCAACTGAGCCTGGCATGGGTTGCACTGAGCCTGGCATGGGTCATGCTCAGCCTGGCTGTGGGAACTGGCTGCTCAAGAGGACATCCAGCAGCAGTGTCCTGGGGCACAGCAGTTTTACCGCCCTAAGAAATTAAGAAATAAGCTTTTATTGTTGTTTAAATGTTGTCGTCATCTCTGAATTTTGTAGCCACGATTACCCAGTGTGACTAATTTCATTCTTCCCTAAACCCATTAGTTCCAAAGATCTCATTAGGCAAGCAGACACTTACTTGCCTCCCCTTGCATGGCCTTTACCATAGCACATTTGGTGCTTATAAAAGTTGGGATGAGGAAATGTGCTGGATAATACCTCCTGCAAAACAGATGGCACAACAACATTGCTGTGCATATGGGGCTCCAAGTTATCTAGAACAACATAACTAGTGATGCTGCAGCCTTTCAGTCTAAATAGTCCATTTAATGGGTAATATTTTATTTAAGATAGTTCTCAAAATAATAGAGCAATAATCATATACCTAATAAAATCCAATAACAAATCAAAGCTGCCAGTTAAATAATTCATTAGCTTACATCACCATGTACCATCACAACAGAGTTTCTCTTGAGCCTGGTAAGACATTTCAATTGGAAGTGGTTTTGAAGTTCTTTTCAAACCCAAAAAGAAAAGCTTCATTCTAACTACCCGGGGAATTTAAAAAGTTCACAATTTTGAGCTTTAGTCTCAAAAGAATAATCTCCATTCAGGCTGAGAATTTAGCTCATTTGATGTTGAATCATTTATAGCATTTCAAGTTGAGGTTTTTGGATGGGACAAAGATGAACAAGTACCAGGAGTTAAGAAACAGATGAAGATTTTGTTTGGTCTTTTCTTTTTTTCTCTCTTTTTTTGTGATGCCCACTTTTGTGACATAAATAATAATGAAACTTGCAAAGTCTTGGAGCTTCTCTCCAGTTGACATGGGTTTTCTTTTACCTCTAATTAAAACCTGGAACAACAGTTTCCCACTTAGTATTATACAGAGTAACGTTCTTGTAAGATCAATATTTTCAGATGTTGGACGATAAAACTCACTCTGAGATCAACACTTTCTGTGCTGAATTAATCAAGAGAAAAGCAAATGAAGGTACTTCTGTAGTAGAAATCATAAACCTTGAAAATGAGAAGGACTCTTCTGCCACCAGGTCACTTTCGTGGGTGTATCTAAGGACATGAAATGCCAACATACAAGAAAAAGGCTGTTTCCTGTCTCCTGTCAGGCACTGGTGGTACAGGTAGTATGTGCCTTTTACTTTTGAGAGTAAAAAGGCTTACACTGCCCAGTAAAGAAAATAAAATCAATGGCATCAAGAAACACCTAATCTGAAGAGTATATATGTACAAGTATACGTATGTACATGTATTACCTGTCTTTGCTAGTTTTTTCTAGTAGCTGTAAATTTGACTCAGTGCTGAGTGCCTGATTAAATAGAACACAGAATAAATTACTGCTTTTTTTATTAGAAAGGTGTTAATGCAGTGCAGGGAACTTGAGAAAGGCCTGAGGGTGAAACTATCTTCTGATGTGGGGATGGAGGTTGGCCTGGGTGAAGCACAGCCCTTCCTCACTGCCCTGAGATGGCAGGACAGCACTGGGCATGGCTGTGTCTGTGGAAAGGACACAGGGAAGGAAAACCAGGGACTTGGTTTAGTCCTACCTAGACTTATTTATTTGAAGATTCAAACCTGTCACAGGATCTGACTGACTCTCCTTATCCTCCTGGGAAGAAAAATGTTGGTACAATTTCATTCCTGAAGAGCTCTTCAATCCCTGTCTGAGAAAATAATTAGGAGAGAAAGCCCAGTTGGAGAGGTCTCTGGTGCATTACATGGGTGCCATTATGGGATGCAAATGAGGTGGCAGAACTCCATTCAGGGGTTGCACCAACTCCAAGCAAGGAGTTGGTTTGTGTCGCTACTGGTTCTCTAATGGGAGCACAACAAGCAACAAAACCCCACTGCTAATTGCTGAGGGCAGAGTCTCCGAGATCCAGGTTAATTCAGTGAGTCGCAGAAAACAGCTTGGCAAAAAGTAACATTTATCTGGCAGCTGTTGTGAATGTGGCCAGAATAACCCTCAGCCTGCAGCACCACATGAAGCTGCAGGTAGAATCTTAGTGACTTCTCAGCTGCTGTTTGAAAACTGACCTTTTATGTGACTTGCTCTTAGTAATTGTTTTAAACCTAAAAATCAGAATTACGGTCTAATTCTGTAAGTTTCTACTTGTCACTGAAATCAGGGAAATGATTTCTAAAGCAAGAAGTGGTCACATGTGATGGGAACTGGACGCATTTATTCCCAGGCAAGGACCACAGTGCCCAGGAAGGGCCAATGGGTGCAGGCCAATCGTGTTACCATTTCTTGAATTCCCTGTGCTATCCTAAGGAAATCCTGCACATTTTTTTGCATCTGAACCAGAGCTTACAATACTTGTGAGATGAGTCTTATGTTTGCCAAATTCCTGAAGATGCCCTGATGAAATGCCATTTTCAGGGCTGTGGTTTTGCCAGCTGTGACTTGCAGACCTGCTGGGGGGGTTATCCAAACACCACCCTGTTCCTGACAGGTCTGTTTTCATCCCCACACCAGTCTGTGTACACAAAATGGCTCCATGGAAGTGCCTGGTTTGGCAGGGCAGTAGCTTGTTTTCAAATGCAGCATCCCAATAAAAGATGGGTTACAAAGGACTTCACCAATACAGGTAACTGCTCATGCATTTCATCCCACTGAACTCAGGGATACTTTATTACTTAGGGTGAAACCTGGTTGCACTGACATTCACGGCCTTTTGAATGCTTTTTGAAATTTTTGAAGATTTTTTTGAAGTTCAAGGTCTTTTTTGCAGTTTTCCCAGAACAAGTCAGGCAAAGACAGAGAAGATGAAGGAATCCCCTCTATGTTTAAGTAGTCAAATGTGCAACCAACTGTAAACAGCAGAGGCGCCTCCCAGGAAATGAAAGCATTCCCTGCACCACGGCCTGGCTCCCTGTGCAGAGCTCCAGAGAAGCTGCCTGCAAGGATGAACTTTGCCTCCCCATTCTCCTCCTCACAGGGTCCTCTCCACTTGTAATCATTAATGAACCATCCCTGTAATGGAGGAGTGACTGTACAGTCTGGATATCGCTGAGAGCTGCCTTGGGAAACCAGAAGCTGCTGAAAATGTCGAGCAGGTATCACAAAGCAGCAGCCGATGGCAACTTGGACCTCTTGAAAGAAGCCACTAGGAAAGACCTCAACACTTCAGATGAAGATGGGATGACACCCACCCTTCTGGCAGCTTACCATGGGTATCTGGAGGCTCTGGAAATCATATGCCGGAGGGGGTAAGTCAACCGGCCTCCATTGCTTAAAGCTGGTGGCTCAGAACTGTAATTAGTGCTCGTGTTTCTAATGCCCCAATGAGCTCAGACCCTGAAAAATCAGGCTGAAAATCACAGTAATTTCTTTCAATGCATTGCCAAGAATTGTTCCTTCATTTACAGTGGTTTAGGTCCAAAGCCTGTGAGGGGTGGTCTGTCGGTGAAGTCACATTGGCATCAGTGGGACCACATTGTGTATGGAGCCTGCAGGGAGTGGGACCTGGGTGGGACCTTGACTCACTGTAGTGGAGGAGAAGGTGGCCTTCTGATGATGTCTTTGAGACAGGCCTTACAGAGAAATGCATTGTTTGAAACATTTTTAGCAAAAAAGATCTCCCATTTGCTTCCAAAGTGCAGTCAGTAGACACTTGTGAAGATTTAATGCTGTCCAGAGGCAAGTCACAACTGAGAGTTTTGAAACAGTAACATCTAAGATGGCTATTTCTCTGCTTTTTGTAGTATTAACAACTGCCATCGTGCTAAAGCTGAAAACACTATTTTTTCAGAGGCTGTGATAGGATCCTTGTAAACCAGAAAAAAAAATAAGAAAAGAAAAAAAGAAAGAAGGTTTTCTACAGGTTTATTTTCTGATAGTAATATTGCTGTATCACTTAAATGTCCTACATGATTGAAATGTCCTACTGAAATGGTAGTTACCTCCCCACCATCTGTATTCTCTTTCTCTGAGCCCACCTTTTAAGCTGTGATTCTATATTAATATCTAATAAAAGAAAATATGCTCTTGTGTAGAGATACAATTAATGAAATGTTCTTTCTGGGCTGAGATAAAGATTAAGTTGATCTGTATTTCCATTGATAATAGTTTAAAGAAAATTGGAGGGAAAAGTTGAATGACTGTTTGGAGGTATTTGAGTTTTATTAAAAATGAAGTTGAAAAAAAATGGTTTTTCCTAGATTTGCTTTATAGCTCATTGAGCTCAGGTGTGGCTGTAGTATCACAATAAAAAAGACCTTTGGACTATGTGGTTATTGCTGTGTCCTCAGGAGAAGCAAAAATAGATTGACAGTTTTTCAACTTCTATAATTAAGGCAGCTCCAGGGAAATACCTAGTCAATAAGGTTTGTCCCTGAACACATACAAGACTAGCTAAGGAATATATAAGAAAAATAATTTCTAACTCTTTTTCTTGGTAAAGGAGCACTTTGGGACAGTTTTACACTCAAAGTCTTCAAATACATGCATTCACCTCTACTTTAATCTAAGATTTTTTGGCATGATCAGTGGTTGTCAGAGATATGGCTGTAGCCTCACTGGTTTTCTTGGGAAAAGCTGAATTTTGGAAGACTTACAATCTTTTCTCCAGTCAGTTAATGTTTTCTTGTGAGAAAGTATTTTAATTAGTTTTAACAAATTCGTCATTTCCTTGAAGAGGTTTCCTGACAAAGGCTCTGAGGTACAGGGTGGGTTTCTTTAGAGTGGTTGCAGATTTTAGGACTCTCAAGCTTGCAACACATTCAGCCCTTGGAAAGTGTGGCAATACTAACAATAAACCCCTTTCATCTTGAAATAATTTGTCTTCTCAGGCATCAGGAGACATTTCCTCTACTTGTCTTGCAGGTACATGAATAAAAGCAAGACCACATAGCAGAATCTGCTCTCTTTTGAGTGAGCCTTTTTCTTGGGAAAGCAGGGAAAGGAGGAGCATCAGAACCCAAAGTAGATGTCAAATCTTATCCAAAGTCCCACTGAGCTGGGAGCAGCCATTCTAGTTTGTCAATTGTTTGAGACTCAAAGGCTGGCAGGTTCCACAGGGAAAAGAGACCACAAACAGCTATGAAGGGACCTGGGGGAGGCCAGATGACCCAGCGCTTCCAAGGCTCAGGATAATGCAGGCTGTTTGCTAATATGGGAATTCAGGAATCCGGCATGCTTGGCCACAGTCAGGCAGTTCCTCAGGGCAGAGCCACAAAAGCAGAAATATGTACACATGGTTTGCATATGTCTGAGTGGAGAAACTTTGATCCTCGGCTGCCATCTCCTTGCGGCAGCGCCTGCGCTCCCGCGGCCACTCTCACTCGCTGTTGAACAGGGAACCCCGACCTTGCTCCTGCCTGGGGCACTTCAGGCTGAAGGATATGTTCAGATTTGGCCCTCAACAAACCTGGTAGTGCTTTTCTTCAGGGAGACTCAAAGCCAGAGATCAGGGCCTGAAGGACGTGTTGTGACAGGACATGCCACTTCTTTCATAGTACAGCTGCCGTGGCACCAACCTCCAAGGCTTGAAATGCTTGAATTCCCAAGAGTAGAAATTCTCCTTGTAAATTTGGTCCCTGGCTCTGAAGTTGTTAAAGATTTTAGCTGCTGTGGCTGCCTTGGTTGTTGGTCACAAGAGGCCACAAGCTCTGTTCTGAACATTGCTAGTGTTGATCCTGCCAAATGTGTATCGAAATATTCAAGCTGACTCTTGTCTGCAGGCAGCAGTTCAATGTGAAGTCAGTGCAAGAGTTAAAAATAAAGCAATACTTTTCACTGGCTTTAAATTCAATTGAAAAATGTGGCATTTTATTTTCAAATGAGCTTCTGCTTTTCAAACCCCCATGAGCAAAAGCAGCTAAAGGAGAACAAAAGAGATAAAGAAAAACAATGGCATCTGTCTGGGTTTAAACTATTAGCAATGGAGACAAATGTGTAATCAGGGCTTTACTCTTAGTCATTTACCTATTACTTACCCCAAAAGTTACTGCATGTACTCATTAAATATGTATCACTGTGGTCAGTGAGGAAACCTCCTAATATTGTCCCTGCATTTCACATGCAAAACAGAAGAGTCACCAAAACCCCTTTAAAATATTCCATGCAAAAGCTATTGAAACAGTTTTGCCAATAATTCCAATGAGAATAAGTCAAAGTCAAAGCCTGAGCCCACTTTGAGCTGCCAGACCCCGGGATGACAAAGGAAATGCCCTGGCTCTGTTATGGGGGATGTATGAGCAGTCACACCCAGCCCTGTGAGCTCCTTTAATTCCCAGACAGGCAGCATTTAGAGCTTGTGCCACACACGCAGCTCAGGGCTTGTGTAAGTGGGTGCAGCCCCGTTCCAGTGGCTGGAGCCAAGCTGACCCATTGTCACTGGGCTGTTTTCCTCAGAGCAGAGCAGAGCTGAATGTTTGGTGTCTGTTCAATCCCACTGCAGTGCTGTGTGGGGGACACCCAGCTCACTGTGTGCTGTTTTCCTTCTCAGAGGAGACCCAGACAAGTGTGACATCTGGGGGAACACGCCTCTCCACCACGCTGCCTGCAATGGCCACCTCCACTGTGTCTCTTTTTTGATCAACTTTGGTGCCAACATCTTTGCTCTGGACAATGACCTCCGCACTCCCCTGGAGGTGGCTGCCAGCAGGGACCGCAAGGAGTGCGTCCAGATCCTGGACAAAGCCGCCATCGAGCAGATCATGATGAACCCCAAGAAGGCTGAGAAACAAAAAGCACAGGCCCAGAGGAACGTTGAGAAACAAATCAAGGAGTGTGAGAAGCGCCAAGAGAAACACCAGCATGAGATGAACCGGAATTATATGAAAGAAAAGGCTGGCACAGTGACTTCTTCCAGAGGAACGCACTCCAGAGTAAAGCTGCCTGGTCTGTTTGCTTCGAATACCACAGGTACTTTTTCCAAAAACCTGAAAGATACCTTGAAACTGAAGGCAAAAAAGATGGCTGGCAGCACAAAAAGCCAGGAAACACAAAGAAATGACCAAGAGGATGATACAGGTCGGAGAAATGTGATGCATTTGTTTGATGAGAAAGAGGAGGATGAGTTACTGGACGACCTTGATGAGAAAAACGTTGCTGATAATGACAGTCAGCTCTCCATTTTTCAGCGGCCGGGTCTCGGCAAGATTGTGTTTGGAAGGAATTTGGCTGCGGATGTAAATCCTGGAACTGTGTCTTCCGAGAAAGAAGGTGTCAGCTTTACAATGTCCAGTGAGCTCTTTCAGTATGAAAATGCTGAGAATGGCAGGGAAGGTGATGCTGAAAATGGTGCTGATATCCCTTGGAATGAGGAAGAAGTCATTTGGGATGACGAGGAAGCAGAGAACACACCCCTTGAAGTGTTTCTGGCATCACAGATGCTGGATGAGTTTCTTCCAGTCTTCATGAGGGAAAAAATTGATTTAGATGCCCTGATGCTATGTTCAGATGAAGATCTACAGAGCATTCAGATGGAGCTTGGGCCAAGAAAGAAAGTCCTGAATGCTGTGAATAAAAGAAAACAGGCACTCAAGAACCCTGGAAAAACTGTAGATACTTGCTTATAAATTATCACCCCTGTTGCTGTAACCTGCACACTGATTCTCTTTACAAGGAGCATGCAATTCCTTTCAGATGTCTGCTAAAGCAAAGGGCAGAGAGGTTACCAATTGCTTTAGAAAGTACAGCAGGGACAAAGATTTTTCTCTCTGCATAGATGGCTGTGGTGAACAGGATATTAATTAAGCATATTCTGTCAAAAAGAAAGAATGTGAAGGCAAAAACACAAAAAGCTTTTTCTCCCTGAACTGTTTATGAGGTTTGGATTTCTTTTGGTCCAGATAATTTAAAATATCAGTGAAGGCAAGCCATGCTACATTCCTTTATAAAGCCCTTCCTTTTTTTCTCCAAAACCACAATGCAAAGACCATTCTCAGAGCTTGAGAGCTTTGAGTTTTCTCCATTCACTTCTGTTTGTTCTGATCACTACAAACCGCTCTTCCTAGTACTGATGATATGTTAGAAATAGCATCTGAACCTTGATTTCAGCTGTGGTTTATTGACAGTAATCACCTCTGAATGAATGTAAGTAAGATTAATTTGCAGCAAGTTTCATATTTTTGACTAGTAAAGTTTTTACTACTGTACTGATAATAATTTAAAAATACATGAAGTATCTTGCAAAGAGATGTTCAGTCTGGGTTGTATTTTCTTTTCTCATCTCATTAGGCTGGATCCAATTGCCATAACTCATCACATCCTAAATGTCATCAAGACTGCAATACTTTTAACTACAAGAAGCTGAGGTTTAATTTTCAACATTTTGGATCTGTTTTGGTGTATCCTCAGCTTGGCTCCTGTAGGCTGCATTTACCATGCAAAGTCCCAGAAATGAGGATTCATATCACACACCGTTTCTTGTGGGTTGTTGTCAGACTTAGCCTGAGAACTGTGTATAACACACACACAGAGCTCATGAAAAGAAAATGAGACTGTGCTGCTGTGGAAGCTCCTGTTCTTCACCATCTGTCTGCAGGCATTCACAGCAGGGTTCCCCTCATCTCCCTCTCAGACGTGTTCTTTTTAGAAGCCAGCACTAGCAGATATAAATTAATCACTCCTGTTCAGTTTTGTGACTCTAATAAGGTGTTTGTGGCAGCTCTGGCTAAGATCACAGATTTTAGATGCACATTTATTAGCAGAACATTTCTCTTTAAATCTCTTTCTATAGCTTTCCATTTAGGCAGCTGTGATATTTTCCTTAGGGTTATACTGCATTTGTGGACACTAATCCTAGTTAATGATCTGGGTTTTTTCATGTTTCATTTTTCTATATCATCTTGTGACTTTGATTTGTATATCACAATACCTTTCCTGGGCTGGACTTTATACTGCATTCTTTCCTCCGTGGATTCCTGTACTTGAGCAGGTTGATATTTTCTTCTATTAGGCAATCACATCAAAGTCCTGTTCTGTGCAACCTTCCATGATTACTGTGCTCAGCACAGTAATTGAATCAGGCACCTTCCTCCCAGACTGTGTTGTTAACCTGCTTGGTTGCTTTCATTTTGGCTAAGAAATTCCCAAATGTTTAACAAAGCAGGAAGGAAACAATGAATCTTACATATTTGAAGGCATACAACAAGTGGATTTTAAATCCCCCTTCCCTATCCTGGAGATGTAGATGCTTCCCATTCCTCCTGGCAATCACAGAAGAGGCAAGCCCAGCCTCATCTCTCTCTGCATCCTCCAGTCCCTGCAGCTGCAGCAGCTGAATTCCACACAGGGTTGACACAAGGTCTGTCCTGCTCTGACAGCTCTGATAGTGCAAAGTGCTGAGCATAATGCACCTTTTTCAGGCCAGATTTTAAATAACTGGGTTAGACTGATTAATCCAGGAATTGCTTTCAAAAACTTTAAGTGTGCAAACACCTGTCACTGATGGGAGTCCAATGTAGGTAAAAGAGAAGGTGCTTTAGGGGAAATCAGGACCCAAGTATCTCTAAATTGCACTGAAAATCTGCCTCTCTGCTTACTCATCTGCAGCCTCTGACAATCAGAGATAACAATCAGTTTATGTGCAGATGGTCTCTGCTCAGTTGTCAGAGGCATCCTGTGTTTAGGCATGTCCTTATGTATTCCCACTGACTCTATGGAGCTGGAATGAACAGCAGCAGATCTATGAGTCCCTTATCCTTCAGAAACTGCATCAAGAGACTGAAGAAGCCCCAGAGCTCCCCATATGATACTTATTTAGGTAACTGAATCAACCCCATTTTTTAATTTTTATTCTTTTTAATTAAAAAAGTGCAATAATAAATAAAAAGGAACACTCATATTTCAGGTTTTTTCCACTTGTGGATTTTTTTACCAACCCCTTTGTTTCCTTTATAATTTGGAAGTATTTAGTGAATCCTAGCTGTGGCTCCTTAGTCATATTTGTATAGCTTCGTTCAGTTGGAGAGATTTTATGTATCCCATGTGCAATCCTACAGCCCAACCCAAACCCAAACCACAAAACCATGGGATCTCACATGAGCACAGCCCTGCCAAGGACAAGGCTGTCCTTTCTTAAGGATTGAGTTCTCTGCAGTGGACAGACATGAAGAGAATGTGCAGCATGAGACAACAACTGCAAAACTGAGTATCACAGAGGAATTCCCCTTTACATTCTGTGATCACATTTACTGAGGGAGCAGTCACTGCAACAACTTTAATACTTTTCTTGTCTTAAAAAAAAACCCAAAAAACCACTAAAACCAGAAAAGTAACAGACAACAAAATGAAGTTGAAGAAAAACAGTAGTGTCTATTTATTTTTAATATAAATGCAAGTTACACAATTTCTTGATCCTCTAATTTGTAAGAGAAGGAAACATGGAAACTGATGCTATTCTTTCCCCTCAAAAAACTTAAGGGTGGCATCCAAGCAATTCCCATTGTAACTGAACCGATTCCTCTTCATATCAGAGGTACAACACTGAACCAGGCTACCAGAGCCTCCCATTGCCAATGAAAGCTGAGAACACTGTGGGTTTTCAGAACCAGCTCTTTGGACTGGCTCAATCTACTTTTTAAAGTGCATAGTCTGTAGCAGAGTATGTGTGAAAATAAACTTCTTCCCAAACATGGTGTTTCACTTCAAATTACAGATCTTGTGTTACAGGGGCACAGGACTGGGGGAATGTTGTCATAAATAGTACATTTCCATACAGTTCCTGAATAATGCAACATTGATGGCTTTCATGTTTGCCTCACGCTAGTGGAGTTCTCCATCACTGAAGTAACAAAACTAAGTCAACACACACATTTCTGAACACTTCAGAAATTACAAAGAAGAAACAAGACTTAAAAATGGAAGGGTAATTTTGCTACAATTAAAATGCAAAAGCTTACAGAGAAATTTCTGTTGTTCTTTCTGATGGAATAAACAGGATCAATGGAGTTCAACTTCTATCCACACGAACACATCCTTTGTCCCTATTCCCTTACTGGTCTGGTACCCTTTCTATGCTACCTCTGCAAATTACAAACTGCCACTTACTACTTTTTTCCAACTAGCTTACACCAGGCTTATAATTGGGAGTATTATTTACATCACACCTGCACTGTACTCATTAGCCTCTTCTGTACTTACCTATGCACCACCAAGGGCTTTAATGCCACCTGCTTCTGAACTTCCTTCCTGTTGCTCCACTCTATTCTACTGGCATTGTTTCATCTAACTCTTCCACAGCATGAAGAAACACTTAATAGCCTGCATGAAATAATATGCAAATAGAAATAAAATTTTGCAAGGCACAGCTCTAGCCTGAGACAGGAATTTGTTTCCAGGGCAATAGCTATTTTTCAGCAGATGCTCGATCTTTTGCAAGGCAGTTGCATAACAGCACAAAACTGGAACTCTTCCTTATGTCACTGGGTTCCTCTGCCAGGGAAGGATTATGAAAATTCCTGCCCCAGCTAATATTTGGGATAATAGAACAATTACTAATCGAGGCATGGTACAGCCAAACAGAAAATATTTGCCTGTACATTTGAAGTTTATCATACTGAAATGAGTTTGTGTGGTTCCAACCTTCATGAAACTTAGAACTTACAGGCACCATAGGTTAATAGCAAAATCTCCCCACAGAACACAGATAAAAGTTAAATCAAAACACATTTTAGTTCTCATATGAAAATGGCAGTATCCCAACGAGGAATGAACTAAGGGAGGTACTGAGAGGAAATCTAACAGTGTGGAGGCATAATTATGTATATAAACTCCCTGTGCTCTTAAATGAAAAACCACTGGGTCTGGGGGTGGGGAAGGTGGGTTGCAAGGGGTGAAAATAAAAATGGTGACTTCCAGATCCCAGTGTAAGTTGGAAGGGAAGGGATGTCCAGGAGTCAGAGGTGGGCTGTGTTCCCAGGAGACCAGAGACAAGGTTACTGTCACTGGAGCACTGAAACCCATAGCTGCATTTAAAGAACCATCACAGGCAAATATGATGCCAGAGTCCATTCTCCAAACTGATGTATTTAACCCCAGTATGAATTAACTGTCAAAAACCCACAAAATCTATGGAAAGATGGCACATACATAAATAATTAGGGAGGAAAGGCATTGATTCCAGAATGACACCAAAATATGGAAAGATACCCTGGTTAGTATCACTGCAAACATCTAATACCTGTTGTTACAAGAGAGATACATTTATTAGCAATACTGCAGGTATCTAACATTTGCAATTAGAAAACTTGAGAAATCAGTCAACTGCTGAATTTTTACTTTTAATTCTTGAGTGTTCTAGAAGGGCTACTTTCAGATGAGATTGGTGCCTTTCTTGTTAACAAAGGATCCAAGGAAACGAAGTGCAAACCATTCCCTTGGCCTCACTGGCATTGTAGACTTCCCCTTCCCTTTAGTTTGCAGCTGACCACGCATCATAAACAAATTTTGCTGCTACTGCATCTTCAACCGCCAGCCCTGAAAAAGAATTAAAGGCACCTTCAAACAGTTCTTCAGCTGTACCAACAATTTAGCTTCACAAGGCAACAGAAGGACTCAGGAAATTATCTAAGTGAGCAGGAACAGCAATTATTCCCCATCCCAAACACCTACAGTGTTACATTCAAAGCCTATGGCCAGCATGGAACTCTTGGGTGTGCCCTAGGACATTCATGTTACAGTAGGAATCTCATTTTCAGTGCTCACATCACCACCTGGCCCTTTCAGAGATGTCATGCAGCTCAGAGAATGGCAATTCATCCCCACTCCTGCTCTCTCCCCGAACACCAGCCCCACAACCCACTGGCACATTGTCTGTGGGTCAGACAGACCCCGTGGGTGCAGCAGCGGGGCACTGGGGCTGGAGCTGGATTCAGAAAGGCTGCACTCATGTCTTGAACCACTGGGAAATGGAAAATGGACTTCCTATTGTTTGCTTGCTTTCCCATCACTTTTCATTACATCAATCCTGCCAGACAAACAAATAGGGAAAGCAAAAGGGAAAATGCAAATCCCATCCTACTTCCTTGTGGACAGTGCGTGGCCACGGCAGCTCTGAAGATGATCAGCAGCTTTCCCACGCACGGGGGACCCGAGAAATAACAAGGCTTTGTTTCCTCTCACACTTGGACACACGAGGGGCTCTTCTTACCCAAGGATTTAAACACTGTTGTTTTCTCAGGCAGGGCTGGTTTTGTACCCTTCAATACCTCTCCCAGCTCAGCAAAAATCTCTGCCTGTCAAAAAATACATATTTATTCAAAATCATAATATCCATACATGCGTTAAGAGAAAAAACCCTTTTTTTCCCTGAGTGACTTCAGAATAAAGAAATCGTCCAGCTCTGCATGCCAAAACTGATTCTTCTCCATGGGGAAGCAGATCAGTATTCAGGCAAATAATATAGAAACTGGACAGAAATCAGAGAAGCAGAATGGTTTCCAAAGAAAAACAGCTGGCACACTTTCCTCAGTAAGTTTTTTTGCTTGTTTTTGTTTTGTTTACAGTGGATAGCTTGTTACTTATCCAACAAAACACATGGGATCCCACACACATTACCATATCTGGAGCTCTGATGTTAAACCTCAAAGGTGTAAATCACATTTGCTCTGCAGAAATGTTAGAAGAGAAAAAGAAAACGCCACTGAACCTAAAAGAGTCCCTGCTGTCAAATTTGTGCAGAACGCTGTCTGCTCAGCTTGTGTGGTCCATTCCCCAGAGGCCTGATGTGTCAATCACACTGAAATCTTATGGGAAGAAAGTTACAGGTTTTAATAAACAGATTTGAAGAATATTTAAGACAACCAAACACTGTAGGTCTTTCAAAAAACAACACATTGTTATCATACCCAAAGGCCAATGCTGAGCACCTGCTACTGTAATATGGTGTCATGCAACAGTAGATGCAGAGGCTGCCTGTTTTAGTCATAGACACACAGAAGAATCAGTTTGAAAGCAATTTATCCTTCAACCCTTTTACTGGAAGGTGTTAACAACTACATTTGATGCTCTAAATAGTTTCAGTGCAGGACATCATCAATATCAACTCATTTCAAATGCAAGCCAATTGCCACAAAAATAAAGCCCATCAATTACAGAAGTCTTACCCCTGATAATATAACATCTCCTGATTCTTCAGAAGCTGCCTCCCTGGAATCCACAAAGAGAGAGCAATTCTTCATCAGTTTGTCATCCAGTTCTCTCCAGTTTGGTCTGCATGCTCCAACAGCTAAGACAACAAAAATGATAAACTTGGGAGCAATGTTTAAAACAAATTCAATCACAATTTTGTTCAAAAGATGTGAAAAATAACAATGGACATTATTGTGGAAATGTAATATACAAAAAATCCAGTGTTAGCCATGGAGATGTGTTGATTGATAAGACAACAAAAAAAATTCAATAATTGATTTGTAAGTAAAATATCCTTGTCAACAGACTGAGTAGCTGAGGCATGAAAAAGTCCTCTCCCTTTCTCCATTACCTTGTCCTTCATCAGATCATTACCAAATGCCCTGAATTTCATACACCTTTACTTGATTCAGATTGTGTTTACGTGTCTACAGAGAAGAGTAAGACTTGAAGAATCCCTCAGTTATTCTGAGATGGATGTGCAACAAAGGATGTGCAACAAAGCCTTGCACATGCAGACAGAGTATTCGGTGTTACTAATGAGGACTTCTAAACGTATGGCTTTGGATTATTTCCTTATAAATAATACAATCCTCTTATAAGCAGTACATGTTGAACAGACTACAGGTTTTCATTTATCTGGAGAAACTGAAAACAAATCAAGGAGCTTAACTTCTTACACACAGCACCAAGATCATTATCCACTTCTTAAGGCCTCAAAAAACAAACAAGAAACCCAATAGAAAGCAAAACAACCACACAGTTATACTGTAACCAAACTTTTTAAAGGGTTCAACTCTAATGGAAAAGTAAATACCACGTTGCCCAAATGCCTCAATGAAGGGTAAAAAAAAAAGGCAAAGAAAGGAGAGAAGTCTTTGTGTCGCTTCAGTGACTCTGGACCTTAATTGATTTGGGTTGTATTTCTGGCTTCCATGCCATGACACAACACAGACAACAACTGTCAATGACAAAGGACTAAACTGAGGTTGAAAATTTGGTAGGATGCTGCTGGAATGTGGGACCTTTCTTTAAATGGTTCCCTTGGAGAAGCTGCTTTTGTCTTATTACTATGCTATCTGGAAAGGCCACAAGGTCATCTAAACCAGGCCCACAATTAATCAAAATAAACAAAGAGGGGCATGTCCAGAGACTCCAAACAATAGTGGGGCAACAGTGTGGCAGGCAACAACAACAACAAAAAGCACCCCCCAAACCTCACCAAAATTACAGGACAAATTATGAAGTTCTTAACTCAGTTATTCCATCTTTGTAACTCAGGCAAAAAAGGAAATCAGTGTGATCAGCCCAAAAAGAAACAAACAGAGAGGCTAAAAAATAGGTGGAAGAAAAGATGACAACTACCAGGGAAATAGTACAATGAGCAGCAACCAGTGAGGAAATAACATGTTTGAGTGGGTCATTTAAATGGAGAGCAAGGGAAGAATAAGGGACAACATGAGGGCAAAGAGGATGCACCACCAGGGAAAAGAGTGGTCCTCACTAAAGAGGAAAAGCCAAAACAAAAAGAACATTCAGTCCAAGGACACAGAACTGCCTTTCAACAGATGTTGATGCCAAGCAAGGATAATAAACACATCCTGTACACAGTGAGAACACAGCCTACCATTGATGTGGGCACCTGGCTTTACCCAGGCCCCAGACAGGATGGGTTCTGCTGCCATGGTGACTGTTACAATCACATCAGCCCCAACAACGGCCTCCTGGGCAGAGGAGCAAACCCGCACGGGACCATGGACAGAGCTGGCAAACTTCTCCGCTTTCTCCTGGCTGCGATTCCATATCCTGACCTGCAAGGGGAAAAGGAAATGAAAACAGACAGATGAGCTTGGAGAATTTCTCCTTCCTGAAGCACAATACTTGGTCTCAGTTTTCCATAGTCACATGTATCCTAAAGGTTGGGCTTTTGTTTCCATTTAATGTTCTCACCACACAAGTCACTAAATTCATGAGCGTCCAGCTACATTTCAGCAACTGTTTTGTGATAACGGAGTAACAGCTCCTTCTCAAATGAAAATATTTCCAATAAACACTTTTAAGCAAAAGTCACAGAAAGCTTCTCAAAGTATGACAGACAGGAACTTTGGAGAGCCAGCCTTGGTGTTGTGGGAGCACTGCTCAGCAGTAGCCAAAATACTGAGGTGGTGTCAGCACCCTTCGAGCTGCCAGTGCAAAGCACAGCACTGGGAGGGCTGGGGAGAACATCAGCTCCATCCCAGCCAGACCTCACACAACTTCATTGCCTGTACTTTATGTATATTAAACCCCAAAACATAATAGAGAACAATAAATGGATCCTGTGAAGATGTGTCCATTACCTCTTTAAATGTGAAGAGTTCTGTGAGGATTTCATAATGGCTGTATGCTTGAACACCAGCTCCCAAAATGCACAGCACCTCTGCAAAAGCTGGCATTAACAACTGAATGGTATCAAAAATAAAGAGAACATGTAAGAACAAGAGATGCACAGATATTACAAACAGATTTCAAAATGCTACAAAAGACAGCAGCACATTCAAATATTAGCAAAATGTATTACACCCACATGACTGATTAAGTAAGTGTAAAACCATAGTGTTGATGTTCTGTGCTGGCTGAAAACAGGGCTCACAATTCCAAAAGCTCTCTGTGCTGACAGTGGCAGCTGTACAGGTAAACTGGTCTTGGTAGCCCCTGAAAGTACACATTTTATCATAAATGTAATTTAAGGATGTATTTGATGAAAATTCACAGGCACTGAAAGCCACTTGCATCATTCCTTCGAGTTATTTTATAGCAAACACCACTAACTCTGCCCCACTTCAGAGAACAGAAGACACACCTTGGTAGCAATGGCAGAAACTGCAGCTGTTCGCTTTGCTGTGATGACACTGCCATCCAGGACCTGGAGAAAAATTCAAACAGAAGGAAATGAACACTCAAAATGGGAGTAAATATGAAACACTGTCATCCAATTTGTGAATGAAGTGATATTACAGATATAAAAGATGCAGACATATAAAAGTTGGCAATTACTGGTACAGCAACCACAAACCATACAAAGTCACATTTAAACTGGGCAGATTCTCTGTGTATTCCAGTTCTTTCATGTCATTCCACCAGCACAAATGGAGTCAGAATGGTCAGAGTTGAACCACCCCTAATTCACCCTGGCTCTCCAGCACTGGGAATACATGGATAGAACTCCAATTCCCTGCACTCCAGTAAGACCAGGGACCAGTACAAGCTGGCAGTGGTTCACCAGTCTGCACTGTCTTGCTCTGTACAACGGGGTGACAGGGAGCTATGGAATTCCTTTAATGTGTATCACACACAGGGCACTCCTGCCTCTGTGTGCATTGGCCACTGCATACAAACAGATTAGGGGGATTAAAAACTGTCAGGTTTGGTATAAGAGGCCAAGATAGTTTTCTTGACCAGTTTTTGCCCTTTAATAATTATTTTTGCTACAGTAAAAGCAAATCATCACTATTCTTAAAAAATCCCTAAATTGTTTAAATAAAAAAGCAATCAGACTGAATACTATTTCCTGCAATGCAAATTATGAATCTCTTTTAACTTAGAATTAAGATGGTTCAAGGTCAATTCTTTATTCAGCAGGGTGTTTTGGGTTTTTTTCCTTTCAAATGCAAGGTGTACTTTTCCTGATTAGAGTATACGGAGGCACACACGAGACTTACAGCTTTCAAAGAACCATTGCGAGGGTCAAATAAGAGGACAGTCGCTTGGTGAGAAGGGGTGGAAGAATCCTTCAGGTGCTCATAGAAAGTCACCAGCTTGGTTGTCAGAGCATCATCGGCAGCGCTGTACGCGGGCATGACGCCGAGGTACCTTAGGAGACAATTCCCTGTGTTACCCACGGACTTTCGCACCGGAGCCCGCAGCCGCCGGGCCGTGACCATCACTGGCCACCGGCCGGTTCATCGCTAACTCGGCACCGAGGGCCTTTCCTGGCGCTCCAATTCCTCCCACCCGCTGCCTTCCACGCCCCCCGGCGCCGCTGCCCCCGCTCGCCCTCCCCGGGAGCCTCGCCCCGCTCGGGGCTCGGCGCTCACCCGCCGTGCCCGGGCACGGCCAGCACGGTGCGCAGCGGCTGCACGACGCCTCCCGCGGGGCCCGACGAGAAGTTGCCCAGGGCGGCCTCCAGCGCCGGCAGCAGGAGGCTGGCGCGGGGCAGGTGCTTCTCCACCTCCTCGGCGCCGATGAAGGCGGGCGGAGCCGAGCCCATGGCGAGCACCGGCACCACGGGACGGGACGGGACGGGACGGGACAACTAGCCCCACACACCGCCGGGAACTCGCCGGGGTGTCCCCACCCCCCGGCCCGGCCCCCCTGGATCCCGGCCCCGCCTCCGCCACCCGGGAGGCGGGAGCTCCGGGACGTCCCGCTCAGGGTGCTGCCGGACCGAAGCGCCGGCGGTCCTGAAAGTGGTGCGCTCGCCACATCGCCGGCCACCACAGAATCACAGAGTCAGAGGGGTTGGAAAAGACCTCTGAGAGCATCGAATCCCACCGTTGACCCAACACCACCTTGTCAACTAGACCATGGCACTGATGCCACATCCAGTCTTCTCTTACCTCCAGGGACGGTGACTCCACCACCTCCCTGGGCAGCCCATTCCAGTGCCCAGTCACTCTCTCTGTAAAGAACTTCTTCCTAATGTCCACCGTAAACCTCCCCTGGCGCAGCTTAAGACTGTGCCCGCTTGTCCTGTCGCTGGTTGTCTGGGACAGACCTACCTCCACCTGGCTACAACCTCCTGTCAGGGTGCTGTAGAGAGTGATAAAGTCTCCCCTGAGCATCCTCTTCTCCAGGCTAAACATCCTCAGCTCCCTCAGCTGCTCCTCGTAGTTGTGCTCCAGACCCTCCACCAGCCTCGATGCTCTTCTTTGAATACGCTTCAGCACCTCAATATCCAGCGCTCGGGGAAAGGCGGCTGCAAGCGCCACGGAACGGCCCTATCGCTGTTTGTTTACGGCTCGGCACAGCCTCCCCGGGACCGCGCGCCCCGAGGCACCTTCCCGAGGGATCTTCCCAAGGGATTCCCGCCCGCGCTGCCCGCAGCGTGTCCCGGCCCGCAGTGCCCGGCAGGGGGCGCACTCCGCGCAGGCGCACTGCCGCTGGTGCCCGCGCGGTGGCGCTGTTCGCCCCGGCCGGAGCAGTAGAGTTGGGGCTGCGCTCGCCAGAAGGTCAGCGCGGCGCGGGGCGTGCCGGGAAGGCGGGGTGTCCCTGCGGCACCGCCATCTTGTCCTGGCCGGGGCCGAGCCGAGGGGCGCGGGACGATGAGGGGCTTCCCGGTGGCCGCGCAGTCGCTCTCGGTGAGGCGGACGCGAGGACGTCGTGGGCGGTGCGGGAGAGGCACAGTCGGTCGTGACAGCCGCTGTCCGCGCCCCGGCGGCTGCGGGCGGGCCTGACCCGGGGGCGCGGGGCAGGAACCGGGCGGGGGGCGCGGGCGGGCCGTGGCCCCGGGCGGGGCTGGCGGCGAGGTCGCGGTGGGCGCCAAGGCCGGGGCCTGGCGGGGCGGGCGGGCAGAGGAGTGTGGCGGCGGGTGAAGGTCAGACAGGCCGCGGGCCGGGCCCGTGCAGGGAGCGGCCCCGGGGGCTGCACCGGAGCCGCCCCTGGCAGCGCCCGAGGGGGGAGCGGCCCCTGAGGGGATCCGGCTGCTTGTGGTGACACGGTGGTGCCTTTGGCGTTGGGGCTCGGCCTGTCCCGCAGGCAGGAGGGCAGAGAGCTTGTCCCGCTGCAAAGGCTCCCGTGGAGCTGGGACAGCGGGATAGAACTGGGGTTAGAGCTCCGCGAGAAACGCGCCCGAGTGGGAGAATGACTTTGAGTGAATGACAGCGTGGTTGTTTTAGACATGATTTAGTAATTGATAAATAAGAAGGCTTAGACGTTAAAACTCGGTGTCGTACCCAATTTTTGGTGGGGGAAGAAAGGAGTTTTTCCCAGACTCATACACGGAACAGCCTGTGGCAAAGCAAGGGCAATTACATCACTAGTATCCCTATAGCTGGGGGCAGTGGTGCTGCTGCCACTCAGTTTTCACCTTGACACGTATGGGAATGAAGTTACTTTTTTAATGTGAAAATAAGAGTAATATGTAAGTTTATTCTACAGGTATAAGCATCTTCTAAAGACGGTGGAAAGAAATAAATTTCATATTCGAAATTGATAGTCTTGTCACTTCTGTTGCCAGCTGCTGAAGGGAAGGCTTTTGCTATGTGAAGAACTGCTTCTGGTTCTTAGAATCCTAGTGTCATGGAATTGTAACTGAAAAATCAGTAAAATTCTCCAACACTCTTTGCAGGATTAGAAAGCAGGCATCACTTTATTTCTATGCCAGGCACGTGGGGATATCTCCTGTCCCTTGAATTAGCAGTTTATTTATACTGTAGAGATATACACATTCAACATGTTTCTTAGAAAAAGGTTGGACTGTGTTAACTGTTTTCCTGAAATTATTAGCATATTTATTCTCCAGTCTGAGTTCTTAGAAGAGGTTGCATTGTATTAATTTTCCTTATATGAAGTTGCTTGTTTTCATTTATACAGCTAAGACCCCTGGGTCCCCCCAATGTGAACTTGATGAGCAATCTTGTGCACCCAGATTAATTATGCCCTTAGCCATATCAACTCTTAGCCCCTGTTTTTGTAACCAAACCACTGGTTTGAGTTGGAAGGGACCTTAAAGACCATCTAGGTCCAACCCTCATGCCATGGTCAGTGATTTCGTTCACTAGATCAGGTTGCTCAGAGCTCCATCCAGCCTGGCCTTGAACACCTCCAGGGGTGGGGCAGCTACAGCTTTGCTGGGCAACCTGTGCCAGTGCCTCACCACTCTCACAGTTAAGAATTTCTTCCTAACACCTTATCTAAACTTGCCCTCTCTCAGCTTAAAACCATTGCCCTTTATCCTGTCACTGTCTGCCTGGATAAAAAGTCTTTCTCCATCTCTCTTATAAGCCCCTTTAAGGTACTGCAGGACTGCAGTGAGGTCTCCCCAGAGCCTTCTCTCCCCCAGGCTGAACACCCCCAGCTCTCTCAGCTTGTCTGTGTAGCAGAGGTGCTCCAACCCTTTGATCATCTTCGTGATCTCCTCTGGACCCGCTCTGTCAGGTCTAAACTTCAGTTTGAGGACTTGCCTACGTGTCCTCTTTGTGTGCAGCAGTCAGTGTAGACAGGTTGGTGCTCTGAGGGGTGACTCTTCAGGAGCTAAGTGCCTACACCTGATAAATACAGAGTTATCTCCAAGCTGGTGTGCTGCACATGTGGCTGCTGGTTCAGTTATTGCTATGCAGGGGTCCTACAGACTGTATAGGACAGGAGAGGTTCCCACTGCACAGCAGCAAAGAGAGGGGAAAAACAAAAGCTTTCTTGCAGTGCTGTTTCTTGAACTTCCAGAAAGCTTGTGTAAATCATTGCACAGGTTTCAACAGTGATGTAAAAAATAATCAGAGTAATTACATGGGAATCACTGTTTTTACTCTGGGGTTTGAAATCCTTCATTGTATTTCTAGTTTAAAATTAGTTGCTTCTTCAGTATGTGATGGAACATATGATAAATTAATTAAGGAAATCCATTCTCTTTTGCTTTCTCTTCTAGAAGAGATTTTACTCTCTTAAAGTAGCTCCTAAAGTTAAAAGCTCACCAACTGCAGCAAAAGTGAAATTATCTCCAGAGTCTGAGGATCTTGAGGTCAGTATGAGTACTGGTATTTATTTCTCTTTCCTTTTAATTTATTTTTTAAAACTCAGTCGAAGCAGAGCTGTGATTGTACTTCCAGTGAATGACTAAACCATTTTTTTTTCCTCTGTAATACAGATCACAAAATTACCAAATGGCTTAGTTATTGCATCTCTGGAAAACTTTTCTCCAGCTTCAAGAATTGGTGTGTTTATTAAAACGGGCAGCAGATATGAAACCACCAGTAACCTGGGAACTGCTCACCTGCTTCGTCTTGCATCTAATTTGGTAGGTGCTTATTCCTTTTGTTATGATGTTGATGCAGTAGATGCAGTGGTCAAAGGTTTATTATTGCAAAAATAAATGTTACGGTAAAAAATTTAATGTAACATCCTATAAAGTGGAAACCAGTGTACTCTGGTACTTGGTTACCTGGTTTGAGTGCAGGAGAAATGACATTACTTCCTGGAAGACAGGAAGAAATATTTCTTTAGAATTATGCTCTCCTGTGGTGCCTGAAAGTGTATGTGTATATATATATATATATACATAGTATATCTATACCTAGCTTTGCACATAGATTATTTTATTTAGGCTGCAGTAAAAATTATTTTAGGGGGCTGACACAAACTCAATTTTGTGCATGTGTGTGGAATATTTCTGAATAGTTTTTCTTATTGCTGCCATTAACCCCAAACCTGTTCTTAAATAGCTAGAATTATAAGTTGCCTTTTTTTTTTTTATTATTATTTTCACAGACTACTAAAGGAGCATCCTCCTTCCGGATTACTCGAGGCATTGAAGCTGTTGGAGGCAGCCTGAGGTTTGTAACCACATAGAGAAATAATCTGTCTTGGTAAGATGCAAATGAGCCCTGTGACTAAAGGGAACAGAAGATAATATGCACAACAATATGTAGGTGGATAAGCTCAGTGTGGAACTGGTACTTGAAAAGTGAATGTTGTCAAGGAACATCTTGTACTTCACATTTTACTAAGCTCCAAGAGTGCACTCGGGATTTGTATTTTACAGAGACCTTTCAGTAAGCAAAATGTAAATGTTGTGTACCTGGAAGAAATATAATTTGTCCAGAAAGCTTACATTTTCTTTCTGCCTTTTCAGACTTCAAGATTAAACTTGCTGAAGTCAGTAGGTTATTTTTTTCTCCATCTTTTGTGAATAGATACTACTCATCATACTGCAAGTTTGGGAACAATTCAGACAGTAGTTGCCTTTTGTGATTTGAGAGTTTAAAGCCTAGAAAACAAGACTAAGAGAAATAAAAGAGGGATCTCGCTGTACCTGATTTCTTGCAATGTATCTTGAAATCATCCAGTAATATTGTTTTATTTAGAATTTGGTTAAAAACAGACTTGAGACTCTGCCCTTTTCTGTTCCTGTCAATAACAAATGCATTGAAGCAAAAAGACAAGACCTATTATGTTTTCTGCCCAAAGAGAATAATTTCTAAATTTCTTTATTTAATACATATATATTTTTTTCTTGTTTTGCTATTCAGCCTTGTTTGCTGTTTTACCTTGAATTATTGTGGTATCTTAAATTCTGTTGGTCACATGACACTTGTTATTACTTGAATATTGAAGATGGGAGTTTTAATTATGTCTGGGTTTGCAGTGTTTGTATTATCACTCATTTAAACAGTCATCCCAAGCAGATTTAAGGTTAAATGATTATTCCAGTCCATATCTTGCTGCTGAATTCAATAAATGTGGAAAATGTGGGAAAATCCACTTCTGTGTTCTGTGCTGAAATGGGTTTTGCTTTTTTCTCCTTTAGTGTGTACTCAACAAGAGAGAAGATTGCTTACAGTGTTGAATGTCTGCGGGACTACGTGTAGGTATCTGGATGTGCTGTAAAGGGAATTACTGCATTCTGTACAAACTTTTTGTAGTAAAGATCTGTCATTTTACAGGGTGGGAGGAATGTCCTTGTGCTTCTGTAATAAATCAATAAATCAGTATATTAATATTCAACTTCTCTGTCATATTCCTGAGCATATGAATGCTACAGAACTGGAGTTGAATTCTTGTACTTTGTACAGCAGTGATAATAACTGCTCTGATACATTTTGTTGTTAATGTGTTGCTTGCAGGTCTGTTTGAACTGCAGAAGTATGTGTTACTTTTGTGGTTAATGCCTTTGTAACTTTTTTTGTCTAGTGATACAGTAATGGAGTATCTTCTTAATGTCACCACAGCATCAGAGTTCAGACCATGGGAAGTAGCTGATCTTCAGCCAAAATTGAAAGTTGATAAAGCAATTGCTTATCAGAGTCCTCAAGTTGGTAAGTGTGTTTTCTAATCCACTGCATTGGCTCTGTGAGAGTTCCTCCAAAACAAAAAAAATGTGGAAAAAATAGTTTCCCTTTTGCTCTTTCACATGACCATTTAATATTTCAGCCTGTCAATAGGTATGATCTTTTTGTTGTAATGGAACTTTTTTAATACACAGGTTTTTCCAGCCCCTGATAACATTTAGCAAGTAACATACTGAAGACAGTTTACACCGTTCTCGACAGCTTTCATGTTACCTTTTTAATTCTTTTGGAGTACAACCAAAGAATGTGCAAATCATGACTGTTGTTGACAATGTATTTGCAACAGCTTGTGTAGTGAAAACTATTTAGGTATTACTCATTGGTGCGAAAACAATATTCTACAAAAGACTTCTTGAATATGGTTATTTTGGTATAAAAACAACATGTATTTTCATCACCCTGAAAATAGATTCCAGCTTTAGGACTGTAAATTTGGGTTTCTGTGTTTAAGGAAAAACAAAAAGACATGCACAAAGCCTCAGCCAGATCGAGCCTGTTCCACTTTATCTTGTGTTATTAACACAAGTCATCCAAGATCACCCAGGTAGTTCTGCACAATAAGGATAATCTCTACCACTCTGAAGGATGCTCACCTTCATAACCCACTGAAGGTGACAATGTAATGTTGCAAAAATCTCTGGCTTATGTTGAAGTCCTAATATTTTTTTTAAATCAGAGTTACAGTCTTTTTTTTGTTTTGTTTTCAGCTTGCATCAACTGCAGGTTGGTTTTCATAGTAATTTAATATTTTCAGTTACCGTTATGTTCAGAAACAGAACTATGAAGAAAGGATTGTCATCTCTTTAGGAAAAAGTATGAACAAATACTGGGAGAATATCAAACAGGAATGAGTAGAATGCTATTGGATACACGAAAAAACGACAGAGAAGGGAATTTAAGACACTGGCATGCTTCATCTCAATAGGGAGATAGATGAGACACCTCACAAAGCTACAAACAGTATTACAGAGAGCCTGTTCTTTTCTCAAGATCAAGAACAAGGGATGCTTCCAGTGAAGATGATAATTCTGAAACTAATTAAAAGATTGCTGTTTTTTTTCTGCTGCACCCCCTCTCCACACACTGATTGCATTTATAGCTTACTGTTGAGGCCAAAAAGTGTTGATCATATACAAGTTATTAGTTTGTTTTGGTTTCTTTTTAATAAATTACAGAAGGATAGAAGGCCTCAGACCAGATTGCTCCAGCCCAAAGATTTGGATGAAACTTCATGTGGATTGGATTATTCTAGCCCTGCTTTTTCAGATCTTATGGTCCTTAAAGTGGACCACAGCTCTGTTTTGTTTAGTTTCATTCAGACAAGTGTCTGTTACATTAACCATCATCACTGAAACTTTGTTCCTCTTAGGAGTGCTGGAAAACTTGCATGCTGCAGCTTACAAGAATGCTCTGGCAAACCCCTTGTACTGTCCAGATTACAGAGTTGGAAAAATTACTTCTGAGCAGGTAGGGTTATTTGTGTTGTGTTAGGAATCTGCTTCAGTTTTTTTATCAGGAACAGGTGATGTCACTTGTGAGAGAAGATTAATTTAGGAAATATACAGTTAGTATTTACTACCTTATTAGTCTAGTGTTCCAGTAATTTTATTTTCATGCAGCTTTTAGTACTGGGTACAGAACTCATATTCACACTTAGAGAGGTGGTTGTTGTCAGTGGCTTTCTGTTGATAATAAGGCTGTCAATGAAATGCAGGTGTTCTTGTATAAAAGGGTTTTCTGGTTGTCACTGGGGAATGCAATAAAGTGCCATTCTATGGGCAGTTCCTTTTGGAAGCGTTGGGGTTTGCTGCATGAAGAAGTACAAAGGGGTATGTCAGAAACACACTCAAGATGTTTGTTTTTTATACAAAATACCCTAAAACGTGAATTTACTGTTGCAGCTTCACCATTTTGTACAGAACAATTTCACAAGTGGGAGAATGGCTCTCGTTGGAATAGGTACGTGTGTTCTTGGATGGACCCTGCGGGTCATACAGGAGAACTCCAGTAGAAATTGGAGTTCTCTCTAGAAGTAAAGTGTTGTGGTACACACTTCACACACTTTTATCTGACTACTGTAGCTTTTCAATGTCATTGCATTACTTGGAATAACTTGTATTGCAGGTGTGAAGCACTCTGACTTAAAGAAAGTGGCAGAGCAATTCCTAAATATCCGAAGTGGAGCTGGTGCTTCTGGTGCAAAGGCTGTTTATCGAGGGGGTAAGTTTCTTGTTCTGAGTGACTGATTTCCTGTCTGTTATAAATGTAGTATTATTCAAACTTGCAACTGAAAACTATATAGTTGTACTAAATGCTGGACATAGGAGGTGACAGTTCAGAGGTGTAGCCCATTTAAATAAGCAGAGGATTATTCCCCACCATGGAAAGTTCTGCCATAAAACTGAACCCAGATCTTCAACAAAGATCTGCAAGATCAACTGCAGGATCATTTATTCTATAAAGTGAAAAACAAGCTGGCATGTGGTTTCTCTTGGCAGTTTTGGTAAGATTCCCTTAAGAGTAGGTTAAAGGCTGTCAAGAAGTGGAGGTAGCATTTCTTTTTAGAGAAGATGTGTTAAAATGTCGTGAGTCAAAGCAATGCTTAGCTCTTTCAGAGCAGTATCTTGCACTGATACCGACAGCTACTGGTTAGTTGGAGTATTGGATGTTTCTCTAAAGAGATTAGAGGGGAAAGAAAGTTTCCAACATTTAATATTTGACTGGAATAACTCCAGTTTCTATAAACCAGAATAAATATTATTATGAACAGAAGGTGCACTGCTTTTCTGGATATTTGCTGTGTGGAGACTCGCTGAGTTTTATCATCCCACACTGTGTATGGTTTAGGATCAGGTTCAAGTAAGGCATAGTGAGGTACTTGGTTTTGTCCTTGCAAGAAAATTTTGAATGTAAAGGACTTTTAAAATTATGTACAGTCTACTAACAGCTTCATGGTGTCTTCCTGAGTAGACATGCAGTAACTTCAGACCCTGGTTTCCCTCTCGTGAAAGGGAAATATTTCCTTTCCATACCTCTGAATGCACAGTGGTTTCTAACTGAACACTTACTACCTTTTGTTCTGGTTTTGTATTTTTAGGAGAAATCAGAAAACAGAATGGTGATAGCCTTGTGCACGCTGCTATTGTAGCAGAAGGAGCTGCTGTTGGGAGTGCAGAAGCAAATGCCTTCAGTGTTCTTCAGCATGTTTTAGGTGCTGGGCCCCTTGTCAAGAGGGGAAGCTGTGTTACCAGCAAATTGTCTCAGGCTGTTGCTAAAGCAACTAGCCAGCCATTTGATGTAAGTTCTGTAATATTTTATGGAAAATGTGTATTATCTTTGAAAGGCTACTACCTTCGGCTGCAGTCTTAATTATTTCATTCTTGTACACGTTACAGTGTATCAATGAAGCTTTCCAATCTGATCTTTGCTCTGCACAGATGGAGTTTAGCTTCCTGAATTAAGTACTTTAGATCCTTATAGTAATTATTTTCCTGTGTTTGATGCTGAATTGCTCTGGTACTTGAAACAGTTGATGATGTTTGTTTTTTGCAGGCTTCTGCATTTAATGTTAATTACTCTGATTCTGGGCTCTTTGGGATTTATACCATATCCCAGGCTGCAAATACCGGGGAGGTGAGTTGCTGATTAGAATTTAAGTATTAACAACATAACCTTCAAGGTAGTGTTTTGATTTTTGATAGTGACTGATTCATCTAAAAAAAAAAGGAAATTCATCTGATTTCCTGTATAAGAATGCTACATGTTCAGTTATGACCAAGCTCTGTAAGCTGGGAATGAGACTTACTTTCTGGGAAGGACAGATACATAATATGAACTGGAAATAGTAAAGTGCCTTGAATTGCTGACTGCAATTGCTGATTTACATTTGTAAGCTGAACTGAAACTGGCAGAACTGAATACTCTCATGAAAAATGGTGGGACCATATAAATTAAAGTTGTGGTGCAGTTAAAATCCACAGTGGTTTCTGTGTCTCTCACTGGGGCATTTATTACAGTGGTTTTAGTTTTGTTATAAAGCCATTCAGAATTGTGTTCAGGCAGACAATCCTGACATTGTCAGCTGCTCTCCCCTGAAGTTTCAAAGATCCCAGATCGTAGAAATAACATGTTGAAGTTTAAATGTGGGAAGAAGTTTTAAATGGTGTGGTTTTCCTCAGGTCATTAAAGCTGCTTTGAACCAGGTAAAGGCAGTTGCTCAGGGCGGTGTCACCGATGCCGAGGTCACAACGGCAAAGTAAGTGTGTAAAGAACTGGCTTGTGTGCTGTAAAGAAAAGTTTCTTAGCATGTAGCTACTTTGTCAAACACTTAGACTGTACAGCAGTTTTTCATCCTGTAGTTATTTCCATGGGGAACTGCTCACAGTCCTGCATTAAAACTGAACTGCTGTCAGTACTGGTTTCCAAAGCTGTACTGGTTCTCCAGTAGTGTTATTTCCTAATAAAAGCTCGTTAGGTAAGTGTTCATGTTTTCAATATAAGAAATTAGCTAGTGTCAGCAGATGCTGTTGTTTTAATCATATTCTTTAGTATTAAGATGTACTTAAATTAGAATCCTAAATTGCCTTATTTAGGTAATTCCCTTTACAGTTGCACTGCAGGAATTCCCAAAACAATTATATCAAGCAATCTATGCCATCTTCAAAGAATAATAGTAATGAGGGTCTGCAAGTGTGAAGTGCTGAATTAGTGATGTTCCATCCAAGGGCTTGAAGTACATGCCTCTAGGAATGTTTCAGATGGAGGGGGGGGAAATTACTATTACAGAAACAGTAATACCAACACTTCAGTAGGAAAATTTTGTCTGTTGCATGTGTAAAATACTTACAAGACTCCATGTAAAGTATAATTACTCAAAACTTGATAGCCTAGACATGATTGGTTCTACTTTGGTCATTAGTAGCTAAATGGTGGAAATACCAAGCTACTTAATAATTTGCTATTGGAATAAATAATTTTCTATCTTTTTGTATTTAAAAAAAAAAAAGGAACTATTGCACAAGGAGACTGATCATTTACATTTACTGCTTGTCATTTAAAACAAAATTGCTCTGCACACATCTGTTCTTCACGAGAAACATTAGATTTAAACTTCATAAAGTAGTTGCCTAACTGCATTAGTTACTTCAAACAGAAATCCTGAGTTAGAGATCTTCTGACCATGTGGGGAGGCAGTAGGTGTTCAAATACCTGTCATGTTGATGCTTGGGCTATTTGTAGTGACACTTTCCTAACTATGGAACCCTCCTGTACTTGAAAAGGGAAACCTTGCAAAATGGAGAGCAATCTGGAAAACTTAAAAAGCACCAAAACCTCTTTGTGTTTACAGGGGTGGTGGGGAAGGTGACAGCAGGACTCAGATGCTCACTCATTCTTCGTGCTTTGTTTGATGGCAGAAATCAGCTGAAAGCCAACTATTTGATGTCAGTGGAGACAGCTCAAGGGTTGCTGAATGAAATTGGCTCCGAGTCGCTGGTTTCTGGCACACACACGTCACCATCTGCTGTTGCTCAGAAAATCGACTCTGTAGCCACTGCTGATGTTGTGAATGTAAGTATGTGTTGGCATCTACAGGTGTTCCTTAATCACTCTGTGAGGGTTGTTTTTGTGGAAAACTGATGCTCATTTGTGTGTGTTTGTAAACACACACATATACTGTCTTTAAAAAAAAAGGCAATTCATTTACAAATCCCAGCTGGGTATCTTTTGGTGTCTTTACATACTTGATTGACAGAAGATCCTTTAATCCAATACACTGTAAGTAATGTAGCTAGGACTGATGTAAAATTCTCATCTACTTCACTTAAATTTACCAAAATTGCCAAGTAAGATTCATGGAGAACTTCATATTAGTTCCAGTGCAGGTGATTCTGTGTCTTTTTGGATTCCTGAGTCTAGAATATTTGATGTGCTTAATAAAACAATTAGGCTTTCAGTGATAAATTGATTTAACTGCATTGCTCCTGCACATTATCTTGTGCCTTTTATGTGAAGCAAACTTCATACAGAAATCCATCAGAAAGAGAATTTCTAAGATATAAAACTTGCTTTTTTTACATTCATTGCTTATTTGTGCTGCAGCAGAAACTAGCAGTAGCTTTAGTAGTGAGGAGAGTTCTGTATTTTTTGGTGTAATAATTTTTCTAAGAATAACCATTTCTGGAGTTTATGCCTTTTATATCCAACTGTCATTCTGGCATTTGTGTTTAGATTATAAAGTAATGAACAGCTGGATTAGAAGCAATTAGGTTTATGCAGCCAAAGGAAGATTGTTTACATGACGTTATAGTAGTGTCAGGATGTGTTGTTTGGTTTAGTGACTTGAGGCTGTGAGCAGCATGGGAAGCTGTTGCAGTGAGTATTTCCTGACAGCCACTTTCCTGATTCATTTTCAGGCTGCAAAGAAGTTCGTCAGTGGGAAGAAATCAATGGCAGCTAGTGGGGACTTGGGAAATACTCCTTTCCTTGATGAGTTGTAAAAACAAAACTGAGATACAGATTCAAGATGGACCTGAGCTCTAAGTCACCCATGTTCTAAATAAATTACCACTAACTTGTTATTTATGAATTCAGTTCTTTCAGAAGATTAATCTGGAGTAATTGTGGGCTTGCACTCATCAAATAAAGTGCTGAGTTCATACATTTTGTGTTGAGTTTTTTTCACTGAAAATGGTATCTAAAAGGCTGGTAAATCTGGCTCTGTACACTGAAGGTGAAAACTACAGTGAGAAAACAACGTGAGTTTTAGTCAATGTAAAAAATAAATATATAAAAAATGATCACTGTGATGAAGACAAATACTGTAATTACCACTAGTTGTCCATGTATTCTTGTATGTTCAGGAAAAATTCTTGAATTTTGACTGTCTCTACCATCCTTAAATCCAGTAAATGAAGAAACTGGCCTTCAAATAAAGCTGACTATATTAGACTTTCTTAGAGCTTGCAACTGCTACTTGTCTGTTAGCTAATCAGGAAGTCTTCATTTATTTCAGATACTTGTTCTAAAGACAAGGTCATTAGTTCTGAAGCTCCTCTAATATCAAATTAATATTGTCCATAGTCATACTATTTTGTTTGGACTCTAATAGCTAAGTTGCAGTTCAGTCAACAAAAGCAAGCTATTCGTTTTCTGCTCTTTCAGCATAGCAAATGATTTATTTAAACATAGGCTTAGAGGTTTAATCTCTTGGAAAGCCCCTTGCTGTGTGAGCTTCCTTTCTGCTGTTCTAACCTAATTATCTCATTTTAATACTTCTGTTCCTTCCCCTGCCTCTGAGGTTTATTTCTATTAAAACTTTGTGCCTCGGGAAAACTTGTAACTGCCTTGTATCCCAAGTAGATTAATTGTACTTACTACGTGGACCACCTTTAGCATTGGGAGCAATATATTTTGAAAAGCTGTGTGCCATGGCTCTCACAAGAAGTGCTTATTTTTTCCTGCTGTTTAATTTTAAAATCCTAATCTTTAAGTACTGTCAGTAGTTAAACTGATAAAGAAACAGATAAGCTTTTTACAGGATTAGAGCAAGACCTTCCTCTTGGTATAATCAGCCGCTGGCAGTCGTCTTGATCCGTGGCTATGACAAATGGACATGACCTCTGACTTCAGTGAGTTTATTGCCAGCCAGACTTTATGCTCCCTGTGGAGGCAGCAGAGGGCACGTCAAACAGCCCTCACATGGGCACGGTGCAAGACACTGTCAAGAGAGGCCAGGGAATGAGTAGGAGGTGCCTACAAAAGCCGAGGCATTCCAGCAGAAAGCATGGGGATGGGTTTGTCTGTGTTTGATTGTGTGTTTTCAGGGCTAAGGCTGCAAATGATGTTCTTTTTACCAGCTGCCAGTGGAAAGCACGGAGCTGCAGTTTGTACTGCAGCCAAGAACAGCAGGCAGGAGGCCCAGCACCTCTGTGTACCATGGGGTATAACAAGATGGGGTATGGAGGGATTCGCAATTACTGTGTAAACCTGTGACTTTTGGGGGACTGAAAAAAGGCAAGCAGGGTCAATGTGCAGCAAACTAAAGCTCTGCAGCCTGGCAGAACCAGTTGCACAGAGGAGCAGTATCAGTAAACACTGTGTACTGAACTGCAGCACACCAGCTCGGGGCTTAAACAAGCAATACCTCTGTTTGCTGCAGAGCAGGCAGAGCAAGGAGCCACAGAACACATCACATGCCATAAATAATTTGACTACTTGTTCTTATAGCCTTTATTGAAAATGCTTTTGGGGCTTACCTTCTTCATATTGTTGCAAATAGAACTGCTTAGTTTCAGTGATGCATATTCTTAATATTCAATGATTAGTATTCTAATTATAGATTAAAAAAAAACCCAAACAATGAAACAAACCAACAATCAAATCAGTACCATACATATACTTTTGTATGCCATAGGGGGTGTTTTAGGGAATAGATGAAAACTATCAACTCCTAAGAAAATAATAATTAGAAAGTAGTTAGTTCAAATCCATTTCTATTTTATGCTCTGGATTTTTCCACTGATTTTTATACTTGGATCAAAAGGGCAAAGCCTTTCCTAAAAAGAGGTATTGTATTTCATCAAACAAGTAGATATCTCTTCCTAGTGCTTGGAATACTAACTCTCTCTGAAAGGTGCAAGAAGAAAGGACTGCCCAGACTATAAAGGCAATGCTGGGAAAATTGTTCTAATTTAAAGATATGCATTTTCACTGTACAGACAGTAAATTTCTAAAGTACTTCATTACACTCAAGTCTTTGCTTCACAGGTTCCAATGTTAGAGACAATTTAATGCCTGGAATTAATGTAGCACACTATCATCTCCAAACTCTATCCATGTGACTGATGTAATTGGTCTGGGGACCCATGTGAAGCAGTCACATTTACAGAGCTTTCAATTACAAGCTTAATACAGGTATCTGATGTTCCACAAGAAACCCTTAATAAGTGGTAATAGTCTGCTGGCACTGATGTGGTTCATTTCAGGTTTAAAGCATTTAGCAAGTCAACACCTGCATGGATTGTTAAAGCACAGAGATTAGTCCATTGCCACTTTGTAACTACTCTGTGTAATAAAGAGAAATAAAAAAGCAAACAATAAGGCAAATTAATTTCAAGCCTTGGGAAGTTTTGTGTTTCTTGTGGAGTGAAATTACTTGAACAATACTACAGTGAACAAAGAATGTTATTATTCAAGTTTAGTTGCTACATAAAGGTAATAGTCGAAATATTTTTGGACAAACCTGCTGATGAATAGGAAATCTGTTTTTGCTGGAGAAAAACGTATAGACTTAAATCTTGATCTGATTATGAAACAGTCACTATATGAGCTATTTTAAGATCACAGGTATTTTATCACAGTGGAATGCTGGCACTGAGCTTTATACAGTTTGTGCTGGTTTCTTTTTTCTGTAATTTTAAATAGAGTTTCTTTTGATCTGCCTAAGTGTAAATAAATCAGAGAAAGGCTCAAAGCATAAATGCAGAACACGAGTATTTTCAGTGCTATTACATTTGAATATCACAGTTGGTTCTTTTTATCTGGTTTTAGCAGAGCTTTTCTTAACAAGGTTTGTTATCTGGAGATACTGCCCATCCAGTAACATTGTGAGAGCTAATCCTTGTTCACCCATCCTGATATTTGCCATCAGTGCTGCAATCAGTGTGTGCTGAGAGGTTTTCCAGTGCTGATGATGGCCCTTTGAAAAGTGAGAGGAAAACTTTATTAGTTGAAAGTGTGATATCATTCTTCAATAAAGAGTTTAAAGAGACATTTGAGCAGGTGCTGTCCCCACTCTTAATTGTCCAAGCAGTTAAGCCTCTCATCCTTAGTTGCTTCTGTAGATAGGCATTGCCTGCTGAGTTGCTGCCAAAAAGCCATAATAGCAATACTTATAAAAAGTTAGTGTACTCTATAAACCGGCTTTCTGCAAATAAATATACTGGAATTCATTTTTACTTTACTTGGAAACTTAGTTCTTAAAAAGTGACACATTTTGCCGAGTGAAAAAGCAATAGTGCTGTTACTTAAGTATTCATTAGAAATGGCAATACATTCAGGGAAGGTAGGGAACAGGGCACAAAATAATAGAACAGAGGAGTTTCCAGCTATTAAAGTCTTCAAGAAAACATTGCATGGCTATAACAAATGGATTTTTCAAATCCATATTTCTTCCATGCACCAATTTTTCCTGGTTTAAAGGGAATAATTTCAACCGTTTTTCATCAAAAGCCTTATTATTTCCTTCGCCCTTAAGAAAATCTGTCAAGTAAAGGCAATTTCAATTGAATGTAAGTACAGGGTTTGTCTTCCAAATAATAAATCCTACTGATTGCTGTTGAACACTTTAAGATTACTTTACTAACATCTGCATTTTGTTTGTGTAGTCTCCTGTCTACACAAAAGATTTACATAAAAATAAACAGCACAGACAATCACCCACTTGGCTTCCCGGTATGTTCCATATAGATCAGTCGTGCTGCTCTGGAAAAAAACAAGTGGGTGTTTGCTGTCGAAAGGGAAAAATATGTAAGCAATTAGGTATTTTCCAAGTACCTGTAGATGTGGGGGCTGTTAGGTTCGTTTGCTGCAGCATTCCCATAGCAGGATGGCAATATCGAAGGCACAGATTTACTGTGGCCAGAACTGGGCTGGTTTCCCACAATTGGTGCATTGTTCATTTATTGGCTACGGATTCCCCACGGTTCTGAATCCATGGAAAAGCGTGCCATCAAAACCGGCTCTGTTTGGGTGAGATTTCCAGCCAGGATTAATTAGGTTTTGTTGCAGAGGCACGGCACAGACACAACGCCGTGTGTCCGTGTCTGGGGCTCCACAGCCGCGCAACCCCGAGGGACCTCAGTCCTTCCCCTTCCCCTGTCCTCACCACTGCTACAGAAGCAGCTCCGAAATTTAGGCTCATGCCCGACAGATAGAGAGCAGTGAGCTGAAAAACAGGAGGCAATTTCTGTGGTGAGACAGATCTGCGACAGCTCCGCAGCCCTTGGCGCTGACCAAGCGGCTCATTTCTCGGTTCAAAAACACCTCTGGGGACTGGGATGCGACAGGGCATGAGGGCATGAGGGCAGGGGATTGATTACTCAGCAGCGGGGAAAGTGTTCGGACCCCCTCGGGGCAGAGCCGGGCTGGGACGAGGCGGACCGGGGGCTCCCGGCACCGCCCGCCCCTCACGACAGACCCGCGCTGAGGCACCGCCCCCTCCACTAGGCCACACCCACACACGGACTCGGCCTCGCCCCTCATCAGCCCGCCCCTTCGTGCCGGCCCCGCCCCCTTCCCCACCCACTAACAAGCAGCCCCGCCCATCATCGACAAGCCCCGCCCACCTGCTCTAAGCCCTGCCCACCCGGTGCGCGCTCCCCGGAGATCCCCGCCCACTTCTGCTTTGGCCACGCCCCTCTAAAGGAAGCCCCGCCCCGTCCGTGCTGCCCTGGTCCCGCCCCCTCGAGAAGCCCCGCCCCGCCCGGGACGCGCGCGGGGAGCGCGGGTTCCCCTTCCGGAGCGGCCGCCGCCCCCCCGCCCGCCGGGTTCGCTTCCGGCGCCGAGCGGGTCCGATGGAGCCGCGGCCGTGAGGCGCCCCCGGCCCGGGCCCGCTGCGGCAGCCGGGCGGAGGCCGGAGCCGGGAGCCGCCGGAGCGCCGGAGGACATGGACAAACTGACCATCATCTCAGGATGCCTCTTCCTGGCCGCCGACATCTTCGCCATCGCCAGCCTGGCGAACCCGGACTGGATCAACACCGGCGAGTCCGCAGGTGAGGGCGGCCGGCGGCGGGACCAGGCAGGTGGCCGGGGAGGGTCTCCGGGGGTGCCGGGGCCGAGCAGAGCGCGGGGAGAGCCGGGGGGCTCCCCCGAGGAGCCGCTGCCCGGGCGGGAGGTGCCGAGGGTCCGCTGGGCACGGGGCGGGCGGGCGGCCGGGCCGGGTCCCGGGGGCTCCTGGGCCCCCCCGGTGCGGCTGCGGGCGGAGCGGCTGGAGGGGGCTGGCGGGACCCCTCGGCCCGGGCAGAGCCCCCGGCGGTGCCTCCCGGTCCCCCGAGGGGTCCCGCAAAGCCGCGGAGCCCCCTTGGACTCTGCATCCCCCCTGTGCCTCCCGGGTGCCGTCACCTTGGACAGGGAATTCAGATCAGGCTCCGCTTAGTTCGTGGCAGGTTTTGAGTGTCTCGTACTACACTGACGTTTCCTTTGTTGCAGGGAAGTTCTTGCCTTCCTTCATCTCTTTTTTTCCTTTTGCTCCTGCGTGCTGATTTTTATCAGCTTTTAAGCCTAGATCCCATGTGGTTTTTATTTTAGAATGTGACACTGTTTTCTTTAAAAGAACAAGGATTTGTGCGTCTCTCTTCTTGCTAACGGTGTAATCGTTTGTATGAACAATTTATTTTAGCCTGTTGATAAGGACCTGGATAGTCTGATCAGTGGAGCAGGGAGAGATAACAGGAGAAGGGCCGCTCTTTGATGTCATGTCCCCAGGGAACACAAAGCTCCGTGTCAAGAAAGGAAGCCATCCTTACTGTAAACAGATGAAATTAAATTAACCACCTTGACCAGCATTAGGACCCGAGGGAATGGCCTGAAGCTGTGTCAGGGGAGATTTAGATTGGATCTCAGGAAAATGTTCTTCCTCCAGAGGGTGGTTGGGCTCTGAACAGGCTCCCCAGGGCAGTGGTCACAGCACCAAGCCTGACAGAGCTCAAGGAGTGTTTGGACAGTGCTCTCAGGCATATGATGAGATTTTTGGGGTTGTCCTGTGCCAAGCCAGGAGCTGGACTTGATGATTCCTGTGGGTCACTTCCAACTCAGGAGATTCTATGACTTTTCCTAAATGTATAACTTTGAAGCAAACCACAAGTTAGTATAAAGAAAAATGGTCTTGGTGTAAAGAGTTCTGTCATAAATTCTTGCTGAGGGTTTAAAAAATTTTCTTTGTCTGGCTTGCATCTTTCATGGCTAATATTCAGTGTCATGTAAAAGGATTGAGCTTCAAATTATGTCATATTTCATTTATTCTAATGAATTAGAGTATTGAAAATGTTGGCTGTTAGGGATTGATGAGTGGGCATTCCCTCTGACGAGACTGTCCTAATGGCTTGTTTGAATTGCTTCTAGTCTAGAACCTGGCCTTTCCTACGTGCTCCAGACCAGAGGAACAAGTCCCTTTCCTTCCCAAAGTGCAGCATTCAGTAACTCCCCAGATGACTTCACCGTTCCTCCTGTAGCTAATTGTGATGATCTTCCTGCCTGGGGCTATATAAAATAGTTGGTTCTTTCCTCTTAGAATTCCACCTAGCAGTAGTGCTGCAGTAATGAGCTTCAGGGGCTTAAATAAAATAATTTTAAATATTTAAGTATGTCTTTCTGAAGTCCTGCCTCACATTAGCAGATCCTGTGCAATGTGTGAGATGTTGGTTTCTCTCTGCCCGTGTAGAAGTGAGATAACAAAAACTATTCTGAAAAAAGCACTGAAGGAAAAAGAAGGTCCTTTGGGAATTAAGCACAGTCTTTTACATTCTTTCTTAGACAAAAATGTTCGATATCTCTTTATAATACAAAAATTATCTCCTAAAATACTATAAGTAGCAATCATTATTTCTTGGTTACTTGGTGGATGATTACTTAAGAATCACCTGCCATTTCTGAGGTGCAACTAACAATATTACTTTTAATTAGGCTGTAAAACATGAAACCTGTGTGGATTTTTCTGAAGGACTTCACTAGTCAAATAGTGTTTTGACAGACCTAAGTCTTTTTTCTATTCTCTGCTATGTTTTGAAGCCAAACAAATTGCTGCCTCGATAAAACCATAAAGGAGAGCTAGCTGTCATCCTTCCTTGGTGACTCTTTTGTAGATTTTTGTTGATAGGGGATTCAATGCATTATTATAAGAATTCTGGTTAAAAGCAACATAAATGTATGTTTCTAGTGCTTAGACCTTCTAAACTGAGCCTTTTGCCCAAACTGCAAAGAAAGGAAGTGTGAGGATGCCCATTGAACCGAGGACTTCCTGTAGCAAACACGGTGGTATTGAATTATGAGGTGAATGCTTTTATGAGTGCCATTCATTACCCAGAGCCTGCTGGGGAGAGATTTGGCAAAGGAGGGCACAGCCCTGATGGTAAAACCTGTCCCAGCTGCTGGTGACATTCAGGCACTCTCAGCAGACTTACCGTGCTTGGAGCACGTCCAAGGCCTCCAGCTTCCATATGTGCCACTCAGAACAAGGGTTTTTTTAAGCATCCTGCACTCTGCTGGTGAAAGGAACTGTTTTGTAAAAGAAAATATTTCTTTGCTTTATCTCTGTGTTCTTAGGTCCATCTCCTGTGGGAATTATTCTAGATTTCTGCTTCTACGAGTCAGCCTAGTCCCGAGGAGGAAGGGGGGTAACAGTGTCTCTCTGCTTGGCTGCTGAAAGGCAGCGTGGAACAGCCTGGTCTCCTCAACACTGCAGCTGTTTGAGGATGGCACAGAGCAGAGGTCTTGGCAATCCTGGGAAGGCAGCACTGCATTGGCTCATTCAGAGCTGTTTACAGCCATTCATTTTGGGAACCTGGGCTTATGTTTCAGGGAATAAAAATAAAAGGAATCTGTTCTGATTTGAATGCTGAACAATACGTACCTCTTACTCCAGAGATAATGATGATTTTCTGCTAAATTGGATAGCAAAATAAATCAGTGGCTTTAAAGCTTTTCTGAAAAATCGAGATGGTTGTCAGTATTTTTTAAAGGGGCTTATGTTCTGTGGAATCAATATAGAAGAAGAGCTGATTAGTCTACTAAATCTTACTCGTAAAGATAAGTTTTACAGTCATTTGAAAAGTGTTGGCTATAAAAATTTCTCTCCAGCATTGCAATTAAGAGCAAAGGAGTGCAACCAAGATCATTGAAGGTTTCAGATGCTTATCTGAACCACACCTTTGTGAACATGGGTCCAAGTCTCCATTTGGCTCTTTGTGTAGTTTTGTAAGAATTGTTCATTAGCTGAGTTTTGGGTATTTCATACATCTTTAAGATTATAAAGGAAAGATGAAAATAAAATGGATTTTTCTTTCAGAGAGTTCTCAGTGAGGTTTTGTTATTCGTGCTGTGCAAGTGCTGATAACCAATCTGGAAACCAGTGGCTGCTCAGTATTCTTGCACTGACAGCCTTTTCTTATCAAACTGACACTCTGTGTGAGAAATAAGGACAGAGTTGGCTTTAATTTAAACCAATGCCTAAAGTGCCATTGATTTCAGTAGGAAGGAATTCTGCTCCTGTATCTCTACACTTCTTTTGAGAAGAACTTTATAAGCTGATAGTTTTGTCTCCATATGTTCCTTTTTTGTGTGGGAGGGTCTTTAATGATTTTGATATTTTGCCTTCAGTAGGGGAGGAAGGGGGATAGAAGCTGCTCTAAGCTTCAGCTCTCAACCCTTTTGTAGGGAAGAGGGTATGAATAGTGTGCACAGTTGAAATTAGAGTTGTTAAAAGCTGTACATGTGTGGGGTTTGACAATTTGAAGTGCTTTTAGGATAGGTCAAATAATTCAAGAAGATAATTTAATCAAATAAAATCTCCCTTCAGAAAGCTAAGCTATCAGTTTGTTTATGTGATTTAGTCATCCCTTCCTATATAGCATGATTGTTCACTTGATTCCAATTTACAGAACAACGTGTACCTTTTTTATAGCACTCATTAAGTTCATATGGATGTCAGAATTTAAGGATGCTTAACTCTGATGGGTAATATATATAAAGCAAGTATATATCACATCCTCTTATGCTGATCCACAGATCACCAGGGAACATTGAGTATAATGTCATGGCCAGGCCACTCAGCATATGTACAGCAGTGCTGACCTGGGTGATATTGGTGTTCAGCAGAGCTTCCAATTTCATCTCACATCTGTGACATAAGCACAAGGTCCTTGTGTTAGGAATTCTACTTTTCATGTGAACTTCTGTATCAAACATTCTGTATCTTGCTGTGCAGTAACAGTATGAGAGTGAATTGTGAATCTACAAGATGCCACTTATTTTAAATTGCCTGTTTACAAATGCTGCCTTTCTGTGTTATGTGTAGTTCTTGGGTTTGCATTCTGAGCTGTAGTTTTATTTGTGAAGCACGATTCCTGACTCAGTGGTATCTGTGGTCTTCTAGGAGAACAAGCCATACGCAGCAGGCCGTCCCTCCTGAGGCAGGTACCTCCCCGCTCCTGTGAAATAAGTTGTCTGGTACTAAGTGGAAAATTACTGATGTTCAGTGTTATTCCTCTGCATGTCATAGCTCTTCCTGAGGAATTTTGCTTCACAGTTCCAAGAGGAACTGTAGCTTTGTTGGGATCAGCTTAATGAACTATCACAGGTGATGTGACCAAGCAGTGATTCCTGGCTCCTGCTGAGCTTGAGACCACTGAAATATTTTTCTCTAATTGGAGCACTGACTATACATAGAATAAACCCAAGACCACATGAGGGTACTTGAATTAATTAGTATTTCTGAATAGAATAGAATAGATAAAATAAATAAAGCATCAACAATTTAAAGAGCGTGCAAACTTGAGTTCCAGCTGGAACTATTGTTCTAAGTACAGTTGTCTGCTCCAAAACTAGTGATATGTAAAAATCAAGATGGCATATTACCACTGCCTTCTGCCCTTTAGGGCCTGTGCTGAGAAGCTGTTCATGTACAACACTCCTCTGTGGAGGAATCATGATATAGAGCAGTCATTGTGCTGCCCACTGAAGGAGACAGTGGTTTGTTTCTATGATGTATGTTGGCTTTTCAAAAACTGGCTGTAAAAGGATTCTGGTCATCTTTGTTAAGCATCTTGCAATACACTCAAAACACAGCACGTGTCTCCCAGTTCTCGGTAGAGGATGGTGGGACGTGATTGGAAGCAATTCTACAAAATTACTTTTTCCTCATGTTTCTTGTGCTATTGTGTAGTGACTGTGACAGGAGAAGTTATTTGCCCTTTCATGGACCTGTTTGGATTGCATGCTGAGAATACAAAAAAAAAGGATGAGGATACAGAGAAGGAAGAATTATGTACCATCAGGTCCTAGAAAGAGGTGAGTGCTGAAAAGCAATCGCCTAAGCCATCTGAACATCAGAGTGCTAAAATTAGATTCTGGAACAAAATTTTCAGGAAAACACATTCCTTAGACAGATGCTCCCAGATGTGTGAGCAAGGAGGGAAAGGTGGTGAGTTGTGATTAAAACCTGCTGGTCCTAAGATGCAGGCACTGCCATCTACTTGCCTTTCAGAGATGTTGCCAGTGCCTTAAAAACAACAATACAAAACCCAAATAAGAACTAGAATCTAAACCCTGTATAATTTGGTTACTCTATCAAGAGTAGTCTGTTAATAGTTCTGGGAGGGTCCGTGCCATCTTGAAAATGAACATTTCCATTCCACTTTGGGACTGTAGATGTAAAAATGTGACAAAGAAGAGTGTTTGAATTGTGCTTGGGTTCTGTATTTGACCAGGCCTTAAGGCACAAGAAGAATCAATAGAAAGGCATTGTTGTAATGAATTAATTTTGTGCTTACTCAATCAGTCAACATTTAAACATATGGAACTATTTTATGTGTAGGAAGAATCCCATGAAAGAGAGCTGTGTCAGCCTGGTTACTTGAGCCTGCCAGAGCAGAGATGAGAGAGCCAATTGTTTTTGTCCATTGAGAAACTGATGTTTTACATCTGCTTTTTAACAAATACAAACTGATACTGCTCCTGTGAGATGCACGTTTTGTTTTCTCTTTAGCATGTGAAGGTACAAAATTAATAGTTTGCCTTCGACCAAATGCTGTTGAATTCCTCATTCTCTAATTAGTGTTAAAGTTCATGGTACTTTGTAAAGCTGCTGTGTAGAAGTACAACCTGTGGGAAAGGTGCCTTGGTGAGACTTCAGCTCTGTGGCTTCAGGAACTTACCTGTGTCTCACAAACAGTGATGGTTTTTTAAATCAGCTTAGAGCTGATATTACGTGTGTCTGTCGATTTGCTGCCACAAACTGACACTGAAATCAACACAAGAGTGATTTAAATATATGAATCCTCGAAGGAAGGATTCATTAGTGTGTACTGCAAAACAAAGATTAAAAAGTGTCTGAAATAACGAAAAAAGGAATCCTGTTAATGGCTGAGGCTTATTAAAAACATTTGTATTGTTCAGTTTCCAGCCAGCACTTACATGTAAGCAGCATTATGTAAACTCCATTTGTACTTTTGCCAAAGCAAAGAAGATCAGTAGGTCAAACTTTTAAACTTGACCTACTTTTTTTTTATAGGTACTTCACAGCAGCTTAACTTTTTCCCACTTATTTTCACGCTAGTCCTGAAACAAAGTGGGGAGAACTAACTTTTCTTGTGTGCTGCAGTGTGTAGGATTTTCATCTTATTTAGGCAGTTCTTGAATCCTTTTCCAGAAGTGGTTGAGAACTGTGTATTTCAGAAGAAGGTAACTGGAGTGACTCATAGATGAGGAGGAATATTTACCTTTGCAGTGGATAAATGCTATTTTAAAAACAGATACAAAATTATGTTTGTTGTATGGTCGAACAAATAAAACATGGAGAATGTTTTATTCTTGTACAAAGTAATTTGGGAAAATTATAAATTATTTTATAGTATGTACAATTTTAAATTTTAAAATAAATTTCTCAGTACCTAATGATAAGTTCTTATAATTCAGAGTGCCTACAAATTTAGTAATTCACAAAGGTTTTTATTACTAAGGGCTATATACAGGAAAAAAGTTCCGTGGTAATTTTGCAGCAGTCCCCTTATGTGTGCTCCAGCTGCTTTGCTGAATTTCACTTTTCTTCCCCAAGCCTCTGACTGATGGAGATATACACAGATCTGAAAAACTGGAGATATGGCCAAGAAGAGGATCTGTGCAGGGTAGGTGTCTATTTTAAGGAAAGCAGAAACAAGCTAGAGCATTTGACTGGAAGAGCACTTCTATTGGCCTGATTCTGTAGGAATCTACACGGAATCAACAGTCATAGGCTGTGTCCTTTCTCAGGGTGAAGCTTTTGGGTTCTTCCTGTGATATCATGTTTGATTTCCTTCTTAAAGGATTTATCTTGTAGGATTTATCTTAAAGGTATTATCTTGTATATATGTTTTAAATTTTGTAAATAGAGTTGACGATGAGAGTTTGGTCTCTCTTGGGTACCTTAGGAAATGTCTGATTGTGATGGTTTGTCTGTGGGATGGGCTAATCCAGTATGAAATACTCGCTGCTAAGAGTTAGAGGTTCAAAATTCATACAGAGTATGCAGAGTCTGGTTCCTGTCTTTGAGTAAAACATAGTCTAATATATCTGGGTCCTTGGGATGAACTAAAATGCTCCCTTGTGAAGGCACTGAAAGCCTCTCAAGGATTCACTGCAGTATCCAAAGCCAGCATTTCCTATCCAGACAACACAGTGTGATAAGCAACAGTTGGCTGCTGCCCAAGAACCTCATGGTAGCTGCAGTTCTGTGCCATAAATTACAAAGCACTTTGGGATTATTAAGGATGACAGTCTCTCAAGGTGTAGTGATTAATACCCCACTTAGATGTTTAAATACTTGTCCAGTTGAAGACAGTTCACATTAAGCCTTGAACTTCCTTGACCGTGAGCAATTCTTTGTGCTGTTGTTTGGACACTGCATTGGTAGGGCTGGGCTGCCTCTGGGCTTGGTACATCCAAGAATTTAATAATCAAATTACAGTGTTCATAGACAGTAAAGTCAAGTAGTTTATTTCTGTGCTGCTCATCATGTTTGTAGAGTTTTAGTGTTGCAGTTCTTACTCGCGGGTTTTCCGTTCCTTTGCCCAGGTTGTTCTTGCCTTGTTTCCACTTTTCGTGCTGTGACTACTTTCAGCTGTTGGCAATAATGTCATTTAGTTGTATTTTAAGGAATAAGTGTGGGATCAAAATAGGAGGGAATAGGACAACTGATCGTTCGCTGTGTGCCTCAGAACTGCTCTGCTGTGAATACTTCAGAAGGGCTGCTTTGAACACTGATTCTTTCTACTCTTCTCAAATTGATGGCACATATACTAATGTTCTTAGGCTTAGTGAAACAGCTTGCTTTCTGCAATAAAATCTTTGTATCCATGTGGAATGAGAGGGATTCGGACTTCATTGATGGGCAAGACAAATGTACAAGTAAGGGGGAATGGTTTTATCTGTAACTTAATCTGTGTGAGCTTATTGCATCAAACACTCACAACCTTTGGTTATAATGTCTTTATACCAAACCAAAGTGAAGAAAACTGATGAGGGGTTGTCATGGACCTCAAGTTTCCTAAAGGATGACTTTCGTATAGAGAGTGACTTGTTTGACTTAAAAATTTACTTTGATGTTCAGTCTTCTCTACACAAAATAGAAAGGCTCTAAATTGCAGCATTAAGAGGTATCTTTTCTTAAGCATAGACAGTAATCCAACAGTATTCCCACCATCAGTGGAAATGTCAGCTCCAGAACTGCCACAGTGGAAGATTCTGATTTCCTTTCTCGTAGAGGAGAAAAGGCACTGCTGCTTCACTGCCTGTTGATGTGAGGAGCCTTGTGGGCGTAGCGTGCTGTGGGGGAAGAGAAGTCACAAGGGTGAAAAAAGAACTTCTTTTCCTTAGGTTGAATTCCGTTCTGAAACTAATCATGCACCTAAATTCACGAGTTAATGATGTGCTCTCCATTGCAGAAACTCATGTGGGAAGAAGCACGTTTCATGTTGTCTTTGAAACCCACACTTAATTCAATTTAAAAACTATGCTACAAGATTGTACAGGAAACCTGGAAAGATTGAAAGGCCAAACATTTCTAATGTGGTCCCATAAATTCTTTCAGTGGAATATTAGTGGGTCACTCAGCAATTCCAAGAAGCACTCTGAAGCTTAATACATGAAAAATGGTGAAATAAAGAGAATAAAGGGCAGAAGTAGTAGTTGCTGTTTCACGAACAGAAGTCTGTTGACTTATGCCCAGTGGAATCTGAAGTAAATGCTGTCTGTAAGTAGATGTTCAGTAAGATGAAGTTGATGAGTATTTCTTGGTTTTTTATATCAAATCTAACATTAGAGTGAATTCTGCTTCAGAATGTCAGTATAACAACTGTATAAACATTTGTTAACAGATATGCTCTTTGGAGCACTATATAACATCTGATTGCTTTTGAAGAATAGTCCCATTTGCTCAGAAAGGGCTGAGCCTTGCTGTTTTCAGTAAAGTATAAATTTAACTGTTCAGGAATGATCTGTCTTCTCTTATTCTAGCAAAAAAAAAAAAAAAAAGGTCTCCAGACTCTAGGAGTCTATTTTTGTAGATGCCAATTTGTGATAAGGGAGAAAGTGTTATCACCACACAGACAGCACCTGTTAATTGCCTAAATAATTCAGGCTTAAATTATGCAGGCTTCTAAACCAAGGACTTGCCCTAGCAAAAGGGATAAGAAAATATAACTTCAGGATAGACCCTGAATATGCTTCCTGCCTTTCTATTCTTCTTTGTTTTTAATGTTTTTCTTGTGATGGGAACAACAAGCAAATGCCTAATTTCAAGAATTATTACTGCAGAAGAAGGTTGGGGTTCGGTTTCGTTTGGTTTATTTTCCAGTTTGCCTGAAAAGTAGAAGCTACTATTTAAACTGGGGGGGGGGCTTCAAATGTTAATCAGGCAGGAAACTGTGTGCCAGCAGTCCTTGAGGACAGCTGGTGTGTAGTTAAGCTGTGTGTCAGTCTGTATTTCAGCACGTGAAGCGTTATTGGAGATAATGAAATCTTTGCCCCTGTACCTCATCCCTTTCAAGTGCAGTTTAACCTGCATTGCTGGTTCTTAGTCATACACAGGTTTGGCAACAGCTAAAAAGTGCCTTTAGGAATAAAATCTAAGGTTGGGTTTTATTCTACTTGAAATATTATTCCAGTTGCAATGAAATATGTCTTCGGGCAAATAGGTGCCATTCTTCAGTTGACAAAGATGCCTTATGGAATAAAGCCAAGTCTGGTAGACAGGGATAGCATCTTTTATATTCCCAACCAGTACAGTGAGGGAAACCTGTGTGTCCAAGGAAGGGCTTGCAAGACCAGAAATGTGCCTAATCTTTCCAGTTATTCTAGAGGTTTTAATAAAAGATTATTTCTACCTGCCAACTTCCCTTCTTGTGTCCTCATTGCTATAAATACAATCCTGCCATCAGCTGTGTGATTTGAAGGAACTGCCACAATTGTTAGTACATTTTGTTTGCTTTTTGAATGTTTTGTTCTTTATTTAGCATAGTCTGTTGTACTTTCAGGCAATCTGGGCCTAACATATTCTCCCAGAAGTGGACCAAGAGAAAGTTAGGCTCAGGTGTAAGTAAACATTCAAGCACATAATGTGCATTTGGGCTGAGTGTTTGCAGAACACACACCTAAACTTTGCAAATATGTTTCTAACCATATAAATGCCAAAAGGCATTTCAACACTTCTCTTTTCACCTTCACCACTGGGTGATTCACAAGGCCATGGAAGAGCCAGATTAGTGGGTGTCCTTGGAGCATGTCTGATGCAAGCTGAGATCAGCACAGCAGTTACGTCTGAGGAGGAAGACGATCCTTATTGCTCCTGAATTTGATTTGATAAAATGCACAAGGAATCTTGGAGGGCAGGGCCAGGACCTGAATTTTTCCCCTACCTTGAGTGCCTTTGTCACTAGGTGAGAGAAATTGCTTTAGGCTGTAAGCAGGAAGGCTGATACTCCTCTAATTTTTCTCTCCATGAATAAAGAGAGAGAGAACAATAGGATACTTTACTTGATGTGGTTTGAGGATTTTGGTGTATCTATCCTGATCTGCTTGAACATAACTAAGTTTGAAACTCAACTGACTTGGTGATGTGATGCTTTTGGATATGCAGGAGTTAAAAATGGAGCCTGTGAACAGACCACCTGATAAGACACCAGTGTAGTGGATCACCTTTTACACAGAAGATGCAGAATTTCCATGGTTTTCTGGTTGTGTCATGTTGGTACCACAGGGCAAACTCTGGTGCTGCCATTACTGACCCAGCCTGTCCACCTCATGTCACTGGCTCGAGCCCCAAAGACCTGCACATCAGCCACAGGTTGGGAAGTGATGAACAGACCATTTCTGATAAGGCTGGGGTAGGGTCGTGTGGGGTGTTGGATAAAGAGGTGTCACTTTACAGCTCTGTCTGAAGCCAAATATAACTAACTCTGTTAAAAAGAAAAAAAGCTCATCAGATGTTGAACGGCAGAACAGCTGTAGATGTCGTAGCTTGTGGCTTTCAACTGAACATATGGCATAAAACTGGTGTAGCTGACTAGAAAAATCGTTTTTAAATATTGACACTGCCTTTGATCTTTCTTCTCTTAGGCAGTGAATTTTGTCAACCTTGAGTAGCTCTGTTTTGGTTGGAGGAAAAATGGGAATAACTATGGATTTTTGTTTGGTTTTTTTAAGCTAAATAAAACATTAAGTTTTCTTATTTTAAAAAAGGTTCTCTCTTTTTTCCAGGCCCTTGCCACTTCAGAAGCTGTAAAGATTCTAGTCACTGACAACACTGTCCCATTGTGAAAATGCTCATAGTGTTAGAAAATTAACAAACAGAAGGATGCAGCTTATTAGAAATCCTGTTTACCAACATTTAATTACTGCTGACTTCTGAAGTAGGAAAGAATACCTTCAGCATGGGCAGATTTCTTGGCTCTGATACATGAGAACACAGAGCCTTTTTTGTGTCAGGAGAGTTGTTCCTGCATTGTTGCCTGAGGATAGCTCTTAGAGAGTCTGTGGTCCATCTCAGAAAAATAATTAAAACAAATTAAAAAAAGAGGGGATGCAGAAGAAAAAAAGCATTAAATAAACCCAACACACAAGCAGCATGGCATTGAATCCTTGTATACTGGGATTCAGAAATAAACTTGCTTTTATTGGTCCAACTGTCTGCAGTGTAAACATCACTTGCAATTAGTATATCATAATGATTGTCATCTGTAGTAATAAACTTTTGTAATACATGTAAGTCTTTCCCAATAGATGGCCTCTGATTTTTTTTTTTTTTTTAATTTAAGGAGGAGGGAGGGAGAAGACTGTGGTTTTTGTGAAGGGGGGATTTGGTTTGCATTAAGCATGATACAAACATGGAATTGAAAACTTTTGAGGCAACTCAGGCACCAGATGTTGTTCAGCAGCAAGGCAGGCTTTTCTGCTAATATACTACAACTCTTCCAGCTTTGACTTTAGACTTTAAAGCTTTGAATTATTCTCTTTAAAAGCCAGAAAGCTTTCTGAAGAGTGACCAAAAATGGTACCTGGTAAGTTAAACTCTCTGGAAAAGAGGTTGGTAAATATAATTAAATTGGTAGGTTCCTCATAGCTGGGTTTGAAGCTAGGGATGTTACCTCACCTATATGAGTATTTTTAAGAATACTTAATTCCTGAAACAGGGAAACACCCTTTACATCTCTAGAACAAGAAGGATGGTGCATTTCAAAGTTGGTATGGATAAATGGAGTAGAAGAGAAACATCAGCTTATATAACATAATCTTAAAACATTGACTTGAATTGCTCTTAAAAGAGGCCCTCTAGGTATAGCAGAGACTTTGCAAATAAATCTAGGTCTTTAGTGAAAACTGACGTTTTAACATTGCATAAATATTTTTTAGGTGTGTCTTTCATGCCAGTAAACATTCAGTGGGTGTATGTATTGATCTTGAATGTGGTCTTCTTCCAAGTGAGAAACTCCAAAGCTTTTTTCCCAGGGTTACAACACCTATTAGATGATTTGAGAGACAAATTGGAGTGAATGCCAAAAACATAAGATTTGACTTACAAAGGGCAGGAAAGATAATTCATAATCCCTTTGTTTTGAACTCCTCTATGTTCGGTGCTTTTGCAGTTGATCCTCTGTTATTCTTTTCAGCCTTCCTTTAAAATTTATAAATCTTATTTTTGTGAATCTGAACTTGGTTTCCTATGAATCTTACTGGCTGAACTACATACTGGAACATCCGCAGGGAAAGAATCGACCTGTTATGCCACATCCTGAATACTGTACTTGCATGGTAACCTCCAAGTTATTTTAGTGGCATAAGTGCTAAAGAGCATCTACTCAGAGTACCCCCATCCCTCACAAAAGAAGTAATTATTAATGTAAGAACAGTAACAGATATGGTATTCTCATACTTGATTAGAAACTGGTAGTGGATCCTATCTTACATTTTGACCATTTTGTATACTTTTTATTGCTACTGAGGTGTAATTCAGTTATTGTATTGTCCTACAACAATGACCTAAGCACAAATGTGGAGGAAAAGGTGCTCAACTTGCTTATAGTTACTTAGCTGCAGTTAATTATGTGTGAAGGCTATTTAAAAAATGCTCAGATATGACGTAGTTTGAGGCTGTATTAGAATTGCTTTAATCGGTCAGCGGTTGAAAATTTAGATGAGGACTAACTACATTTCCTTTTACAAGACTCTGACTGTGAGCAGTTGTAGATACAAACCAGTTCTGGGAGCTCTGCCTGTGGGCACCACGTGGTGGGACTGGACATACAGAGACCCCGTGACTGACTGTTAAACCTGGACCGTGCCTTGCAGAGTCAAGTGGTCTTCCCCAGCGTTGCTAATCCCTTTTTCCTCCTCAGTTTTGCAAACCAGCAGGATGCTGTTATCTTTTCCCCCTTCACGCCAGAGGTGGTGCTTTTCCTACAAAAGCGTAGCTTTTCCACTAACCTCCTGCATTGCTTGCTCTGGGCGTGACTAATCTCCTCATAAGGGTACAGGGTACAGGGCCTGATTTCTGATGGAGTTTTGCACTGGAATAAGTAGGATTAACTGTATGAAGCACTTCCAAGGCTGTGGTAGGGAAAGATTAGCAGTGTCAGTTCCCTGGATTTTGGGAAAGGCAGAAGGGAGAGCACCATGTTTCCAAGGAATCACTACCTAGAACATAGAATTAATAGAATTTTTGCCCAGAACAAAATACATATAAATAAACAGAAATAAGTCATTCTCTCTTCCCCCTTTATTAGCAACATCACTTCAAGTGCCCATTGCAGGAAAATAAATTCCATATGTAAGAATGGGAAACATCCCATCTTCAACTGCCAAATTCCTTTGATGACTTTTCAAAGTTTCTTCTTGGAAACACCTTCTCCTTGTTTGTTATTCCGGGCAGGTGTGTTGGAACTACTGTTACAGATACAGGGATTTAGCCTGCCATGACCAAAGCACTGTGTTTTCTTTAGACCTTTCAAGTTTCCCCCTGGGTTGGTAGCAAGTACAGCTGTGCACTACACAGCTGCAGCCTGGTCTTAAATGGACCTACACCTTTTCCCATTCAAGTTTATCAGCTCGAGAGAACTTAGAAATTTTCCAAAGATGACTTAACTCCTGCCCTTGTCTGTGGCACAATGAGAGTTCCAGGGAATGCCTTAACTGAGCTGCCCTTATTTTACATATGTCATTCCCTGGCATGTGACTGTTACCTAACCAGCAGTAATGAATGTTTTAGTGTGCCCAGATAACTCAGCTCCATATCCTGTGCTCATTACTAAAACACAGAACTTACCAGTGTCCTTGCCACATTGGCGATGAGCTAAGATTTATGTGACCAGCACCTCGTTAGGAGCCCTCTAAACTGTGCTCTTTGCTTAGCAAAGATGGTTTAACAAGTCCACAGGACACTGTAGAAAAGCATCTTGTTTGAGCAGAAATTGTCTGGCACTCACAAATGGCTTTTCTGGCAGAATCATCCCATCTCATCAGGACAGCGAGCGGGGGAGAGCAGGTGGGCTATCTGGGAGTGGTTGGATGCTTTAACCTCCTCACTAGGCATATTGGCCTGTAATATTTATTTAATGTTAGTGTTAAGCATTTTGCTGAGGATGTCATTGATGTATGGAAGGTAAAAGTGAGGAAGCTCTTGTCACAGAGTATAAGGGGTTGCAGATGCACTTAAACATTTTCTCTAATAGGAAAGAGTAAAGAGATTTTCAAGTGGGGACAGTAGGGGAGGACAGAGGAGGAGCAGCACCCCAAGCTGAGCAAGAGCGGTTCTGAGGATGTTTGTGTGAGAGCATAGCTGAGCTCTGTGACCTTCTAATGTTTGAGCCCCACCTCGTTCACTGCATTGTGCTTTTACCATATTAGTTGTTTCTCATGCTGTGGCAAGCTCCTCATGGCAGTGGCACCTCTCCTGTGTCCATCTGGCACGCTTGATCCCACATGTTCTGGCAATCAAGGAACAGATGAACAGCGAGCATCTGAACGGCCGTTATTGTGCTGCTGCTTTCCAGCCGTGGTATTGCTGTGCCACTTTTAATAATTCAGAAGTGATGTAGAGGAGGGGGAGTCAAAGGGCTGCAGCAATCTTTGTTTCTCTCTGTAGCGTGTGATTCCTCCTTGGTGGCTCTGTAGTTACCAGGGAAACAGGAGAGGGATGGCACAGCACCGCGGGGCTGGAGTGGGACTTGGGGGTCGGCTCCCTGGCAGCTGCTCGTTGCACCCAGGGGGAGAACGAGGGCTTGCCTTTCCTTGGTTTGGTGCCTTTCCCCCTCTTTCCCTCAGTGGTTTTGTGAAAATTGTTAAATTGGTGATGCTCCCCAGTGTTGGTGTATTTGTTAAAGAGTCTTTTTATTACTGATTCTAGCAAAAACATGCAGTGTCAGAAAAAGAGCATTAGTGTCAGTCTGGAGGAGTTGGGTGATCACAAAATCTTTCTCTGGTATTAACTGGAGACTGTCACTACTGGAAGGTTGTTTAATGTGTTTGAAATGCTTTGGCACTTCAGGGAATAGATTTACTGGGAAAGACTAAGGACCACTTCACTAACATTTGCTCAGGGCAGCATTCTCTGATTTGATAAAGGTTGAATCTCATTTTTAGTAATTAGCATATATATCCTAATCACCTCTTGCACCGCCTGCGCTGACCTGAATAATGCCAGTCTTGGAGAGAGGCAAACAAGAGCATGGGAGCAGTTCCTGCACCTCAGGGTCGTCCTTGTGGCTCCTGACGTGTGGGAATGGGGAGGTGGAGGAAGGGCAGATGTGCTCACTCCACTGCACATGTTTTAGGGCTGGATCCATCTTTAAGCTGCCTAATCTACTGGCATTAGCTGTGCTGTTTGCTTGGCACCTGTGTTAAGTGCTTAGATTTGCAACAATTATGCTGAAGTTGTTCTGAGAGAATGACTTAAAAACCTCTTTTACCTATGGATCAGAGTGGAACTTGGTGACTGGTTTGAGATGGACTCGGGCTATTCTCTAACTACAGGCAGAAGGAGACTGTTCAGTTTATTATCTCTGTCCCTCCTTCAGTGATAGACTAGATAAGGTTAAACAAGACTCTCTGTGATAAGTTAGTTTGTTGGCAGCTGCCTGGCAACTGTTTGCTTGATTGGTTTAGAACAGGACCAACACAATAAAATACCATTATAAACACTCTTCTTTTGAATTCCATGGCAAATAAATATGCTTTTTCCACACCAGAGACTTCTTTTGAAGTCTGCATTCAACAGGAGATTTGTCATTATGGGAGAAAGCCCTGAGATTTAATTTCCTTGTGCCCGGTTTATGTACACAAGTGAGGTATTCCTGTGTAGTCAACTTAAACTATAACTACATTCATGAGTTCTTAATGAGGTTGTTTTTCCAGTTACCTTTGTGAAACCTTCAGAAATGGTTCCCAGACCTCTTGCCCTCCATTTGCCTCCCCAGAGTCTGCAGACTCGAGATTCAAAACCTTAAATATGGAGTATATCCCCTTCAGATTTGTAATCCATGGAGCAGATTTAAGAAAAAATACTGGTATGTGCTAGCAAAAGCTTAACCATAAAGTTCACTATATTTCCTCCAAAAATGGCAGATTCTGAAATTTAATTGCTGACACTGTAAAATTCTGTTAAAAAAAAAAAAAAAGAAGAAGAAAAAGCCAGAGTGAAACAATACACTTGGGCACCAGAAGTGGTGTTTAGGAAACCATGCTCTCAATAGTTTCTTGCAACTATCTTTGTATGAAAAAGGAATGCTACTCTGGTACTCACAATTCAGAGATTTTTGTCCTCCTTTTTTTAATTTTCAGTTGTGGGTTTCTTGGTTTGGGTGGGTTTTTTTAGAAAATGACCCTTTGGATGTTGACAGTAAAAAAAGCATTTCATTGAAAAATAGTAGTTCAAGATGGAGTTTTCTTGTGTTTCCTCTAAATATGGCAGTACTGGGCTTAGCTGACATGTTAAATGTGCTCATGTTAATTGAAAAATATCTTCAATATAAATTGTAAATTCATCTGAAAGATGAAGTCGTTGTCCCTTGCTAATACATGCTCTTCTATAGCAGCTGTTCTTTAGTTTCAGTTAACACACAAAATGGAACCAAGTCCAGCACAGGGGCTCTGTTGCTTTTGCCAAAGTTAAAAATGCACTAAATTATTGCCACTGAAGTTAGGAGAGGTCTCTGAATTCAGAAAACATCTACTGAGCATGTGATGTCATTTTTATGAAGTCATTCTTTGATCAGAAATACAGTTTGGAAAAAACTGACTTCTGCTGTAAGTATAGTAAAATTGTTGGTAAATCCTAGTCCTGCAGAGTGATTGGGATCGACTTCCTGTTGTGTGATACTGCAGTGAATAAGACTCTTTATCCCCAAACTCCAGGAGACTGTTTAGTGTTTTGTATGAGGTTCTGCAGTGTGTTCCAGGGAGCTTGACTTTTAAGGACACAGCAGCTGATGTGCAATGAAAACATTGCAGGCTATGAAAAGCCAACTGAGAAGCAGTTCCTGTAAAACTGTACTGTACAGGTGTGTGAGCTGTGCAGGGTTGCTCTTGTGATTCTGGCTCAGTTTTGTGTAGCCCTGGGGCACAGCAATGGTGTGATTGCTGTGTATCTGGAATAGAAAATGCCAATTTTATTGAGGTTTGTAGCTGTTCAGCTGTTAGCTGAAAATTCGTCTCTAAATCTTTCAGTTGTGTAATTAAAAGGATGTATTTGAATGGGACTGAAATTTGTAGTCTAAGAAAGGTTACAGGAATGCTTCAGCAAAACTGATTCTATAACAGTTTTGCTTTTGGTTCTTCCCATCCTCTGGGAGTGTATGTGAAGCACTACATCTAATCAAACATAATATGCTGCCTCCTAACCCAAGGATTCTGAGGTCAGAAGCTGATTCTGGCGGTACTTCTTGCTGAGGTGTGAGCACACAGGATCTGTAGAAGTTGGCTCCAGAGTTCTAGGAGGTGCAGTAGGACTGGTTACCCTTTTGACTATTGGCTTAATTCTTTGTTTCATGCTTTTTTTTTTCCCCCAAAAAAGAAGCTAAAAAGTATGACAGATGTTTCCTCCTCCAAAGGACATGCTAAACCTAAGCTTCCAAGTCTTACTGTAATTGTTTCTGAGTTGCCCTCTTTTTGTTTGAAACAGGTCAACTAAAACCATATTTACTTGAAGTAATTTGTGGAGAAAGTTTTTGACTCTAATGCTATCCACTATTGTTTTTTTCTCCTAATTTAGATAAAGGATAATTGTGATTACTTAGGAAAACAGTTCAGAAGAAGGGACAAAGTTGAGAAATACAGAACTTACTGTTTAAGAGACACTGGAAGAAATGGGTCTTAATCTTGCATGTTAAAGTGGGGTTAAAATTTTCCAAATTAATATAACTTCATTATTAAAGTTTAGTAAAAGCTTCTTGATGAATCTCAAAACTACTGAATTGGATTTCAAAGCAGATTTTTTAAATTATTATTTAACAGAAAATACATCATTTTGTGTAAAACTTTAGGGTTCATGTACCAGTCTTACCATTTTTCTAGGATCTTTTTGATAGATCTTTTGTGTAGATATCCCAGTTTATGTGTGCAGTTATTCTTGTTAACCATCAAAAGGATTGACCAGAGGGACTCTTAAAGAGCTGTTGTCAATAAGCAGGGGTATAAAATGTTTTTAAAATCATACATGAATCAAATGCAGTTTCTGCTGCAAGACTTAGAGGATTAAAACTGTATTTACAGATGAGGGAAAAAGGTATTAGACAATTAAAGGCATTTTAGGGGGACTTGAGCTCCTTTTGTTAGATTATAAAAGTACTTCATCTTGCAGAGATGAGGGAGTGATCCTCTGTACAACTCAGCTACCACATTAGCTGATACTGGTAGGCTTTATTAGGAGTGCTTTATCCCTTTGATTAGACCTTGATTGCCACTCAGGAACCAGATACAGCTTGCAGCCATCTCACTTCAACTTAATGCAAGTGCATGATGACAGAACCTGAAGATAGATGTTCGAAGCATGCCCCCCCATCCGCTGTGTTTGAAAGGCTTATTAAGGTTCATCAAGGAAAGAATCCCTTATTTTGGGGCAATTCTGAGCTTTGGTTTGCGATTGAGCGCCCCTCAGAGAGGATTTTGAAAGTTTACTTGCCTCTCTGCTGTGTATTTTCAGGTGCTCTCACAGTTGGCCTTGTGCGACAGTGTCAAACCATCCATGGACGTGACAGGACCTGTATTCCTCCACGGCTGCCTCCCGAGTGGGTCACTACGTTATTTTTCATCATAATGGGAATCATTTCACTAACTGTCACTTGTGGTTTGCTGGTGGCTTCCCACTGGCGAAGAGAAGCTACTAAATATGCCCGCTGGATAGCTTTCACTGGAAGTAAGTGACCTCAACTGCACAGTTGCCCTGTATGCAGGATAAACTGGTGGAGTCTGAAATAACACTGTAGTGTGGTCAAGGAGCAGTGCTCAGGGCTCTTACTGCACAAAACATTCCCTCTCTTTTAAATACCACATCTGAGGGAAAAATAAGTCTTCCAAAATAAAGGGGTTGGTGTCGTGACTGTAATTGAGAGGGAATAATAGTCTGTGGGCCCAAGGTGAGAGAAGGGAAGGCCTGACCCCTTGACCTTCCTTGGGCAGTGCCATTAATTGACCTAAGGGAATGAGCAGGGATAGAAGAGGTCAGTCCTGATTTGAGTGTCTGTAGTGTTTCATACTGCCCTACTCCCATATAACCAGGACTTATTCCCAGCTGCATGGAATGACAGAGAATCCTCTCCCCAAGGCAGTGGAGGCAGTTGGTCCATCTGAGACAATCCATCCCTACTTCAGGTGTCTCGTGATCACCTGGCTCGGGGTTGATGCTGGTTCAGTCCTGCTTCGTGCTCCCGGTGGCTGCTTTATTCAGAGTATCTGCATCCTAATTGGCAATGCAGGAGGATTGCCCACTGCAGAGCATCTGCTGTGCTTCACAGCACTGAGACTTCTGCTTCCAGGAGTGACCTGCAGCCGTGCTCTAGCCAGAGGGAGGAGTGCCACTGTTTCTCTGCCTCCCCTGACTGTGCTCTGCATGAGCACCCATTGTAACTCCTCACAGCTGAGCCCTCTCTAGCAGCCCTGTGTTTCCACACAAGGAAAAATATCCTATGGCTACTTCAGTGCAAAAGAAAAACAGTTATAATGAGCAAGGGGAATAACTTTCAAACTTCCTTTTCTTGGTGTGTGTTACAGGCTTAGCCCAACTGTGAAATGGTGCCTTAATGGTGGGGAGGACAGCATGAAAAAACTCAAAACCTGAGGGCTTTTAAATTGACTTGAATTATGACATGCCACTAAAGGTAGCGTGAACACTAACTAGAAAATGCAAGTTTGTGGTTTACACGGGCATAAATAAGGTTTAATGGAACTCTGTGACATCTAATGATATCTAATATGAGTAAGATTTAACCTTGTTTTGGGGAAGGGAATAATATTAAGAAGTGCTCAGCTTCAACAAAGGTACTTCACTGAGGCACTTGTACAATCAAAGCCATCCTTCTGACAACTCTGCTACACAGCATATTAAATTAATAGTGCAGTTCCTGCAGACAATGGAGCTATTGAAATGCTGTATCTGTTGTGATTGAGTTTTATTTATTTTCCGGTGAATGATTGAAATAGCAGATATGAGCATTCCTGAATATTCCACCCCAACTTTTCCAGTGCACTTGTTTATCTATACATATTCCATGTATATCTAATATATGTGGGGGGGTTAATCTCAAAATGCTGTATAAGATTAAGATGCTTACAGTAAGCTGAAGTGAAAGCTCTAGGGCAAGAAAGGGGTTTTGAAGTACTATGTATTAATGTTTTTCTTAAATATCTCAAATTGTCACATCCCTGCAGCTTTAGTTTTCTACAACTGTGATGATTAGTTCAGCCAAAAGGGCTGGTTTTTGTCTTGGGTTTTGGGGTTTTTTTCCTGTAGATTTCTTTAGGCTTGCAACAGGTCCATTATTAGATGTTTCAATATAGAAGGAAATTCTTTTATTTCAGCACTTGTCTTTTGTTATGAGATATTTAATAATGAAACATCCTAATTTATTCTTCTGCGAGTCAGAATTAATCATAATTCTATTATGATACGATCTCTGCGTTGATGAAATTCTAAAATTCAATGTCTTTGGTATTCATCTCCAATACATAGAACTCTGTGACGTTTGCATTCCTGTTAACAATGGTGATGGGAAGTCTGATTGCTTAACTCACTTGTAAGAAAAATCAATTTTGCAAAACAGAAATGAATGGAAGGAAGAATTCTATATTTTTCAAAAAGTTGATGAGAGTGACTTCTGTGGTTCACTGGATGCAACACAAATTAGTAACCTATTTGTAGATCAGTGTTAGGAAACATGCAGCCATGTGGAATCAACTTGGAATACCACGAGCAGGTTCTTCCTGTGAAGTGCCAGTGCTGTTTAGATGAAAACATGTGTAACTCATTAGAAGGGGGTAGGGAAAACTTCATATTTGTATTTCATCTCGTCTGCAAGCAATTTCAAGACTTAACAGCCTTGTGCAGGCTGCTGGCAGGATATTCTTCTCACAGAACTTTCTGAACACAACTCAGGACATGCCATCCTAGGCAGGCAGGGAAGTCTGCTGGGACTTCCAAGGGAAGCTCTGGGACTGGCAGCTCTGTTCCTTCAAATGCAAGGGGGTCTGGAGTAAATACCTGAGGGCAAAGGAGTCCTCTTGCTCAGCCCTTTCTTTGCAACTCTGACAGCAGCAAGGAAAGCCTGGTAAGAGGTCACTGGCCCAGTTCATGCTGGAATTTATATATAAATGCATAAGTTATATTTCTCATGGAATTTTTGCTTGTAATCTTGTCGTCTTGGATGACTTCAGATTTTTTCAACCGTGTACCTATAAATATGAATTATTCTGAGAGTGGTCTTGTCTGTCTTGTTTAGTGAAGAGGCAAGTGAAAGACAAAAGTTGGATCTGGCAGTTCTCTTTCCTGTATGCCTCTCCGAAGGGATCCACCCAAGAGGGGGTTAACAGGCACAGCCTTTGCCTCATTCCCCAGCCATTGGTGGGTTTTCTGCACAGAAACTTGTCTGACCTCTCTGCAAACCAGCTTTGTGGAGAGGAGAGATATTGCTGTCCTTCAGGTCATACTGCATGAGTGACAAAAGTCTTCTAAAGGCAAATGTGAAGGTCTTCCTTCATTTTCTGTGGATCAGTCCTTCAGGAATCACAGTATTCCTACTGATGTGATAGGTTTTGTCATTTTAGACACAGACACTATGAAATCTGTCACTGGTGTTAGTAGTCTTTACACTCTAAAAGAGAGGGTGTGGTGAAGGTATGAAAATCTCAAATGTAATTTTCATGGTCCTTCGGACAGATACTGTTAAGTTGCATAATTCAACACAATGCCCAGAGCTTATTCCCTGTGGAGGCTTCCGAGGTGGTCTTATGTATATTATAACAATCTCGGCTATTGCAGGAATTCACAGAGCTCCCTCAAGATCTGTTTACATCTTACAGATTCAGGCCTCTTGCCATCTGCTACAACCAGAAAGGGAATTAATTCTGTGTCTGCTACACTGAATGAGGTGCTTCTCTGAGATGTATCAAGGGAGGAGATGTTAGAAAAATCATATTGCTACCTTCTTTCCAGCAGTTACCAGAGTCGGGTATTTGGTTTTTGGGGTTTTTTTAATGAGGATTTAAAAGTTCATGAGCATAATGGACTTGCTTTTTGGAATGCAAGTAAAAATAGGGCAGGATAATCACATCCTTAACTAACAGTAGCTATTCTGTGAACGTCTGTCACTGGTGTTCCCCAGTGAACAAAGTGCTTCATGAGTTATTAAAGATTTGTACCAGGTGCTGCTTTCTATGTTATGTCTCCCTAAAGAGATGAGCAGATATTACAGTGAGCCCTCTAAAGACTAGTCCAATTTTTTAAGACTGGATTTTTTGAAGTTGTCATTAGATGCTCAAAACAATTACAAGCTAAAGAATCATGAGACTACTGGGGGTTTTTGACAGCCACCATTCAGATGCAAACTAGACATTATTGTGTTTTATTACCTAATTATTTTTGTTACCAGAAATTGTACTCATTAAGTGGTTTTTCTGAAAATTTTCCTACACAAGGAAGAACTTGAAATCAAAAGCAAGTATTCTTAAGGGAGAAGTTCTTTATGAGTTGCTAGAAATTCAATGAATTGATACTACTAGATATGGAGAGCTACTTTTGGACTACAGCTTGCATAAGAAATTCCTACCCTCTGCCTTAAAAATCTCCTTCTAAAAGAATAAATGAGCTCTTCATATATTGGATTTTCTCATTAGTTTCTTCTTCTTTTTTTGAAATAAATTTATCATGAAGTCCTTCTTAATGACTTCTCAAAACTTTGCCTTAATTCCTTTGCCAGGCTTCCTAATCTGCCAGAGATTTTGATGGATCCATTTTTTATTTGCTATTTCAGTAGACTAAAAATTCAGTCCATGCTAAGAAAATTGCTTGGACACCCTCCCAGCAGAACATGTGCACAGTGGAAGAGAAAAGGTGGCTGGTTCCCTCTGTAGTAAATGTTTGAAATGCATATGCACATCAGCATTCTGCACCCTGCCTGCACGTGCAGAATTTATTTTTGTTCCTGCTGTGAACTGAGGGAGAGTTGAGGTGTCTGCACCCTTTTGTCCTTGGGCAGGAGCACAAGGAGACCCTGGGCACGTTCCACTTGGCACACTCCCAGCTCTCAGACCTGGGAGCACTGATGTGTGTAGGTACAACACACCTCAAGAACAGTTTAGTGGAGGGGGATAAAGATCTGTTCTTCGACCATATCTGTGAGGCCATCAGAACGTTTCCAGCTGTGTGGTTCTTGAATATAAAAAAGGAGATTTAATCTTGAAAACTGCAGGTTGTTTTCAGAATCCAAAAGCTATTTGCTGTAAGTGTGTTACTGTTAAAATATCAGACAAGTTTTGTAAAAACTGGAATGCTTGTCATGGACAAACTGGATGTAATAGGAAGGGTGCTGAGTTATGACAATGTGCTTCATCCTTGGGATATCATTCAAACTGGTACTATTTGTATGTTGTGTTACTAATCACATCAACCACTGTTTTCTGGACCACTAAAATACAGAGCTCTTCTGTACTAACACAGATCTGCTCAAGAAACACATACACCCATGCTTTCCTCAGATGGACCTCAGTTTGTTAAGATACAATTGAAAAAAGGGAAACATTCTTTAAGGGTTAGATTGTGTAGTGTGGAATTACATGGACCAATAATCACGTAGATTAAAACCTTCTGGATTAATGTTTAACTCCTGCTTGCTGGGCCCTTGGTTCTGTTTCAGTGGCCTAACGAGGTGGCACTGAGCAACAACGTGGTAACTGTGCAGTTGCCAGATGTTTGCTGTTTGTGCTCCGTCTCTTCCCCTTGGAAGAATAACCCGCCGGTGCGAGCACCTTGTGAGCGAGACACGAGCCCCCTCCAGTGGAACATCTGGTTTTTCCTGCTCGGTACTGTCAGCCGAAGGAAAGGCTGATCCTGGTGCTGGCTGCCTTTGGCTCGATGTGTTGTGAAAGCTGCTTTTTAGGTGTTTTGAAATCAAGGAGTAGCTGAGGTTCTGATGTGGATCGTGGTTTATGAAACTGTCCTTTTCGTTTGTGCCCAAGTCCTATCTTAACCGGGCAAAAATTACTGTAAAATACCTGGAGAAGTAAAGAACTCTGTGACTAAACTTGGAGATGGTGGTAGAAGTACATCTACCAATTTTTTATTCTGTTAAGACAGGTCATGATCTAGTGAGCAGGCCTAACTACAGAAATTACAGTCAAAACTGGAGTCTTTTAGTCTTCCTTGGGGGTAGTTTTAAAAGCAAGATAAAGCCTACTCATTTCAAGCAATTTATGTACTGGCATATCTCAGCTCTTGAGTTTGCTCAGAATACTCTGCTTGCTTTTCTGGGTGCTCTATGAATGGGTAAATATTTTCACTTTAACACAGCAGTGACTGGTTTTTTTTTCTTTTTTCTTTGCAGTGATTCTATTCTGTATGGCAGCCCTAATATTTCCAATAGGATTTTACATCAATGAAGTTGGAGGTCAACCATATAAATTACCCAATAACACAGTGGTTGGGTCTTCGTATGTACTGTTTGTCTTATCAATTTTCTTTACAATAGTGGGACTTCTATTTGCTGGCAAAGTTTGTTTACCTGGCTGATGAATGTCTGAACTGCAGGACTTTATTTTGGAAAAGAACAAGACATCAGAATTGCATTCTCAGGAGGATGCCTAAATCAGACTATCAAACACTGACTGAAAAGAGGAATGCTTTGACTTGTTCTCACTATGCACTTTGGATGAAAAAAAGGAGAGCCTTTCCCATAACCAAATACAGACAACGTGGACTAATCTCCTGAGCATACTCTAATGCAGTCAGGTCTGCACTGTGATAGGAACTAGTGAAGAATGCTTTACACTGAAAAGCATAAATGCCCCATGTTACTGGACTGTTCCTGTTTTTAACGTCTAACAATTTGGAAGTCAAAGTATTTATGAACTCTGTGGTAGACCAGAGGGTTGCAGAGGAATTCCAGTGAGGCTGGCCTCGCTGTTTAGGAGATTAGTGTTTTACATCTTCCTTCTGATGAGCAAAGCCTTTGGCACCAATGTGGATCAATCTTGCATTACTGCACCAAGAAGCCAATAGATCAAAACATGTTCTCTAAATGTATGTAACAGCAAGAAGACATACATCCCCTCCTCCCCCATAAGCTCTAGGAAACACTAAGGAACGTTTTAAAGGGGGATTTCTTCCTTATATTTATATAAATATATATATAAATATATATATATATTTTGCTGATGCAGTATACAGTGTGTGTGTATGTGTGTGTGTGTGTATATACACATATGTATATATATGTATATACACACAAATGGTTCCTGGAAAAGAACTCAGAACGCTTTGCTAGCAAAACACTGTGGTGTGCAAAACTAGAACTCAATAGAAAAAAGCCATTTCTCTGAAGGCCACATAGCTGAGAGTCTTCAGTTTACCTCATTCTTTGTAGCAGCCCTTGATTTTAACAGTTTTTTGTAATAGGTACAAACGATCCCATGCCTTTCTAGGTGCAATTTTAAGTTAAGCTAAAATTCTTTTTATGGTAATTTATTTGTATATGAGGGTAGAAGGTGAGATCATGTCATGCCGTAAAGTTAAAATCCTAATTTTGGGAAACTGACACTATTTAAATTATTAGCAACTGTTGTACAGAAAATCTCTTTTTCTACTGCATTGTTACATTAGCATTCATACATGTTCAAGCACAGCATTTTACCACAGGTAAGCATTTCTCTAGCACATGTCAAATGCAATGTTTAAAGTAATGCAAATACTATTCCACTGCAAAGATGGATGAACTTATTTTCACTTGAGTATTAATTCATCTTTGCCAAAAAAATGAGCAATATAAGTATTGAAAAATATATGCCTTGTTTACTAAAGATGTTATTTTAAATGTGGATTTAATGACCACCCAAATTTGGAGTAAATATTCCTCACTAAAAGTAGTTTTACTTTTCAGCACATGGATAAACCATTGAACCCACAGACGTCTTAATTCACTACTTGGTCTAACCTTGCAGAAAGTAGTTTGGTGTTCCAGGGAAGCTGCCTGCACTATCAATATTTGTTTTCCAGTTGATCCATGTTTTACCTGGGATTCTTTATGAAAACAAAAACAATAATCCCTTTTGAGCGCTGTTTCATTGCATTTACTGGGGGAACTGCATTTCTGAATAGACACTTTCCTAAACTGTTAGGGAAAGTGTATTTTAGAATGAGGTGGTTATTGAAATATAATCAGCAGTTCCCAAATTAATCACTGATCAGATAAGCTGAAGTGTTGGAAAATAACAAAATTTGCACAATTATTTTAAACTGTGTGCCATTCAGACCCTAGTGGGTCCCTGTCCTTCTCACCTCTTCCCTCTCCCCCTCCCAAGGTATTTTAATACAAAAATACTATTTGCTGATTTAAGTCTTTTTTCTTTTGAAATTTTTGAACAAACTTGTCACTGGAATGGTTCATAAGCAACTTTTTCTTTTCCAGTCAGCTCATTCACAGGTAAAATGGAGTGTTTATGGATAACTAAATTTTTCTAAAGTATACTAATCTGTAAATACAGCCAGGCACCTACTTTGAAGTAGTGGTTTAAATATGATTTGGTTCCTAATTTAAGTCTGAGGTCCCTAGTGATGTTGGTGGAGATAAAAGGCAGAGTTCAGCTGCTTGATATGTGTCAAAATTTTGGTGTTATCACTACTGTGTCCTAAGCTAAAGTATTCACTAAAACTTAGATTATAAATTATATTGAAAAAAAAGGCTCTTATTTTTTTCAGAAATGTCACACTTGTAAATAGTTCTAGATCTTTGTAACTGGAACACAGGTGGGGGGTGGGGAGGGTTTCTCAGCTGCTAAGATTTCTTCCCCTTCCCTGCTCCCCCCAACTTATTTATTTCAGTTATAGTAACATCATATGGATTTAGGCTTTGATTAAATGGATCATCATTTAATAAAAATAAAAAACCAAACACTTATCTTGGAGCATACCCAGACTGTGGTTGGCTGACTGGAAATTTATCTGATCTGCCAATGCTATTGCTATGAATTATTAAATGATAACAGAGATTTAACAAATAGATTTATTAAATATTTGAGCATTTTAAGTCCAGAAATAGATGCAGCCATTTGCATTTAAAAAAAGCCCAACCCAATAATTGAAGAGACAGCTGTCAACAGTTGCTTTTAATAAGGTCACTAAGTACTATATAGTACAGTATTTATAGAAGAAAATCAAATCTTGTAAACTGTATATAAAACACTGTTTTATGGTGCAATCATTTGTCAAACTTATGTCCGTTACTTTTTTTTTAAAGTTGTGTGCATTCTTTTCATACCTAAGAGCATCACTGTAAAATCTGCTGAAGACTATTTATAGGTTTTATTTGCACAAGGTTTTGTTTTAAACTACAGGAAGTTCGTATTGAACATGCCTAAACATCTGTAGACTTTTTCAGTTCATGAAAAGCAAATGGTTCCATATGAATCTTCTCCAAAGGTAATCCCATATTTGTGTTGAGTGTTTACATAAACTTTTCTGATTCTGCCAGCCATTATTTTTAACTTTTTGAAGGACAGCTCATTTCATATGTCACTAGAGAATCTCATTTAGTCTTTTGCTTCGACATTCCCCCAGAGGTTTGATGTGCCATCATAATGTAATTTGTGCACACTTGTCATTTATTTGGCTAACAATATGTAAGATTGGAAACTTGAAATACTTTCAGAAGGGAAACTAGTTAATTCGTCTGTGTAAATCTCATTGTTGAGCTCAGCTGAAATAATTGCCTGGAAGCTGTTTGTCTCGGACCTGGGGAGGGTGTGCTTCCCTGGGCACACCAGTCTGACCATTTAACGTGGTTTTCTGTTGTTCCTCTTGCTGGAGAGCGATACCGGTGTCCCGCAGACACTGGTAGTGAGCCACACCACCCTGTCCCCTGGCCGAGGTGGCACCGCCAGGTTCGGGCTCTCCTGCCATCCCTGTGTTTCTGAGCCGTTGTTGAACCACTCCAGAACACAACTGTAGGTTACTGTTCGCCCTGACACACACACACAGGAAAATGGAAGCTGTCCTTTCAAACCTTTGTGAAGGATGAACATAATGAAGGAAATGGTGTCTGCAGGCGGGCTGTCCTGCCTGGGCGCACGTTGCTCCCGCTCGAGGCCGGACCCACTGCCTGCGCCCCCGGCCTTTACTGAGGGTTGTTTTCTAATTGGTTTAGAGCATTTTTTCAATTAATGATTTCCGAACAAATGTTAATACAAACTGTATAAAATGAACATAATTTTCTTCACTTGTATTTTTGTTATTGAGCAAGTTTATCAAAATAAATTGTCTACTAAAGCGACTGGCCCCGGCTGCGCTGACTGGAACCGGCCCTGCCCTGCATTCAGGTGTCCCCACAGCAAGCCCTGCAACTGTGCCCTCAGGTGTCCTCCCTCAGGGTGTCCTCTCAGATGTCCCCCTTCAGGTGTCCTCCATCAAGTGTACCCACAGCAATCCCTGCAACTGTCCCCTCAGGTGTCCCCTCACGCCCCCCGCCCACACCGCCCCCAGGGGCGGGAAGCGCCGCGCCGGGGCCGCTCCGTCTCCAGCGGCAACGCCGTAACACGGCGGAGCCGCCGCTCCGAGCCGGGCGGGGACCGCGCTGGGCCCCTCCGCCCCCGGACCCCCGCACGGGGGAAAGGTCGGGGGAGCATCGGGAGGTGCTGAGGGGGCTTGGCGGGGGATCCCTGTCGCTGGCGCGGTGCCCGCCCGGGATTCCGGGGCGTGCCCAGGGAGGGTGGGCAGGGAACGGGGGAGGTGAGTCCTGCAGGGCGGTGCGGGGGAGCCGAGGGGTTCTTCCCCCGCCAGGGGAGGTGAGTCCCGGGGGACCGTGCGGGGGAGCCCAGGGGGGTCTTTTCCCCCGTGGGGTGAGGAGGGTCGGGGGGACGGGAAGGGTGTGCTGACTCCACTGGGAGCGGCAGGGCCCCGGTGGCCCTGGACGGTGGAGCCCAGCGGAGCGAAACCCGGCATTTTATGATGGTTTTTGCTCAATTCTTACCGCGCCTAAGCCCGAGGGGCAGCTCTGCGTTTTGCTGTGGTTAATCTGGTTTCTGGCTGTGAAGCGGGTCTCCCGGCAGCTGTGCACAGTTACATTTAACTGCATAAAATCCCTTAACAAGCAGCTCCTGCAGAATAGTTCCTAAATCTGTTTTCTGTAAATGGATAATTGTAACTTCTCTTTGTTTGTTTTTTTTTTTAGTTTGCTGTTGTCGCACATACAGTATAAATTATCATTTAAGTTGCTGACAATATCAACAATACCTTTTTAAGTCGTGTTTATTCCTGAGGATTTAAACATTTTTGCTTTTTGTCTTTTTGCTTTTAACAAGGCTAAGTCTATTCATATAATGGATACACACATCAGGAAAACGGCATGGTTGTTGGACAATGATCAGTTTTTGGAGAAAAATGGGTGAGGAAATTGTTACAGAAGCTTGTTGGGGCTTCATACATAGATATAAATTTTAGCTCATATAAACTATGTACTATGTCCCTTCAAAACATTTATCATATATTAAATGAATGTTTAAACAACTGGCAAAGTATAAAACAGTTTCTACAGAACAAAAATTAAACGACTTTACGACAATACAGGAACATTATGGGTAATGAAGTAATCCCATAAAATTAATTGTCTTGTAGGGTGGCCACAAAATCCCATGTACAGGGTGATCCCCTACCATGGCAAGATTTTACTGCGTCTCATCTAGGACCAGATAATGGATTATTGGGAACACATACCAACAAGACACAAGATCTGCTGGTAGGCGAGTTTTCCTGCTAAATGGAGCAACTAGAACAGTGACACATACCCACTATAAATACAGAGTGAGAAATAAATAAGCTGATAGACAACTAATATGTTTCCTTACATATATTTGCATATACACAGACAATTTGATAGATATAATCACTGAAGTGACGCAAGTACATGTAGTTGTTCTGCAGAGATAAATCAGTCTGTGAACAAATCAGGCGAAACAATAAATGTAGATCAGCTGTAGACCCTGCATTTTTCTTCAAAAAAGCAGAAGGCTATATGTCCCTTCAAACTCTGAGTCACTTTTTGGAGATGCTTATTTCGTTTTCCTCTCTGGTAAATCACTGGGGTATTTATTTTAATTCTTTTACTGAACTCTCCTATTTCTTGTCTTCCTTCCTGTCTTCTCCAAACTCAGTTCTCCTTCCCCTTCCTTTATCTCACAATCTGGGGGTATTCTGAAAGCTTCTTTTCCTTTACATTCCATATCCAACAGAGTAATCCAGTAGCTAAAATTATGTTGTTCTTGGACATGCACTGCCTACCAGCAGCTGTCCTTAGGACATACATTTTTGTCACATTTGAACAGCACATTTAATTCCTCATGCTGCGTGTAATTTTTTCTTATTTGATCCACAGAGAGGACAAATGAAGACAATACAGTCTCAAATGATGCAAACCACAGAAGAATGGATAAGAAACTACAGTTTAGAATCCTTGCAATTAACATTAGAGTATCTGGTAAACAAGGGCAATATTATTTCGTAAGTACAACACTACCCTTGCTGCACTCAGTCCTAATTTGTGTGCACCTCTGATGTTAATTATGCACAGTGTTCCAGGAATTCAGGAGATGGTGTTGAAGGGATGGTGTTTACAGAGGAGACTGTTACTGATTTTGAGTCCAGACTTTCTGAGTAAGTATCAGTCTTGTTTACAGTTTTGATCTGTAACTGATTCTATATCCCCACTCCCCAGGACTGCAAGTCCTGCCTTAAATCTTAATTTGTTGTCTGTGGGAACTTCAGAGTACCTCAGCATTAAATCCTTTCTGCTGAGGTTTAGGGTAGGTGATAATTGTGTGTCACTACAGCTGAAGCTTGGGGTTCTTTTTAATGAAGCAGCTCATTTTAGAAAGGCAGCTATTAAATGGTCAGGTTTTCACAGGTAACACTGTATTTGTGGGTTACTTTTACTGGGTTAGTTTCAAGTCATGGATCTAGTCATGACATGTAGAAGTTAAAAGTTTTCTAAGTGAATTTTAAATGTATAAAATCAAGGAAACTTAAACTAAGGAAATCATTTAATTAATAGGTTCAATAAACTGTAGAGTAACTATAATGTTTTTACTGGTCTTCACAATTCCTAGGAGTGCTGCCACTTCACATACCTCACTGTGTCTGGCTTTTATAAAAAAAAAGCAGCTTTTCTCTTTTGAAAAAGCAAAAAGGTTTTTCCCCTTTCAAATATTTGTTTAAACTTTTTGTTCACCAAATTGTAAAAATCCTGTGCGTGGTTTTAAAAAGAAGTAGGTTAAAGTAAAACAGTCTTAGAGGCCAGCAAGCATTTTGTTTTACCTCAGGTTATACCTATTTTGGCATTAAGTTGTTGAAGGTTGTGCTGTAGTTAGTCTGGCACAACAATGAACGTGCTGCCTTTCAGTCACAATGTTATATTTCATAAGTGTCTTAAGCAATAGTGTAGTTTATATTAAATACATCTCCTGACAATAAACTGTGTGTGATGATCTAAACTCAGTAGTGCCTGAGCTGCTGTTGTTCACATATAGAGGTGGTGAGTATCCCTCTCCTGTTTCTGAACAGAATAAACCAGCAACTTGTTAGAAAACATTTCGGTGATCCAGTTTTTCAAACACCTACATATCTGATCAGTCAAACAGCTTTAGGGGAAGGGGAATTTAAATGGTTAACCCTGCAAGCACCAGTTGTGTAAGAGCACTGAAAACAGTATTTTTAAACACCTGTTTCTCAAAGATTTTGCATCTGTGAGAGAAAGGATGTGATGAAGAGAGATGGTTGATTGTTGATTGTTACACTGAAGCACAATGCCAGGGAATGCCTTAGCTAAGTGTGTGCTATGCCTTTTGTCAGAGCAATTGAACTTTATCAGCAGAGAATTCAGTGGCTCTTGGAGGACAGCAGAAAGGTAACTTTGACTTTGCAATATATTTTTAGAGTGGAACTGTATATGAAATTAAAGAATAAATTAACTTTTGAATACTAGTGAGAAGTGACTTGCAGAAAGCTTATGCATTTTCATTTTTTACTGTGAGTTCCACATCATGTGCAGTGATCTTGACAGTGGATTGGTTTTTTTGATCTTTCATTGGTATGCAGTTTTCTGCTTTCCAGATCTAGTATTTTTCTTTCTCTTAGCAGTTTTAATCATCAGGACCTCCCAGCACAACTTAAATGGGAGCAGACAGTGCTGAGCATCCTCTGATTGGAGTGGGACTGTCTCGTAGTCCCTTGTGCCCTCTCTTGCCCAGCTGGTTATGCACTAACTTTGCCCAGCAGTGCTAATGCTCAGGATGTAACTCCCTCTCAAAGGGGAGAAAGAAGGGAGCAGCATTCCAAAATCTGGTTTCCACAAAGTTGCTTGATTTGGCCTGAAGGAGATGCTACAGACAATGTTATGTTTGATTTATCCTCTCAAACAATGAATAGGTTGTCTTGGGAAGGAGGTTATATGATTCACTGGTAAGGATTATCTGGGACCCAGTTAACTCTTTTGTTTCTTTTTCTTAACTTTTTTGTTTCTTTTATCCCTTTTTTCCTTCTTTTTTCCCTCCTTGACTTTGTCACTGTGTCATCTTTAGTCTAAAAGGTTTAAAATGAAAATAAATATCCAGTACATGATTTAAAAATGGTGTTGTACAGAATAAACCGTAAAATTATTAAAATTGAGATAAGCTAGTATTTACAATTACTTGTCTCTTGTAAGGTGTTTGGTGTTATAAAAGGAACCAAAGTGGGACTTTTGATTGATGTGTCTCACATGAGTTATGGACCTAGACTACTGGATTTTCAGAAGGACCTTTTGGTAAGTAATAATAAAGTAAGTTCTGCCAATTCTAACATTACTGAAGTAGTATTATTAAATTTTCTCAATTCTGTCAGTGTTCTCAATGGGATAAACTTGCCTAACAGAACAGTTAGAGGTAGAACCCAGTTGTACATAGAGCTGTTTATAATAAGTATGGTTTTCTTATGCCTTTACGTTTTGTCACAAGGCACATTTCACAATCTTGGTCAGAACCTTGGTGAATTAATCAGTTTCTGAATTCTTGGAAGAAAATTTTCCTTTATTATGCTCTTTATTTTTAGAAAACTTTTGTAGTAAGGAAGGAAGATATAATGTAGCTGGTTTGCTGTCTAAATTTGACATTTGGTACGGTTTAATTTCCCAAATAATTCTTGAATTGTTTAACATCAATTTATATTATCTGCATCTTTCATTTGTATGTTTCAGATAAAACTCCTTCAAGAAAACTCAGTTTCTTTAATATCTGAACTATTGTTTAGCCCCATGCATGAACATGTACTAACCATTTTTAGTACTTGCTTGGTTGGTGGATATGTACATTCTAGATCAGGGTTGTTTCATGTGCTCATCAGCTTTACAGAAAAACTGATACCAGTACAACAAATATTCCTTGACTCCTGCCCCATTAACAAATCAGTTGGAAGACCATAGATTTGCAGGTTTTGTCTCTGTACTCCTCAAATATTTGAATATGTATGAGTTTTTCTTGAAAGCTTTTCTCAGTGGTAGCTGGAAATACTGCTGTCAACTAATTTTTGGGAAATTACTATTCTTAATCTTTTACATAATAACCCTACTACTGGATAGTAATGCATTTTCAATTTTTTGTTCATTAGTGCTTAATAGATGAGCAGCTTTGTTATAAGAAGCAATTGTACTGCCTCTCATTCAGTGCAGAAATTTCACCGCTGTGGGAGAGTCCAAAAAACATCAACATTCATGTGTAAGTAAGTTCATTTCTCTGAAAAATAAAGGTGTTTCAAACAAGGCCTCCATTTAATTAGAACAATCTCTTGTAGGCAATAGTGTTTTTTCATCTTGTGCCTGTAGTGATTTTAAGAGGGGAGAAAAAGCAATGAGTTCAACATGCAGTCAGTGATTTCCAGCTGGTCATTCATGTTTAAAGTACCTGAGCAGCTCCCGTGGTTTGTAGTAATTTTCATGATCTTCTTCTTTAGCACCTGTACATATTCTTTTTCTTTTTTCCCCCTCCTAGGCTACATGAAGCAAGACAGTGGATACAAGAGCTGGAGCCTGGTCAAGGCTGCAATTTGCTGAAAGCCTTTAAGCATGTCCTTACAATGAAAGAACTGAATTCCCTGGTTCTTATTGTAGGAAGCTGGTAAATTCATTCTCTCTCTTAACATACAGCTTTAGCTTGGATACAGAATTGGGACAAGAAACCAGGCTGGATACAAAAATACATAGAAAATTTAAGATCCAGGTCTTATATGTTTTTAGTTCATACCATTGAATTCCTTTATTTGTTCCCTTTTTTACTATTTATAAATCTCTTTTCTGATATGAAGCTACATTTTTCTTTTGCAGATAGATTATCACAGTAATCTATTGAGAGTCTGCTAGCTCTAATTTTACATCAATAAAATCCTTCAACATCATTAAGGATGTCACTGAAAGGGTCCATGCCTCTGTGAAGATTAGAGGATAAGCTAGATTTTGCTGTAAAATAGCATTAAATGTTGAAGGATTGTCTTCTCTCTGTCATCTTAGTTGTGCTAATGGAAAACTTAAAATTTCTGATTAAATAAATGAAACCAGGCTGAGATTATATAAATTATGGACATAAATTCTGCAGTTCTATTGTCATAATTTGAAAATTGCAATATTGCAGTTGGGATTACAAGGAAAAGACTACAGTAGGGATTCTAGGAGTGTTACCTTACTCCTAGTTTATTAACTGTAAGTTAAGTTCTAAAGCACAAAGCAAAGTTTTCCTTTCATTTGGGCCTTTGGAAGACAGTGTTGAAAGGTTTTCTGTCATTGTTTGTCACAGGGGCCAAAGCCACAACTCCTAATTTTTATCTTCCAGGGCCAGCAGGGAATAATTTAGATAATTTCATCCACAAACTGTTGTGAATTGGAATAGAATCTTAGTGCTTTTGTTATCATTCAGGTTTTCAGGACAGAATTAAACCCTAGTAGTGGTACCTCAGTAATGGTTGAAAAAGGGAGAGGAGGTCAGGTTGTGCTAAATGCATAAATCATTCCCATGATTTATTATTTCTTTCCCACTGTTTTTTCTTCCCTGCCTTCTTCAATATGGCCTTTTTTCCCCCCCATTTAATTACTGCCATTGTTAATATCTCTTTTTCTTTACTTTTTGTATCAGCCCTGATCAGCCTTTTGAAATATTGTGTGATTATGCTCAGCAATGTTTGCTGGGGAGAAAACTGCAGATTCACACTGTTACATATGATTGCAGCAATCCTGCTTCTCTTGTAAGTAATTGTGTTAATAATTAACTTCCTTAAGTGTCCTGTCTTTTTTTTTTCCTATTCAGCTGTAATGCCTTCTCTCATAAACTTGTGGGGGAGCTGACCTAGTCATTAGAGAGTTCTTGATTTAGTGTTATATTTTCTTTAGAACAGATTTGCACACATGAAAAAATCTGTTTGGAGCATCATCTTGTAACTTTACTGAGTTAGTTTTTCAGCCTTATTAAAATAAGACTGGTAAGCAAATGATGGAAACATAATTACTTTGGCTTTCTCACTACATGTACCTCAAAGATTCTTTTCCTGTCTCTAATTGAGAATTGAATACCAACAACCCAAAAGAGACTAGCAAATCAAAGTAACTCTTTTTCTTCCTGTTTATATTGTGTAGGCAGTTCTGAAGAATCTTGCAGAAGCTGTAGAAGGCCGTTATCATTGCTACTCTTCAAAGGGAGAGGTGGGTGACAGTTAGAGAGGCAAAGCATTTTTCTCTCTTTTTGATGATTCTTCCCTTTGAGGCAGTAGAATAATTATGATCTGAGTAGAAGTTGCTAGCAGGGCTTGGTACTGGAAGTCTCTGTCACAGAAGTGCTGAGGAAGTGGTCAATAAACCTGTGGTTAGTTCTTTCTGCAACTGAAAATGTTCCTGAAAGCACAATAAATTCTGCAGATACTGTTTACTGACTTACAGCTGATGAAAACAGTGGTTTATTGTAGCATGATTCAAAATAATAAAATAATATCTTGTTTATAAATTATTACTAATTTATATGCAGTGCATTAAATACATTTACACTCAATTCTGCTATGCCAGGCAGTCTTGTATTGATGTGTGCACTTTAAAATAAGAAAGCTGGTGTGGGTTGGTGTTTGAATAGTAGTTAACTTATTTTTCCCCATTTGTTTTTATATTTGCAGTATTTTGATAGCAGTGATTTTCATTTGCTACTTCAGGAGTTCCTGAAGGCCAAGGACCTACTCAAAAGCATCAAGCAGACTTTTCAAAGAAGACTTGGTGGCTTAGTTAGTAGTAAAACAGCAGATGTATCCTTTCATTTTCAGATATATGTTGAATAACCAAGGTCAGAAATGTTTAGGTTCACAATATGAAAAAAAATTTATAAATAATCAGGCATTTTCAAAGTGTTTTGCTTGTTGTAATCACAGCACTTTAGTTTTAATTATGTCCACCATACTGGATACCTCAGACTGAGCATAAAAAAAATGATGCTGAAACTTGCAAGAGCTTTTCTTAAAATCCATTTCAGGTTTCTGCAGGATTTGCAAATACAGCACCTTCCAGCTTCTTCCCAAAGCCTCCAAAGCTCAAAGGACCATTAGTTATTCAAACACCAAGTGTCCTGGCCAAAACCTCAACAGACTGGTTAAAGACATATGGATTGAAAGGTAGCACAGAAGGAAAAACTTAACAAATATGAAATATGAATCTGAGTGTGTGTTCTATATAAAGTATTTATTTCTTCCTATAGCCAAGAAGTTAAACCTTTATCAAGTTCTGGCTCCCAATGCTTTCTCTCCTGTGGTGGAGTTTATACCTATTCTTAAAAAAAGAATATCATCAACTCTGCATGAGGTAAGTGATGAGGAACGGTTTTTTTTCCTGTGTTTGTTTCTTTCTATTGCTACGTATTTCTAGTTAAAATCAGTGCTTTGTAAGTTAGTGAAATTCTACAGGCTTTAAAAGAAATTTGAACCATAGATTCAGATCAAATACTACTGCCATTCTTAAGAATGATTATTATTTATCCTTCTAGAAAATCATGATGCAGTTTGAATGGCATGATGGAACTGTGAAAAATATCCATGTTGACCTGCCAGTATTATACAACTACCAGGTGAGTTGTCTGTCTCAGGGCTGGATTACCATCTAATTATTCCACATTAAGTGTCCTTTTCTATCTTGATATGCCCTCATATAATGCCTGCATATACTTGCAAAGGTCATTTTCTGTAGAGTTTAGACAAACTACCTTAATGTCTTTAATTTGATGCTGTGTTAAAGAATGATACATTTGAAAATACTGTGTTTTTTTTAAATAATGTGTTTTGTTATGTACACTGCCTAAAAATGCTGTTGAAGAAATGGTAAACTTGCAAAAGCTGTATTTTTTAAGCTTCTTTTTTTCTTTTGATAATATGCCTGACCACTATTTTGGGACGTGCTAGCAAGAGGAAAAGTGAAGAGGAGAGTTTAGACCTTTAGACTCCTTGTTGCTTTTTTATCACTGTATGTTTTTCTCATGGACTGTATTCTCTTATCGTTACTAAGAATGAAATACTGCTGTCAAAATGAACGAAAATCTTTTTTTTTTTTCATTACTGTGCTGTCATGTTACTTCTGTGTTCATCATTTGATGATAAAAGACTTGAACTTTTTATTTTTAACATAATTTTTCTGTATTTTATCCATAGAAACGCCTTACTAAAATGGTAAATATCTATGAGAAACGAATTGACTGGCTCTCCATTGCTAGCAGAAGAATATGGGGGAGTGTTTGTGAAAAGAGGTATTGTATCTGACAGCCCTTTTTTGTGAGATTTGAAGTCTTCATCTAGTTCTGTGTTTGAGGATAGTGCTTATTTACACTGTGTTTGAGGCCTTACCCAACCTCAGTTGCACAGTTGCTCTTTTTTTCTAAAATCTCACCTTATGTTTTGCAGAATTAAATTCAGTGTTTATACGTTTTGATACACAGGTAGAAGATACTTTTCCCCTGGCAAGTTGGAGTGCAGTGAAGATAAAAATACATAATGAAATAAGATTTTTTTTCTTTTCTTATCCAGGGTGGTAATACTTGTTGATATGTCAGTGACAAACTCTATGTACATCACCCATATCCAACATTCTCTGCGACTTTTACTTGAGGAACAAATGTCAAATAAGGATTACTTCAATATCATAGCGTGAGCAACTGCTGAAGATTCTTTTAAAATAATTGTAATGCATTGCCATGAAACAGGTCTGCTCAGAGACTGTAGTTACTAATGGACATATTTTAGATTTTTAATTGTATTTAATGTTTTTTAGTGAAGTAATTGCAAAACTAGCAATGGTTTGTCTTTATTGGGTGAGTGCATGGATCAGATGAACAGAGATCAGATTAGTAATTAAAAATCACTGGTTTGGGTGTGGCTCACTGGAACTGATTGCATCATCCCTGCAATCCAATACTCATCCTGCTATACTGTTCACAGCAGTATTAATACCCCAAACGAGATTTTTCTTTTGCAGTGAATTTATTCTTTCTTTTTGCTTGTTCTAAACCATAATCTGCAAATTAATTGCTGTTATCTTTCCATGTAAGATTTGGGAGTGACATTGTGCCTTGGCAGCAGGAACTGCTTCCTTCCCATCCAGAAAACTTAGAAAAGGCTTGGAGGTAGGATCAAATAATTATCCCATGTGTGTGAGTTGCCATGTTCTGCACTGATTGTTCATGATGGGTTGTTGTAAAGACACTATTATAAAGTTTAATATGTCTTAATGACTTTGTATTTCATGTATATACACAATATATATGTACACAGATACAGAAATGTCTGTGTAAGAAATGCACAGGTTACATTAGGAGTTGAAGACTGCTTCAAATACAACTGAAATGTGAAACCTGAACTGTGTTTTTTCCCCATATACTTTGGAAATAAATCCCAGGTTTCTTTTTGTGGAGTCACACCCACAGTATTTTCATTATATATCAGGTTTCATTTTCATTTCTATAAGTTCTAGTATGCTAACATTTTTCCATATAAAATTAAGAGATAATTGTTTCCTTTTTATGCTCTGTATCTCACCTTAAAAACTGGTTTTCTATGGTGGCAGTACATAAACTAGAACAAATAATTTGGGCCAATATATAATTTGGTTTTGCACTCTGTCATTCTCAAAAATTTTAGACTCCAGTGCAGTGTTATTTCAGATTCTTAGCTCTCTTTATTGCTTTAAGGAGAAACAAAAGCTTTTGTTTCTTCATTCTTTGAACTGTAAACATCTTTTTTTAGATGGGTGTTGAGCTTGCAGTGCAAGGGCAGTAGAAATTTCATGAGTGCACTCAGGAGAGCTGTAGAAGTCGACTTCAAAGACAAAGAGAAACACAAATCACAAGGACTTTACCTGCTGACTACTGGAATACCTGATCAGGAAACAGTAAGTATCATCATAGGCAACTCTTCTGTAAGTTCCTATCAGAATTGTCTCAACTCTGGTTTTCTCTCTTTTTTCTCCTTTTTTTCTTTTCCTTTTGCTAGTCATCACAGTTCATTGGCAGAATACTCCTCCTTTACATCCCTAAGGCAGCCCCAACTTCCATCTCTGCAATTGCTGTTCATGTGTTGGAGGCAGCAATTATTAATAATGTGCCATTCATGGAAAATTCAAACTTTGCTTTTGGATTCCTTCCCCCTCCAGCTCTGGCCATCATTTCACTGGACATTCCTGCGTTTGAACAACTCTGATTTTTTGTATGGTACCATTTCCTCATAACTCATGGGAACAAAGACACAAATAATTGTCCAGTGAAACTCCATAGTACCCTGTGTAGAGACAGCTTCTGTTTTTAACCACAGTAATCCCTTGCTTGGATACATGTTCATAGTTCATGTGCTCTAGGGCTGTTAAACCATGTGCACAGCCCAGAGTTCCTCACCATGAGTGTACAGTGAGGTGTCTCTTCTCTGGAAATTCTGTGCAAACCTAAGAAATCATCAGATTGGGAGGATTTGTATATCATTTATAAGTGTCAGGAACCAGTGGAGTAGACAGAAGCTTGTCTGAGGTAAGAGGGTCACTACTGATGGGTTTTTTTCTCTGTCTTACAGCACACCATCAGTGCTTATGTGGCTGAGGTTTGCAGAGGTTTTGATTTACAGCTTCATGTCTGTCTGTTCAGTGCCATGGAGGACATTGGCTCCAGTGGGGTTATCCCAGCCCGCTATGCCAGCCCTGCAGAAACTGCCAGTGCTTTTAGAGAAATAGTGCAGGCAGCCAGGGGCAGATTCCACTGGTTTGGAGAAGCAGGTATGTGAGCAGGGAGGTCAGCACATACTTCTTTTTCATTAATTAAATAATATATATTAATGCTTTTTATACTCCCAGATCAGGTGGTTGGCTTTTTTTAGGTTATGCCAATGCTCTACTAGCACTGAGATATAAACTCAAGTTGTAGTTTTATTGAGACTTTCAATTGCATTGCAGAATATTATAATGCAGCCTTAACACAGCAATTTGGTATTTTCTATTTGAATTCACCATTTTCTGTTAGTTTTTTTTTTAAATGAGTGTTTAAAATATAGTAATATATATATTACTATATATATTATATATAAAATATTATAAATGTATATATAAAATGTATATATATTATATATAATATACTACTAACATGACAGGTTCAGATAGTCAGGGTTGCAGGAAACAGAGGTTTTGTGATTCTTTTCTCTGATATTTGGCATATCTACAAATTGTTGTACATTTACAAAAATACATATTTTGTACACTCTAAAAAACCCTAATTAGTGTCTATTTGATTATCAGGTATTTTTGAAAGTGATGATATTACTAGTATTGTGTCAGAAATGGAAAAAGCAAAAAACTACTCCCAAAAGGTATGAATTATATGTAACTTTTTAAATTATGTATTTCTTCCTAAAAAAAAATTCAGTGGTGTTTGTTCAGCTGTCAGTGGAGGAGATTGGACAAAATGAAAATCCTTGCAAGGGCAGGAATGTTCTGGAGCATTAGAACAGTCACCAAAGGGTAAATATGGACTGGGAAGCAGTTGTACAATAGCACTGCAGTGACTGGTGTTGGAGTAGCCACGATTCCATATCAGATGCATGGATTTTACAGTTGAAATGATTCTCCTTTTCTTTGCTAATCCTGTGATGAATGTTTCTGAAATAGAATTAATTGTTCCTTATAATTATATATATGAATAAATAGATCTAAAATTTATATATGTTATATAACAAACATAATATTATGATCTTAAAAGTCACAGTGGAGGGAGAGTTGTCACTGGCACAATACCTTTGTTCAATTCTAAAACAGTTGTTTTCTGAAGTGTACCAAGGGTGTAGCATTAGACCATATCTCTCCATATACATTCACATGACTTTTTTCCAAAGATATTTAACAAAATAACTGAGGCAGTATAGCCAACCTGGCACTAGAGTGGTTGTTTCTTATAAAAGTGTGATTAGGAAGAGTTATGCAGTAAGATACCTGTCCAGAGGGCTGAGCACTTTGTTGGATGTAAGCCTGAGTCACAAAGGTTTTTGGTCTTGTTAAAGAAGAGTCAGTGGATATTCAATGACATCTTAAAATATTTTAGTATCATTTAACAGATGCATATACTTGGTTCACCATCTTCCAATTTGTTCTAGCCCTGGTATGCATACTGTTGCCTTTTCTTTTGGAATGTTTGCTCAGAGCAGGAAGGATTTCCATCCAGTGTGTTTGAGCAAGCACAACACAAAGGGGTGTTAACTATTCAGTTAAGGGTGTTAAGCATTATCAGATTGATCAATTCAATATTAATTTTATTTATTATTACAGTAATAAATATAAAATACCTGTCTTTGAAACTTCATGTACTTACATTTCACGTATGTGAATTCCTAAACAATGTGAACTTCCATTTCAGTGTGCATTCCTGGTGGAATCCTTGAAGCAACGTTCAGTAAATCAGTCTGTTAATCCCTTTACACCAGAAGGAGATTCAAATGCACTTACAAAGAATGAGAAAAGAAGGCCACAGAAGTTGCCATCTCCTAAACCCACAGCTCCAAGCCCGGCTAGAATGGTTTGAAATGGTCCCATTGTTAATGTGCTGGGGTTTAATTAGAGATCCTTCCCAGATATTGGATGCTGCTCTTTGTGACAGAAGTGCTCAGCTGAATATTTGAGGGAATTAAAACAGCACTGTGATAGTACTCTGAATTTCCATTTGCATTCAAAATGCTACCTGTACCAAAAATTACATCTTACTGACTCCTGCTAAGTAATTAATTGTAATGGAATCACAGAGTAAAGGTGTCTAAATAATCCCTGCTCTGATATTAAAAGCTTAATGGTTAATGAAAATATGGGCAAAGCAGAAATGTGCTTTACCAAATTACATCTGTTTTGCAAGTCCTTCTAGAAGGTACTGAATTTTATGGTGTTCTGCTCATTTACAGATGAGCTGCAGCTCAGTAGCACATCCAGCATAAAACAAGAGCAGGATTCAGGATTTGTTTCCTGCCCACTGTGCTTATTTCCGTGGAGTTACACTACTGAGTCCTTTGGGATTTTGCTTATGTTTTCTGTGTTGTTTTTGGCTGTGCACACATTTGGTTTGAGTGGGTGTACAAATCTGTAACAGAAAGGGACAGTGCCAGTGTTTACCATTTTGGTGTATAAATTAATAGATACAGGGCTTTCAGTTGCAGAGGATGTATTTAACCTCTCACCTGGAACTTTCAGCTCTCATGGGAACAGCATTGTAGGTGTGGGAATGCAGGGAATGGAAATGTAGGTGTGAGAATGTTGCAAAGACCTCGTAGGTGAGCTCACACAGGCCTTCCAGGCTGTTTTAGCAAAAGTGGCATATTCTCAACACCTCTTCACAAATGCAGGGAAAAAGTAATTACTCAGGGGTGACTACATAGCATAGTTTTGCAGGGATTAAAATTGTAGAAAACTGGTACAGGGTTGTCTGTAGATGTTTGGGGATATTTATAGTAGTGCTGTATGTTTAATGAGATGTCACTTGATGGCTCAGTGTCACAGCAAAAGTCTTATCCTACAGGAGGGTTACACAAGTGCTGTGTTGTTTAGCAGAGTGCTCAGCCCCTGCAGGGATGAGCCATACACCTAAAGGAGGAATTACTAGGGTCAGCACTAGATTTCCAATATTCAGTAAAATGCTGAGGAAGACAGTCTACACTGTATTTTATAAAACAATGCCCTCACCATACTAGACTGCTCCTTCAAGTGGCAAAAGTGGTCCCAACTCCTCTGCCTGTAGATGTTGGTCTCCAGTTTTATGGCAGCAGATGATATCAACAAGATAATAAAAACAGAGCAATTAAAAGTTACTTCACCCAGCAAGAAACTACAAATTAACACATTGTCATGGCAGTCTGCTGACTTGTCAGAAAAGCCTGAGTAAAGCAGGAACTAGAGAATAGTGAAGGGTAGTTCCAGTTTTGAATAATGCAGTTATGATCCAACTGAAACATTTTTTACAATTATTTTTTTAATGTGCTTATAGGATGTTAAAGACAACCATGGTGCAGGGAGAAATACTCCTGTAAGAGTCCTGGCATGGCGTCCTCCTAGTGCCAAAGCAGAAATTCCACCAGGTCTGGATGGATTAGGGGCTTTTGCTCTTCAGTTTCTTTGGGGTTTTGCTTAAAAGACAGTATTTAGATATTTTATTTAAGCTTTTAGAAACACCTGAAGTTTTAATCTTTAATCAGACTGATAGAAAACATTGTGGTTGTTTTGTGTAGTGATTTTCAGCTCATATGATTGAATACCCTTCCTGTATCAGGAAATGTCTGGTGTGTGTGGTGGAAAGTAGAACCCAGCTTTGTCCACACTTGAAACCAGAAGGCTCAGCAATTCAGAGGTTTATTATGTTATTAGTTCAATATATCCATTTCCACTCATACTGTTAGATCCTATTGTCATTAATATGCTGTTTCACTTGATTTATTTATGATCTGGTAATGAAGGAAGATTACAACACATATGTCAGGTTGTCTGAAGTGCTGACTCTTACAACTGTTCCTGGTATATGAAAAACTCAATTGATTCCAGTTACTCTTGGTCCCTTAAAGTCCAATTCATTTCTCCTCCATTTTTTTGTAGTTTTCCTGTGTTTTTTAATTTGCATCTTTGCTAACATTTGCAAATTTATTTTTTTTTTACATTAAATTTGAGTCTTCAAATCTACTGATTTATTGAAATTAGAATGTTGGTATGTAGCAGTGTTTACAAATCTGGATTCATATTTGCTCTGTACAAAGTTAATTGGTTTTTCCAGTAAATATTATGCTTATTCAAAGTCCTAATATTTTCAAATTAACTCCTGTTACATTCTTCCCGATGGTAATTTATACATTTGTACAAGTTTTAGTTCCATATCTATGAAAGCCACATAAGTAATTCTGTAATAGGATTTTTCTTAACCAGTAGCTAAGAAAATGAAGTATTTATGATTGTGGTAATAGGAATATATGAAGTGAAGAACAGGGTTGCATGTAAGAGTTTTATCTAGCTGAAGTTAGTTAATTTTTTTTTTATTTCTTATTTATTTATAGCACAAACAGTAAAAGAATGGCCTCAGACTGAGAATAAAAGAAAGGATAAACCAAGGAAGCAGCCAGAGCTTTCTCTATCTGTATTTTACACTGATAAAGGAAGAAATGTGGGTATGTCTTACCAGGATAGGATGGGTGAAGCCCCTTTTCTTATCAGCATTTTGATTATAAAACTGTCAGGTTGTTAAGTCACTGATAACTAATGTGCTTTAAACAGTGAGTGGAAGTGAGTTTATCAAACAGGGGGAAAGATTTTTTGGTTTGAGTGGAGGTGGGTGGTTCTTTCTTTTTTTTTTCCTTTTTATTTTCTGTAAAGTCCTTTGGCATCTTCTGGTCAAAGGTGCTCTAAGTTAAAATGCTGTCATTGTGCTTTAGATCATTATAGAAAATTTGGGTTGGAATTTTTTGAAGGTGACAGTTGTTCAAAATAAGTGGGTTTTTTTAGGTACTTTGATATATAGAAACTGTACAATTTTTTCAAACGTGGAATTGTGTATGAAATGTTGGTCTGTGGGTTTGGGGGTTTGGTTTATTGGGGGTTTTGTCTGGTTGGGCTTTGTTAATCAATGGTCATATGTGATTCAAAAGGGCTATATTTTAACCTAGAGCTCTCAATATTACTTGTTCATTTTCTTAAACAGGTACAGTAAACCAGAAATATCCAAAGACTATGTGCATAAGAAAGTCTGTTCCCCCTGTTACATTGCCAAAAGAAGAGGAAATCTGTTCAAGCAAAGAGGTAATTTTCTCCTTACTAATAAATTGCCATTTTGGAACTATCCATCTGAATTAATGAGAACGTGTTGACTGTGATTTTGTACAATGTATTATTACTTAAAATTAAACTAGTATTTCCCAACAAGCAATTGTTCCATTGTTTTGTCTTACAAGTGGCTGACCAAGTACAGTATAAAAAAGCTTGAATTGGAGTTGCCCAGGCTGATGTTTGGTCCAGGCTGCACCCACCAAAACAAGACTGTGGAGTCTCTGCACAAGAAAGTATCAGCAAAATACTGTTCTATCTTCCCTAGTGCAGAAATCAATGTAAGTTTTTTCAGATGTCATCTATCTACTTCATTGAAAGCCTTTGTATTTGTTTTAGACAGTGCATGTTGATCAGTATTTGTGGCTTGCTCCCTCCACTCATCTCTGTTCTTCTTTCTAAATCATACTTGTAATAGAAAGCCAGAGAAGGTCTTTTATTCACCACAAAAAAAAACATTTAGGATGTTTGAAGTCCATGGGATCTTTAGGGTGTATCTCTTCTGCTCATATAGTATGAAAAATAATTTTAAAATTTTAAGTAAATCTTTTCAAAATGGTGTGTAAGTTGAAACTGGGAAAATGTTAGATCTTGATTTTTTAGTTTGTGTAGTGACTGGAGAGAAGCACAGGAAGGATATTATTGCTCTATCACATCTATAAACTCTCAGAAATAATGCAAGAGATGCATCTGTCCAGTCAAATTATATAATTGTGTTGCCCAGCATAGCTGGCTGAGATGAGAGCCAAGCTTCCCTAATTTGGGTAAACCAGTTACTTACCAGCAAAAGAGTCACAGAATTGTTTTCTTGCCCTATTTCCTGGAGGCAAAGACAAAAAAAAAAAACTTGGTCTCCCTGTTTTCTAATGCCAACATGGCATACATAGCAGCTGAGCTCAGATTTCCTGAAGTAAGATGTTCCTGTACAAACTGCATTTTTCCAGGGGGTTGTGAAACATCTGCAGTTTCAACCTAAAGAGCTGGAAATCTACACAGAGCAGCTGGAGCGAGTGTTGCAGCGCTACCTCCAGAGGGTACAGTGGCTGCTCTCAGGTATTGCTGTGGAAAGCACAACTTAAATATACACAAAGTCTTCTGCTCTGCTGTTTCTAATAGAAACAAATCCAAACCTCAAATATGAACAAAGGTTTATCTGGTTTGCGTTTCATGGAAATTTTAAAACTCGTTTTTATGGATACAGGAATACAGTGGAATTTTCCATCTGTGTAGCTGATAAACATTTAGTTTGCTGTGAAATAATTGGAGCTGTGATGTAAGTTTTTACTTTTTGGATGTTGTGTTCCTGAATACAGAACTAGAAGCTTTCTATCAACAAAATATATACAGTAACATATACAAGCTTTTAAATTAGCTTTTTTGTTCCTTTTGCTAAGAATGTGCCCTGTTTAGAAGTTCAGCATCACTGCTGGTGAAAAGCATTTTGATCTCTGTGTTGCTCATAAAGATCTTTGTTTAATTTTTTGCTGGATTGTGAAGTAGGAGCTGCAAATTATTTAATGCAAGTTGCTACAGTTGGCTAATAATTAATGCTTGATAGTGCTAGATTTGAAATGGCAGAAAACTTTTCTATTATTAATCTTTTAACTACCTAGTTACTGCATAGATTAATGATGTAGAAATGTGCCCAGAATAACCCCTAAAATGAAGATTTACAATATGCTCAATAAAATACACCTGTGTAATGACCCTTAATTAGTTTTCCTGTTCTGGCCCAGGAAGCCGAAGGTTGTTTGGTACCATTTTAGAAGCAAATGTCTGTGTTTTGATTGACACATCTGGTTCCACTGGCCCATATTTGCCACATGTCACAAAAGAACTCACCTCCCTTATCTGGGAACAGCTGAGAAGAAATGAGGTCAGGTATGGTGAGTTACTGATAAAGATTGAAATCTGCACTACCTATTATGTAATAATTGCTTGTTAATTACAAGCAATACAGTGCTGAAACACAATCCAAGTAATTGTTAAATGTTAGACTATAATATGCATGTGACATAACTGCTTCTTCTGTTCTTTTTAACCAGCTTTTAGTTCTGAGCTCCCTAAGATCTGAGCCTGTGTTGTAGGCTGATGCTGTTCACTCTTTTGGGCTCAGCATTCCCAGAGGTTTTCTGTTCATGCAGAGTGAGAGATGCTTTGTGACTTCTCCAAAGTTTAATCCAACACTAGGTCCTGGGGTGGGGGATTTGGTTGGGGTTTGGTTTTTTTCTATTGGGTTTGTGTTTGTGGCTTTTTTAATTAATTTATTTATTTACTCCAAAACTGCCTTATCCAAAGTGACTCATCGTGTTGGTGAGGGTTAAATGTTGTGGGTCATCTTTCTCCTCAGGTTTAACCTGCTGAGATTTGCAGAAAATACAGAGAGTTGGAAAGAGTGTCTTGTAGAGGCAACTGATGAATCATGTCATGATGCTGTGCAGTGGGTTTCCAAATTCCATGCCCATGGTAACACGTGCATCCTCACAGCTTTACAGGTGAGTAAATTGGCTGCCACGTATTAGAGAAGACGTTGTGTCTTGTGGTGATAAAACACTTCCCCCTGACTGGTAACATTTTAGGGAAATGATTAGGTCAAAGCATACAACATTTTTATATGCAAAGCATTGAAACCAAGCTGCTGTTTCTGGCCCCAGGGCTCTTTGATACCAGAATTAATTACTCACACTGAGTTTTAAAAATTAATGTCATCTGTCAATAGTTGCATCAATATTTGTGTCCAAAGAATACTGGAGAGAGAAAATAGCCAGTTGCTCAAAATTATGTTTATGTACATCTGTGGCTGTGGTATGGTGCTCTGAGCCAAAAAGGGTTTTTAAAGAAGCAGTTTGTTGGAATTTCATAGGCTTTGAGTGCAATTCTTGAACTTCAGTAGCAGGTGAAGAAACTTTTCTCCTATAAAAATGTTCAGTGTAGAAATTAAGTAGTACTAATAATTTAAAACAGATGCTGAAGGAACTCACAATTCCACAAGATTTAAAATTTGAATCAAAAAAGAAGTGTTGCCTTAAATGAATGGTTCTTCTTCCAGACACCCTTGCACAGTCTCCATATAAATTTTATGGAATTCATCATGAATCAAGTCCAGTAGAACTCTGAGGTGTGTCTGCAATACAAAAATGTCCACTGAGTCAATGACTGTAGCAGTTTTTCATAATATGAAAAGGTCAAATCCTAATGAGCCTGATTTTCAGACATTAAACATCTTTAACTCCTATGAAATGTGATGTAAAAAATCTTTTGTCAGCAGTTCTCCAAAACCAATTAATTTTCTTATTTCAATGAGTCAATTTTTAATGACTTCCTGCTTATAAATATGTTGTCTTTTGCTACAAATTATCTACTTTATTTTTCAAATGTGTATCCTTGGTCTCTTTCATGATTAGTGAAAAGGAAAAGACAAAAGTAAGTCGATTAATGATGTGGTAAATAATAAAACTATCTTAAATCATTGGAATTATGTTTTTCTTCTTAAATATAACTTTTCATATAAATGTACTAAGTATTTAAGCTTATGTTTTGCTTTTCAGAAGGCTCTCAGTTTCCAAGGTGTAGAGGCACTGTATCTACTGACTGATGGAAAACCAGACACCAGTTGCAGTCTGATTTTGGAAGAAATTGAACGATTGAGAAAGGAACAAGATATTAAAATCCACACCATTTCTTTTAGCTGGGCAGACAGGTATATGATACATTGCAAGAACAACAAAAAAACTTTCCAAATTACTAGTTTATTTATTGTCTCTGTTACCAAGATGGGAACAGGGAAGGTTGTTCTGACACAGGTATTTGCCACATGACTTACGTTTCATACAGAAGTTTATAATCATGTCCTCCCAACTATTTTTAGATGTAATATTTTTTGAGGAGTTCTTAGAAATTCTTTTTCTATTGCTGTTACTTTCAGAGAAATCAATTTTCATAAGCAACTTTCTACTTTGTTGTTAACAGAGGAGCTAATGAATTTCTGAAGAAACTTGCTTCCCAGACAGGAGGGCGCTACCATTGCTGCTTTGGAGATGAAGATGGACAATTAGCAGCACACAGAATATTGGCAGAGGGGCTTGAAGATGAAGATGTATGCTAAATGGAGTGGTTTGGGTTGTTTCATTTCAACTTAGTTCTTCACCAGAAGTCAAACTGCATTTAAAAAAAAAAAAAAAAAAGAGAGAGAGAGAGAAAATAACACAAAACTCCTAAGATACTTCACATTGAAACCAAAAGGAGGAATCTTAGTATTTGTCTTTGCCTTTCTTCTAACTGCCTTGGTCTGGTGCCCAAACCCAGGAAAGGAGTATACAATGCAATATAGGTTTTGAAAAAGAAGTAAAAAATATATCTTGGACCACTGTGGATTTTAAGCTAACTTTAGCTTTTACTGTGCTTTCTTATGCTTGCCATCTTGTATTTCATTTAAGTAATTGAAAAATCCTTATAGAGTGTTTGGCACATTAATTCTCCAGCATGAGACCTCAGGGATTCCCACAGCAGAAAAATGTTAGTGAACAGAACCAAGTTCAATCTAGAATTGCTCTGCTCTCCCCTTGTAAGACCAAGACCTTCTCTGCAAGTAGGGAAATGTAGAACTTAGGCTCAGTTAACTAAGTTGGTAGAAACAGAAAATAATGAATTGTTGCAAGTTAAAGTAGAATATTTTAACTATGTTTTCAGGATCCAGCTTTCCCTTACTTTGAAGGAGATGATTTAAAGAAACTTATTCAAGAAGTAGCAAAAGCTAGAAGTTTCTTAAAGCAGGCAAAATCTTGGAGGTGAGTATTTATCAAGAGTCTTTGTATTTTTTATTTCATGGAAGGAAGACAAGAGTATCTGACTCCCAGTGTCTGCTATATAAAAAATAGGATTGGAGTGAAAGACAATTAAATTGTATTGATCCTTATGTTTCTTCATTGTTATCCTTCCTAACTGCCAATCCAGAACCAGAAAGCACCATTTCAATGGTAATAGTGGGCAAAAGTACGTGCAGAGAGCTTTAAAATGCATTATACCTCTTCAAACAAAAGGTTTTGTCATCCAAGGACACAGCTGAACAAAGGCACAAAGGTACTATGTGCCTCTGTGAAAAACTGCTGAAATTCTTTGAGATTTGTTTTTCTTTCAAACAGATTATTACTTGAAAAACGGAATATAAACCAAAAGGACAATTCCAGCTTTCAAAGAAGTGCTCAGGTAAATAGATCATAGTTTATACAGAGTTCATGTGTTTCAGTAGAAGGCTAATATTTCATAAGCCTAATGTTAAATGTATTCATTTTCAGCAGGGAGTTTTTCCAAAGTTGAGATAATTTGTAATGATTTTAGTTCTTAGCTGAGCTGGTCCCCAGAATAACCCAATATAAACACAGAACAGTTGAAAGGGGACAGTGTTTGGGGTGAAAGGAGTAAGGCAGGTGTGTGTTTGTGGTCCAGCTCATTCTAAGAGTGAGCAGTTAAGCACATTAGAGGGTTAGAACCAGATGTAATGGCTGTAATAACAATTGCTGCATGTGCTGCATGATTTATCTGTTAAATGAACAAGGCTGACTGAAAAAAGACCCCACTAATAGTAAAGAGCCTCAGCAAACATGGCACTGTTGTTACAGAGTGGTGGGAGAGGCAGCTGGGCAAACTAAACCTCTCCCAGAGCCAACCTCCAACCTGCTGCTTTTAAACTGGCAGAGTATCACAGGAAAAGAGAAATGACTGGGTGGAAGTACTTTCTCAGAGTTAAGCAAGACAGAAGCATTTCCCACAGAGCTGTTTGAGGGAGAGCTGTGGACACACAGACAACTGCAGAGAGTTGCACTACAGAACTTTGGTCTGCCAAGATATTCGTCAGGGAAATGGGTAATGCAGACATAGTGAGACTGGTTTTTAAATCCTTGTTTCTGTGGCTGTAGTTTGTATTTCCTTTTAAAAACATTGCCCAGTCATTCAAAGAGGAGAAAAAAGAATCCAGTCAGCCCCACTGGCTAAGAATGCTTGTTCATGGAGAGTGGAACCTGGAGCCTGGCCAGGTATGTGCAGAATTCAGCATTTAAGGGCTGATCACTCAAGAGAAAAGCTTGGAGAGGAAATGAATGTATAACCATCCTGTAGTAGCAAGGAAGTTGTTACAGGCGTGCAGAGATAAACCTAGTGTTCCACAACAACTCAGTCTTTCAGCCTTCCAAGGAAAACTGTATTGCTTGTAAAGCATATAGGAATACATTCCTATTAAAGTACTTCAGAAAATACATAGCCCTAGAGCACCATTAAACATGTAAGGAAACTTTCAATTTAATTTGTGTTGGTTTTCCATTGCCATTTTGTCAGGGGTGATGGTGAGCCTGTGCAGTTTATATATTTTGAGTTTTTAAAACTATTCATGTGCTTCACTTGTAGGATTAAATTTTAGATGAAGAAAAGATGCTGAAGAGGTTTGGAGTCAGACCACTAACCTGCTTCTTTTCAGAGTGTGCTCAAAGCTTCCAGCAGAAAGAGAGAAGATGAATTCTTTGTTGTCACAAGTGCTGGCCAGAGCAGTTGCAGGTGATAAGTGCTGCATTGACTCCACTTGCAGACTTTGCAGGACTCAAAGTAAATCAAGCCCTGAACTCTCCAAAGTTTCAGCATAAGTAGAGGATAGTTTCCAATATAGCTGATACAAATTTTAAAAGTGTATGTATTTCTAATATAATTAGGAGTTATACAGGGTTACAACTTTTGTTTCTATTCTACTGCATCATATTAATAATTTCTTCAATTAGTTGTTGGTATGTCCAAATTGTCTTTTTTTGGAACTTGGTTTGAGATTTCCTTCCTGGTGCTCATTATGCCCAACAGATGGGATGGATGGCTGTGATATTAGGAAGAGAATTCTCTATGCCAGTTTTGCATAGAAAGTCCAAGCAATAACTTCAGTGCAGAAAACAAGCTTGGAATTCATGTTTTTGTCAAGAGAAGTTTGCTAATAATTATTTCTACCCTTTGCTTTTTAAGTTGCCAGTACAGAAATATTTAGAGTTAATGATTCAGAAATGATCAGACGTGCAAACAAGTAATATATAGTTGCTGATACAGCTTGGTTATGTTTGTGTAACCAGACACTGCTAGTCTTCTAAGCAATTCTGTTAAGTTCTTATGTGTTTCCTGTCTGGAAAGATTTAAAGTATGTTTGCCAGTACCAGCTGATTTATGAAATACACTTTTTTTTACTGCAAGGCTTGGTAATGACAGCTCACTAGTATTTTGTAGGTGTTTATTGTTGCCTTTAAGAGGATTATAAATTTATCTCAAGTGTTTAATATATGCAATATAATAAAAATGGATTCAGACTGCAAAATTCAGATACTTGATCTGCATTTATTTAAGAGCCATTTGCATCTCCTGAGTGCCAGCTGATGGGGATGACTGGATATACTTTGATATGGGAGACAGTCTCTTTTCTGTCCCTCCATCTCTTTTGTCTCTATAAAGAATTAAACACTATCTGCATCATAGAAGTCTCTTTTTAGTGTTGTATGCTCTGAACCAGGTGACTCCTGCATTCCAGGTTAGTCCCAGCCTACACTGGAATACTGCAGTTAAACTGGTGCTTTGTGCTATGCTGTACTTCCTGGGATTTTGGTAGTGTATATGTGGAACTACTGAGATGCTTTGATATGAAAATGTTAGTTATAAATTAATAGGATTAGTTACGTTTCTGTTTGGAGTATAGAAATATTAGATGACAATCACTGATAAAATAAGTGAATTTGTACTAAGAAATGTTAAAACAGTAAATCCAGGTAGGAAGGATGAGTGTTCTGTATTACCAGGAAGGGTTTCTTATATGTTCCTTGGAGGAAATGTCACAGTACTGCAGCATAGATTCTGATATTCTTACAAAGGTCCTTTCAAAGAGCTTAAAAGGAAATATGCTTGTGCAGGTGTGGTAAATGATCTCAGAGGCTCTGTGTGAAGGAAAAGTGTCATGCACATGTCCAATTTCAGTGGGTTCTGTTAAATTACAATTGTCAAACCTCTCATTTTATAGCCTTTTTTCCCCCTGTGTAATACTTGGTGTTCAGATATTTTACTCATTCAAAACAACTCCATTTACATGGGCTGATTGCCAATGGATCTGTGTAATCCTGAGTTGTGGCAGCCTACACTCCTACTCATCACTCAGCTGTTTGTTTTGGCTTGGACTGGTTGTTTCTGTGGGCAGAGCAGAGCACGTGTCTCTGGTTCTCTTGAGCTCTCACACTTAAAGTAGGTATTAGGAACTGAGGAATCTTCTCTTTGGTTAGAATCTGTGTAACCCCAGAAGCTATAAAAGTCAGTATTTAGCTATTACACCCCATCCAGGGTGCCTGCCGAAGCCTTGTTGTCTTGGAGGCTGGTCAGCCCTGCTACCCACTCACAGCAGCTGCTTCCTTAAAATACAGATCCTGTCTCCTTCTTATTACCCACCTGGAAACTCCCATCCTACCTGCTTCCATCAATCTGAGGGCTACCAAGCCAGGAACACATTTTAAGGAGATGGTTCATTTGGGACGATCTGAGTAATGGAGTGCTCTGTGAGTAACTCCAGTGTCAGTCTGTCAGGTTTATGTCACTTGCTTTCCTGCTTTATGCTTCCTGGAATGCAATTCACTGTATTCAAGACATAATAAAAGAGGAGTTTTATAATTGACCAAGATGCATATTTTTCTGCCAGCTCGTTTGTAAGTCATGTCATTGCTGTGACTCACTGAATATGTTGATTTGTGTGCAGTGAATTAAAGACAAATGGCTAAACCAGTTGCCACCTCAAAGTATGTGTGCTTCCCCTATGAGAGGAGTGCTGTTCTCACAGCAGAAGTGGGTAACTTCCATGTGGAACAGCTCATCTACTGCCATAATTTAGTTTCCAGCTCCTGTGCTACATTGAACTGGTGCACATGCTCATAAAACCTTCGTATGGACTGGCAGTTCAGAAACTCCTTTGTTGTGCTTCAGGGGACAGAAACTTCCAGAAGAAGGGTGGGACAGCTTGGCATAGTAACAAATTCCTCCATCTAAATATGCCTGAATTTGAGTCAACCCCAGAAACTGATTCTGCTCCAAAGGAAGGTAATGGCAGTGAGTGTTGTGTCCTTTGGAATTCTGTTCAGGAAGAATTGCTCTGTGCTATATTAGTATATTGCCTACTGTGAGCATATATCTGTAACCACAAAGTTCCAAGACTTTTGGCACCCAAATGTGTTAACAGAACTAAGTCACAGGAATTTTCATTAATTGTTTTAAAGCATCTCAGTCAGATGTATATAGAATACTTTTCATTCCATTGAACCTCAGTCCTCTGAGAAACCATCTCAAACAGATGCATATGAGATGTTTGCTTATGGATTAGTTTAAATAAATAAATAAGACAGAGAGAGGAAGAAGGGAAAACAATTCCAGAAACCTGCCAGCATCAGAAAGCACCTTATTCCTTCCCTGTCTCTGTTACAATAATGATAATCTAGGGTTTAGGTAACTATACTGAATGCATTGGTGGAACTACTGTATGAGGACACTGGTAATCTCTCACTCATATCATGTGAGACTTCATCAGTTAGAATCTTAAATTCTACCCGGAATTTGATAGGTAGTTTAGGCTGACCTTGTAAGCCACAAATTTACATCCTATGGGCTGCCTCTGTCGTCATGGCCACATTTAATGTGGTACTAAGGCTCTTTCTAAACAACTAGCAAATAACAATCTCTTCTAGAGGGTTTCTCCATTTTTATTTCCTACTTGGAAGGTTCTGCAGCTTTTGTTATGATTTCTGGGTTAATAACAATAGAGGTGAATGGAATTTTGCAAATGACACCTGGTAGAAGTTATGCCAAGGTTTTAAACTATACCCAGTGGGCACAGTGCAAAACATCCTCCTCTTCTGTCCATCCTAAGCCACCTCCCATGCCCTCAGAACTCCTCCAGTGGTTTTTGGGATGAAAGTAAACCATGTAATAGTAATGTTGATCTGTACTTCTCTCTAGTGCAACAACCATTAGAAAACCTTTGAATTAAGAGGAAACCTGTTGGAATTGGTCTTATAGTCCTTTTAAAACCTGCATCTATATACTTCATTCCTGTGGCTTGTTTTCTCTGTGATTCCTGTGTGTAAGAAGCCAAGCTGTGATCCCTGCTAATTATATAGAAACCTGCCTTTATTCAGTACAATTTAATGCAGTATTTTTATTTATGATGCATTTGTATTCTTTCCCTTCAAATATTGCATAAACTGTTGCCTTTCTTTAACAAGACCTAAGAGCTGATAAAGGGATGTTCACTGCTGCTGTGAGAAGTTGTTTTCTTTCTTCCTGTAATTCCATCCTGACTTGGCAATGCAGGCTCACAGTTATCATTTCATTTGACCTGTAAATCAATCTGTGTAACATGCAAAGCAGCCACGAATGCAAAGGAAATGAGAACAAAGTCACGGGAAAAGCATTTTATATGACACATTCCAAGGCTCTATTTATGTGTGCTTTATTCCTTCCATGAGGAAATAGTGAAATATGCAGAATTGTAACTCAAATACACAAAGAAACAGGAAAAAGGAAGGAATAGAGACTGTTTATGTATGTTAATGAAGAATGGAGGGATTTAAGAAGAAGAACCTGATCTCTCAGCTTTGTAGCTTGGAATAAGGATCTGCATCTTCTTTTCCCTTCTGGTCTGGACTTAGAGCATGACATGGGTAAGTTGCTTTGCCTCTGTGTCTTACCCTTCTAACTTAGCAAGGAATGTGAAGAATGTTGCATTATCATAATACTTTGGGTATTAAATTACATCTGTTATTGCATTAATTGGGAAACCTTTTTTAAGGATGATGTCATGCCTTAGAAATATTTGATAGGTACCACTGTTTAGCATTGGGTTATATGAAAAATAAATATTAGGTTTCCTTTAATTCAGATACCATGATTTATCTTTTTGACCAAAACTTTTAAGCACAGCAAGACATAATTAGAGGAGAGTTTCATTCTTTTCCCTTTTTTCCATTAACATTGCAAGACCTTCTGATTTAAATGCTTTTTAACATTTAAATGTTTCATCTTCTCTCAATGAAAGTGTGATTCCCTTACCATTGACACTTCCCTACTCTCAACTCTCTGTTGGTTTAGACTCAGTCCTTGCTATGAGGGTGATTGGTTTTGTAGTCACAAAGGGATTAGTACATTTAGTCAGAAGTACTCAACAGATCTGTCCACACTTCTCTGGGGTTGCAGAGGGGATCAGTGATGTGGTGCACTGTCCAAACAAGTCTCACCACTCTGAGTTCACAGATTGTGTCAGTACATGTGATGGGGCATCTGGATGTGAACAAGTGCACAAGGAGGTGTTCAAACACATGACGAGTTTGAACAACTCTGCTAATTTAGGGCTTAGATATAGAATTTTTAATAAGTCAAATGAAAAGAGGATATTTTTATGCTGCAGTTATTTCAGCAAAATCCTATCCTTGAGTAGCTTTAAGAGAGAGCTTAGTTTCTGAAGCTTTTCTGCTATTCCCCTGCCCTTGGGCACTGCAGAACACCCCATCCTGCCTGTGACTCATGTCAAACATCCAGCTGTCACCTCCGCTCACACCTCTGCCGAGCTTTGCACGCTTTGGTACGTCTCTGTTAAAGGCTCTTTTCTGCACAGTGTCTTCCACACAATTAAAAACCCTCCTTCAGGTTCCTGTTACCTCAGAGCTGGAGCATTGCTCCTGTTCTGTGGCCTAGAAATGCAGAGCTATGGAGTTAATGGGACCTGCTGAGTGGAAGGGACAAAGCCCTGGTCTCACACATCTGTGTGGTACCTCTCTGCGACCCAGCACTGCCCACAGAACCAGCCCTGGGACAAGACTTTGTAGGCTGGAGACAGACACTCTCCTGTCTGTTTTAGGCCAAGTCCTTCTTGCTCAATTCAGACCTGCATCTATCAGCATGTAATTTGAAATGAACTTGTGTAAGACAAACTCTCTGACACCTTCCTGTTGTGTTTTATACAGTCATCTCCTGCAAGTACTGCATGTTTTTTTTCTGTGTGCCTGCATGAACTGGGACTGGTTATAGGAGAAAAAGTAGAAAAAGGCAGTCTAGAGTTGTGATTCAAAAAGCAAGCTCAAATCTTAATGCAGCAGCTTTTCTCCTTGTAACTTTAGCTTCTGTTTCTTTCAAAAATACTTAGAATGATGCATTAAATAAAATGTGGTCACCCCTCTTCACTGAAGTCAAGAGAATACAAAATAGCACTTCTGAAAGCTCCTCTGAGGTGTCCTTTTCTGGTGGAACCAAAGCCAAGTTAAAATACTCTTTGTTGAATTTCACCAAGAAATGAGGGATTGATATCTGTGAATCAGCTGACCAGCTGCTCTGACTTGTGGAGGAGTTCTGGAGTAGTTCAGGGGTAGAATGGGCACTTTATTTCTTGCATTAAATGGTAAAAGCTCTCAGTGCTGTGGACAGCTCAAAACAGGGAATTTGGTGGTTTTGGGGTTTTACTCTGTGCTGGATTTGTCCCTCATCCAGCAACCCAAGAAGTGCAGATTGGTGTCACAGGCTCAAAAAGGTTCTGGTTCTAATGCCAACTACAGGGACTTAAGAACATATATGTTATGCTAAAATATACTTGCCTAGGTGTCAGTTTGAGTTCTTGTCAGCACATGAACATTAAATTACATTTAAATTGCAAGGCCACCTGTGAACTTGAGATATTTCTAACATGCAAACATTGAAAATTGTAGTCATTTATATTTAGATGTGGGAGTGTTTCTTTAGCATCTTAACTACTGCTTTAAGACTTTTAGACACACCCTTTTGAAAATGTTGGCTTTGATTTCTCATTGTTCAATTTGTAAAAGGATATTTGTTTTAAAAGGGCTTTAAAATCTTAGGATCAACGTCTATAATTGTTAATCATTTAATTAATTATCATTAATTTAAAATGTATTATTTAACAGTAAGTCACCTTTCCATGTTGTGTTGTCTATGAGTTAATTCACTGCCTTCATTCATCTTGGAAGCCAGAGAACAACCCTTGTGCCTACAGTTAAGCCTCTCTGCAAGTACAAAATTGGGTTGGGGATGAAGACAGAAGAGTCAGGATGGAAGTGCTGGGTACCACTGCCAAACTGGAGTTTTGTTTCTTCTCTAGTCCAGTTTATCTACAGACTGGTGGTACCAATAGTGTATTTGTGTCGCCTACTGTCTTATACTTCTACCAGGTAACAGTAAGAGGGTCTGATGTGGAGAAAATATTCTATTATTTTCCCAAAAAGGAACGTAAATTATGTACAAATTAAGCCCTGCCCTTTTTTGGCTTGCAGCCCAGCCACCAGCTACAAAGGAGCAGGAAGAGCAAAAGGGCCTGAGCACACATGAACATCTCTGTGCTGAGAGCACCTGATGCCCTGGAGTTACAAATTGTCCAGCAAAGAGACCTCTCCCCATCTCACCTGGCCAGGAAGGACTGGGACAGCTGACAGCCAGCATTCTACCAAGGGTACTTACTACTTCTTTAGCTAATTTTAAAAACCTGAAATGTTTGACTCTAACTTTTTATGGGAAGTAATTTGTTCAAATATTTAAAGTGACAGGGGAGCTAAGAGCAACTCCCACTGCATGCACTGCCTGAGATGTAACTGTGCTCATCATGCAGAATACATTCATAAACCAGAATAGCTCCTATAAATTCAGAGAAAAAAAAATTACCTATCTGGAAAGAAGTATTTTCTTAAAGAAAATCGTTTGTGTTCAAAATTTGATAACAATTTTCTAATTCCACAAAGCAGATTAATATATTAATGCCATTACTGCTTTTTAAGAAAGAGATTTCTAGAAAAAAAAACCTTTAAACTTTTTTTGTACAACCTCTGTCTTAGTTAAAATGTAAGGAGATATTAATTACAAGTATTCAAATATATACCATTTTTCAAATGTCTTTTTGTGGTATTTGTGATAAGCTTGACTTCAGTTCTCTTTATAGTGTATAAAAAGATGCTTTTCCTCAGAAGACCCAAGAGGTTTATATGGCTTAAGACTACTGCACAATCTAGAGATGCAAATTTATGTTTCCTTGCTTGAATAGGAGAGCATACTTGGTTTAGTTTTGTTATATTAGTTCTAATTTAAATTGTGTTTGGAAACTTGGATTTTTTTTATTTTTGAACTGTCAGGATATTTTTCAACATAAGGAGCTTGCATTTTACACTTATTTTTTACACTAGTTTAGCTGTATGTAAATGCCCTAATGAGAACAATATGGACAAGTTAGTGAGAACTGGACAAAAAACTAAATGTATTTAGTGTGTAACCAGAGAAGCTTCAAATAGAAACAAATTTTTATCGTTGCTGAAGAACTGTGACCCAAATGTGAAATAAAGTGAATTTTAAAAGTAGAATGCATCCTTTCTTATATTCCTTATCTAATGTGTTGGTTTATTTTCCTGACTAGTAGGGTGGCATCTACTTGGCATTAATATGTCAGAAATCAGTGAGTTTTCAAGAATAAAATGTTTGATTAAACCAAGCTTTTGAAAATGTAATCATACCTGTTAAGGTTAGGTAATTATAATGGCTCTAAAGTCTCTTTATTTCTATATAATATGAAACTTCTGGGTATGAGGAAAAAACTGTATCTTGGAATATAAAAGTATTCAGACTCGTTACTCATTGTACATAGAAGGCCCATCACCAGAATTATTACTGTATACATTTTAAACATGTTAAGATAATACAAATAGAACAGCCACAAAAGGGACATTGTAACGTGAAAGTCACTGAAATTACCCAGATCTCAGAGTGCTGTGCAGGAATTTCCATGAGATCTTCTCTGTTGCAGTCGTGATGCCAGAAGGATCCCCAGTGGAGCTCCCCAGCAGCCAGGAATGTGAGAGCCAAGGGAAGGAGCCTGCTGGGCTGCTGGGGAACAGGAGCACAAGGACAATGGTGACAGGAGGCGGAGGCTACCTGGGATACAATCTGGGATGTGCCCTGGT